>NC_060252.1:12384104-12999500 GCF_921293095.1 Ischnura elegans
TGTGATTAGCAAAATGCGGGTGCATTGCGGTAAGATATGAATTCTCCAAGAATATGAAACTATTTCCTCGCAGCCTCGCAGCCCTTTCCAGCACAATCGTTGAGTCTGTAATATGTATCTCATGAATAAAATCGTGATTTGCACATTAAAAAAATAACACTTATATGGACTTTAAAATGTATACAAGTGTAGAAAACTGTAATGTCGCCTCATCTTTCGCGAAATACCCTCAACTATTGCTAAGGCTGAATAGATTTCCGAATCTAATTACCGCCTCGGGCAGTTGGACACTCAGGCACATAACTTGATAGGAGAGGTGGGGTGGCAGATTGGTGCGAGATTTCTCTTTTGAGAATTAAAGTTGATAATTTTTTTGTAATGCGGTGTAGAACCTTATGCGCATTAATGTGAAAAATATGAATTTTTCCTACATCCATGCTGTCAATACGTGAAAAATAAAACCTTTTAATCGTTTAATAGAAAATATTACAAACTATGAATAGAAAATAAATTTTCACTACTACGGATTCTAAACATATTCATTCTTGGTATGGCATCCTCAAAAATTACTCATTTTAAAACAAAACGCAACTTTACACATTTTTGAAATCATTTTATGTTAATTTGACAGACGTCTCTGTTTGTTGCACGTCTTCCTTTTCTAAGGCTTCTATACTTTTCGATGGCGTCATTTCCTTTGGGGCTTGGTATACTCCTCCATCGCACTACCAAAAAAAAGGAAAAAGAATGAACGACGCGACGCGACGGTGCGACCTCAAAATCAAGCTGCGAAGAAAACGTGTGACCGACAGGCGGGCGGTGTTCATGTTTAGGGGAGGGCCTGCGCGCTGTTTAGGAGAGGGCCAGGAGGGGAGGCAAATGAGTGAAGGATGACTCGCTGAAGAAGGAAAGGTGTTTAGGATGCCTCGAAACGACTACGCATTATCGAAAAACTGGCTGCAAGGTCTCACAATTTCCCAAATTGTAGCTTTGATTTACGACGTGTGGCATATGTGTAGTCTTTGTTTGTAGTTGAAGGATTATATAGGTATTGCTTTGGTCTGTTGAATTTTCGTTATGTGATTTTTCGCCGTGGTGATGGTCGTTGAAAAAAAATCAATATTCGTGAAATTGTGCTACAAGTGTCTCCTCTGGGAAATCTGGTAAAAGACCCTTCTTTGTCTCAAGGCACAGATTTAACCTTTATTATATTCTGAGTCAAGAAACTGCAATTTACCTATGACGAGCGAAGCACAAACTGGTTAATAGAAAGGATCTGCATCGCCTTCAGCGACCGTGCTAGGGCGCCCCCTTCAATTATTTTCGCCTTATCAGAGAGGGTAACGGCTGGTGTGTTAGCAATGCCAGTCAGGGGACGGTATTGAGGCAGCTTGCGGGGTAGGCTATAGTCAGTAGGCTATAGACGTATTATGGAGTAATTTTGATGTCTTGTTAGAACGGCAAAATTAGCTTTACAATGCATGGAATCGTGTTTCCTTCGTCCTTTACTTAATGATAACAGTCATTATAAATCTTGCTACCCAAATTACAACACCGCGTACAATGGAAGTCCATCCCTCGTTAACAAAATAAGTTAATTAATAAAATGTTCACCTCCTAACGTCAAAATATACTGTTGCTGTTTCTCTTTTTCAAATAAACTCACAGTTTCGTAGAACGAGAGAGGCGTAGTAACATCATTTCTTTTAGAATAAATGAATGGCTAGTCATTATATATTGCATATTGCATTCTCAAGTCGTGCTAATTTAACGTGAAATAGAACGTCGTTTATCTTCCAAGTGTGTACTCTAATGCCTAAGTTTTTATAGCTGCCGTACAGGATGGCAGATGTGACGGATGAAGTGTAAATATATCTCATTACATCAAAACTCTACATCATGAAATTCACTGAACAAGTGTAAATTTTTTTTTAAACATGGAGGAGATCAATTTATGAGGACTTGTAATGCAGTTATTCCGATAGTAGGAAATACGTTTCAAAGCGGACTGCACGTACACGAAGATGTGAATTTTAATCTTCAAAGAGGCAAGTGGCCTTAATTTGAAATGTGTCGCAATCAATTTCTAGTGATATGATAACGCAGTGTCATTGAGTTACTAAATGAGCAAAACTATCTCTGTCAGTCAGTGTCTGTATAAGAATATCTCTAATTTTAGAAAGTGTGATAGCAACCAACCTGAGTTATCACGTAATATAAATTTGATCAATGGCTGATTGTTAGCTAGTGCTGTCAGTACATAATTGACATAAATTTGAGGGATAATATATAATTTGTGGGACTAGGAAGGCCTCAATGCCAGTGGTTGCTAAAATTAAGATAGCCATTGCCGCGCACCCGCATTTATGGTATGATTTAAGATGTTGTAATGAGAATTATCATGTGACTTTAGTGGTATTTATATTAGTTGCAATTACAAAGTTGAGCTATGCCCATTGATTTACGCATCTAACTTGTGGTAAGCTGGATGGAATTGTAGTATCTTTATTTCGGAACTATTTCAGCCATGGTAAAATGGTTGCATAATGTGAAATGTTCCTACTTCTGACATGCGTGTAATACTTGTCGTATATTCGATGGAAACTAATAAAAATATGTCCTTCAAAAATAAGCAAGTGTTACTTCAAATTCCCACTAATTTTGGAACTACTGCAGCTTTAGTAAAATAGTTACAAATTAATGTGAAATACTCCTACATCTGACATACATGTAATACCTGTCGTATGATCGATGAAAACTCATCTAAATATGTCCTTCAAAAATAGGCAAGCGTTATGTCATATCCTTACTAATGCATTCCAGTCATTTTCACTGGCACAGAGTAGCGTATAAAAAATTGACGAAAATAAAGGAGAGAGGAAACATAGTGAGGCTTGCGATTTTGCGGACTGCTCGCGGGGAAAACGCAGGTGGACCACTGGGTTGGGGAAAAGAGTGGGGAAAGAATCAAATGAAAATCGCATTTGCGAATTTTCGGCCGCCCATTCCGAAAAAAAACCAACCGTGTCGCCCACATACGTGTCGTGATTCCCGGAACAAAGGACTTAGTCCCGCCGCCGGAAGGGCGCGCAGCAGTCAGCGGCGAGGAGGGAACGAGTGTCGCTCGGGGAAAAAAATGACAATCGTTGCGCGGACTGGGATAATTGCGGAATGGCATGTGCGAACATTTGTATGCACCGCCACCAATGGAGAGGGAGGAAGGGATGGGAACGTGTGGTGTATGGTGCAGCGGCGTGCACGGTGCGGCAATTAGTGTTGGGCCTCTGAGGACTAGGTCTGTGCACCCGCGGTAGATGTGACAATCCGACTCGAATCAAAGTGTCGACGGCATAGCTTCGTTTTAACGCCTCTGTAGCGACGTGTGCCATTAGAGCTCATAAGCGTCTAGTCGGCTTCATAGGCCAGAGAACCCTTCTCCGTGGCTTCGATGGAGATATTGGTAATTTTCTGCTGATTGTCAAATTTAAATTTCTGTTGTGTCGGTTGATTAGTTTCTAAGCAAGGTCCCCGAGTCAATAATTATGTTCTTAGGCTTTTCAAATTATATATATATCTGTTATAACAATCTATGAGGGCATTGAACTTCAACCGCACTGTAGCTAATTTCATCCGTAATCATGAAGTAAACAAAACATGGTTCGTCCTTTTCCTATATTCTTCACTTTTAATAAAAAAAAATTAGGCATGAAATTCAATACCTTAATAATGGTCGAAAGAAACTTTTTTTCTGGTTTATCGTATAAGAAATATTCGAGTAATAATTGGTGATAAAAATGTCTCAATTATATAGGGCTGACTTCATTTCCTTTAATTCTTTGACAGGAAAATACTAGTTACATCAAGATGTCTCATTTTACTCTTTTTTCTTTCAAATTGCTCAGGGCTCTTGCCTTGCGTATCAACCAGGTGGTCATTCCCAGTCTTGAAAGACGGGTGGAAAGGTGTTAGGGCCACCTGTCTCCTTCTTCTTATACTCCATTCAACATTCTCCACACCATCACCAGGCTTTGCCAACTGATGTCACCTTCTCCGTATCGATATGACTCGCCATTTGCCCATCCCTGTTTGTACTTGCGATGAATTATAAATTCTTCAATTGACTGTTCATATTCTCCGAGTTCTCTGCGACGCACCGTCACTTTCATTTTTTACCTATGTTTTATTTGATGAGGCTGCATGATATTACTTAGGTACTATTTCACAGTACTTGTTGGCTGAAGAGTGCTAGAAATTTATTGGCCACCCAAACTAAAAAGAAATTTGATTTAATAACAAATTCAGAATTTCTTTTAAGTGTCAATCGATTTTCCCATCATTCAATACACCTTTATACAGGCTATATAGATTTATATTAGCTCTCTTTATTTTCAAAATACGTTTTGGATACAGTCTCTGAAAAAATTTCCCCATGAATCTCGTTGTACGTAGTTTTCTTGTCTCTGAGAAATTGAACCACGCATTTCGTTTAGGTTGAGCTGAAAGTTACATCATCTGACGTCATACATTATTAAGATATGAAGAACGACCAGTTTCAATTTAGTGTATGCAGTGCAAGTTTTTAGGCATGGGCAGATAATTTTGTTGTATAGAAAGCAATCAATAACCAAAAACTTTCATCCTTCGAACGCGTATAGCTATATATTAATTGTATTGCCACGTGCCGTCATCAATGATAAAATATTTCCTCTCTCAAATTATGAGGTATTATATCCCTCAAATCCATATCGTGTATGCACTTTTTCTCATCATATCTGTTACTTAAAGTACCTTCACGGTTCTTCTTGTCTATCTATCTCACTTACGAATTTAGCTCCGACATCACTGTTTTTCATCGGCTCAGACTGTGCCGTGCCCATAACGCCAGCGACATTAAGTCACGCTCTCGCAGCTCAGCTTCCGTGCCTACGCGTGCTGTGTGACAAAGATGCATGGGCGAAGGAGGTGAAGTGCTTTCGGTTTGGCGTGCTGGGGATGTCATATCTTACCCGCGTGTCGGAAGACGAGCTTGGTCTCATACGAGAAGACTACGGAGTTGTCTTGCGACCAGAATAAATGCCGTGACCCAGGCTGGTCGTCCTACTAGGATCGTCACTTTAAGGCTTCCCCTTAGAGATTGAGAGATTGCATAAGCTGGCATGAACCTCTACACTGCTGTGAAATGGAAAATAAGGTCTTATAAAATCCCAGGGGAAGTAGCCGTCGCTAGAATCGTAGCACAAGATATCGGCCGGTGCACCTGTGTGGCAGAGCTGACCTCGAGAAGTAGTAGGTACTCTGTGGAAAGGTCAAACATTAATGTGTTCTGTCCCAGGTGACTTGAGTGACTTTATCAAGTTCTTAAACTACCTGTTTATAATCTCCTCTATTCCTCAGTTTGACGTTGGAGTCTTATCACTTTTTCCATTAAATTTATTACTAAGTAAGTAACCTGATAAATTCCATCACGGGCAAAGTAAAGAATTCTGAAATTTGGTAGGTTTTAAAATTTTGAAGTCTTGTCAGATTCATTTATTTGATAGACAAATTGGCAGGCTTGTCTCAAAATTTCAGCTCTTGAGACATATTTAGATTAGTTACGAAGCCTGAACGCAAATGGAACGATTGGCATGGAAGTCTTTCATTTATATGTAACCACCTAAGGAGATCATTAAGTTTGGCAACTTCTTGATTGCTAATTTACCACTGCGGCATGCGAAAGGATAGAACATTTCAGAGTAGCTCCGAGCTAACTCTCCCTTAAGCTGCCCCTACCCTCTGTATCCCTAATAACGTACAAAAAGCCATAAACAAATGTCGTATAAACTGTTTTCACCGCATAATTACGAGGGCCAAAAAGACGAGGCATTTTGTACAAGGCCTAAATGATGACATCAGAGCTTAATTCGATGCCATTATAAGCATGATGCAGTGGTAAAGCATAATTTTTTTGACCGGGACTCTGCCCTGGGGAAAAGAAATAAGTCACTAAAATTTAAGGTAATAGAGGGATGAAAAAATACATGGTGAAACGTGCAGAGGCTAGATACGCTGGCATGCCTGAATAGTTTTACACAATCCATTAAATTATTGAGTGCAATATAAGATCCCTCGAAATGTAAAAGGTTTGGACGGTCCTTTTCCTTGATATTCCCTTCTTGCTTGATTTTAGCGACGTATCCAGTTTTCCGAATTCATTCAAAACGTGGTGTCTCAGAAAAATGATGAAAGTCAAATAGATCGATCGATCAAGTAAGTAATAAGGAGGTCCCAAGAAGAGTAGGGGAAAAGAGAACCCTTACGAAAACCATTATATATAGGGAATGAATGGAAAAGTAAGAACTTGAATTAAATATATAGAGCGGGTAAAGAAAGACGTAAAAGAGGAAAGATACTCAGGGGTGGAAAGATTAGCTGACCTGGAAATGATCGAAGAGCTCCGGCAAAGCAATCTAAGGATTGTTGGCTAGCGATGATGACCTAGTTCTCCATTTCTTATTTTAAATACTTACCTAAGCATGTCGTCAGTTTTGGACCATATTTCTTAAAAACTTATCTTTCTGTATTATAAATACGAAAAAGCAATGGAGCATGAGACGTAATGAAAAATTCCAGGTCCGTTCTATCCTCTGCTGAAATTCAGAGCTTGTTTCAAACGCTCGCCTTTTGATTTCCTGAAAGGACTGCTGACGCACGACTTTTCTAAGATTTTCCATTCCCGTTGTCAAGTTCCAGCGAAGTTAACTCAAAGCAGGTGGGAATTTATATTCCGGATTCAGCAGTACATCTGCCTCCTTCCTATCTCCCATCCCTTTGTCCAAGTGCACGTGACTAGATTGCTTTTTGGTTACTGCGCTGAGTTTATCTCTCCTCAAGTCTCGTCTTTTCATCCCGCAAATTTTAAGATTCTTCCTCCCTCTCCCTCTCTCTCTCTCTCTCTCTCTCCATAAGTGGGTATTCTAGTGCCTTGCTGCGCTATTTGAGAGACGACTGAAAAACACTAGGTATTTCGAAATGATGGAAGAATTATACCGAGTGAGGTGGCTTCTCTAGTGAAAGATATGATTTGATTTTAAGATATAATTCGGAGTTTCTATGAGAAAAGAGTTTCATTGTATTAGCCTAAAAGGAAAGGAGAGGAATTTACATTCACAATATTATCTGCAATGGCTCATCCATTCATGTATGTATTGTCGTCCAGGATAGACATTCCTATTTTAATGAAATGGGTAATTATCTCCAATCTAAACCCTATAAATTTTGTATTCTAGAAAAATGCAATTTCAGCTTGATAAATTCTTAGTAGACTGTAAAATTTTACATCCTTAGTGTTTTTCCTCTTCCAGTTCAATTATATTCTATCCAGCATCCGTTGATCTATCTCACTTTGTAAAATTCAGCTTAATGTTTTGTAAACATTATCTCTCTTAAATTTGGAAACGATGAATTTAGGTTAATATTAAAACTGAAGAAGTCTGGTGTGAGGTACTTATTGGTGTGCTGTTTCAGAACTATAGCAATGAATAAATTTGCATATTTCCGCAGACTTTATGCTCTTTCACTGGAGAGCAATGCGGAACTGCTGGAACTCATTACAGCCGTGAAATGAAAAGAGTTGTTGTGCAATAAATTAATGATAATTGTGTTATTATTCCGTGATAAAGCCAACTAAGGACAAATACAGATTTAAGATTTTCCCATTGAATAAGAAGCCAATACCTAGTGCTGAACCTAAGAAGAATTCCCAACGAATAATCATGCATATAGTTTCAGCACAGTTGAAATATCGTAGTAATGAAGACATAAATATTAATAAATAAAAAGCAAAATATATACATATCACAGTATGGAACTTTTCCATAATCCAAGAGTGCAGCTTATTTCAACATTTTCGTGTGCCAATGTGGAATGATAAGCATTCAATTATTCAAGCATTTAAGGCATATTTCGGTGAATTCTGCCAGTAATTAGTTACGGCAGGGACTCGGAATAATTCTGCCAAGTGTATCATTCTCTTAGTCTCGCCTTGCTTCTTTAGTACCGTTTATCCTGAGACTTCATAGCTCGAATTTCTCACGATGCCCGACATTCCCTAGAAGCAAGTCTGAATTTTCGACGTCGTGGTTCCTCCGCGCCGGAGGTACATGACAGATTGCTGTCCCGGACGCGCCATCACCTCAAATCAACAATCCTAAGATTGGTTTGACGCAGCTCTCCACTCAATACTCAGATAAACTAATTTTTCACACCTAAGTATTTCTTCTCTTGAACATACTTCTGTAGCTGGCCAATGTACTTAACTCTAGGTATTACTTTTTCATTCTTGCCATCTATAAGTCCCTCGAAGATTTTCTTCATCTGATTATCATACCTCAAGATATGGCTAATGAGGCTATTTCGCCGTCTTATCTAGGTTTTCAAGAGTCTCCTCTTCTCTCCTACCCTTCTCAAGACTTCCTCATTACTTACTCGGTCGATCCATTTTATCCTCATCATTCTTCTGTCGCACCCTTGATTTCTCCACTGCTGTCATTATCCTTGCCTCACTCCCGTAGAGAAGCATAATCACAATATAACTTCTAATATATATTGTTTCTTTATATCTATGCTTCGATTTCCTGCTCTAAGTAGATATTTCTAACGGTGAAATGCTCTCTTTGCCTGGGCTGTTTTGCTAATAATTCCTCTCACTAGTTTCCCTGCTTCTCAATAACAGAGTTTATCTACCCTTCCAGCTTTTATTCCCCTATTTTAATTTTTGTCTTGAGAGGAAGTATATGTCCCGTATGCAAGGGAAGAAATGGGCTACAGGAGCGGATGCTATCGGGAAGCAATGATGAGAAGAGAGTTGGATGGAGAGAAGCAGAAATAGGACGGGTCCTATTAGAATTCAGGCAGCATTGGTCTCGCGTATAGAGAGCGTCGTCGGCCATTGTCTGCACATCCCTTCTGCGGAAGCTTTGCGGCACCGCCGCCGTTCGGCGCCACCGTGCTCGAGTGTTAACGTAATGCGAATACCAATGTATCTCCTAACTCAATAACGTCCGTTTTGATGGTTCACTTAGCGCGGATGAGTCCTCCGAAATTTATTATGTTATATAATTTCCACCGTTTCGCTCGCACGCGTGCTTCGCCGCTGACGTGCTAACGAACTCTTCTGGGAATCTCTTAATTGCGCCTGTTCATGCCGATTTTTTCCCCGCTAAAGCGAGCTTAATATTTCCTGATATTCCCCCGGTGGCATGCTCGTAGGCAATGTATTGAACTGGTTATCTCTTTGCATCTGTTTTTTGCTTACCTGTGAGATAATTAAACCCATAACTCACTATGCCATCCCGTGGCAAAAGTCGTAATTTACGCTCGGATGAACGGTGTAGATATAGCTTCGAGGTGCCGCTAATAATTCCAATCACGCTAGTATAAATTAACTTTTCATTACCTTATCTCGAAATTAGGATGTTAACCACCTAGTTTTACATGCATATACTAGGCGTGCCTTGGATATTTTATCGTTGTCATGGACTAATTTACTAAAGGCAACGTCCAATGCTTTAAATAAATGTTATGGACTAAAATGTAGTATACTCTAGTCCCCGTTGTGTATTAATGCTAAAATGGCTGTTATTATCATTCTAGTGATAACAAGTGCATTTACATTAATTATGGGATTATTTCACATTTGACTACGAAGTGTAAGGCTATTGATGCAAAGAAGAAACTGTATATCAAGTCACACCTACCTATTTCGGAACTTAAAAAGTCGCTTAAAACCTTCCCATTTCTGATAGTTGTTATTTATTTTCCAATGTTTGCTCTATCGAACTAACATGGAGTCCTCGCCAGAGTAGTATTATTTTGACATTCTTAATTCATGGGACAGTGCTCGAATTGCGCATATACCAATGACTAGCGTGGCGGAATGCAGGTATATTTTGGTATAATATATGGTTAATGGTAGTGCGAATAGTAGTTCAACCGTTTTCATCAGCGTTTCACTAAAAGAAAAATTTGTGGAATCTTGTGCGAACCCTACCATCACATTGCTACACCAACCTTCGGTTAAATTATTGACTAAGGGACAAAACCAGTTTCATAGGTCTTAATTCTATCTTTAAATTTCGTGAAAAAGGATAATTGTTATGTTGCCTACTCAAAGGTAGTGGATGAAGGTTTCCAATTAAAACTTCCGTTGTTCGCTTCAATTGTTATTACTTTTTATGGATTGACGATAGTCTTACTTCAACATAAACATGACTGTTTTTTTTTCGGCGATAGGATGTGCTTTTGAGTGGATAAGATGAGCACGGGACTGCCGCTCCGTTAATAGATGAAATAAGGCCAATAAAAAAGTCTAGTGACACGTGTCCCGGGTAGTTAAGCCTAACAGGCGCTAGTGAATGTCCACTTTATTTAGGAGTGATGGCATCATATCTCGTAGGCTGACTATTTAATATTACTCGAAATGCATAAGACATATGTAGTGTTGCAGATATGTATGAGCTTTGAATGCATGCTTCTAATATAGTACTTTTTGTGTATGCTAATCAAAAATACTTCGTACCAGAACGTTACTTTAAAGACCTAATTTCTACCCAAAATACTTGTATAAGGTTCCAACAGTCTTATTCCACGGACAATGTGTTTGCATTAATTTGAATGTACGTATTTCATATTCCTTTTCCTATTGACATTGAGATTTGAGTTTCCTTCCTTGGGGAAGATAAACATCATATGTCACTAACATTTTAAAGGCCTCAATTGGTTAAATTGAGAAGCGTGAACCGATTAGGCTGTGAATGAATCTTTGAGAATAGCAGTCGCAACTGTACTGCTGAAGTAAAATGCTTGCATATATGTTTACAGACCTTAAAAATATTGTTGATAATTCTGATATTTTTAGTTCAGAAATTGCTCCACTCTTTCCAAAGAAAAATTGCATAGTAAAAAGTGTTTGTATTTGCTCTAACTTTTAGCCCCTATATTATATGAATATACTTTTCCTGACTTTTTCAATGAAAATTTGCTATTTGTACTTCTAATCATCAATTTTGTGCATTATCCATCGATCTGAAGAGAAAATTCTTACATAATTTGTAAAAAACTTGGGGATTCATAGTGGTACAGGGAAGTAACTTGTTCATGCTTATATTCAAATAGTTTTCGCCGCTGATGTAGTCTAACTTCTCTATTTTCCTATACAGTAGTTTAGCATGTAGTCCTAAGGTTTTACCTTAAAATGTTACAGCAATAAATTTTTTAGTTTACTATATGGTGGAAATGCCCACTTCGTAATTTTATCCCACGTTTAGGTGCATTAAACATTAAGCATCCAACTAAGCACATATGTAAAATGAAATTAACATCAAGGATACATAGCAGTCTAGGAAACCTTCATGTCACCAATTTTGGCCTAATAGTTTACGTCGCTGCTCAAAGCTTTATTCTTCTCCATTTTCGCATTAAATACTGCCGCATTTAATTTTGGTGTTTAGCACAAAATATGATATTTTACCTTGCCAGTGGAAATGCATTGCTAATAAATTTATTCCACATTTAAGTGCACTAATGTTAAGACAATTCTAGGAAACTCACTTGTCGCTATTTATGGTCCAATAGTTTACGTCCATGCGCTAAGCTTAATTCTTTTCCGTTCCTTTATTGACCACGTACTCGTATTTCGATTTAGAAGGCCTCATTCACTGTGTGCACCGCATCTTTGCTTCGCGAGGAATTTTAATGTCTAGCTGCGAGGAGATTTGCCTCCTTCAGACGCTGGTTATGCAGGCGAATACCCCATGCTCACATTCCACTCTTTGGCTCATTTACCATAAACCTTTTAAGCAGCTAATTATTACGTGTTCAAACCAATTCAAGGGTTTATGCCAGTCTAGGAAACTGTTTATGTCCAAATAGTTCAACTAGCTGATATAGTCCTACCTTTCTTCATTTAACATAAAAACTACCTACGTATATACCTACTCTTTATTTATTACCATAACATAGTGAATTATAAAAGCTATGCTGAGTTACTTTCTAGCGGCAATTTATATTTAATAATTTTATTCCTCATTTTGGTGGATTAACGATAATCTATCTTATTCAATAACTGTGTGATGCGGAAATATATTGAAGGATTTATCTATCTTGGGATTACTAGTAACAGTTGATGTCCAAATTGTTGACGCCGCTGCTTAAAGCTATGTTCACCTCCCTTATGAACCATTTATTTGCATCTCGCTTCAGAACTTCTTCATCACCCCGTGTCTTTTCATCGTGAGGAATTTTAATGTCTGGCTGCGAGGAGTTTTGCCTTGTTCAGACGCTTGTTATACGCTCAAATATCCCACCCTCACAGTCTACAGCGCCAAGATGCGAGGGAGTGTCACGCAGGTCGTTAAAAGGCCAGGGGCCTCTTGCACGCATAATTTTCCCTTAATAAGGAAGGCGGAGTGCGTAACGCACAGCATGACGGGGGTGTCAGGGGGTAGTCAGGCCCGGTGGGCCGCTTCGGTGGTCGTTTCAGGGCCGGCGGTGCGTGCGCGACGTCGGCGCCGGCCCTGGAAGAATGTGGTCCTCTCCCTGCGCTTCGTGGTGCGTGATTGAGCGCCATGCAGGGAGCTTTTATGGAGCTGGAATTCTTTCGCTCGCGTTCCTCTTACCACTGCTTCGTTATTTTCGTACGCTGACCAATGGGTACCAGCGATTAAGACCATGGCTTTTATTTTATTCTTTTAACCACGTGGGTGGGACGCGTGGAGTTTTTTAAGCGAAAGGTGAAGATTGAATTTTGGTACCACTCTGTCTCCACAAAAGCGGGATAGACTAGGAGGGCTTTGTAGGCAAATTCTGAAAAATGCAATATTTTCAGGCGTAAACCTGCGGAAGATCATTATGGAATATGATATAAAAACAACTATGTTTTGTTTCCCAGAGTTTCACTTGAAACCACTAGTATCGAATAAAACTCGGTGGATTAAAACGTAGCTGCTTTTAGCCTTCTTCGGCTTCAGGCGCGTTGTAATTGCTAAGCAATCATCTTAAAAAAAAACTCGATTAAGTTCTAACATTGCTCATATATAATGTATTCAATACGTTGTTTTCAGGGGAAACTTCAGCTGGAGTTTTGAATTTTACTTACTACACGTATTTTGGGTGTTAATCCATTCTGAGGTTGATAAAATTTCATGAATCAACACAGTAAAAATGTTTAAAGTTTAGTTTTTATTTAATATTAAAGTAAATTCAATTTTCTGACAAGCCATCCCTAAGATTTATTCTTGGAACCATGTTTTGTTTCGAAATATTGCTAGCAAACCTTAATTCGGGTTCAGCTGTACAAAATACTTATAGGGCAGAAACATCAGATCTACCCCAAAGCTTATATCCGAAAGTACTTTTTGACGGCATCTTGACTGGAGTTATATACAGCTTTAAAGTCACAGTTCATAAATAGGCTTCTATAACTCTACCACGTGCCAGTGCCAGGAAACGTTCATTTTGAAGGTAAATAAGGCCCACAGATTTTTTCTACCCAGGTTTCGAAAACTATGCCATTCTTGAGGTTATAGTTTGCCGAAACCTGTTACGGTAAATAAAAATTTGTGGACCAAAAATATGTTTGCATGTGGTTATGATACCTGTTACAGTGTTCCATAAAATATATCCACGAACTCTTATGTTGGCTAATTAAGGCGGCGTTGAATATACAAGTACCCTCTGTTTCTACATGCTATTTGAGGTATTTAGCATTGAAATGCAATTTCGTGTTCCGTATGAATTACAAAAGATATTCCATTACTATTATGATTTTATTAACGCATTTTTTAAATACCATGAATTGAAAAGGATAAACAGGCATTAATATGATCTATTCCTCATCTAAAAATACCAGTAATAGTCATTTGAGGTCAAAGATCCTTCATTTTCCAGTCAGAGGAACAGACTAAGGTAGTTATCGCAGATATTTCCTTGGCCTCACTGACCACCAGTTGCGTCTGTACTCCATTGAAAAATGCTTTTTGCCGATGCATTTTTTTAATTATGCTGGTAATGACCCCACTAGCCACAAATCAGTCTTTTATCATTTGGTGCGCGAGAGCAAGGCCTTGCTTTTACTATGATTCCCGTAATATTCCTGTGCAATCAACCTGCCATTCTTGGCCATCACACTTTACGTTTTTCTCGTGTTTTGCTTTGGTTAGCTTCATTGGACAGATTGGAGGATAACTCATGCAGCTGTAGAACACATTTTAAGCATAATGCCATTTTTTTCTTCATTTTTTCCATTCAGTTTCTCCATTTTTAGAACATGTGTTCGTCATTTTTTTTCCTTCTTCAGACTAATGGCTTTCCTTTGTTTCTGTCATTTCCCTACAAGATTGAAGGCGGTGGAAAAATTGCAATCCATCACATAGAATGTCCTCGTAGTAGAATGCTTAAAGTGTTGTTGCCTTTTCAATGGATGTGAAGTAGGTTAAAATTGATGCTTAATGCACATGAGGTAAAATTATAATTTATGATTCATGGTACTCATTAATTGTAAAATTAGTATTGAAAATCTCATCTCTTCAATTTTATGCCACCAAATTTATCATATATTTTCCATATTAGACTCATCTTAAGCATCTTTTATAGATAACTTGAATTAATTGACGAAATATTTTAACAATTTTTTTATTCTAATTTACAAGTAGCTGAATTCGAATGAACTTCTACAGCGAAAGCCTATTTTTCCTATCGAAATGTGATACTATTGATTGATTTAAACCAGAGAAAACCTATATGCAAATTTATTTTACTCTTTTCTTCATTGCTGCTGGTGATTCAAGTCTCCGTTTTGGAAAAATGGTGGAAGGAGTAGTTGAAGGAAAAATTCTTAGGCGAGGATAAAGCCTGGGGATAAATGCCTATTTAAATTCAAGGCGGATTAGGGAAAAGGAGTTGGAATAGGATATTTTTTACAGTCAGGTACACAAGATCAGTCCTAAACCTGAAGTGAGTGGTGAAAGTAATTTCTTCTTCTCTCAGGAATTGGAAGAGGCAATGAGTGAGTTCGGTGGGTGTGAGGATCGGTTTCATGAGTGAATGGGGAATTTGGGATTTCCTAGAAGAGCGTCGGAGTAACTTTAGAATGCGGAGGAGGTTGCGAGCAAAAATTCCGCCAGACAGTCGCATTGTAATTCAGTAGGAGCCGAAAAACTGTCCTCTGTTCCATCTCCCGCCCACCCAGCAGACTCGTTGACTCGCCCCTTTCCTTGCTGCAGTCCTCCCACGCAGCTCTCAACCAAACCCTCTCCCAACGTTCTGAATAATTTCTCGCTTTCGAGCGGATAAAATTATAGAAATTCTGCAACAGGCCTTGTCATGGAAGTCTCTGGGGCCACTCCATGTGCACTGTTTAGGTCCGGTGTTGATTCTAATCGTGCATGCCATTTTTATACCACAATTCGTAAATGGAGTAAAATAGTTAAGTTGTGCATACAGAGAGTTTAATGGAGTAAGGTAAAAATGATGGTGCTATGATGAAGAAGTGAAAGAAAGGTTTTACTTTTGGCTCGTCTGACCGCACTTCGATTACGAGGCAAACTAATCGGAATCCGATGTTATCGTCTTCATAAGTTCGCAACCCAGCCACTAACTTCCCAGATCTCTCCCCTATTTGCCAGCAATAGAGTCGTTTTTCTTCTATTTTACATATTTCATAAATCATACAATTCTCTGTAATTCATTTGGAACCGCTCCTTGCAATTCGTCCAGTCCCCTAACTTTTCACAATTTTTATCATCAGGCCATCAAGCCTCGTAATGTGGCCAACTTATTTGACCCGTTTTGTTTTGAGGGTTTGTAGAATACTCCTGTTTTTCCAACTCTACTTTGAACTTCCCATTACTTACTCGGTCAATTCATCAGGCGAATCCTACGTAGTCAGCGTGGAGTAATTTATTTTGTGGATATTATATTCAGTAAAATGAGTTTACGAGATAGGCATAGATTGCTGACATTATCTTGGAACTGCACTGTATTTCCTTATCACATGTGCAATTTTTGTCCTTAAGGGTGTGAATAAGCACCTCTCTTTGCTTTCTTCATTTGAAAACTTTCCCAGAATACGTTTGGTGAAATCTAACTTCTACGCCGCAGCTATTTCTTATATGGGTATGGGTTATCAGGTTTGAAATTTAGGGTTTATGCAGTGCTCTTGCGCGAAGGCTAAATTTTGGTAACTTACAGGGAAAAATATTTAACTCTAATGCAAAAGACTTCGTCTGCACTATCCAAAAAGTATTCATCACCAACTCTGTGAAAATACATATTTAGCATGTTTTCTTTTGTACTTTTTTGGTAAAAATGCTGCCTATACATTTGGTATCCTAGTTTAACCTTAAAAAAGTAAATCAAGCACCGTATAGTTCTAATTTTTTACCAAACCTCATTTGCATTACGTTCATTTCGAAATATTTTTGGATTTAGTTCCTGTAGAATATATTATATGTGTTCCTGTAGATATATCTATGTTTATATTAATTCGCGTTTATTAGTTATCCAAGTGAAATTATTTATTTATTTAATTTATTGCTCACATCGGAGTTTCAATCGCATTTATTCAACCAAATTAACAAATACTTTTTAATAATGCTCCGCCCATATCGCGTGTGGTTTGTGGATGACATGAATTTCGTTGATTTTAAAGTAACCTCAAACGCCGTGGATACTGAAGCTCGCATCGCATTTGTAACTGTATTGTACTACCACTGGTCCCTTAATTAGGATATTCTCAAGAGAAATTGCAGAACCAATGAGTGAAGTACCAACTATCAACGTTTATTTTCGTCATGACATGATAAATGTGCCAAATTCGATCTAAATTCAGTTGATTCTTGAAAGATAAAACATGTCACGGTTCAATATACTCTTAGTCCGCCTATGTTTTTATTTTACGCAGAATATGCGCGTCTTGAGCCGATAAGCCAAGTCTTTCCAAAATCACTTGAGGTCTTCTTAGCATTCACGGTGAAAATTATGAGCGTTCTGCTTTTGTAATTAGAGCACCTATCGACACTTACGGGAATAATCTTGAGGCTTCATTACAAACAACCCTTAGGAGCTAATTGTGCCCTAGATCATGCAAGTTCTTCCATCAAAACCGTAATTATACGCAGGGAAGGCTACGAGGAAAATTCGCGTTCATTACTCACATTGAGACTATGCGCGGTAATCAAAACGCTTAAGCATTCATCCGCGGCGTGTGCCGGCGAACCGTGAGCTTTGAATTCATGGGTTTTACCGAGAAGCTCCTTCTGCATTTCCACGTTCGGTTGCGCATCAGATACCGTTGGCCGCAGACTCAGTACATCTCATCCCGTGTTTTGAATTATCCGCGTGTACCTCAGGGGGCTAGGAGGTTTGGTCTATTTGCATTCAATTTTCCGCTCTCTTTCCCCTTAAAATGCCTCAATTTATAAAAACGATCCTTCTCCGCTATAATATTTCCCGGCTTTTTTTGTAAAACGTTTTTTGGTGCCCCACTATATATCTCTTTATATTAATCCCCACTCCGGTTTCTGCTCCCATTTTCTCATCTACCCCCTGCCCTTTTTTTTAACTTCATCCTCCTCTCTCCTCCAAGTGTTCCCCCTTCCCACCCCTTCATTCCGTGCTCAACAACCCCCAACCTCTCTAAATCCACCCTCCCCCACAAAAACCCCTTTTCCCTTTCACCCCCGCCAAACCCACCCCCTAGTCCGACCCTGCGCTTCCCACACCACCGCGGCCAAGAGAAAGCAAGGAAGCGGAAAATTAACGAGGGAGAAACTGCAACCATTTGAGTGCAAAGAGAACAGATTTAATCCCGTTATTCATAGGTTTTTTGCGATGCCCTCTTTTCTTTTTCCCGTTTTATTTTTCGTCATTTCTTTGTTTTTTTTATTCCTCCCATTTCCTCGTGCATCGCTTGAAAAAAATTAAAGGACTTGTTTCTTCATCTCTTTCGCTCATCACCGATTTTCTCTCCCTCCATGTCCTTCATGTTCTTTCTCCTCATGTTCCGCTTTACACTCCCCGCCCATCCATCCTCCTCAAACCACCTCTCTCCACGGGACCGCGTCTATTAGTTTCCGCACTCGTAGTCACCCACGATGCCCGAGTCCTCACGCCGACATCCATTCCCTTTCCCCGCCTGCGTCATCAATATACCCGCAACGAGCGGGGGCGGGGGGAATGGGGAGCTTTTGGCCTTTTATTTATGCATAGACTTCATTGCTGCACTAAAAGTCAGCGCGGGATGATTTGGTGTCGTTTATACGGGCCATAAGATAGGGTTATTTACTGCTCCGGCAGCGCGGTAGTTATAAACAGTCGATGCATATCTAGATGGGCAGTTTCATTTCAGCAAGGGCTGTTCGCAGAAAACGCATTTTTTTTCTCGATCTAAAACGATGCCGGACGTGAAAATAGATTGAACGGGAATTTATTTCGCTATTGATTATGTAAGTATGTCCTATTATCTAGGAATGATTCGGAGCAACGTAGATTTCTAATGTACCCATTCTCTAAGTACTTACAAATAGTGTATTTTTAGTGGTAGTCGTGGGTGATCCTGCAATTAAGTTATCGTCGTTTTATCTGTCTTATTAATTATTTTGATTTTAGTAATTTAGCGTACCATGCAGGTATTCCTCGAAGTAAATATTTCGTTTTTTGCCGTATACCTTCGAGCTTTGTCCATCAATTGCTATATTACGTCAGCCGTGTGACGTAAACAAAATATTCCATTGGCATTATGACCGTTGGAGGTTTCTGCGTTTGGTCATGCTTGAGGTCGTAAAGCTAACATGCCCATATTCTGTATCTTTATCACAACTTCGTTAGTCAAATAATAATATGGTTTTTGGCCAGGTAATGAAACAGTAGATTCGTGGGAAGTATATTGGGATGATACTTTGATGGAAAATCCCCCCGAGTAAGACTAACAATAAGGAACAAATCAAGAAGGATGTGGGGAAGAAGATTTCCTGGGAGGTTTAAGATGTAAGGAGAAATTATGAGATGGAGAGGGCTGCAGTATACCCATCTTAAGATCGCAATGTTAAATATGTATATATCGCAGCTTTAAAAAAAAAAATAATAATAATTCATCTAAAATTGGTTTCTCATGTCCCGCAAATTGTTCTCTTTAAGTTCACATCCAATAACAGGGGAAATATTAAAAAGTCATTAAATAAAATTACCCATTTCCCTGGATTATTTTTCAAAAGTGTGTTTATTGCACAATTCCTCTTCTAAACTTTTTTCTACAAATAACCCGATGAGTTCAAAAGCGACCTTAAATCGGTGCTTTTGTGTACTAATTTATTCAAATGCTGCAAATAACGAAATCACGGATGAAAAAGATGCCTAGACTCTCTCGTCATCGCGCATATATTAATTATGAGGTAGCGTTAATGCAGGCTCCTGTATTGTTCACGTATCAGCTGCGATCCTACTCTTTTCCATAGATTTTTTTGATGCACGGCCGAATAAAATTTTCATATTTTACCTGAATTGAATTCACTGCGTTATGGCTATTTTTTTGTGACAGATAATTTTTTTGATGGGTCTATTGGGTATTCAATGGAAAATAAAGTAAATATGATTTTGATGAAGCTGAGCATCATTTTATAGGTACTCCGTCATATCATAGCGAAAAAATATTTTGTTTTATTTCATGTATAATATACCTCGAAAATATAATGAGCATCAATCGTGTACTGGTTCTATTTTTTATGTTCCTCGCAACCTTATTAGCATAGTATAATATCGGTTGAGTGTGGAAGTGTGACCGAAAAATTCACGTCTATCAATTAACAATATCACGTACAAAATGTTTCCCTGTGTCGTCAGTTTCTTTTTTCATCGGCTGAGCTGAGTTTGCAGTGATTTTATCTGAGCGCAAATATTTTTTTGTCTATAAAATAAAAATTTCGAAAATACAGTACATTGATGGGTTATTATTCTATTGCTCCAGTTTTAAGCATTGAATATTAGAAGTATATAAAAGATTGATTTTCAGTTGTCCTCAGCATTTTTTATATATATAAATATGCTTCCCTGAGCACCTCGAAGGCACTTGGGAACAAAAAAGGTGGGTTTTGGGAAATAATAAATCATTCCAAAAGTAACATCATTTGTTAGACGCGAAAAAATATTACAAATTGATCTAAATGAATATGGTAGATAAATATTTAATGACAAATTGAATAAAAAGGAGTGAAAAAGAAAATTCTATCAATTGTGTGCTCGAAACAATATTGGTAGTTTTCGGATAAAAATTTAAGGCCGTGTTCCAGAACGTTATTCAAGTCTTGATTCTTATCCGAGTCGACCCGGTTGCTTTGTTTGCAGTTATTTAAAGAGTTCACTCGGGTGATAAGTTGAGTATAAACTCCAATTTGGTTGGCAAATACCAATATGTCCTCCACCGTCGTCTCCCGTTTTGAATTGAAATATCAGCCGTAAAATTACGTGTGGCATTGCTATCGAGTATTTATTTTTTGATGAGCAACATATAATTTCTTATGAGTTTAGGTAAATATATTTTTATTTTATTTTTGGACCGAACGTTGCCACATTTAATACAGCTCAGGTAAGTCAGCCGAAGTTAGTTAGTAAAATAAAACTGTAGCTTGATATTTAGTGCTGACAGAGATCTGAACCAACGAGGTTGAGTGAGGGCTAAGTTTGAGCCGGATTCAAGAATTTGATCCATGAAGTCTTGAGTTGTTAATATAAGGCACGGTTTCACGCGTTATTTTGTGGAATTGCTTCATTATAGAATAAAATAAAATAACTTTGTTTTATTCCACACTTAATTTTACATAGCCCTTTATTTCCATAGATTTGGACAAGGGAAGAAAAATGGACTTTTTAGAACAGTTTGAGATTGTGAATTGCCTACTAAACTTCGTTATGACCGTATGTTCCCCTCCCAGTCACCATTACTTAACGTCACACTACCATCCCCCTACGACCCTCAACCTTGATTCCCTCATGTCTTTTAAACCTTTTGAGAACCCCTCCCCCCTCTATCTTTTTTCCTTGTCGTTTATCCAATGCAAGCCAGCCCAAGGCCCCCCCACTCCTTTCTTCAAAAAACATCTTTACCCGTCATTAATATTCCTTCCCACCCCCCTTTTCCGGTTCCTCCCCCCTCCACCCACGATTACCTATTTAAGAGTATGCCACCGATCTACTTGCACCTGATGATAACACTAGATGTTGAAAACCGGGTCGTGCTATTTAAAATAAAGTGTGGTATAAAACAAATTTATTTTATTTTATTCTATATTGAGTTGTTAAAGTTCATTGATAGAAGAAATGTCCTTCTTATTAGCGAGACATGGGTATCTGAAATATAATGGAGGTTATCCTGTCATGGGAGACGATCAGTTAAAATTTTTGATTTAGCGATAATTACTGTTTCCCCAGTCGTGAATATTTGGCGGTGGGACACTCGAAGAGTAAGCGTTTCTCATGAAACGGGGCTGAGTATGAGGTTTTATGCTTGCCGACGGCATGAGCTGAGCTTGTGCGTGACGCCCTTATCTACATTTGTCATTGTCGCTGCGAGTTAGTTTCCCTTTTAATCGCCCCCACCCCTATCATCGCTCTCAAAACGATCTATTCTTTTTAACCGCTTCCCCCCCCCCCCTCTTTGAGGAGAGCCCCGATGTTCCCGCCACTGCCACCCTACGTTGCCGCGGCCCTCCGTGATCGAAAAAGCGAGGTTTTGCGGCGGTGAATCACCGCATTAACGGCGCCACTGTTTGGCGGGCCGGAACGGATGCAACCTGCCGGAACTCCCGGGCCCTGAGCCCTGTGCCTGAAATATGTAGCCGTCTCCCTTCCACCCCTGGGCCCTTCCCAAATCCCCCATCAGACCAACCACCCGCTCACACAAATATCCACCCTCCAGGGGATCTATCCATCCTTCCCCCCCCCCCCCCCATGCGTCCGCGAGAATTTCTCGTGCCGTTCTCAATCTCCCACCAACAGAGGAGCCAATCAATTCGGCGGAACACTATCCTTTCTCGATTTAGCGTCCCCAATAGAGTCACGCTTTTGGGCTGTGAGTCAATGCAAGGTTTGATTTTAGCCCTTCCATTGCCATCTTGCTACCGCCGCGTCGTGAGTCGGGGTCACAGAATTTGTTGAGAAGTGAGCACTGGTGGAAATTTCTGTACGTCTTACTGCTGCATCCGCTAAATGGTAATATAGGCATTCACCAGTGGAAAGCACTGCACAAATAGGGAATTAAACTTGAAAATATGCATTTTTCCATTAAATTTTCTGTTGTTATGGCTAAAATAAGCATTATTGCGACATTTTTGCGTAATTTCCATTTTCTATTAATGGAACTTTACGTAATACATTTTTTCCCAGAATTATGCCTCGTTTTTTTGCTTGCTCGGTAAATTCATTTATATTAGAATTTCATCGCACCTATGTGCGATGTTGAAAATGCTAATACCATGAAATCATTTTTCCTGGTTAGTTTCTTGTGTGAATATTCAATTCTAGTAGTATATTTTGATTTATTTATATTTTAAATGCAAAATAACTTTTATCATAGCTGCTAATCCGAAATTATTGTCATCATCCACTTGTTAAGGCTATCATATATATAAGGTTATCATAATTATTGTTAAGGCTTTGTTCTTAACGTGACATGACTTTTTTCTTCTTTTGGATTTCATCTGGAAGAGAATGGATTTCATATTAACTTCTGATTCCCCGTTTTTTCCGTTCATGTGAAAATACAGGTCAGATTAATTGAAAAAAGAAGATAGCGAAACGAGAAACCATATTGGGCGACAGAGAACATTGTGTGGAGTTTGGAATCGTACCTCAGATCCCGCAGCGCGCGAAAATATCATTTTTTTCCTATCACTCGTATTTTTTCGTGCAAGCATCTCAATCCGAACACCTCCCCCACTCTCACCCGTTCGAAGGAAAGAAAAAACGATTTATTCCGTTCACCCAACATTTGACCCATGAAAACGGTCAATGAAAATCCAATCTCCGCGACAGCCGTCAACAGCACCACGCCCGGAGGCGTGGGGAAAATCAGGAAAAAAATATGAAGAGCGCCTCCCGCGCATATCACACGCTCTTATCGTTTGCCAATCTCTCTTTCACGCTCCCTCTGACTCGTCTTCCTCTTCAGAGATGTCGTGGCACTCCCAGAGCCGTGGGTAGGCTCCGGGCTGCTTCTGAACATTAGTTGTGGCAGCAAGTCGCGCGATTAATGAAAAAAATACTTGGAACGTTTTCGATAAAAAATATTTATTTGCTCCTCATATTGATCTTTCCCTTATGTATTTTTTTGTATTTCCTAGGCGCATTTCTCTTGCCAATCTCCACCTCTCCCGCTCGTTTCGTTATTCCTCTGCGGCTGCATTCACTTTGGTTACGGTCGTAGCGTGCAAGGAGGGCTGAAAATAGGTATATTTCTTGGAGTTGGGGTATGTGTAATTGGAAAAATGTGGGAGAGGATGGAGAAGGTATTTTTAAGGATGAGTTAGAACGGTGATGGAAGGTGTGAGTGGAGCTTGTCGCGGGCGAAAAAGAGATGAGCGGGAAAAAATTAAAGCATTGGGTTAGTTTTTGAGGGAGCAATGGAGAAGGATGAATTTTCATTCGCGTTGTCTGATTTCACCGTCGGAGGTAGGGTCCATGAAGCCGACTCGGATTTCAAGAGCAAAGGGAAGATATGTTTTTTTTATTTTTCCACAATTAATTTGCAATGTGTGCTTATAATACTGCAGAAAAAAATCGATAATGGCAGCATTGAGAATGTTCTTTGGGGAAATAGCCGTCCTCGGTGGGTAATGGAATGAGGTCTTTGACATCAGGATGTAGTATAAAACTTTTGGATATGGTCTGTACTGTGAAGGCAAGACCGGATTAATAAAACTTAAATAGTATATTGTTGAATACCGGCAGGTCGCGAATGGTAGTAAGGGAAAAGCTAAGAGGCTGAATATGCTTGAAATTATGCTACGCTGAACATGTTCACTTTTGTGTACTGATTTATTAGCACTTGCGGAGATGGAATTGTAGAGAATAAAATATTTTATTAAGTTCAGAGGCGCAAATCACGAGTGAAAATAGTTGCCTTTTGATATTCATAGAATGACATGCGTATATATACCCAAAACCTTTTCATATTCATCGTACTACTTTGATGAAAGAACTTTGATTGCGTTGTGATGAACTTTTTTTTGTTCTTAAGAGGATAAATTCTAAGCTGTTATACTCCTCGGTTATTCAAGATTTTAAATGCTGGGAAGTAGTTGTTTAGAGCAGCTAATTACAACTCCTTAGTTTCACTGGAATTAATCAGTACTGTGTGTATTTTAGTGTAGAACATATGAAGAAAACATAGACATCTTGAAGTGTAAGAGGAGTCAAACGTATGATATATTGTTACCGTGAACAATTGAGGTACTCTAAATAGCTATTTAGAACTTCAGAAAGGCTTACCTTAGTGCCCAGAATGTGTTACATCAGGAATTATAGCTGTTATTCCATACACACCCTTATTATTGACATGGATTGGAGTATATATTTTAAAGTGATGTTCATTTAACTTCGAGGAGATGAATCAGATGCGAAATAATTTGCATGAAGTAATAGCAGGTAATTCTAAGTAAATCTCACAGAGAATTACGACTTCTAAATTAAGGTTGGAATACTGACATGTATCGGAATTTACGCCAACAAAAATGATAATACCAGATGGTAATGCGTATGCACCCCTTGGGATGGCCTAGAGTGGTGTTCCCCCTCTTAACTATCAAAGACAGGGTAAGAAACATTCAAATGCCTACGACCACAGGGATACTCAATGTTGCCATCGGTTACCAAAAATATCCTGTTTCCCGCACGCATTTCACCGCTGGCTCGATGTGCGCGCGAGGATGTTCCATCTGTGTTCCCCCGACCTGAAGGGAAGATTCAGACTTGTGGCCGGATCGAGCAAATTAATTCAAGTCACGCCGACGTGGTGGGCCTTTTAGAGAAGGTGGTTATCATTTTGCCGATGAATGCAGACGTAAAGGGGGAGGTGATGGTGGGTTAGAGGTGCTGGGTTTTGATGAGGAGGGATTGGGTGAGCCCGTGAATGATGTTTGGGAGCTTGAAAGGTATTGGCTGAGGGATTGAAGACTGTCCAATAAGTGAGTCAAGCGGAAAAGGATCGAGAAATCGAAGGACCCCGACACGTGGGTGGATGTGAGTGGATTGGGTTATTCCGTATACGTCTGGCTCCGGGGAAAGCGCTTTTCTCCACCTTTCCACTCATTTCTACCCTACCCGGCCAATTCCAAATCGAAGAGGATGATAATCTAAGTTTACTCGGAATCCCCATGAACATGCATCCATCCCACCTATTGCCACTCAAC
This sequence comes from Ischnura elegans, assembly GCF_921293095.1. NCBI lineage: Eukaryota > Metazoa > Arthropoda > Insecta > Odonata > Coenagrionidae > Ischnura > Ischnura elegans. The sequence goes on from NC_060252.1 coordinate 12,409,541, forward strand.
GTCGTTACCTGTGCATATCATTCTAATTCCAATATTTCAACGCAGCGCTCTAACGAACTAAGCAACTAAGGTGTTTTTTTCCCTATCAAAAGTAATTTTTTCCCTATCAACAGAAATTTTGTAAGATTTGCGTGCGGTTAATACAATTGTAAATGCTTTAAGGTGTGCAAAAAACTTTTTGCGTGAATGAATCCACGTAAATTTATTGATATCAAAAGGCAACTAATTTCACTTATGATCATCACCTTTAAAGCCTATGAGACCTTACATCCTCCAAAATTCTTTCTCTTCAGCGAATACAAATTAAGTCCTTATAAAAAACTTCTCTCAGTATTTTACTTACTTCAAATATATTACGCTGGCTGAAGGAAGGAAAATTACTTTCACGGAGAAAGATGAAATCGTTATTAAATAAATTACCTATAAAATTATTATGAAATAATAACATATTAACAACTAACTATAAATATATTTTCGTTTAAAATTTCATTTTTTCGTTTGCATATAAGTACCTACTGCCTTGTTCTCGAAGATCTATGAGGTCGAAAAAATCGCGTATCATGTAACTAAAAAACACCTTATAAGGTTAGTTTGTTTGAGCACTGCGTTGAAATTGGGTATAGGTTGATTTACTGAGGAATTTGTGCAATAAACATCAACGTATTCCCCCACTATTAAAAGTACGCGGTGGCATTAACAGCGAAATAATTTCCATATTTTTTATATAGCTAAATATGCATCTTACATTTGACCGGCTTGTTCTTCTCATTCAAACGTGCAACACTAATAGTAGATTTTCAAATTCATACGTGTATCGTCATGACTTAGATAGGGACCAACGTTAGACAACACCTGTTGCTAACCATAACGGCATTATATTATATGATGCGAATGTTTGAATAAAAATATGGCATTTTTATGGTAATATTTCGGTGATTCAGACATCTTACACGTTCATAATTGAGCCACACCTAGTCAAAATGAATATTTTTGAATTATGGAATCCAAAAAGATACTGAAAACAAAAGCTTTCTCTGATGCAACGAGATGTATTCTTTAGCCATAAAAATATAAATTTTCACTTTAATAAATTTCATTTAGTGATATTGCTAACTATTTGATACAATTTTTTCTAATTACATTCTTGAAAATTACATTAGGGGCAATTAAATCATCTTTCCCGCTAACCTTCACAGATTATTGCAAAATTTAGGAGGAATTAAAAGTTTCCTTTTCCAATTACTTGCAAATTTTAAGTCTTGCTAAATATTTTTTTCTTCTCTTTTCAGGTAAGATTCAATCCATGACGTTCAATCATCCAAGTTCTCTACCTATTCTCTACCAAGTTTTATGCATGGCTACTAAGTGAGTGTAAAAATTTTCATTAGTACCTATACGGAAAGTGATTTAATAAAAATATATTGATAGCGTTCAGTGATCTTGTGTGTGTGATTTCCAACAGTTCTGCAACGAGACTGTCATTGAAAAAATATTTGTTGACGGCCCCTTTCCTTTCATAAGGCTACGTTACAGAAAAATGCGATTTGAAACATAAATACGACAGCAGTTCATAATTCTCCCTGCTTGAATTTTTTTTGGACTTTGTTATTTATCATATATTATTTATCCTATTGGTTCCCATTAATCATAAGGATTATTAACTTTTCTTAAAATGCTTGAATTTTTTTATGGAAATTTGATATGAAGTGCGTATCTTCACAATCTTTACCTTGAAAATTTGCACAACCAGATAAGTTTCTTATACTATGCTGGGCTCATTTTTATGAAATGGGGGAAACAGTCATAACTAAAATGTTAAAAATTACAAGCTTGAAACAGTATTCGTTCCCTTTTGTGATTTTTATCTCAAGCGAAATTCGCTCAAACTTTCAAGTCACATTCTGGTCGGCAATTCGCTTCTCTGGGTATCATTTTTCTCCCTCATGATCGGTCACCTACTCCGAACAACCTCGAGTCCATTCCCCGCATTTGGCCCCGCACTTCTCACCAAGTCTAGCCATACGCTTTCTCTTTTCCCCCGCTGTCTCCAAGCTCACGGGCACCGGGCACAATTCTTTCTCCCCCCGCGGATACCCCCCGTACCCTCCCGCGGGACTGACTGGTGCGGAGGCGCCGAGGGTGGCCGGCAGGTGATAGAAGCACACTCCGGTCTTGCTTCCCTCCCTACCCTTTTCAATCTATCTGTTCCGCACTCACCTCGGGGGAGTTACAAGGGTGTACGGTGACCCAGGTCTCCCGTCTTGCGGGAACGTCTTACAGAGGCCGGAGTTGAGATGGATTGGTTTGTAGCAAGCTTGAGGTTAACCCTCCCCGGTCCCCAGGAAGGTTTCCAAGGGTGGAAGACTTGTGGGAGGGCTTTGATGGAGATGGCGTCTCCGATGCTGGTTGGTTTTCTCTGCTGGTGTCGGTCATGGTCCAGGGGGAGGAGGATGCCGGCGGAGTCTGGGTAAACAAGAACTGCGAAAGGCATTGGGAATGGTGAGGTGGAAAAGGGTGGGGTGGGTCTGATTTATCCTGGCATTGATGTGAGTCGATGGCTTCTTCACGCCGCGTGGCGGCCATGGGTTGAGGATGGAGGTTTCCCAGTATTCACAGCCCACGCGTCGGGGCTGGCTGTCCAGAGTTGTAGGGTGAATGCGGTTGTAATTAAAGCCAGCTCAAGGAATTAACGGCAAATGCAATCTTTCTTGGATTGGATAGAGAATTAGATGGTGGATGTATCCCCTATCGGGAGTGAAGCTTAATTCGTTTTTCTGAAGCAGGAAAACATGTGAGAGGAAATTGTGTTTTGTTGCGAGATTGATTCCGATTTATTAGGCTAAGTATTGAGTTTTTTAACTTTTTACCTTGTGAATAAGGTGTATATTTAATTTGATAGTATCCTTTTACTTTGTCGAAACCTTTTATTTGCGGTAGCAATTGCGCTCAATAACTAAATATTCGGCCCGGAGTCACAAATCTCCTAGTAGTCAAGAAAATATGTGTCCAAGGTCGAGTACTGGTTCAAATAGGAAATTATCAGGCGTCTACATTTTGCACCAATATCTAGACCATTCAACTGTAAATACAACTCGTTCCGCCATCATCGCCCGAAGTATTGGAGAATAGAGTTGCACTTAACTATCCAGGAGGTGTTCCACAATGTTCCAAAGGGTTAAGGAAGAAAGAATGAGGCGTGCGGAAAGAGAAAGTGGAAGTAGCTTATGGTCTACGGATGAGGCTGTTATTAATTTTCCATTCGAAGGAGAAAACCAAGGGTTTATCACCCTTTTAAGGTCCTATACTGATGTCAAACCTCCCTGATATGGTTTAATATCGCTCAAAAATTGGAGAAGTCATACCGATTGGACCATTTATCTTTCGGAGTGGTTAAACCCCATACCCTTTCTAAATAATGTCTCCTTATTGATTCTGACATTGACAACTCTTTTTTATTATGCGAGCTATTTATAGGCATGTGTATTTGAGTGGGACGAATGATCTCATTCTTTCGGTATAAAGTGTACCCAGTGAGGAAACGTCTTTTTATACCAGGGCAAAATTTTGCTGCAATTCCGGCGGAACTCGGATAAAAACACCCGCTTAGGGGAAACCGCTGCAAATAAGTCCATTAGATAAAAACCAATAATGAATTTAACTTTCTGAAAGACGTTTATAAATTTTTAAGTCTCGTACATTTTCGATTCTGAGGGTTTAATTTTACTTGAATAATATTCTAATTTTACGATGCGTGAGAATGATCAACGAATTCTGAATGCCGGCAGCCCATATACCTACCAACCAAAATTTCCCCCTGCGTGTGGTGTCACTTCACATATTGCCATGATGCCGATAATTAATGCTTATGTAAATTGTATATGAGCAATGGTTATTGATTAATGGTTTAATGGTTATTGTTCGGCTTGATACACTGACATCGATGAGGCATTTTTCACCTTCGTGCCTACTAGATGGAAACCAACGATCGATTTCAACTTTCCTAAACATATGGCGCGATGGAAGTTGTTCAGTGACTATGTAAATCAGTGAACCGACTATAAATAGTGATCGGGACTTCTCGTGAGTATCCGATGTCGGTTTGTAAGCGCGGGGGACTCCGTAATCCGAGTCATTGAAATGAGAGAGTGAAGGTAATGGTAGCGAATGGCGGCCCTGCCTTGAAGGCGGTGAGTTACGGCAGAGAGAAATGCTCTCCGGGCATTGTGGAGAGTAACTTGAGGGATAGGTGGAGGGAAAGGCAGGCATCCATTTGAGTTGATGGAGGGAAAGAGAGCGGTTTATTCTTTCTTCCGCGCTGTATTTTTATTTTCTTCTTTCCCTCGCCTGCTCGTGGGCAGAGGCAGAGTGTTAGGGGTGCTCGTGACGTAACGCCAGCCCTCCCATGGGAGTCGGGGAGGGGGGTCACGGAAGACGGAGCAGGTGGGTGAGGCGTAGAGTGGAAAGTTGGGTGAGCTCCACTGACCCTGGGGTCACTCTGAGGTGGAGCAGTGCCTTGAGGTCAAGGGTGAGCCGGAGTTTGTGCAGGGGACGCGCAACTCGCGAACGTGGTTTTGCCAGCAGTATTCTTCCGCGGCCTACTTCTATAGCACTCTTGAAAAGTGCGTGTGACGGGGTGATTTCCTCCTATGCACGTAATATTGCAAGCCGTACGAAGGTAGTAGTAAATGAATCAAGAAAATTTATGACGACGTACGGTCAGGAAATCAGGAACAACGGCCTGACTTATGATGCCGTTATGTAGCGAAACCATGGTAGCGTATTAAAGAGTAATTTTTCTGTGAATATTGATTGTTCTTCGTGATCTTTATTTATATTATAAAGAACTTTTGCTAATGGTAAAAGTTTTCATCACAAATAGTACCCATAATATTAAATTATTTTATGTTTGTCTACTTTTCCAAATAAATTTTGAATTACTAACAGGTAAAAATAAGTTGAGTTTAATAACTACGTATCTCTATGATATGTAAGTTATTTTCCTCATTTATCTCGTAAACTGATATCCTCAATATCACGTATTTAATGAATAGAATTCTGCCTGGTATGCCCTCCATGATCCACCCCAAAATTATATCTCGTATGGGCTTCCCAATTCAAGGGTGCGTGCGGCTCCAAATTCTGGAGTTGGTGAAGAAAGTTTTAACTTTTTTATGGAAATTTGCGTTGTTTGACCTTAGTTATATACTCAATAGTACAAGACATACCCATAAAAAGAAAGGGCCTTATGGTAACAGGAAAACATTTATTCAAATAAAACATTTCATTGGCACTTTAAGTTGGCTGCAAACCTACTTTATTTCTCTTCACAATCGTCGTTCACTTTTAAGCATTATTCGTACCACTTTACCAGCTTTTTAAACCCCTCTGCTTATAAGCTTGCTACCTGAGAGTTGAACCAATTAGTATGAGCCACAGGTGCACACTGCTGTCCAAACCAATGAGAAAATTCAAGATTTTCGTTAAGGACTCTTTGACCACCCACTGTACAATACTGACCCTACACCTAGCGACTACTTCTTCTACTTTCACTTGAAACAGGGGCTCGGTGGACAACATTTCGAAACCGAATAGGAACTCAATGGCGTAGTCAATTGGTTCTACTCTCAGGTGGTGAGCTTCTATGCAGTGGGGTTAAAGAAGCTGGTGCAACTATACAAATAAATTTTAAAAGTGTACGGCGATTATGTAGAGAAATGAAGTTGGTTTTTAACAAACTAAAAGTGCCAATGTCTATGATATGTAAGTTTATGATAAGTAAGATATGTGTTTCATTTTTTTTCCTTTGAACAAACGGCCATTACTTTATGAATATGCTTCGTATCATTCTATTGCATAAAAAAATCCATCGCTTCCGCGACGGAAAATTTTATGAGATCTGAGAATTTGTGAGCATTAAAGTTTATGGAAAAAAATCATATTAAAACGAAAACATGCATAACTCAGGTTCCGTAATAATCCAACCCAGATTGATGAGGTTGCTGGAATCTATATCGGTGAATTAAGTCTTTTTTTCTGTATAGCAATGATATTCATTACTTGGTTTAACGTGTCTTACGTTGAATTTAATTCCTCTCGCCATTGTACATGACATTAAAGCACTTTATAGAAATATTTGGAGGCTACGATGAAGCAGTAAAAATATAGTTTCATACTTCTTTCAGTTTGCTGAATTCATTGGATATCTCAGAAAAAAATATAATTTACTCCTTTTTCCCACCACCCTCACATTGGAGTGCTTTTTATACCCCTTCTTCTATTCTTCGGATAAATGGCAATGCTCATTAATATGCTAATGATAATTCTCTGGCTATTGAGTCAGACTAAATGTTCCTAATTTTTTCTTGCTAATGGAAATTCCTGCAAGTCACGCACAGAAAAATTCTTATTTCGGTGGGAATGGATGAGCTCGAATTCCTTTAATGATCCCTCGACGATATTCGTGTTTGCTGCTTAAGTTCATCGTACCTCCCAGAGTGAGGCAAGAAATAGCAAGGACCATTACTAAGAAGTTACCTATGTGTATTTAAATCTTCGATTCATTCTTTGTACGTGAAACATATTATAGATTTCAAATGTGATTGGGAATAAAATTATCCCTTGATGAATAATTATGTGTAAGTACGTTTCAGGCAAGTTTTTGTGTTTCTTGGATAAAATATCTTTAACGATCATTCCAAATCATATAATATCCACATTTGTGGCTTAACCTGACCAAATGTCTTTTAATTTGGATGAATAAAAATATAACTTTGTTTTTCCACAGACTTTTTATTGAAACACGACCATATTTGAACGGTTAACGTCACCTTCTAGGTGAAGATGATGACCGGAAGATGACGTTTACTATCGAAACCATAGTTGTGTTTTAATCAAAGTTCTGTGGAAACACAAAGTTTAATTTTTATTCATCCAAAACGTTCAGCAAAGTCCACAAAGTATCGTCGGAAACTACCAAAATTCTTTTAGCTTTTCCCAACAATTTTGCAATTATCAAGACACATTTCTTTTTTGAATATCTTGCATTTCTTCTGTATTATTAATTTCTTTTTGTATTTCTTCTGTATACCTCTCATTTCATTTCAACTAAAACGACGATCTAAAGTCTCCAACCAAAGAGGCGAAGTTGGAACACCATTTCCGCTGGATTGAAGTATCACGATTTATGTGCCCGTCAGCTGCTGATACATTCCGCTTTATGAGTTTCCACCAACGCGATTATCTGGAGCACACACTGCCGTTGGGGCGAGACGGTGTGTAGCAGAGAAAAGTTGGGGAGTGTTAATCGATCGGAATGTCGTCACTTAGCAACGGGAAATAATTGAGACCACTCTCAATTATTTCGGGTCAGCAGTATTTCCAACATCATACAGAGGAAATTTAGTATCACCAAGACCCACTTCATTGGCTATAGATCCTTTTCTCGCTGCAAAGACACAGTCGTAAAAAGAAAATAGGTGTAGTTTTTCCGTGAGCCAAAAACATTATTGGATTGGGAAGTAGGCAATTGCAGAAGTTGCTTTTATCAATGAAAATCTTGGCAAAATGGTTTTTCATGTGCAGCTTTTATTCAAATGAACAACAAGCTATAATTCTTAGCTTATTGTTACTTCGCCACCATTCAATTGTTGTGCTAATTAGAAAGCTCTTTGGAAATGAGATTAGGGCTCTTTTTTTTACAAACATACTACTACCTCTTCTATACCTCTTCTATTACTACATACTACCTCTTCTATATTTCTAATTAGTATCACGTCACATATGAAATTTCTTTTCCGTATTCAGAGAGTGTATCCATCACAGTTTTTCAAAGATATAGTACAACATATTGTTAGTTTAAGACAAGACTGAGTTATAGAAATATCTTGATTTCGGTTGTTTATACTAACATAGTTTATTTTCTTGAATACTTACATACGTATCTAGTGAGGATTTTTCCCATGCAAAGGATCTTACTTGGACAATAATTATATAGCTCAGTCACCCCGACCTAAGGATCCGCCTTCCAATACTAAATCACTTTTTACTAATTACTTTTTAATTACTAATTACTTAATTTTACTAATTTCCTCTCTTCGTTACTAGAAGATTATCGAGCTTTTCTTGCATCCCAATAAATAATGATTTCATCAATGCCCAGCAATTCTAGTTTTGTCTTGCCCTACGTCATCATTCTATCGCGAGCATTAAGGAGTCATTTGCAGCTGAATTTCAGAGCATGCCTAATTAAGTATTCATCCTTTGCGTTAGGAGAGGTTATGGTTTGCTTAGGATTAAATAATTCCCTTCTCCTCCAAATTTTCCAGCCTTTTAAAATATAAATGCTACTCCCTCGACCCAATAGCAAGCAAAACCTGCGCGAATTTTCGAGTGGCTTGCGGCCATCAGAGTAGGTGGGAAAGTACATGGAGAAGGGGTGGCCTTAATCAATATGGATAGCGAATCCTTTTCTTTCTATTTTTTTTGCACTTGAGTATTCTACCCGGGCGTCGTCATTCATTTAAGTTTCCATCCCAACTATCGGAGATGGAGTGGGTTTTTAGGAGAGAGTTTTTTAGGGGAAGGAAGGGAGTTCCAGGGACATAAAAAGGCCGTTAAATGCTATTTTCCGAATCTGGGGCGTTTGATGGAGCGTAGCTCGAAGCCAAGTTCCGAATCGTCACAGCGTTCATTATCGTTAAACAACCGAGGGGTAGGTGGTGCTGGAGGGTCGGGAAGGGATGCTTCGGAGACTGGGATATTTTCTTACCAAAAGAAGTGGATGGTTTGGCTGGGAAGGAGCAAGAGGTAGGATTTCCTGAGAGTAGGGTGGTGGGGGTGGCGCTAAAAGTAGGGTGGAAAGTTATAACCGTTGATAGCCCCTTGTCATGACACCTATCGAAACCATTAGAACGAACGAACCCCATGTTCAGCGTGATAGTGGAGCTATACCTCGTGGAGGGAAGGAAAGGACTTGTCGTTGTGATGTGGGGTGTTGGATTGAAGGAGAGGATCTCCTGAATGAAAAACCATATAAAAAAAGTGCGGGGATCTCGTCCTCCGCGTCGTAAAGATGAGCGGATGAGGTGGGCTGGATAAGATTGTGGAGACGTGGGTAGGGGGAGGGGGATTGGGTGCTTGCGGGATTTCCTTTGCAAGGAGGGGAGGGAAAATTGTGAAAAATGAGAGAGTAAAGATCCTTTTGCTAGGGAAGAGATCTGTCGTGGTATGGGCAGGAGCGGATTTAGGGGAGCACAGGGGTCATGACCCTCCCAAATGTTATTAAAAGTTTGTAATTTTTAATAGTTTTCGTATCCTTGTATACGAATAATGGGTGAATATGCAAATTTATGGCCACAAGTTTTAAATTACAGATCAGTTTGAGAAGTATTTATTGTAGAGAGTAGCACTTCCTACTGCAAAACGTCCCACTCTCCCAGGGGGTATTAATACTCCCCGGACCCAGATAATACCCCCCAAATGTGATTTGGAATTCTCTTGTGTATGGGTCAGGGTAGGGTTGTACGATTCTCATAATATTTCTATGGAACGTGGATATAGCAAACTAATGGACACACAGAAATGCTTGCTTCGGTATTTATTCCCAATGTAAGTGTTCATAATGTTTTTGAAAAAAAAACTGTTTTGCTGTTTTCAGCCTTTCGCAGGAGACATTGGCTCATTTGTTCGTACCATTGCATCTATATTTTTCACAGGTGAAGAAAACCAAAGTGCAGAACCGGTCAACCGGAAAACCACCCAGCCCTAGGTCGGGGTACAGGTTCGGGAAAAGTACCAACATTTGGAAAAAGGGCAATTTTAAGGGGTCATGCTCTGGCGGTGCGAGAATCTGCGAGGGAAAAAGAAGCGGGGAAGATATGGAGGGAGAAATATTCAGAAGGGAATCATGACGCCCTTCCCCCATCTTAACGGCCGAGATTGTAACGAGGAATGAAATTATGAACGCTCGTAAAATTTTTATGCGTGGTATTAAGGTGCTTACTTTTATGAATATTGCCACTGCATTCATACTGAGTGCATTTGGTGTCTTGAGTATGGTGTTTTGCCTCACTTCTGGTTTCTGGCGTTGTTCCTTCACTGGAAACAAAAAGTTGATCGTATTTCATCCTACGAAATTGAAGCACAAGATTTCCAGGAATTATTATTATTGCCTGGTAGAATCATTTCCATTGTGTGAATGATGTTGCAGATTACTTAGTCGTGGTAATCAGCATAGCAGTTCAGATTTCTTGTCGGAGTTCTGCATATTCTTTTTACTCTTGATGATATCGGTGTGAAATAAATTTTATTTTCGTTTTTATATCTTAGTCCGTTGGATTAATGCTTAATCCACTATCTCATAGCCAAATAGCAAGTTTTACCGCATAAATAGGATGAATTTGTGGGAATTGTATTCAAAATGGTACGAACAATACATAAATGGAGGCAGCATTCAGAATCTTTGGCTGTCATTTTTTTGTAAATCTTTTGTTTAAGTTCATTTTTAATGCTCAACGCTGTTAAATATCGTCGCCGTTATGGAGCACCTAAAGTAATCCTATTCGACAATTAAACGCAACAAATCTTTTCCTCAAATTTTCTATAATGTAAAATGTTTCTTTGCTATTCAAAGCGATTAAAGTCTTTACTTTATCCTCCTCTCACGTAGAAATTTCGCGTCGAGTTTAATCATAGGTATAGAGGAGGCAAGAATTTATGGATGGATTTATTTATTTCTCAGGGATTAGTTTCTCAACAGTAGTAGTAGTTAGTATTGATGCCTCACAATAATTGCTTAGGGAAAAAAGTACCCTGGAAAAAGAGTCGGACCGCGGACTTTGACTATCCGAACGTGCCACAAGGCCAGGAAAAGGGGTAGTGTAATAATTTGCGCAAGTTCCCGGGGAGCTAAAGGTCCAATGGTCGATACCCTGTATAGAGGTATATTTTCCCATAGATATTAGTTCAAAATATGTATTCTTGAATGAGTAAGTAAGTGTTAACTTTTTTTCGAGTCTTCGACAAACTTTCTCGGGTCTAAAAGATGCAAATAAATACATGGATTACCTACGGCGATATCACCTTCAAGTACTGGAATACAGGATAGGAATTGAAAGGGAGGTTTAAGCTCCAACGAGGCTTGCTTTGATCGCTTGCTATCGCAAGAGGAGGGGCCGTAGTGTTTTCGGATGTTGATGAGGGAGACTTTGGAGACTCGGTATCCCGGAATCGGTGGACGACCGGGGGTCCGTCTGGGGTTGTGCCCGGCCTGCTGGGGTCGGGTTTGCCGCGGGCTGTTTTAAGGCGTCGCGTGGGGCGAGACGCGAGATAGAAGCAGGGATCGTAAAGCTCGATTAGGCATTCCGTGTAGGCGCCTCTCCACCGGCGCCGCCTTACCCTGTCCGTTCGTTGTCTTCGGAGCGGTCTTACCCCCGTGAACATGCAACCCTCCACACACTTTGCCGGATGGCCCCGAGGCGCGGTTGCCGCCTCTAGATAGGCCTCCGCTGCGCCTGAAAGCAGCCTCTACCCCCCATCCCCAAGACACAACATAATTCTCTCCTCCCAACCTTAAGCGTCCCCCGTAACGTAGCAATCGTGCCGGCGTCTTTTATGCTTCTCAGAGTTTCTTCCTCCCACGCCTCCTCTTCGCCTTGCCTTCTCACACGTGCCTCCCTCTTCCTGCTCTCCTTCCCCTCCTCCTTTCCTTCCTCTTTCAGTTCATTCTACCCCTTCCCAGTATGCCTTGCTCAGAGGTCAGCCATGTCGGTGGTTGACCTGCGTCCTCAGTCTTGCCTGTGCGATAATATTCTTGCTTTTCATTCCGATTCAGTGGAAATTCGACGTATTGAAATAAAAGACAATTGAACTTTTCCGAATTTATTTTAAAGCGTGCGACGCAGATCCATAGGACCAGAATCTGTAAAAGCGAAACTACATTTTATTCAAATATTTTCTATCGATTTTTGTTTTCCTCTCTGTGCGCTTTATACTGTTCAACTGCTATTATTTTCTTGTATCTGGTATCTTCCTGACTAGTAGTTCAGGGCTCTCTCGGCTCTCACCCTCCTCGCTTTTAAATAATAGGAATAAAAATTGTATTTATTTAGTGGCTGCAGCTGTTTCACAACATTAAGCTGAAAATGCATTTTGCAGCTGTCAAAACGTAAAGTAATTCAGGATGGGCTCAGATAATGGTTCATTTTAAGTGTTTAAAAATAAGATTACCACAAGATAAAACTATCGTAATGCATAATTAATTACTCTTCCTATCCGGACATGAATCATTAAAATCTCTCAGTATCCTTTAGGTACATTGGAAAATAGTAATGGCGATACTGTATATGAAAGTAAAGGAGAGACTAAAGGAAAAACACTGCATGTGAGATAAATTATGAGACAGTGAGTGTAAGGAGGGAACTTAAAAAATGAATTGAGTGCAACAGATTAATGAAATGAGCTTACGAAATTCGCCACTCATTTTGTTAATTGCAGAGTCATCCGTATTCCACAGAGAAGTAAGGGCTGGTGATCAAAATTAGTATTCGCCATTCAATATTAATAAATCAAATTAATAACTCTTCAAATCTATTAATTGCGAGTCAAAATATGTTACCGCAAATATTGAGAATAAATGGATCACACTGCGTTCCTCTCCATTCTGTCGACAATAGTGAAAAAGGATTAAAATGCGTTCGAGGTGGCAGCATAAATTAAGTGTTTATGGGACGAATGTTTGTTACTTTTCATTGCAGGAGTCTGTAATCGCTGATTTTAAGTAAATATTCCTTTCTCATTCCTTCACTGAATAAACTCGTAGGTCGACATTGATAGTTGAGGTAGAAACTTACCAGATTGAGTCACAGGCGTGTCAATAGTGCACGGTGCCCAAAGCCTATTCCGTATGCATTTCGTAATTCGAGAATGTTCACTCGGAGATGCCCAAAGATCTCACCCGAGATTTGAGTGCGAAATTCTTCAATCAATATCCGAGTGCTCTATCCACTTGTCTACAACTATCCTCCGATATTCTTTCCTATTGTAATTACCTTAAGACGGCTGCTCGTTTCAGGGTTATTCGTCTGCAATCGAATCTTGCTTTGTTGGTATTCCCTGTATTTACTTATATCCTTTAAATAATGCCATATAAGTCATTCTTGTAAGTGTAATGTTGAGTCTCATGTACCTACTCCTCATCAATTTCATCCACTTGTGTTCAACGGATAATATTTCCATTAATACAAGTTCGCATATTTGTTTTTTTTTTTTAGTTTCCCTGTTAACTTGAATTGTTAAGTACCAGTTTCTATTCTAGTATATCTTATATTATGAGTTTTGAAGAAGGGAAACCTTTTTTAAAATGGTGTTGCGCGGGGAGTGATCGTTGGAAGGTTCGATTATATATTTTAACAACGATCGAGGTACACTTTTCTAGGATTTGGGAAAAATTATTTTAGCAGTTTTTTTAACGATTTATAAAGAGGAAACTTTAAAATTATATTAGAATCCTTTGTCAACATTGGGAAAGATAGTTATTATGTGTGTATCCTACCTTTTCACCTTAGTTAAGTGTGTGTGTGTGTTATTTTTTAAAGTCATTTAGCTCATCTCCCATCCTCATGACTGAAATTTTCCTTCTTTTACACACTTTGCCCCCTTCTCCATTTTGGAAATCCGTTATTTCTTTATCTTCGTCCCCGCCCCCTTTCTTTCTCATTTGCTATCTTCCTCTTCCACCTCACTTATCCAACCCTCCCATTCCACCCCTTCCTCCACCCCCGAGAGTATAAAAGGGACCAGAACGTTGGTAGGCTGGCCCGCTATCTCTCCTCCTTCATAACGACCTAATCCGCCTTTGCGAGATAAAGAGGTAAAACTCTCATCTTCTGCCTTAAAAATAAAGTATATATGTATACCCCATCCTTAGTCATTCTTTTCTTTCCACCCCTCCTTACCATCCCTCCAGTCGGCCTAGCCCGTGACTTTAACTCGTACTTCCATCTTCCATCCCGCGCCGAGGGAATCTGTAAGCGGAGAAATCGGTTGCCTTTCCCCCAATCACCCTAAATCAGAGAACTACCGACTCCCTTACTTGGGTCCCTCCTTCGACCGCTCCGATATGATCCCGCATAAAAGTAGCCTTTCCTCGTGTTTCTTGAGTGTTCTCGTGTTTTTATGCGTCCATTTCTGCTTCTTATGACCATTTTTTACTGCCGAATACAAGAACCTCGCGATATATTTCATGTTAACCTTCAAATATTTAAATATTTCTTTTCCTTCGGATTATCCTTCTTTTCGCTATTGCATTATATAAACCATATCAGTTGTGATAACATCTTCAAAAAATTATGCGCAAGCCTGAGTCGTATCATTCAACCCTTATATTTTCTTCGTTTATCTTTTGCACTCTATATTATTCATCCAATGCCGACTTTCTATGAATTGTATTACAAACATATAACATTATTTTATGCGCTATTTTCCTTCAATACAGCTGGTATTATTACTGTATTAAGAAATTTCTTTATTCAAATGTGGAAGGCATGCAATCTATTTTGTCATTTTCAGTCAATTATGACTATGTGGTTCTATGAGAGAATTTATTTATCCATACTATGTGACGGAAGAAATTGGACAAAAAAATGAAAAATTCAAAAAATTATAGCAATTTAACCCAAACGAGTTAATATATTCACACAAATATCGTCATCAATGATTAGATTAATAAACTTGATTCACACTTCGTTCCATAAGAAGACTTGAAAAATCATTCTCCTATATAATTCTAGCCCTCATTTGCCAGGTCATTACTTGAAGATCTTGGAAAAATGTCCAGCTTAGCAGAGAAATCACGAACGATGAGCTGTCATGACGTAAGGCACACTGTATTTGGTATTTTTGTAACTTTGTTAGCATAAAACACATCTCCGATTTCTCTGAATGCTCTCTTTGGGGGGACGCTTTTAGAATGCACGTTGTTGACCGAAGAGAGAGGGATGTCGAACACCGAAGTATTCACATCTTCATTATCCTATTAAGGCCTCTAAAACCCGGCCGCTACCCCTGAACCGTGAATCGTAAAGCCTTTTCCCCATCAGCATCCTCTAGAAATTCGGTACCATTTCGCGTCCCGAGCCGCAAATTGGTTGAAAGACGAGTACTTGTTGGACTCCCTCCCTCTCCCATCACCGACGGCCATGGTTCTTTCTCCTTCCGCGCCTCTAATTATCACCGCATCCCATGTCCCAATTACGTCTGCCGGAGAGATGGCCCCTAAGTGGACCAAGCAAACGCCTTCCCCACTCTCCGTCGCTGCCCCTTGAAGCCGGCACCCGCCACCACCAAATACCCACCCCTTAGCCGATCTAAAACTCCTTTTGGGATCTCCCACCCTCGCTACGCCCTCTACCCCTCATTCGCTTCACATATTGCCTCCACTTTTCCCCGGAAAGGTGCATACTTTGTACTGCCATCCCCGGCTCCCTTTCATCTTCCCTTTTGCCGAAAACCCTCGGGCGACGCAACCCTCCCACCCTCTATCTATCCATACCCCCCCAACCTCTCGTACGCCTTGCGTTCCCATGATTCCGGGCGCACGAGCGTAAACGACGCTCACCTAGTGCGTCCAATCCGATGTTCCACTGCCCAAGCGATGCCGACATGTTAGTCTGAAGATTTTTATTTACTTCGCCACTAAAACATTTAATCTTCTCCCAAGAGGAATGTAAATGGAAAAAAAGTTTCAAGTGTTATCTAATTCAAATTAAATTACGCTATTTTTACGAGGATGTGTGGAAATATTATTTGCAAATCTCTACAAAATTGTGTGTTTGAAAAATAATAAATGATTTATGTGTATTATGAAGAGCTAATTATGTAACGAACGGATTCCTTTATATAATTGCTGACATTTTATCACATAGCATTTAAAGTACTGAATATATGTATGGTATCATTTGTGTAATATTTTAATCCTTCCGTTTGAACGGTAGTGAAATGCACATGAATTGCCATGAAAAAAAATCCCCTGGACCGGAATCGATTCCTGATTCAGGGGAATTTTTACTCGTGGCGATTCGTTTGAATATCACATTTGTAAAAAGAATTTAGTATGCCTTGATTTCATGGCTATTCTTCCACTTTTCTTAGGGGTGGCCTATGCTTTAAAAATGTTGTTATTTTCTTGATTACAATTTTAATTGAAAGAAGCTATAAAACGTATACTCTTCCATTACTTAGTTTCGCTTTCCAGAATGTATAGATAACTACGCCGAAAATCCTCACTTCTACCCTATTCCTCCACGCCATTTATATACTTATCTCTCAGTATCTTCCTTTACTCTATTTCTCCTGTACTGTCTTTCCTAACACTTCAACAAACTCACCACTGTACCCTTTTCCCCCAAATGGACACAAAAGTAACGCTTTTGGAGGAAGAGTTCTCGGGTTTCCAGCCGGGTCCAAGGGTTTTTCTGCACCGACGTTTCGGAGGCTAAGTTTGCCATCATCTTCAGAGGACGATGGTAGACTTAGCCTTCGAAGCGTCGGTGCAGAAAAACCCTTGGACCCGGCTGGAAACCCGAGAACTCTTCCTCCAGTCTATTAGCCGGGAAAACCTTAGATCCTTCAAGCAACGCTTTTGCTCGCCGCTGGTTCGGAGGTCAGTTCTGCCACGTGCGGGGTTGATCGAGTGACGCCAGAGATCACGCGGGGATTGCGAACTGTTTCTTCTGTGATGGGCGTCAGTGATGGTTGCAATTCATTCTTTTTCGAGTTTCAATTATGGGAATGGGTTTTCGATTATGAGACTGAATTTCAAGCAAGTGAGCCAATGCCTACTATGTTGAGATGAGACTGCGGAACACTCTCACTGCTAATTCCTACATACCTACTTGTATACGTAATGTTTATTTATTTACTATTGGATCGATGGATCCTGGAGTTTTAGCCTGGGTGCAGGTTTCGGACTTCTCAAACCGCTTGTGGCTTGGTGTACGGTGACTCCGATTTCCGATGGGCTTAATTAGTGTGTATATTTTATATAATATTTTATAATAATTGATTTATCCAAGAACAGTGTTAATGCCAAAATATTGATCACATTGTTTAGAATGGGGTCAGTGCTTATTGAACAACCTCGCATTGAAAGCCCAGACGTTGTGTCCCTCTTACTGGCCATATGTTTGTAAAACTAATAGTGGCAACCAGACTTTGCATTACTTTCATATGTTACAAGTCCTCGCCAGACTTCGTTCTCTACGTATTTCAATTCAATATTCCGCATATTTCGTCCATCTTATCTCACGACATACTCAAGGAAATTTATTTAAGAAGAAATTTCAGATTCGAAAACAATAGTTACTGATTTAAATATTGGTGTCTCCTAATTTTTACTGCTGGGATAAAGAATCAAAATATTTAATTGAGTTTTAAGAACAGATGAAAGCAGAGATCTAGAAGATCATAATTAACATAAGAGTCAATAATTAACAGACAAATCATCCAGCGAAAATGCAGCTCTAGCCAGCGTAGAGCGTTGTGGCAGACGACAGGAAACCAACACTTTGCCATCTTTAGAAGATGCAGACTCGAGATCAAAATAAGAAAAGATTGCATACTTCTCAGTCGAACATTCCGGGAATAAAAGAGCTCTCCACCGTAAGACGGTGTGCAAAGGGGTATATGCATAGCAGATAAGACAACATTTAATTGTTCGAATACACTAATAATGGTGTTTTAACTTTAAAGGTGTACCACCTGCCAATGGCATGCTAAGAGTTAATAATGTTTTGTTTCAAATCTGTGCCTGTCAGGCACATTGCGCCTGAACTCAGCAATACCAATAATGCGCCTGACGAGAGGCTAAGGATGTGTAACACGATGCATTTTCCCATACGAGATAATGTATAAATGCATGAACAATTTTGATGGACGGGAACGGAAAATATGCGAATATATGACCCAAATTAGAACAAGTTCTATTTTTAGCCAATTCTTTCGTATGATCTGGGTCTTTACATTTTGGTATTAATCTTTGCGTTTATGCATTTAGACATTGAAGCTAGCGTTTAAAGATATCGTGCCACGAGGAATGTAAGATTTTTAGATCTATGAATGACAGGATAGCCATCCCTTCCTGTGCCTTCGAGGGTTTACCGTGGACCTCTCCCGACCCTGCATCCGCAAGACCCCTATCTGCCCCATCAACTCTTGCACCATTATTGAGCCGACCCTGCGAAGGGCCTACTCTGTACCTCCCTTTTGTGGCCCCAAATGCCTTTGCTAACTGAACTAACTCTTCCACCCCCTTCTCCTTTTTGCCCATCAAACTCAATTTTCTATTTTCATATTTTCCCAGTTGAGTCACTTCTGAGAACTTTTAATTTAGATCGCCGAGTTTGGGGAGTCGCGTGTTTGGGGAAAAAATAGCTCCATCCCCAAGTTTAAGTGGTTCCATGATGGGGGAGGAGGATTTTGTGGATGGGGTCTTTCCCATGCCATCCGTACGCTTCGTTAAGGGAGTCTATGGTGACTTCGCCATGCTTTTTTGGGGGCTTCAAGGGAAGTTCCCAAACGGTTTTTTTTTCACCTTTATATATTGCGCGGAGGCAACTAAGGAGCCAGGCTCTTCCCCTTTCTTACTTAAGCATAGTTAGTACTTCATATTTTGCGTGCGGCATCCGGAAGTGCAGTTCATCTTATGGGCCTCATTACCCCTTGGTTCTATCTCGCATGCCGTAGGCAAGTTTTCTTGGAGCCAGAGGAGGGAGTAATTAGGGTTCCGTTCAAAATGTTTCTTTGAAAAGTAACTTCTTTTTGGTTGACGCCGATCTATGCTTACTTCTTTCTCTGACTTCGGAAACGAGCATTTTAAAGCTATAGGCGATCCTTAATTTGTTCTAACGCAAATTCACAGTAAGGTCGGAAGCAGCCGAGTTGAAATGATTCAGATTTATCTGGACTAGTTTTAGGATATCTTTATACCTTGCCCATGACTTTAAGAAATCATAGAAAAGGATGTGTATGCTGTTCCCGCGATGCACGAGACAAGAGTCAAGTGACGAGATATGAAGTTAATTTAATTTGAAGGTACTTTGGTCAGTGTGGTAAGTCTGCTTTGCAAACTACTGGTGGATAAAATTCAATTAGAAAAATTAGTAATTGCATTTCATTTCCCAGTAGATTATCAGTCAATGGCTGATTATAGACAATACCGTAGATTGGCCAGAGCAAGCCTTTTCGGAATTCAATGTAAGTGCACTGTTTTGCCAAAACACCTATGGATATATGGTAGGTACTCATTATTCTTACTGAAATGTACTCTTGATTTATTTCAGTAATTTACAATGCATAAATATATATAGCATCGGTCTTATCGGTGATAGAAATAGAAAATCATCAACGGGACCTCATTTGGAAATACACCTCATTTTGCATCTTTTAAAAGTTTTATCTGACAAAGAATCTTTTTCACTGCATTTTATTTTGGCTTCATATTTCTTTAGCTTTAATTATTCATTTAATATTGTGTTACTACAATACAAATTAATTTTTCAAGCTACATCAAGCTGAAATAAAACTACTGGAGAATTGAATGTTTTTTTTTTTTAAACTACACTCCGCCTTTATTCAACTTTTAGTGCTTGAACACGCAATCTAGATTTTTTGTGCATTTCTTTATTTTTTAATGGCGTCTAAATTCAAGTAGGCGTACAAAAAAAAGCTTAAGAGCATGTTATATGTTTGAGCACCGCTCAACCTTTGATTCGCTATGAACTTTTACGGAACAATTCTTTCAGTTCAATGTTTCTTTTTTGGAACGCATGTCCTAGAATTTGAATTCTCTCGATATTTCAGGTTTCAACCCGAAAAATTTCGAAACACTTACCTTCGTATTTTGTAGAAGCGAAAGAATTATTTCAGCCGTTTCGTTTTATTAACTACATAAATCGAGCTCGTAGGGTCTCCTCTTCACTAAGTAGCGAGAATGAATTTCTTTCACTGGACGGGAATATCGCGTTACATTTTTAAAGCCTTTTTAGACCTCACCTCTTCCCTCTTCTCTTTACACTCTTTCATTTTGTTTTCCTTTTTTTTCTACTTAAATTATAGCAATATTCCTGCAAGATTACGTCACCCACTGCAGGACAGAGAACCATTTCGCGCTTTTTTTTCCTCTCCCTCAAAATATAAAAAATTCATCCTTGGGAAGCCATTATAACGCGGGGACCATTACGCAAAAGCGCGCGCCTTCCCATCTAGCGGGAGAGATCCTATATTTTTAACGCCTAAGCACCCCCTTCATTTGACGCCTCTTAATTTCCTTTCACATCTCTTCCCTCAAGCCGTTCCTCCTCCCTTGTTTACTTCGCGGATATCTCTCGACGGCGGGCGAGGAGTGAGGAACACTTTACTGCAGAGTTATCCAACACCTTACTCCCTCCCTCACCTCAGCTCCCGTTGCAAAAGGGTGCCTTTCCCCCCGCCACCACCACCCTCCCTCCACTCCTCTCCCCTCACCCCCTTGCTCTTCCAGCAGAAAAGAAATTATTTAAGCCTCCTTATGTGAGCGCGCAAAAGACCTCGTTACACGTCGTCATGAACCCATCCCCTCCTTGTAACAGCGTCGTCGCATCTTTGCTGGTCGCCCCCAACCTCTCTCCGTTTCCCAATTTGTTCTCCTCCCTCCTCCCGTAAAGATAGAGTGTCCAGCTTTCTTTCCCACTCGATCTTTCCTTTGCTTATTTTACCCAGTGGTGCAATGCCTAGATAAAGCAAGTGGGAAGGGTAGAATTTGTGTTTACCTACCCCTCTGCGAAGATATGGAATGAAGTAAATACCTTTACTTATATTTTTTTCGAATAGTGGAAAATATAAAACCTCGAAAAGCACAATTAGATGCAACTCAGTTCCAAGAAAATAGTAATGTATATAGTTTTTATACAGCTTATATATACTAGTTATCTATGAACACAGGGCACAGATTCCGCCTGAGTCGATTGACTTGGCAGACGGGGAGAAGTTAAACTTTTGTGAGAGCAGTATTTTCCACAAAACATTACACAGTATTACCCATAAGACATTAATAAAATGAGAGTGAAATGTAAAAGGTTAGGCATATTATATAACTTTCAAGGTAAAAAATGTAAAATGCAGTTAAACTCAGAGGAAAATTTTTTGCATAAAAGCAAAATTGCATTAAAAATTACAAAAAGAATGGTAGATTAAAGGTAATTTTAAATTTAAATTGAATTTTAAAAATTTCGGAGAGAAAATTCATGTTTGGGCCCATACCTTATTTTTGGGGCCTGTAGACTACCGTGTGGAACCACTGTCGAGTTCTACATTCGGCGAACTGCTCTAATTTTTGCATAACCTCTCTCTTCTCTACCCTCAAGATTCTCCGTTTCCTTACTCCTTTTCCCATCTCAGCTCTTGTGTTTTCTCACCTTATCCGTCCCCACCCTTCCTCTTCAAGAGAAGAATCACTCCAATCTTTCCCGATCCTCCTCTTCTTATTCTCCGTTCGCCAGCCTAAATTTGCCTCCCTCGCACCGCCTTGAGCTCTCTCAACACTGTTTATGTTGAATTAGGCCCTTATTTTTTGCCTCTCTGTTTGCTGCCACGCTCATAGCTTGCTAGCTGTGCGCCGAAGTCATTAGTTTGATTGTGGGTTTTGCAGTCTCCTCATCTGGGCACGTTTAAGAACGTTGCGTGAAGAGGATGAATGGATGGAATTATCGTATGTTTACGTAAAGCTAATCGGAGAGGTAAATTCGTTTTTTTCACTCACTCATTCCCTCGCGTATTTTAATTTCATGCGAATTTCGGTGATACCATAAGCGCTCATCTTGATTTGGTAATGGTTTTATCGGAAAATGACAATCTTGGGTTCTCTGAAATATTTAAATAATATCATTTATGAGGAAAGTTCGACAACAATCTGTTTTTTCAGGACTAATTGATCATTGGGATTTTTTTTAAATAGAAGTTAAAGGGAATGAAATTATTTCGCATTTAGCTTACGTACTTAATGCTTGAAATTCATAAAATGTTTTTGCCTCGCAAGAAGTAATGGGAAAAGCATTTTCCTACAAATAAGTGTCTATCTGAGATGCATATCAAATAGATTTCTGGTAAAATGGCTAACTGAGGCATATCAAAAAATGTATTCCATATACATAGGAAGTCAGCAGTACAATTAGTCGTAGAGAAAAATACTTTCTGCTGCACTGGATATGTTAACTTTTTAGACATATTTGTATTGTTTATTTTAGTGTAATCATGTTAAATTTTTGCAATCCCTCGTAATTTTTAGCTGCTAGCGTTGCTTTTGCCGCTCGCGTTGCAGCATATCTCGTTTTGTAGGAACTGCTTATTTATGATAAGGTACACCGAATTTTTCGGAAATTTACACAATTTCTTGGCTACTTTCCTAGAACTTTAAGGCATCTTGTTCCACCATTCCGTAACCTAAGTTCCATATATCTACCACTAACCAAATTAAAGCCTTTTCCTATGCAAATCCTCTTCAAAAGTTCGTAATGCGCTACTCATACTTTTAATGGCGTAAACTTTCGTCAAACTCATGGTTTCCTTGTTGAGTTTCTGAAATTGATCTGTTTCACCAATTCTCACCATGGTGTAATCTTATTATTATAACGGCTGAATTATTATTTCTGTTCGAGTAAATATTCCTAATATACTTATTAATCTGCCAAGTTCCTTAAATTTTCTTTGGAAATCTAATTACATCCATGCGCATTATTAGGTGAACACATGTACCTTGGCACATATTGTCCATGGTGCATTTATAAGAGCGTAAAACGTTAATTTCGTGATCTTTCTTTATTAGTTGGGTCATAGATCTTTCATTTAAATCCATATTACCTTTGAAAATGAATTTGTCGTCCTCTGGCATCCCTTATAACTGTGTATTCCGATGTTCAAATTGAAAATAAACTCTCACTTTTAATGAAGCAAGAAAAAGAATAACTCACCATTTATCCCTACTTAATACCAAAAATTTGATGAGAAACCGGGGAGGACTGATCAGGTAGGTTCGTTAATTCCTGTCCTTGCGGAGCCTCAGATTGTGCATTATCTTTTGTGAGGGGATATGCGTGTACAATTTTGCTCACCGTCCTGCGTACAAGTCTCTTGGAGTATTCTCTTCATTCAATATAATGAAGTCGAAGTAGCGCAGCACTTAGAGTCAAGAAAATACTTATCCTTTAGTTTTCATTGGTACAGAATCTATTTGGGTTGATAAAAATTAAATAACACACATGCTTGCTCATGTGTCTAAAGACTTAATTTGAAGTAAAAAATTTAACGGTCCTATGTACTCTCCGGAAGATGCGACTTCAACAGTAAATTTGGAAGAGTAATAAAAAACCATCTCATATAAGAATGTAAATCTATTGTCTCTCGTTTAACGTTTCGTAAATTTATTTCATGAATATTTGATGAATGTTCTTAGAGTCACTTTGCGCGTACGCACGAAAATGTTCGATAAATTTCTGCAGTTCTAAAAAAAAATGAAAACTTCTGTGAAACTAGGTCACTGATGAACTGGTCATAGACTGGGTATTAGGAGGAAAGGCATACTCGGATTAACCCACCATTTTTTCGTCCTTTTCGCGAAAGAGAAGAAGGTATGTCCAGAAAAGTAGGTAATTTGAGATTATTTATTCTCGTCAGCTAAAAGAAATTATTATTTAGCCAGAAAAAAAGTAAGCCAATTAGCGCCTACGTCATGAATTTTTTCCTAGTCGTGTGATAGAGGATATACATGTAGTTTTCATGAATATAGAATCCATGAAAAATGATACAAAAAAATTAACCATGAGACAACGGATTAATGTTACAAAATTTATAAAAAAATTCAACTTTTATCCGGAGTTTTTCTTCCTGGGTCTTGGGAGGATATTATTCTGACGCTATATGAGCCGTGGGAAGGCGAGACACCGGAACGATCCGATAGCCACGTCCTTCCACTTCCAAGCGGAGACTTCTCTTCCGTTTTGCACGCAGATCTAATATTCTGATGGCGCTATTATCGGTCCACTACCTCCAGGGAGAGGGACACCCACCCCACTTTTCTCTCCCACCCATACCCCAACCCCCCCTTCCACCTCCCCCTCGACCCCCGAGCAGCCCCCAACCACCACTCTGCCGAATCCCATCCCCCAACCCTTCGGCCTCTGTTCCTCGAGAAAACTAGATTGGATCGTTGATTAAATATCCACCCCCCGACCCGCCTCTCCCTCACCCCACCCTTACAGCCTCTCACCCCAGTAACCCAACTTCCCCATTCCACATCCCTGGCCTGTTCCCTGCCCATCCTAAGGTCTTTCCCACATCTTCTCTCCATCCCCTTCTGCAGCTCCTCAGCACTATTCCACCCCTCCAGGGGGTTTTTGGTAGCGTCTCATATCTGAGGAGAAGCGTGGCTTCGTGGGGGTGTGGCATGGTTTTGTAAAGGGGGGTGTGAGTGGTCGGATATCAGCCTTTCCTCCCCCGTTGGAACCTCGAGATCGCGGTTAGAACCCTGCAAAGTGCCTCCCAAAACTCGCCAACTTTCGCTCGCCTGGTGGTGGAATCGAATTTACACACTGGAGCCTCCAGTTAACCGAGTGTGGCCGTGCTCGACCGCTCAATCGCCTCTGAGTCCACGGTCAGCCGCCGAGTACGAACGGATTCGGGCGACTCCGCAGATGCTAGGGCATTTGCTTAAAAATTTTGCTGTACTTAAATCTGTACCTGATACGAGCATTCTGAGTATCTACGAAAGGTCAGGCACGATTTGTGTATCATCCGGGTGCGACGATTCGTTGTCGATCGTAGCAGTACTCGGCGGCAGGCTTGCGATTATTCCGCAAGAGTTCTGCTCTTCACCCATTTTTCCGTCAAAAATTAATGCAAATGGCTTAGTGGCAGCCGAATGATTGTGGCTTAGTATGGAAGCCGTTTTTTAGGGCTCTAATCGGGGCTTGGGTCGAGAAATAAAACCGAGAGGGTTTTGGAGAAGTCGAGCAACTCTAGATTGTTGGAATCTTCCTCATTTTTTCATTCGCATTACCTCGTACTTCTTGTTGCTTCTTTCTATGTGTCGTCAACGATCTTTGTCAATGGCATTAGTGAATTATCTTCTCATAAATAATCTCTTTTTTAACTATATTCCTCCTTCTCTTCTAGTTTGGCTACTCTCATTAATACACTAAAATTATACTCTCTACCTTGACATTTTGGTTTTTGCTTTTAAGTTCTTCACCTTCTTCAGTCCCACCTCAGGATTACCTCAGTACTTAGGATGGAGATTTTAAAATTTTTCTACTGCACACCTCTATCTCTGGCTAAACATAGAGTATACGTTAGAAATAGTTCAGCGCAGAGATAGTATACGATTTGGGCTGGCACCGGTGGCATAGCCCAGTGTTGCTTTTAAGTAATGTCAAATTTGAAGGTCACTTCTAATGTAATAATAATTAGGATCGATGTGGAAATTTCTTTTTAAAATAAAAATCATTCCAGTTTTATTTTTCCCAGAAATGACGTGAGTTAAAAAGGATCATGGTAAACTTATCTGTCCCTAGGGAATTTGAAAAGGTATCGGACGCCATTGGTGGATGGTAATAGGGGTGTAGCAATATTTTTACACTCCGGGCAATATGAATTGACAATATTTACGATTTTCGGGGAATGTTTGGCTCTTAAATATTACAGCATCTGTTCCTTTGCTACATCAAGGAGGACACCCAATATCAATTTGATCATGAAATTTTCGGATTCTTTTTGCGAAAAAAATAGGGATGATCCTTGGGTTGCACCAACGATATTTCACTTGTACGGTTCAAAATGGGCATCGTAAAACCGTAAGCGGAGCTGGCATCGTCGCTGCTGTAGGTCGTAATATTGTACCGCTCTTCTCCGCTTCAAAATCACCACCACTTTTGTGTGCTCGCGTGGGTAAACGCCGCGGGGAAGAGTAGGCACGCTACCTTCCTCCTCAGCCGGGGCACAATGGTCGTCCAAGTGGCATAGGATGCGTGGAATGCAATAGCTTACCGACTGACTACGTCCCTAACTCGCAGTATTTTACCATCTCCTCCCACCTTTCTCCATAGTACCCTTCCCTTGCAGTTTATGAGATCTTCGGTATTTAGTTCATTCTGTGCATTTCGTTCACCAAAGGGGCCAAGGTCACCGAAGCATGCTATATTCTCCCTCTGGTAAATGTTCTCGTAAATTCCAGGCGAACATGCAGATGAGTCGGGCGAGGCCCCACATAATGGCACACCTAAGAAAACGACCTCCTGTGAGTTATGTACCGCCGTCCTGGAGTTATTTTGCCTTAATTTTAAGCCTTGGTGCTCACTATCTTTACTGCTTCTGTTAGTACCCTCGATGGCGATTCGCGTATATAAATCGCGTCCTTTGCCATTATCAGCCTATTTGATTCTCCTTGTGGCGCCTTAGGGTTTATTACGGTGACTTCGGCAATGGAGACCTACTTGAGAATGTTGCTGATTTGAGGAATTCGGCTGATTTATTTATCCTTATTATTTTTTCACAAATATAAGCTGGGAACTTTATGTTTTCTTAAGTTTTACTTTCAGATTTATTGGTTGCTTTAATTCAAAATCAATAAGTTTCTACAAACTACGTCAAAATCATTACTTTCTTCGAGGTTTTAAATTCCAGCAATGGAAGATCAAATTTACCACAGAGTAAATAGAGTGCACAGTGTATAAAATTAATTTTTACCGGCGTAGGTATGTTTTTCACGACGTTTTCTCGGGTTTCTCACAAGGTTATGATTTGGGTATATGATTCTCACATTACAACGTCTAATTCTGCCTTCGTAT
The DNA here is from genome assembly GCF_921293095.1 of Ischnura elegans. NCBI lineage: Eukaryota > Metazoa > Arthropoda > Insecta > Odonata > Coenagrionidae > Ischnura > Ischnura elegans. The sequence goes on from NC_060252.1 coordinate 12,436,408, forward strand.
ACAGGGGTAGAATATGGACTCCTGAGGGCAATGGCAGACTTAGCCGTAGAAACGTTAGGATCATGCACTCAAATTATAACCCGGTGGAAATCCCGAGAGACTTTCCTGCATAATACATGATTCTCGGTTATTAAGCGAATAGTAGACACCATCGTCCTTGCTCGGCAGTGATCTCTTGAAAATATTTGAGCTTTCACCTTCAACAAATTTTCTTCAATTTTTACAGATCGTTTACGTAAATTTGTTACCAACCTCTTTCCTTTATTCGCATTCGAGTGATGATCATTCGACTCCTCCCATGGGGCTTGCACCTGCTCTCCCGTCCAAATCCCATAAACTGCAAATGAAGATTTTAAACCGCTTGCTCACATAACATGAAGGCCGCTTCATTTATTACCCTCGCAATAATTGGAAAGCTACAAAAGAAGGCTACTTGAGTGCTCAGGATAATTTTTCGCCCGGCGCAGAGGACACTCGAACGTTTCGGCCCTCATTTAATATTTTAGCGTACCCTCTTTCATCCCTGGCGATTAGCCCTCCCCGCAAAGCGGCTATAGGAATCCACCTATGTCGACCATTCCCCCGAATATGGACTTCGGTGAGTGGGAAGCAGTTGGGTTATTGGTCAGTCGGAGGTGGAGGTGGTCTGGGTGAAAAAAGGCCGCGGAGTGGAGAGAGGGCCGGTGTTGGACGAAGATCATAATGTGTACTCGAGGAAAGGAGCTTTTCCGAACGTTTTTGGACGGTTTGAGTGGTGGCGGACCACTCCGACGCTGTTTACCGAAAAAGCGAAAAGGATTCCGCAGGAAAGGAATGAGGAGGGCGTATCTTTGTGTTTGAGATGGTGTTGGAACGGACCCTTTTACTTTTTTTCGAATTTCTCAACCCTTTTCCCGTCTCTTAACCGTACCCAAGCCCCATCAGCCAATGAAATGCCGCCGTGTTAACCCCCTTCACCATCCAACTCCACCACCACCATAACCGACTATGTTCCCCCTCTCATTCCAACTTGCCCAATGCAAACCGTTTTCACTTCGGTTAAGAGCATCGTAAAATCTCTCCGGAAACTGCCGGTCTTTCTCTCTCTTACTGCGGCGCGGCCGACTTAATTTGTCTCGATAAGCCACCATAATTAGCCCCACGGGGAGGAGAGTGAGTCTGGTGCGGGGGAGCGGAGGAAAAAACCGGGAGTCTGTGAGCAGGACGCACCGATAGGGTTGGGATGGGTTGGGAAAACAATATTGCAGCACCAGTGCCTTCAGTCTTGTGCAACGGGTTGCGGGGTATGGTTTACCTTATGTCCTCAATTGAAGATGAGATGGTCCAACGGGAGGCTTACTATGTTCTCTGCTTTTAATTATAGTATTAATTGACTTTTATCATCCTGGGCTCATTGGTCTTTTAGAAATTGAACAACCAAAATAATGCATTTACATAAACAAAAAATAAATGAAACATTATCAAAAAAGTGTCAAAAATCCTGAATAATATGCACGCAGAGTGAATGGATGATACAGCAATACAGAGAGCGAATATGAATATTACAGTGCAGTGGATAAGACAATAGATTTATCTTATCAATTTAACATGCTAGAATTAATTACATCGAAAATGTTTCTTTTAAAACTGGCCAAGGATATTTTCAAATCATCTGGCAGTGAATTCCATCTGTAGGAAATAGAATGTACGACTTGATTTAAGGTTATTTGATGCAGAGTAAATAATATTTTTGGTTTTAACTCCAAATTTTGCCAACTGGTCATGCACTCGTTGCCAAAAGTGCTTTCAAAGACCAACTGCTGTAAAAGAAATGATACTGAATTTATTTTATGCTGAATCATAACCAAGAATCAAAGAACTTAGCCTTCTTACATATTCTGCAGTTTTTAGCAATGGTGTGGGGAGCAATATGAAGCACAATAATAATTTTAAAAACTTCAAACTCGAGTAACTGGACTTTTTGTTAGGATAGAAGGTGTGTTCTCCGGAAAAATTTACGGAAACATTAAAGGAAAAAATTTGGGGATTAATTTCCAAGAGATTTAGAGGGTGAAAGAAAGACTGCGTATTTATCAGTAGACATTGTATTTCTTTCTTTAATTCTAAGGCAAACACCTCATCCATGCAATTAGATCAACCAACCAACTCCTAGGGAAGGAATATGCTGAAAAAATCATTTTATTAATGTACACATTAAAGCTAAGTAAATGATCATTTTCTAGTCAGTTAGATAATATTTTATGTTCCATTTGATAACATTGTGAGAGAAAAAAATATTATTGCTTTTAGCTGCACAATTAGAGTAATACTTACATATACTCTGATGATCTCTATGTCGAAATAACGTCTTCATTATCTACCCGTCGCTCGGTTGCATTAGATTCGAAATAAATCTGATTTTTCTTTGGCGGTTAGAGCTGCCCTCATAATCCTCCTATCTTTATCCGAGTCGTACATTTCAACTGATCTTCTGTGTTGATGTTTAGCTATAATGGAACCTCAATTTTTATCCTGTGTTTTTTTCTGCAAATAATTTTTGATCTCTCGCAAAAGCATGTGCAATTTGAAAAGGAGTTTTGTAATAAAAATATTGTGTTAAAAATCAGCGGAAGCGACCTTGAGCGAACTTAGTAGATAATTGTATTGTTTATCAGTTAGATGATATTATTGTGATCCATGTGATGATGTTATGAGATGAAAGGATTATTATACCTAGCTTTTGGCCACCAAGAAGTTATATTTCATACATTTTGGTAATCTTCATATAAAAATAACGTCTTCATTATCTCCGCATTACTCTGTTGCATAAAGTTCGAAAATAATCTGATTCAACTATGATGGTTTTAGCTCTCCTCATAGTTCACCTCTTATCTATATTCGAGTCGCACTATTTCACCTGATCTACCGTATTGAATTTTTTAAAACTATAATGGAACCCTAATTTTTATCCAGAGTTTTTTTTCTGTAAATAATTTTTTGGATTCTCGCAAAAGCGTGTGTAATTTGAAAAGGAATTGTACGGTAAAAATCTCGCGTTAAAAATCTGCGGAAGCGACCTTGTTTGAGTTATCATGTGTACGGATGGTGTAAGGGAGTATACAGCGTGGCACGTATCGCTGATCGGTCCTGATAAGGGCGCCAGCAGCTGGAGAAGTTATTCCCTCGACCCAACCCGACAGCCTCATTATATACGTCCGACAGATCGCACTCAGATAACAGCCGCCCGCTAATCGCGGCCAATCGAAAAAAATTAGATTGTTACCGTATCCTACTTATTTAGGGTTTTATCGCGGGACTTGTCGAGTATAAATAACGCGATTGCAGTCATTTTGTTATTTATACGGTGGCTATTATCATTCGGCGCGGGCCAAAATATGACTCTTTTTTTTATTTCTCAACCGTGGTATCAGATTGTATGAGGCTCAAAGGTATTCAGAGCCTTCGTCATCATGTGCGTGGTTCGTGATTTACGGCGAACATTGTTTTGAAGATTAATAGATCAGAAGTTGTCATTCTTGCGAATGAGTGCGCATATTCAGAAGAATGATAATAGCTTCGACAATCGAAATTTGTTGCTGAAAATATAGCCGTAGCAATTCTTTGCTAGACGTAGTGTTAGCAATTGTGTTTTTGTCCTGCTTACATTATTTTTTCCAGCAATTCTGAAGGAATGGCATTAAGCGTTTATCTTGTCATTATTAAAGTCTTCCATTCCAATTATCTCCCTTTGTTGAATGAAGATAATGAATATAAATGAGGTAAATGCATCTTTACATGTAGCGTATATCATTTCTAATTGTTATCCTACCATCATGTAATCAAGAGAGTGTCTACGTTACCAATGGCTACTGCCACAGAGACACCGGTGGTAATAAGTAGTTCTAAATTAAAAGCCTTGTTTGCAAAAACTATTGTTACTACAGCTAACAAGTATTATATCTTGATGTGACATTGGAGTTCCGAATTTGAGGAGAATGTGTGCTGATTTGCATTAAATTTATGCGGCGTCAATGAACTTAACGTGACAAATCGGTGAAGATACATCATAACTTGCTCTTAAGGAGGTCATTCACTATATCTCAAACTCGCTATTCACAAAAAGGTTTCGGTAAATGAAAGAGATAGATTGATACAACGACAAAAAAATTCTTCCTCATTCAGCATTCTCTAATCGTATGTTTTAAAATGAAGAGTTTAATTTATACTACACCACTTTTCAAGAGTTGATATCATCTCTCGATTTCCAGTTTACTGCTTACTTTATGGTAAACCATTGAATGATGGAAGGAATTAATGAGGGAAGAAATTGCTCACTGTAACATGAACAACGACAAACTTCGAAAAAGTGAAAGGGTAGAGCGGGGTGAAGCATGACTGGCTCAGCTGGAGTGCGTAGCGTCATCAAATAATCTAGAATTCAAGAATTAGGTTACGGATTGAGAAGCGGAGAATACTGGCCTCTTTATTTTTCCATCGCCATCACAATCGGCATTGAACAAAAGATAACTAGCCTGTTCAAGGCGATGGCGATACCTCTTTGTAAGAATTTCTGAAGGATTTGATAGTTCTTTATAATTGAATTCAAATTTTTTGGCATTGTGACCTGTGATTGAGTGCGTATTCCATTCCTGGGTTTTTATACAACTATTTACGTTAATTTCATTAATTAAGAAGGTGGCTTTACACTTTTCCATGGAACTAAACGCTGTTGTTCCTCATTCACCCAGTTGTCGTTGGAAGGGGAGGAGGAAGACAGAAGCTCATGCATGTTTAAGGTTACCCTCCCGCAAGTGCCTCAAGCTTGACAAATAGCTTTTCCTTTGGAGTCGCGATTTCTATTTTCGTTTCGTTTTTGTCTAGATTCCGCCATTGTACCCGTTGATTTTTTGTGCTCTTACTCAAGAGTCCGCCATCGTCCTGCCCCGGCTCCCCTGTTTTCGTGGGGGATGCTTTGTTACGTCCCTTCGAAGATAAGAAAGACGAATGGAATAGCTGTCGTTTCGGGGAAAAGCGCGTTTTGCTTCGATATGGATCCTCCATTCAGTGTGCGAGTTTTTTTTTCTGCGGTTTCGATGCGTCACTTGCGGACCACTTGGGGAAGTTGGGGCGGAGCATAAATCTCTGCTCATGCCGCCATTTTCGTCATGCGTAAATAAAATGATTCATACAAATCTCTGCGAAAAAAGGTTGAATCGCGGTATTCATCATTCTCGCGAGTATTTGCATGCATCAAAGGCATGCATCGGTAACCGAATTGTCTGTGTTCTAGAGGATACCGTTGGTATGTACATATTTTCAAAGAAAAATAGGAGTAAAATTGTGACAAAGATCCTAGTGGATTTTTAAATGTATATTTTCATCTTAAACAATTGCCGATAAAACTCCGTTATTCAGTGGCTGTGAATGGTCTTAATATAAAGTAAGTAATTGGTATGGTATTTGTGTGAGGAGGGAGACAACTAAGGTAATTTACGCCTTGAGGTAAAGATAGGGAGGGTATGATGGAGAGAAAGCTGGAGTTGTCATGAAAGTCACCATGGGTGCCACTGCTTAACGTCCCATTCGACGGACGGAGTACGGATGAGTCCTCCACTTCACAGTCAGTGTCAGTAAGGTGTCGGAAATCTCTAAAAATTCTCTGCCAACGCCGAGATTTGGAATCCGGCCCACGAGGCGGGAAGCCAACACTCTACCCACCTCATCAACCCGATCCCCAACGAACTAATTACTGGGAAAATAAATCCCAAATTAGAGAATAAATCGCTTTTAAGTGGCAGAAAGGACTTAGAAGGCTCCTGGTCACATGATTTTCTGATATTTGGTGCCTTCAAAACTACTGCCTCCTATTGAGATGTTTTCCAATTTATCGTGGCTCAAGTTATCTTTGTAGGCCATATTAACTCAATCATGCGATACTTGCGTTGGATAGAGAAATAGAAATATGGATAAACAATATCTTCTAACGTATATTGAAAAAAAATTCAAGCACATGGTCCATTCATTTTTATTTCCAAGCAACACAGAAGAGGTCTTTCACAATTTTTCCGCCTTATGTCCACCATTTTTCACCAAATCAAGAAACTGGTGCTGACCGCAGCCGTGGTTACTTCTTGAGAAATGTGCAGCAAGGGAAATATCACGATACGGAGGAAGTATGGAGAGGGTCTATGCGAAGTTCTCTCCGAGGATACGGGATGTAGGTTACTCACGGGGTATACTGCAGCGATAAAAAAGATTGATAGCGCCAATTTAATGAGTTTCGGAGGCTTTTGTGCTCCATCGGCATGGCTGGCACAACCTTGGCAAGACATACACTCCGAGAATAGGATTTTCACCTCATTCACAACTCCATGCTAGATGTTAAATCTTTTGGAATGAAGGTATTTAAGGGTTGAATAGGATTGCGGCCAAGAGGACAAATATTCCGTGGGAAACTGAACGTGTGAAATTTGTAAGTAGTTTTATTTATGATCATCTCGCTGATCTCGTTTGAGGTTTTGTCTTTAATTAGTGGTAGGATAACCAATTGATTGCGAATCACCAATAATTTTGACTCGTAGGGAAAATGTGTATTTTTTTGCGAAATAAAATTATTTCATGTGGCAGATGCTGCCGTTTCAAAGCGTTAATCAGCGAGGAAACGGAAATAAATAAGACGATCACCTGGCATCAATTTTTGGCAGGCTCCCAATAACGAGCCAATCGCCAGGATCCTAATTTATCGATTCAGTATTACAGTGATCCGTTTGATTGCTCATTTCCTTTTCCCACCATGCAATGGGCAGCACTTTGTTTTTTTTTGTTTGAGCGCCACTTTGTTAGAGCCCTTTCGACATCTGTCAGTCCCCCACCCCCTCATGCTCCCTTCCCTAAACCATGCAATCTTCAATCCTGCCCTCATACCTGAATCAGGCTAACATTTCCTTCATACGACGGTGCGATAGGGACGCATGTTAAATGAAAATTCGTAGTTGACCCTCTTTTCTTCGTAATATTTAGAAATCTAATTTGATTTTTCGACTACCATAATGGCAACCTATAAAATACTTTGACTTAAGCCCGTTGCAGTAGTGCTATCAAAATTTCTAAAATATTTTCAGTATCAATAAAGAAAAGAAGATATATAAAGTATTTTTATATGACAATCATATCTTAACCTTAAGGAACTTAACGCTTGGATTATATTCCATGGATGTGGATACTTGATTTTCACTACTTATTTGGTATTTTTCATAAATTTGGATCGATTTGCTCGAAAATGTGTATGCTTGCTGCGAGAAGAATATATTTCCAGTATATTTTTACTTGAAATACAATAGTTAATCTTGAAGTTAATGAAGGATTTATTATTAATTACTGTCATTAGAAAAAGTTAACAGGGTGCTAAACCCCTCACCGCCTTTTGATGTAGAAATAATCATGTGCCAACTTGAAGATACTAGCACAAAGATTTATGGAACCATTTAACGCATGTTCAGGTTTTCTTTCGTTAACAATGCTAAAAATTGATGGTAAACATTCTCAGCATCAATTCCAAGTGGGAATGAAATTAAATGGCTGGATATCAGGTTATCTTGGAATATAATCTAGTGGAATATTATTTTTAACAAAGTATTCGTCACTATTTTTTACAGGTGAATTTCTTTGTAGTGTGTCCCTCCGTTGATTTGCTTTAGCCTGTAAACTCATGCCTGAAATGATGGCGAATATTTATTCAAAACTTAAAAGAAAATGAAGCGTTATCGCATACGCCTGAAATCAATCCCTTTTATCTTTTTGATATTTTATTGTGGTACCTGCGTGAAAGCATTTTTTTTAATTCCAGACGGCTCTCAAAAAAGATAAATACATACCATAACATATAATGTGTATTAGATTAAAGTCTTCTCATCTGAATCATAGAAAATAAAACGAGAAATTACCTATAGATATTGTAATCATATACTAGGAAATAATAAGTTGAATATGTTGGTTTTGTAATATTCTGGTAACTATCATCTTTATAATAATTGTATCAATATGTTAAAGAGGTAATATCAATATTTTAATACTAATGTTATTTGAAACATTATTATTTATTGCTGTTTTAATAATATTCCGGAATTCGTCAAATTATTCTGCATAGTAAACCTTGACGTCTTTGTCCCTGAATCCAACGTCTTCATTCCTATCTTCACCAAACGAGAAATGATTCGATGGGAAGGAGCGAGGCCCACCCATTCCTTTAAGGGGTGGCCACGCCCAATTCGGAATTGGCCCCCTGATATAATCGCTCGGCACAATTTGGCTTCGTCCTTTCCGAGCGTGACTCACGGCCGTGATTGGAATCATGACTGGGGTCCCATCGAAATGGCCAATGCCGCAGCCATCGTGAGTATCCCATTTCATCATGCTCTAGTGTAACCATGCGGTCCTTCGGCGAAGGAAAAATATCCAAATTTGACCCTTTGAGGTTATATTTTTACCTGCAGGAACCGGTAAAGATTCGGAAATGTGAAATCATAAATTGAGACCATTAAACAATATTGTATATTACAATTACTTTGAAAAGTTACTCGAGTTGGATGCTGAGATGCAAATTTTTTGACTGGCTTAAAACGTATCCACACGTGTATTTTTTTCTACATATACTTTTAATGGTGCTTTTCCGCAAAGGTGCTAACTACCTTTCATTACGTCAATATTGAACATATTGAATATTGATCCTTTTCACAAATTATATTAGTTTTCTCGCCATAATTCCCCATAATTTAATTTTATTACGAGCTAAATCTCACATACACGTTTGTACTAAACGCTAATCTTTAGAGTAGTGATATCATTTAAAAAATAGTATGAGCGAGTCATCAAATTTGTCTTGCAATTTATTTTTCTAAGACTGAGTGTCTTCAGCTCGTTGAAGTTATTTAATAATTACTTATTTGATCTGAAAATTTGTTATTGTTATCACATTTATCTTTAGAAAAATTATTCTGACCTCTTGTACTTGTTTTAATTATCAATCCAAATTAAGTCAAATTTGGTATCATTAGACTTCTAGACTCTTTTTATTGATGAATATTAGGGGAAGTTAGTTTTCTTCAGATCATACATCAAATAGCTATTTTACCACATGGAGTCAATACACCAAAACGTCAGCAAGAAACTCGTCAAACCAATGCAGCGTAATGGTGAAGTAGTCATCTCTATGCTTATCATCTACATTTTTTTAACGTGGTCAAATTTTTCTCCATCCGATGGGTGTGTTTTGTATAATGCTATCTAGTTGCGCCCACTGCAACTTAGCGACTTCATTCGCGTAAATAAGCGCTGCGCTACGACGGCCTCACGGAATGAGGACGTGGCCGAAAGAGGTCCTAGACGTGCATCAGAATGACGTACGGTCTCACGATGCGCCAGCGACGTTATCCTGAGTCACGAAAAACCATGGCGTCTGACGTTTGCGGATTTAAAAACAAGAAGAAAAATAAAAGACTGTTTCCGCACTCCGGGGTCATTTGCTCATGGACCGAGGTGCACAACCTCAAGACTTGACCTTTCTCACGCAGTGCGCCGTTCTCCATGAGATGGAAGAAGAAGGAGGAGATGTAAACGTGGGCCGTGTATTCTATCTGGATAGATTCGAATTACCTTTTGACTAAAAAGACATTGAATCATCACTAATATCCACATTGAAAAAAAAATGTTACAGCCGGGATTCAAATCGATCGGGTTTTAAGCCAAAATATTTTTTCATTGTGAATTTAACCCTTAGTTTAACCCTTAGTTTAAATCTTAGTTTAACCCTTGCATCGGTAAAAAGTTTTATTTTATGCAGTGTTTTGATAATTAATCTTATTGTACTTAGTTGGAGAAGAAGGAATAAAATATTTGAGAACTTTATGCTAACGTGATCTCGTAGGAAATAGTTCATTATAGAGTTTACACTATAAATGGATAACAGCTCAATGGCCCTTGAACTTGATACCCTATTTTCACCTTTGTCATTCCTTTTGAAATACTTAATGTGAGCGTAAAACGGTCATTCACTAGGATACTAAGTTTCTGAATTCATGGTGGAAATCGTAAACTTAAATTTTAAGGGAATGAAGAATTTGAGATGAAAATAGCCTTAATGAAAGAAAGTGCTATTTTAACATATTAAAATGAATCTTTCGGTTTTCGGCATTTTGTGTCTTATAGACAGACACATAAGTGCTTTGATATAACCTATAATCATGCAGGCCATCAGGCACAGGAAAAGTAATTATTTTTTTCACTAGGCTCCAATAAAAATAAAAATGAAACCGTTATAGAGCATAAGTCATTCATGAATGAAACCCCATATTTGGAAACTCGCATTTTGCTATTTCAGTTCATTGTTAATTTCAACACTATTATAAAAAGAGCTGAATGTCCTCCCCGTGAAAACTTCGGCAACAGTGATTATGAAATGTGGCCTTAACCTCTCTTTATAATTGTCTTTATAATTCTCACTTTCTTATTAATTATGCTCAAATTATATAATTGAAAGGTGAAACTACTTATTTTTAATGAAAAGGAATCTAATTTTATGCGTGAAACTTATCAAAAATAAAATATTAGTCTTTTTTATAGACTCAAGGTTCACTAATCGTGGCGTAGAGGAATAGGAAATTATTTTAAGAACATTATCCTCATAGCTAATTTAGCTTGTATTTTGGCTTAGTTTTTTTTGCGAATATTTTATTGATTTGTTTTGCACATGTACCTCTTTCATTTGCAGGTAAGGAGCAATCAGGGTCCTCTCACTTGTCGTCTAAATACTACTTACCTTGCCGGTTCTTCCGGACTGTGAATTGATACAATGTGAGTATTATAAGTCTCATCCATGCTTTTGTTTTACTTTTCATTTAATTTACTAAACAAATATTAGCTCTCGCAATCGTCAGTGATCCATATTCAAATCTACTCTATTTCAATGTTTTTTCGTTATTGCTTTAATTATGCTTTAATTTCGTGATCATCCATTCATTGGAGACAAGATAAGGTATTATTCTAAGTATTAATCATCCAGAAAAATCAGGAGAACGTTTTTTATGCTTCTTGTAAATGGTAACTCCGTTAAAAATTGAGTGGTAAAAGCAGAGGAGTATAATAACCTCGAATTTTGTTTAGGTTAAGGTTTTTAATAACCTCGCATTAACGTTTAGGCTTTGATAATAGTCCTTCATTTAGGTTTTAGGCTTATAGTAAATGGTACCTTCGTAAACTTTAAGTTTAAAAATGAGTGGTTAAAGCGGAAAAGTGGCCAAGGTACTGATGGTAGTAACCTCGAAAGATGTACAAGAATGGGAATTAAAGCAGGCCATTGGTAATCTTCCTTATCTCCTTCCATCCAGGGCATAGTTACGGAAATGTGTATCGGGAAAGATTCGAGGAGGAGAAAAATCAAATCATCACGTTTCCTCGCGTAAATCCTTCACAGCCCGCCGTCTTCTTCCTCTTCGAAGCATCTCTCGCCTCGGTCGCTCCAATCTCTTCCTCTCTCAACCCCTTTCCGTGAACCGTGACTCAAATGAGAAAAACCATCGCGGCGCCGACCCCCTTCCCACCGAGAATTACGTGACCGCGCGACCTGATCTTCTGCACTCTCGGCTCCCGAAATTCGTGACCCTGCTTTCCCACGGGGGAAGGCGGCCGGGGGAAGAAGGAGTGCAAGGCGGGCAAGGCTGCACCTTTATGGCCCTAGTCCTCCCCGCCCTGGCCTCCCTCCTCTTTCACGCTCTGCGAAATGTCTTCCTCTCTTCCCAATTCCGCTGAGTTCCCCCTTGCATCGTCGTGATCATAACTCGGAGTGGTTCTTCTCTGCCCTCCCAAGAAAAGAGAACTCTTTATCCCCCAATCTCCACGGAGATTTCGGTTGAGACCTCCAGTAGCAATTTTGAGTGCTCATTTTTTTTTAAAGGTCAGGGAAGGAGGAGAGTTTCCTCCCAGACGAAGTGCGGTTGATTCTTCCGATCATGTTCGCGCCACAAATTCTTTAAAGTGGGGATATTTAAAGGGAAGAATTTTTTTTTTAACATTACGGGATTAAGGGAAGAGGTGGGAAAACTTCTGTGAAGTACGGCCTCATCATGGCGTAAGTGCGGCACTTATTGTACTTAAGACATTCTGGTACCGAAACGCCCCACTCCGTTTTGCCGTATTAAATATTAATTATGATTCAGGTTTTTTTCCTTCGCTGCTTCTTGGAATTGGGCAACGTTAATTCTTTCGAGGATCCAGGCTGCTGCTTTGTCGGCCGGAGGAAATGGAGGAAGGAAAATAAATTTGGTCTCACAATATTTTTCCTTTCCCATCAGTTACCCTTACTTAAATTTTACCAGATTTTCGTAGTTCTTTTTCGTTAAGTACCCATTTGTAATTTATTATGAGAAAAATAGTTTAACTTTGGGTGAAAGCTACTTGGATCCCAACGTAACTTGAATTACCTCTCACACAGTCTTATCACGTAGGTAACAGTATAGAATTGGGAAACGTTACCCTCCTGTACATAAGCCCGCTCAATGTCATTAGTGTAAAATTTATGATAAAGATTCTTTCATCTTTGAATAAAAATATTTAAGCAAGAATGATTACCTTAGATGACGATTAAGCTTGCTCATTAATATCGTACTATTCAGAGTCCAATTTTTGAACGTCCTCCTGGTATTTCAGATGGTGAAATATATGAGTAACCCTGAATATCAATTAGTTTTTCATTTATTCCAATATGTCTTTGCAGTACTTAAAGGTATTTTCATAATAAATAAAGTATAGTGCAACTCATAAATCGTTTACAAAAAACTGAGGAGTATGCCAATAACTCTTCGGTAGAGGTACTGGAAGAGAGATGTTTCGAAAATTTATATATTTCTTCGTATTACTACCAGACTGCAGCGCCAATACCCCTTCCATCGAAACCACTGGCTCCTCCTTCAGCTCCGTCGGTTTACCTACCTCTTTCGCCCTACTCTCGTTCTACTCTCTAGCTTACTTCACTAATGTCACCTTTGCGGTTTAAGAAATTGTTACATTTATTTTAATTGCTTGTGGTAGGTCTAATTCCAAGGACATAGATGATTTTTTAAATAATTATCGATGTTATTATCCGTAAGTACGCATGATTGGACGCATTTCTATGGGTTCTCTGGTACGCAACTGGGTTCGCGATTGCTTATATCTCCAATTTTCATCGACCTAGCTTTGTGAAACATGCTCTTTGCCTATTCCACCCAGCATCATCAACTATAACCCTGACCGTTTTCAACGCTCCCTTGATATTATCAAGAGGAAATACGAATTATTTCCTCATGATAATGACACGCGAGTATTGTATCCGGTCGAGGCTATACCAAATAAAGCTGTTGAAGTTGCATTAAATAATGCTGTATGAGGTAGATAAAGTTAACAGTATATTTATCTGATCTGATATGCTTGTTTTGGTACTTTACTGGGAACCTGTAGTACTCGAGGGCATTTGCCACTTTCGCACGTTCCATGGTATGGGCTGAAAGGGGGAGGGGTGAGTTTATTGGTGAGGTTGGGGGTGGGGGTGGTCTGAGTGGCTGGCGAGGTGGAGAAGCGAGGGGTTCTCGCCATAACCGCATTATCGACGACGGGAGCGCGGCGGTCTATCTCCCCCCTTCTGCCCCTTTCCCACCCCCTCCTACACGCCATATACCTCAAGAACTTCAACTACTACTACGGCTAGCATCATAGGCTTGAGAGGCACCACAACGGTGTGCGGTGTATAAGCGTGAGGACTGCCAGCCATTAGCTACGAAATTTTGGGAAAAGTTAAGAATTTATTGAGTGACGCGATCCGAAAAAGGTAAAGTGGGCGAAAGAAAGGTTTTCTCGTCGTGAGCACTGATTCGGTTAACTTCATCTTTTGTGCAGCATGAAGTTTTCCGATGCTGACAACCAGTTTGGAGGCATTGAAAATCAAGTCGGCCCGTTCAAACTGAGCATTATTGGTTATATTTCAAAGTGTTTTTACTGTATACCAGTGGCGTAGCCAGGGGGGTGGTCCGGGTGGTCCAGAACCCCCCGAAATATAAAAGAACAATTATTTTCCTTCATAAAAGAAAACAAAATAAAAAATCATGAATATACAATATATTTCTTTAACAAATGAAGTATTTTCGATCATGAAAAGTGTTAAAATTGTTAAGTGTAAAACCCTCTAAAAGGTACCCTTTTTTCGAAAATTTTCCCCCTGCTTTTGCCCCCCCCCCCTGAACGAAATACCTGGCTACACCACTGCTGTCTACCTACTCTTTTGTCGAATTTTGAGCTAGTTAGTAATTATAAAAGTATTTGGCAATAATTCCATATATGACTGTAAAGAAGTACATGCCTTCTTAACTCTTTTCGTAATAGCTATTCTTTAAAACTTTGACTGTCATGAACGTGGCTACATGCATGTATATGTCCATGGCAGATATTTCTAAATGCAAATTCTACCCCAGAAACCAAGCGTATGCTATGTTGTGTAGCTTTCTTTTTTGTAAATCCTCCACTTATTAAAAACTCATTGTTTTCAGCTCCTCTTCAAATATGTTAGTGTCTTGAAACCCCTTAAGTAGCTATATTTATTAACTTAATTTTTTAAATTTCAAAATAAATTAGGTATGGTATGTTCATACTACCTTTCTCAAATAAATTTTAGTAGAAATAAGTTATTGTCCTCAATAACCTCCTACTTTTCTATGAGATTGATTTCCGATTCAATTACAAATGTGTGGTGATTAGAATAATGCGAGGAGATATATCTCCTTTCCTGGGTTTCTTTCTGCTTTCGTATATACTATTCCGCTTCATATATTATGAACAGCTTTCAACATGTGGACTAAGACGGTCATTTTCTAATTATCTGACATAGAAACTATTTACTAAACAATATCCTCTTTTTGAGAGAAATATCACCCCCTGTAGTTTATGATTCTTGTTACCCTGAGTGCGTTTGCAAACTTTCATGTGTTTGGTTTGACCGTGATGCACGAGTGCCTCGCGGCAGAATTTACTGGAATCTGGGAGAGGATGGACGATGTCCATATTTGTATGAACGAAGGCTTGTGATTACGTGCAGATCTTATTCGATTATCAAGTGGGCATGGAGGTAATGGACATTCGCGTGTGCATTTGACTGATGGTCTTTGAGTTCAAGCACCAGTTTACGGCACTCACCAGTTGCTATCATCGACATCAAGCGCAAGCCGTTAAATAAATTGATAAATTGCAAATGTTCCATGCACGAGCATTACACTGAAGTGTCGAAGGCTAGACTGTCGGCGACGTTAAGCGCCATGCATCAGTCATCTCTCTACTGGCATTCTCGCCACCATTACATACTTACTTTTCTCCGGTCGGCTCAACCTGTTGCTTGTCAGCACGCTTACAGATCAGGAGTTCGCACGGAGTGGAGATTTATTAATTATAGGTGCGCTATAATTCTTCAAGTGAAAGTTTCATCTGCGCTTGCTTGACTTCAGTCGTTCGGGACATCTGCCATAACTAATGAATCGTCTGCATTAGAAAGTCGAGTTCAAGAGCCATTAGTTTTCAAATCCATTGGTTGTATCGAAGAGCACTACAAAGATGTTATTCTATTAGTTTTTTTCTCCCCATGCATCTCCGATAAAAATAACCATCTCGTGAATAAGGATGTACCGTTAAAAAAATCCGTTCAATTCACTCTTTTCAACGGAAAATTTCGATTTAAACTTTGGAATACTAATTTCTTGTTAATTTTCGTCATTTGTATCCTTAAGTTTAATAAATAATCTTCATATTTTATGTGGAATCATTTACGCATATCTTCTGAATCTTTTGAAATGAGGTCTGATTGAGTCGTTGTCTATGACCAAAATGTTGCTTCACTTCCTTAATGACTAAATATGTCATAATTTAACGGTGATTTTCCCAACCCATCATCTTCACCTAATGCGGCGAGCCTTCCGGTCGCTTCATGTGTTGTCGATCGTCGGCTGTTACTTGCTGAGGTGGCTTCTTCCACTCGACCTTACTCCTGGAGTGCCCGGCAACCTCTTTAAGGCGCCCGCTACAGCGGGGAAGAAACTTCCAACCGCAAAATTCCTCGCTAGGCATAACTCAAGTGATCCTCGCCGAACATGCGAAGACGAAGAGCCCCAATTTGCATTTTTCAACTCCAGTCATCGTCGAAGCTTGGATTCTCAAGTCTTCTCACCGAGTATGTACCAACCACCGGCTACCATTCGCCTTCACGGCTTGCACTTTGTAACCCAAAGGGTCTAGTTAGTGCTCTACTGTGAGACCTGTTTAACTACTCTCGAGGCTTGGCTGCAGATGTATAGGCTCCCATTTTGATGTATTCTTAAGTTTAAATGAGGTTAGGTTTTTCATAATCGGTTTGGAGAAGGGGAAAGAGAGTTTTGGCAATATCATCTCTAAAACAGGTATGTTGGCAGTGATAGAATTTAAAAACAGAAAACTTATTGTAATTACAGTTGCATTTACATTTACCCAGCCAAGCATGTTTGGTTGTCAAGGATCGACTCGTATATTTTCAGCTATTTATTTTTTGGAAAAGGCTAACAGGTAAAATCATTGAAGCCGTTGAGGAAAAAGTGACGAAGGCGCAGAATAAAAAGAAGCTCGGAAAAAGAGTTAGCTTAAGCCCTCTCTAAACGTAAATCACATGGAAGTTATTGCCTCTTAAATATAAATCACAGAATACTGTATTTCAATTCTCACCAAGTTTCCACCAATCAAGAATATAAATGTATCTCAATGATATGGGCAGCTTCAAGCACTCCTTCGGTATAAACTGTTTATCCATCGCAAATACTAGTTACCTCCCCTCACCGGTGCCCTCGCAATCATTTCCATTATTTTATGACAAACAATCAAAACGCGAATGAGTTTAAAACATATTTGCTGTGAAGTGGAAGATTATGGTAGTGCTTTTTGAGATTAGCTTGGTTAAATACGGATTTTTTACTTACACTGTTTAAAAAGGTGACCCCTTCTTTATGATCGGTCGTGATTTTAAAGGAAACTTATTTATTCCCTTCATATTTTTTTGCTTAAAATCATCATCCAGAGTAATAGATGAAGAAATAACACCGGCAATGGAAAGGTGATTCAGTTATTCGGGATTTAATACAAAGAAAACTCAAGGAGGATTAAGTTCTTTCATTGCAACTAACTTGGCCCTAGCTATCTCACAGAACCATAACTCTAATTTTTACCACAATCTGAAAGGTTAAGATTCACTCATGGTACTTGATAGTAATTTAATCAGTGAATGCTGCTAAATTTTACTGTCAAATGCCTGATTTTGTAACACTGCTTGAGGAAACGTGATTCATTTTATGGGACTCTAATCCACTAAACGCTAAGGAGCGATAAATTTCTTTGAATGCTACTCACTTGACCCAAGCCACCTCAGATAACTCTAATCTTTTACAATAAATTGAGAAGTAACGATTCATTTAAGGTACTTGATAGTGTATACTACCCGAATCTTGCTAAATTTTATGTCCGAATACCTTATTTATATAAATGGATCGCTTAGAGCCGAACCCCCTACCTTAGTAGCTCATGGGGAACGGTTTGGATGCGATAGCTTTTTCTTCCTTTCCGCCCCCACCATTCCTCGCCACGTGGTGGTCTTCCAGCCTACTCTCTCTCTCTCTCTCCTGCCTCTCTTTATCATGTCGGAAACTTTTGCCAATATCTCCGTCCCCTCTTCCACATAGCACGTGGTTCCAACCCCCTCAAAATTTACGCTCCTCCGAATTGCTCCCGCTCCACCTCTTTCCCCTTGGACCAACCAATCAAGGACGCTCGGACCTCTTAAAAAGACACGATCCACGCGTACTGCTAGGGGAGTGGACCGAGCAAGGGTTTGCTAGTTAGGGACCGGCACGTGTGGTTTGGATACAGAAGAGATGCAGAGTTGTCCATTCTGGCCATCAGTGGAAAGCATTTGACTCGTTGCATGTCGAAAATATTTGCCCCAGTGTCGGGAAACTGCTCTTGCGGTTCCGGGTTCAACTCCCGGATGGAACCTCCGGACGCCCAGAGCAAAAAATCATCTGAATCTCAAAATGCCCCAGGGATATACTCTGTAGTATTCATGCTTGAGGCTTAGCTCGGAATGAGTTGTACCGTATAGAGTTCACCATCACCATAACCATTTAACATTTGGGTTGAAGTACTGAGTGCGTGACTTTAATGCGTTTAATTGTTGCTACTTTTATAATGCTTGTTAGCGAGTACTCTTTCGGTCTTAGAAATTGCTCTAAACGTAAATAAAATTATTTTTCATACTAAATGAGCATAGGATGTGTGTTTACGCGCAATAATATTTACTGTTCTGATCAAGCGGTAGATTTAAATACATATATAGTCCAATTTTTCATTAATTCAACCGTAATGCATGAGAGGAAAAAAGTACAAGATCAACGTTCACCAGAACCAGCATACAATGGACGATGGGTTTTTCTTCAAACTTCCTTCCCATTGAATTCGTTGAGGTAAAGCATATTAGCTGTCGTGTAATTCCAAGCATAACCTATGATTTTGTTTTTCGTGAAAAGAGGTGTTGGGCGTTCTTTAAGTCATGTATGGCTCCCATCTTATTCCCAGTCACTCTCATAACCACTTTAGGGAGAGAGTTATTTCCTCTTGCTTCGCCACGCATATTTGTTGCCATTGATAACGTTTTGAAATTTCAAATGAGTAGCTGTAAAAATAGTTTTAGAAAATTTATAAAAATATGTAAAAAGATTAAAATATCTTTGCATAGATTTTTGAAGCAATATCAAATTCTTGGTTCCTTTGCACTCCTGAACTTTTGCGTACCTCCATCCTTGAAGACATTATGTTCATATTCGTGTAGGCAACTCAAACTGCGATTTAAGGTCCTCATATTTGAAGATTAGGTAAAAAACTGTTCCTTGTTCGTGAAAAATAAGGTATTTTTCTTTACAGTAAGTTAATTTCATCATAAAACTGCATTATTGTTAATTTAAATATTTGTTCAAAAAACAGAAAGTCTATTTGCTCACGAATTTAGTGTAATTATAATGTAATTTTAAGGTAAATGTTTGTTACAAAGAGAAAGTGTATTTTCATCACGTCTCCACTGTGATTCTATAAAGTTCAAATATTATGTTTCTCAGTATGAAGTACGTATGTGATTCACATGGCATAAAATAGGAACTCGACACTGAACACTTATAACTTGCAGGCTAAATGGACACAAAGTATGTCATGGGTGCAAAAATCGGGGATGACAGTCATTCTTTAGCCGTCTTTCTACCGATTCAAATTCCTCAGAAGATCGTGAGCGTTATTAACAGAGCATGATTACTCTCCCATAGTTTATACATGATGTATTATTTTCCAATTTAGTGGACAGAGCATTCATATTAAGCGTCGAAGGTCTATTTTTTATAGCCAGAGTAGCACTTACCCGTACATGGAGCCTACAAATACCGTGGGGAAAGGAAAACGTCGGGTAGAGAGTGGTTGGGGGATGGAAATCAATGGAGGGTCCTGCAGCGTGATGGAGGGAGCTAAGTCAATAAGGAAAGGGAGACAATAACGGCGATGTGTATGTGGGGGGTGAGCGAAGAGAAGTTTCAGGCCTTAAGAGTTCAGCTGATTGATACTTACGGTGGAGACGAAGGGACGGGAGTGATAAGGTAACCCATATGGAGAAATATAATTGGCAAGTGAACGGTGTCCGGAGGAAAAAACTGACGCAATAACATTATAAGAGGAGCGCTTTTATGGAGGCGTTCTCCATTCTGCTGTTCGCCTTTTTGACGATCTCTTGGACGGAACATTTCGAAGACTTAAGTATCCACCAATGAAAACCTCACCTTTATTACGCTTTTTCCCGAGGTTGTCATTGTGCGCTGTATCAGTTTTTGCACTCATAGTATCCATTAATGGTTTCTCAAATATCATATCAATAGGTTATCTATCCATGCTTCTTACTCACTCAGAGATTTAACCAGAAGAGATGTCTGGATAGGTGAGGGTAGATCTCAGCCCATACTAGCAAAAGTGTTTAACACTTATTATCATTAAGAGACTTCTTCATTAATAACGGTTTTCTCGTGAACGATATCCCCAAATGGTGGGTGAATAAATAGAAGACATTATTTTTTAATGTGAGTGTACGAAAAAACCTACCAGGAACGGAATTAATGCAAAATGGGTCCTTCATTGAAGAAAATCCACTAGTAATCCAATCGAACGTTAAAGAGTGGCCTTAGTAAGAGGAAATTGATAATTTATCCGTTTTTATATATATTTCATATAAACGGACCTAATTCCTTCTCCATGATTGTGGATGAATAAATATGCTCGTATTGACAAGTAAATATTCCACCGATTCCAAAAAAATTTTTATTGAAATTTCTGGCAAAAAAGGTAGCTGTTCTTTGCTTATCCACCGGTGTAGTTTCAAATTGAATGGTCTCCGATGGGAAGGTGATTGGCCATTTCTATTTGAAGGAATTTATTTTCGTGAATTATTTTCTATTGAAAGGCAAAAATGTTCCACTTGCCGAATTAAGTGTGTACATGACGTTAAAAAAAATAGTTGAAACGAGCATCTTGAAGAAAGGCAGCAGGCAGTTCATTTTTGTAAATTTTTCAAACAGGTCACGTAACACTATCAATGAATGTCACATATGTTATTCAATCTTGCGCATTTATACGCAATATTGCGAACATAGTTGAGTAAAGAAACCTCAATGGAGACGGCACACATATCCCTCAAACAGTTAAGAGTGATTTAGTGCTGGGCCAATACAAGGCGAGAGCATTGGGATATGAGTAGGGTGGTAAAAGGGATCTGAAGTTGTTGGTGAATACTTAAAATGTTTTATCAGATAAAAGGTTGGAGATTTGGGGGTTGGGTGTTGAAATTAGAGGTGGATCTGAGTACAGCGAAATCGATATCGTTCATGGGTTTGCTCGGGTGCAATCTGATAATATTATTCCTTTCATGTCTCCATGTCTGTCGTGGAGGTGTGCTCAATTTCCGCTTCTGCATAGATTGGATATTAGTCGTGTATTATAGTGATATTGATTGATTTCTCTTCTTAATTAGGACATGAGTGGGTTTTTGAGGTCGTCACTCGAGGAGAAATAATACAATTTGAAAATTTTCCATGATCATAGTTAAATTTATTTATTTTCATGTTAGAAATCAGAAGTTTATCATTGGAATACAATGCATTGAATCCTTTTCTGTTCTGAAATAATAAGTAGGGAACGATTCTAGCCTCTTAATATTAAATATGTATTACTGCATATATTCACCATTGACACATCACTTCACATGCTTATAATAAAATGCATACTGCTTATATTCTGTGAAGTCAACATGTTCGTACCAATATAAGTGAGTAAATTATTTCAATGTATTTCTTAAGTTGTCTATCTCTTCCTGTATTACTCGCTTGAGTCTAGGTTTTTTTTGTGTTAACCAATCAATTTTTATAAAGAATTTTTATTATATATAATATATGTTATAAAGAATATGCATATTAAAGAATTTTTTTATAGAAAGAAGAAGAATTTTTTTATGAAGTTCAATCCAATCAATCAAAGTTTTTTATAAACCAATCAATTTTTTCATCGAGAACTGAGGGAAATTATTTTGGCTTGAGCTTTATTAATTAAAAATTAAAATTATCGGTCTATTGCTCTTAGGCAAAAGATGCTACTTCGTATATTTTTCGTTATGCTCGTTTTAATTGTTTCATCTGAGTATTTAAGGGTTATTTTTTTGTCTTATGCTTTATTTTTCAATTCACAATTGAAATAAACTTTATTTTAAAGACTTATTGTCATGTTCCTTTGATTTCACATGGGTCAATCAATCTCAATTAATATTTTCATGGTATTTTGCGGCCGGCATATGCAGAGAATATTTTAGCATTGTTTTTAACGCTGTAAAGTTAAATATTTGTTTTAATATGGTTATATAATAAAGGCCAATCATATGTTTTCACTAGATGGAAACTATTTTTGAACGCCATTCTCTCCTAGTATTTGGTAATTTCCGATACCTGTGATACCCTCTCCCTCCCACCATTGTAAACCTTTCTTCCAAGTTCAACTTCCAACAACATATCTTCGCGACCCGCAATAACATTTTGACTTTACGTCGCACGTGAGTCGCATGAACTGCGGCTCGGATTCGGCGCCGTAAAATTCGTGAATAGCCGCAATTTCTCCCATTTCTTTCTCCGACTCCACCTCTTTTATATTTTTCTGTATTTTTGGTTGGGTGCATAGGTTTTGTTTCTGTCAGGAGTTTCATCATGGTGATTTAGTAATAACTCAATTACTATTTGAGCTGCACTGAAATTATTTAAAGTGTAACTCAGCTAAAATGCTTGATAATTTGATTATTTCATTAGGTTCACTGTATTGAATGGATTTCAGAGCAAGCAGTTCATTGAAGTTTTTCAGTTTATGCAATTATCACAACTTTAATAGTTAATTCCTCAAGAGAATTGATTCATTTTCTTCACGGGATTACAAAAAAATATTTTAGATATTTATTCGCTATTGTAAAAATTATATTTTATAATTGTGAATATTTCTCCGGAAACATTAATACCCATCCCATTGGATCAGCGAAACAAAAAGCATTTTGCTCAGTAGGCTCTGGGCGTGGTATGACGGATCGAGAAACCTTATATTAAGTAGCACCATTTCTTATGAGCCAATCCTTAGTGCCCGAATGGCAGCGTTTTAATCAAATTTAAATAAATTAGGCAGTTATATAAAAATTTCTCCTTTAGCTTCCGTGCTAAAACAGCTCAAATGTTGGACGGTGACTGTAGAGTAGTAATGAAGTTTACATAAAGAGAAAGATGTTTCAGTTTGTCCAAAATGTTTTTTGCCTTGTGTTCGTCGTGACAAATATCGAGTAGTGTTAAGGAACATAACCTGTCTCAAGCTGTATTTCTTGAAATATTAGCTGCTAAAATCAACAGCCCATCATTCCAAGGTTGAAGAGAATCCATTTCACAAGTCGTTGGAAGAATTAAGTGCTGTTCTTTATGCGTTGTCTAGAGGGGAATGGAAGGGTTGTGGAGTCTTCGTTGACAGTGAGGGAAAAGGGTTGAAAGATGGTCGGAAGGTACGGTGGGGAGTTGAAAGAGTGAAGTCTGGTTAATGGGTTACATAAAGAGGCATTCAGGCAGGAGGGGCGTAATAAGGGGTGCGTAGTAAGTACCGGGTACCAGATGATGAGGGGCGAAGTCGCAGTAATGGAAGCAGCCGAAATGACGTCACAACAGAGGATGAAAGGCGGTCTGACAGTAGTTGACTTGTTGCCAAACGGAAATGGGTGTTCTTGTGTCATATTCCCCTCGTGTGCTGCACAAGGTTCCCCGAGCATAGGGGTGTGGTTTAAGTAAAGATGCATGTTCCATGTGTCAAATTGAGAATGTAGTGTGGCTTTCTTTACATTGTGCTTAATATCTTTTACCCTATATCATCAAGATATAAGACCATCTTTTTCTAACATAACGCATTCATTTTTTCAATGATAGGGTTTATTTTAATACCTTTGTGTGCGGCCGTAATCCTTAACTTAATTAATAAAATAATTCTTTTAACTTAAAAAGCAGACTCAAATATACGCATGTGATTTTATTAAGTGCCCGACCAAAATATTTTAAAGTACAGCATACGTAACTGATAGGCGTTATCAGCGCAGCGGAAATACTTGTTAACTGGGCACGAGATATGATTCCATTTACGCCTCAAGTCTCATTAGGTAAAGCATGTGAAGAAAAATTATTGTATTTAATAGGAATGTGAATGCAGAATTATTTTATTTCAAAAACATCGATTCGATACCAAATGTTGAATAATCTGAGTTTTTCTCATCAGAAGCTAAGTTGCGAATGATGAAATTGCGCCTTTTGAGAAATGCCTTTTGAGGTACTTAGATCGATGTAGTGGAAATTTGTCATCATATCATTGTGAATGAAGCTGTAATTTTCCTATTCCAAAATTGCTTTCTAGATTTACGATAGGAATACATTTGGATGTTAAAATGTCAAATACACTTATAGCATAAAATGCGTGAAATTACAGTTTCGATCATCAGTCAACGGTGAAAAACCAGATCATTACTCTCCTCATTCTCTCCCCAACTTGCCTTGCATTTCATCTCTTGCGGTCGCATCACAGCTCTTCCATCCTACCCTGTGTCCCCTTTTCCATCAATGTGTACTAGGTGTAATTAGACCTCTTCCCCAGGTTCCATCAACTCCTCGGCTTACTGCGACCCAGCTCACCCTTCAAAGGGCAGTGGGCGGTTATCTCCGGGGGGAGGGTGGGGAAAAGGGTTCGAGAGCCTAGTGAAGCCCTGTAGGACGGGAAGAGTTATATTTTAGGATGCCAAATGGGGATGGTTAATATGTTCGAGGGAAATGAAGGGGGGGGGGGGGAGAGGTGTGCGAGAGAAAGCCTCTTTACCGGGAAGCCCCCGTGGTGACTGGGGCCCGAGGCATTCGGAGAACGCGACACGCATTAGGCGGGAACACATGGTGCACTGTCGGTTGGATTCCTCCACACAAGTCCCCTTCTTTCCATCACCATCCAAACGTACCAGCACACATCCACGCTCAATCAAAAAGTTATCTCCCGTTCTCGCGCTATAATTCCCACATTTCCTTCCTCCGCTGTCCTCTCAGAATTCGCAAGCCTTCATTGTCCATTACTTTTTTCCCTTAAGTATACTTTGCATGTTGCAGTAATCTGCTATGGTGCTAACGAACTTAAGAGTAGATGGCGATATTTTGTGGAACTGTGTGACAGTCAATATAATGCCAGAGGAATGTTTGCGTACTCCACAGAATATTATAATGTTGTCAACCAATGATCGACAAATTATGTCATTTTCAAGGTGAAATTATACACCATGCGAGGAAATATTTTTCAAAATTTTGAAGGTGAAGGGGTGGGATTTGTGACCCAAAAACTGCTCATTTAAGGCCTGTTACATCGGATAACGTGTTATGACTTTCACACAAAACCATGTCCTAGGTAGGGATATCCTTCCCAAACGGGAATCGAACCCGCAACCTTCGGCTTGGCAGGGGAGGACTTTACCCCGCGCGCCACCGAGGCCGGCAAACTCCTTGCCCTTTTGACTCCCATCCAATTTCTAAGCTCTGTAGGATTAAAGGAATGTTAATAATGTAAATACATTTGTAGGGTGTATCTGAAAAAGATCTATTGATGGTGTATTTTCGTAGTTTTCATTTGCTTGTTTGACATGCAACTTGGAGGTCTTCCTCGGCACAGAAAAACTTTGCCAACCATCCAAAAATTGTTATTGCACTATCCAAAAAATTCATGTTAAATTCTTATTAGAAACAAGGACAACGCGAATAAATTTCACTAGTTTTTCGAGTTGTACTAAGTAATTTGAAATAAATCCATCTTATAATGAGATTTTTAATAGTAACAACGCTTCATTCCACTAATTTTTCAGTGTCACTACTGGTTTCAATATAAATGCAATTTGATTGGTTTAACTTTTATATCAATATTCTTAACTGTGCCGCACTGAATTGAAAATATAGTATATGCTCTTGTCGCAATTTGATTGCGCGTGGTGCTAATTGTCAACGCACCCGTAACCCCAAACCTGCTTCTACTTAGCATAGTCGGGTTTTTTTCAATTATTTATTAAAAACTGAAGGCTGTTTAATCGAAAAATTTCTTTTGCCAATATATGTGCAATATAATTTATCAGTTCCCCAAATGTTTCTCATGCCTTTTTCATCTATTACACGTGGGAGAAAAATCATTTTCTAAAGGAAAACTTAAATCAATATCCAGGAGTGAACGCCGTGTTCCTTTCAGTTCTCATGCCCATGAGTCTGCGTTGGACTCAAATTGTTTAGGCCATATCTGTTGGTCAGCATACACCCGCCAGCTCAGCCAAAATCTTTTTTTTTCATCTTTCCACTGATTTTACTGTCGAAAACCATGCTCTATCCTACTTAATCCATTGATAACCGAATTTTAGCTTTTTAATGCACTAAAAGAGCATTCCCTGCTAACTCAACCTCCTCGAGGACAAAGCATTAGCCGAACCTCCATCATTCATGCTTCCAGATACCTTCCGGCAAGCCGTTCGCCATACGTTCCTAAAATTGAGTCGTTTAGTCGGCCCTGACGGAGCAGGTCGCCTTGCCACAATCTCTGTCTCCTCTCTAGGAAAGTAGAAGAAGGAAATGGGAAGAGAGCTGAGAGTGAAGGTTACGAGGGAAAGAGAAAGAACCTCTTCATTTTTCCTTCCTCCGGAAAGAATTTCCGCTGGTAAGGAAAGGAGACGGTGGTAGACAAGCAAGCAGAGGAGATGGGCGCGATAGACGAGCGGTGGAGGGGGTGGTATAACCCAGGCAGACAGCGGGAATTGGAGTGTGGGCGGTCGGTTGCCTGGGAGACTTCTAAAAGGACCCCTCCTCCTCACTCTCTCTTTCCTTTGGCGAAATAAATAGTATTGCGAGCGACTGGAGAGATAAAGAGGGGGGCAGGGGGATGGTGAGAGAGGGGAGTGGAGGGAAAGGAAGATATGGGCTTGTCACAAAGGCATTCTTTACCCTTATCTCCCCTCCCCCCCCTCATTCCGGATTTCAGACTCCTCTTTCGGAAAAGAAATACACTCCCTGTTCCAATTTCATAGCTTTCGCTTTCAGCGTGCGGGGACACTCGGCGTCCGAGGGAATCTACGGCGGGGTTTTGATTGCGGTGGAGCCTTTAGTCGTTCCTTCTTTTGGATCGCGCACGGAAGGGACTTCAGCACCCCTCGAACTTTTTTTGCGTTTCCAAAACTATTGCGCGAGTTCAGGATTTGCGACGAGTCAGGATACGATTTTTGCAAACTGCCAATTATGTTAAAATTCATACATAATTAACTGGTATACTTATTCGGGGAAATTCAACTAATGTGTCGATAGAATTTGTCAAGTTTTGGAACTTGAGATGAAGTATTGATACGTAACAACTTGCTCTCCCTGAAAATTATCTCTCTGGTAACTGCCTGCTTTTGGCAACCGAAAACTCTTGACCAACAATTCTCGAACCTCCTTTACATTTCAGATTTACCAACAATTCTCGAACCTCCTTTACATTTCAGATGTTTTTATCGAATAAAGTGTTGCAATTTTAGCTATAGCTAATCAACGTGTCATATACGATATGTATCTTAATTATCTGTCATTTTCCGGGATATCAGAGTGGTATTCGTCTAGATATTTAATAAGTATTTATATTTATCTATGGCTCATTTAAAACTAAAAATATGCACACAGCTTCACAAAAATGTACATAGGTGTCATTGGAATATTTGTAAGTTTTAAGTCTAGTAAGCAGTTGGAAAGATACTTCATAGAACAATTTTCAACGTAATTCAGGAATTTCAATTGCACACAATGAAGGAAATTATCTTGATAAGTGTAGGTGTTCACACTAATTACTTCTTTGCATTAGGATTATTCTTTCGCCGCCTTTAAAAATGAAGCCCCTTGATTTTTACCAAAAATTTTCTTAGGAACCAAAGAGCTATGTGGTTTTCATTCATTTCATCATCACAAGGCATATTTATTTTTCTCTCTGCACTGGCTGGGTTTTAGCCACTGCCAGACGTATCGTCGGTTTTGCAAAAAGTTAGTCATACTATGAGTCGATGAGCTATCTAAAGCAGCAGAAAGCAAAGCTGAACAGGTTATTAAAATGAAATTGCGGTGACTTGATTGGTTACTGTTTCTGCTGACTACTTTGTTCGGTATTTATAGGATGTAATTTTAGATTTTAGTGGGCCGGGTATTTTTGTACGACTTCATAAGAAAGCGGTCACGTCGTTGGCAGAATAAATTTAGACAAGAGTCTCAATATTAGTGAAAAGGCTATCTAGGACTGAAGAAAGCGTAAGATTTACATAGGAGTCGGATAAATTTTACGAACCCAACCGCAAATCACCGGCCTTGTAGTTCTCTGCGTTCGGTCTTCGGCAAAGAAAATCGTATGCCCAAGTGGAAAAAGGCTTGCTTTGACGTACTTCAAAGAAAGAAAGAGATCGGTAACACTTCCTTGGTTCCCTCTTTGCCCTTGATCGGTAGAATAGAAGTGACGGCCGTTAGTAGGAAGAATATCCACTTTAATATCGTTTCGAGGGAAGGGGTATGCCCCGTCCACAGTAACTTAACTTGGCTTAGCTCAACTTCATATGATATAGAATAAAAGTGAAATAAGCGGTCAATAATAACGCAACCGCATCACTCATTGCGTGATTCAACCTGAAGGTTAGTTTGAATTGGTGAGGGTAAAGCTCAAGCCATAGTAAGCTACAAGCGTGTGAATATCACACATTCAAGCTAGTTTTTTTCCTGGGCCTGCGAGAATTTTTATTTGGGGGTATTTAGGATGTGCTGACTTTCCTTAATATGGACTACTTCAAAGAAAAATTCGTATTTTTCTCAATCAATGACTATTCCTAGTCAATCTACCCTGCTAAAAGCTGTTGTGAATCAGCACACGCATTTCTCAACTTATCAACTCCTTAGATACGCCATCGTAAGTTTAGTTAAGTAGTTTTAGACGTGGCTTGAACCGTCTGCCTGCCGTTGTAGGATTTTGCGATGGGAAGCTTAGGAAATTCGGGGTTGGGCTGAAGGGGAGAGTTATCGAGGGATTACGAACCCAATTCTGTGATATAATTAGATACCTAGGAGATCCCGGAGCAGGAATTCAAATGAAAAGCGAGACTAAAGATAAAGAAGGAAGCCTGCCGTTTTAGAATCGAGTTTCGGCTGACGTTTTGTTGCTGGAAAGCATTTAGTTTAACGAAGAGATGATGATATATTTTGGTTCACTCGTTCCTCTAGACCACCGAGAGTATCTGGTGCCACAAAGAAATGTATAGTAATTCTCCTGCACTTCAATGTGTAAGAGGTGAAAATTATCCCATGTTCACAGAAAGAGTTGGATGCCACAAAACGGGAAATCGTACGTTGATTCGCTTCAAGTAGCTTAGAATTTTAATGATCAATGTTATCTATATAACCTTGGTTCATATTTTAATTCTTTATTAATAATCATTATAAGCTATTTTATTAGTGGAACTTACTGAATGAATAAATAAATAAACCATTTGAGAGGTTTCAGTTTGTAAATTTTACATCGCTCATTCTCGTTCATTCTTTGTATTGCAAATATTTCTTTTGAATATAGCGTTGCTAATTTAAAAGTTGCCCATTCAACGTGTCACTTATATACTACATTATAATCAATTGTTTTATTAGTGATACCTGTAAAATGCATTCTGTTATTTAATGTATTTAATTTTTTTATAAATGCACTGACATCATAATAATTTTCTTCCTACAATCAACTAGTTTTGATTTTCTTTCAAATTTTCACTTTCTCCTTTCTTAGCGAAATAAGATTTCATAGTTCTATAAGCTCCACTAGGTTGCAGTGGTTTTGGTAGACGGAGTTTGAATTTTTCCGTCCTGTACCTACTGATAAGGCGAAATACAATATTTCAGGCTTTCTCGGTAGTTGGGTTTCGATGAATTCTTCTTGGGTAGCTTTATCGTGTGATTGATAGTATAAATCACACGGAGAGACGGAACTGCTGCATCATACCTCAGTCCTAATGATGCTAGAAAAGAAAACTGATGAAACTTCGGCTATCTGACCTGGTTTTATACCCGTAAGAATTCATCCGGGAGACTTTCAAATGCATCAAAATTCATATTAAAGCACCTTGTGATCGTTAATTTTAAAAAAATTAGGAAATGTTAAAATATGATTCCTATTACTAAGCTGTCCAATTTGCATGTCTTTTTGACGGACATGTTGTTTTTATTCGAAACTATTTTTTTAAATTTTAAAATCGGTTTCCTTGATTTCTCTTTTACTGGTTTTCTTTTCTGACCAATTTTAGATTAGACTTTCAGATGAAATGAAATGTACACCTTTATGCAACTTGTTAAATGTATTTCCCGTACATATTCGCCTTTTGTAGTTTGAATTCCGGGGACAGTAAGTTGATAGTGGAGAGTTTCACTCTGCGTGCATGTTTTCTGTCTTTTCTAAATCGATCTTATTACGGGATTTCTATCATTGAGAAGCTTTGGGTAAAAATAGCTGCAAAAGTTCGATGAAGTGGGAAAAGAAAATCAAACCTTTCCCTCAAATTGACAAAAAATCCGATTAAAGTGACTTTACATCGTTTGGCGGCCTCCAAACTCCTTCCATTAAAAAAATACATCGACCCAATTTTCCCCTCGGTGATTGAATTTATCCCAGCGTTCTTTAAATACGGCAGTCCATTTGTAATGGGAAGTTAGCGGCGCGGAGTGGAGTTTGTTGGTGAAGGATGTTAGTAAAGGAGAGGGGAGTTGATGAAAAATAAGGGTGGATTAAAGGACCAATGCTGAGAGCTGGTTAGAACCCTGGAACGCGTCGTGGGAGTTATAGATTTCCCTGCATTTACGAGGGAGTAGGTTATTGGAAAGGGTAAGGGAAATTAAGTGGAAAAGAAATGTCAGACAAATGGTGACGAATGCTAGTAGATAGGATGACAACATTATTCGTTTAATCGACTTATTCATATCACAAAATTCAAAAATGCTGTTATTGCTTTACAATACCATTGGAAAGGGTAAGGAAAACGGAGTGGAAATGGAATATCAGGAAAATAGTGATTTTCGACTTTTGGATTATTTTGTAATATTCTTCGTTTTATCTACTTATTCATAATACAACATTCAAGGATCAATATTGTTGCTTTCTATTTCCAGTGGGTAGTTGCTGGTGACTCCGTTTTCACTTGGAAAATCTATAACGACTTGTATCTTCTACCTTGATGGTAAATGAACTGTTGCTATAGAAATTTGGTCTGACCAAAGGATAATGCGGATCAAATGGACACACCAAATGAGTGATGTGAAAGTTAAAGGCGGAAGTTAGTGGGAAGAGAAGTGTTTTGAAAACCTTCTGTATAAGAAGGAATATCTAAAGCGGTCTCATAATGAAGCATCGTGATGTGATGGAAGTTATCTTTAATGAACATTCGTAAGGGAAATACGACAGAGGACGACGACCTCAACTGAAATATTTAGTGTAGACGAAGAATGATAGTTCATATCAGGAGAGATATGTATGTGATAAAAGATTAGCTAAAAAGAGAATTGAGAGAGGAGAGCTTTGACTAACCAATATTCGAATTGATCACTGTTGATGCTAATATTACTGATTAATCGATGGTCATTAATCAGTAGAATTTCGGGATCAGTTCATTGTGATGGATTCTTCAAATATTAATGGTTATTACATTATTGTTGATTCGGCAGTTTAAGTATATTTAGCGTGCTCCCTCTGTGTATTTGTTTTTTGCGGCTATTCTTCCATTTATTCACAAATATGAAAATAGCATCCGGGAAAACGACCTATAAGTGCGTTATTTTCAGCTGGATATATACATGCATGATTTTTTCATCTTTCCAACGAGTGTCCAACACCAACTGCTTTTACACGAGTCGCGTCCGTCCGGCCATCCCCGTTCGCTACTTCCGCCAAAATTTTCGCCCATCTT
The DNA here is from genome assembly GCF_921293095.1 of Ischnura elegans. Classification (NCBI taxonomy): domain Eukaryota; kingdom Metazoa; phylum Arthropoda; class Insecta; order Odonata; family Coenagrionidae; genus Ischnura; species Ischnura elegans. Next base: position 12,468,062 of record NC_060252.1, read on the forward strand.
CGCTCGTGCCCCGCACCAACGAAGAGGCGGGAGGCCTTCCCGCGAGACAAATTTACCGTAGTCACCAGCTAGCGTCCAAGGAGTAAGCAATCCTTCATCCCATAATGTCATGCCAGCCTCCGCTCACAAATTGTCTCATTCCCGCCCGTACGTCCTGTTTAGCACGCTAAAAAATACGTATGCATATTTCTTTCGCCCGTTTTCTTTAAATTTTAAAACTCTTTTCCCTCTTTCTCTCTCTCTCTCTCTCTCTCTCTCTCTCCCACTTTCTTGCTACTCTACCATCTCACTCTCCGCATCCTCGAATTCATTTTTGCTTCTTTTCCCTCCATTTTTCCTCCTCTTTTTTATACGCCTTACACGTCATTTCCTGTACCGTCTTCTTATTTTTCTCTTCTTCTTCTCAATTCATCCTCAAACCATCTTTGTTCCTCTACTTCTTCCTCCTACACCCACTCTTCCACTCCTTCCTCCCACAACCTAGTCCACCCCCCAAACTCTCTCTCTCTCTCTCTCTCTCATATTTGGAGAAAGGTTGACAGCCCACTCAGACGGAGGTTTTTTTGGGGGAGAGTGATGTACGATGTCGTGGATCCAAGAAGAAAAGGATCGAGGCGAAGGAGAGAAAACGAAAGGAATTGCTGCGTCGGCGACGGTGCTCTCAACCTCCCTCCTCCTTGTATTTCTTTCTCTTCTCCTTTCCCCGCCCCCTATCTCCGTCGTAGTACTCGTCCATACTCTCGGGCCGTATTCCAGAGCCTGACTCAATCTTGAGACTCCACTCTACCGATATGGTTCAGGGCTCGGACTCAACATATTCACTTCTGAAAATATGCAATCCACTTTACAAGGAAAAATCTTTTCGATGGTAGGAGCAGTATACAGGTGAGTTCAGTAAAAAGTTACTCCATGGAAATTACAATTTTCTACTCTTCCTGCTGAATACATGTGTTGAAATCACCAGATCTGACAACGAATACTGAGGTAGATGGTTGGAAGAAAAAGAAACATTTCAAGAAACATCAGGAAATGTTCCCTTGAATTCGTGACAGCAGCATTGAATGTGCCAAGTTGAGTTTGAGTTCGTATTTTAGAAACTAACTTCAAATCAGTGGTAAAAACATTACAAAATAATGCATTTACCAAAATTATCTTTAGTGGTGTCCTACTCATAAAAAACTGGCGTTAATAAAGCGCAATATCAACTTTGGAACTTATTTTTACTAGATTTCACTTCTACTTTAAGGAGATAGAGAGTTACAGTACCTCATTTTAAAAGCGGGTGGTGGTGGGGGCGGTTATTTTGAATCTTGTGGACTCAATTTGAGTTGGGACTTGAGCGAGGCCGCTTAATAACAACGTGGCAAACGGGTCGAGTGCGAGTGATATATTGTTGCACGCCTCATTTTATTTGACATTTCAAATTCCACTATAATATTTATGAACTAGGGAAAGCATTTGAATTAGCAAAGATGGAATTTTAGGCAATTCTTGCAAGAATACGCTATAAAATTTCGTTTATTTCCGCTGTATTGTCGTAGCCGAGTTCTAGGAACGGAAGCAATTTTATATATTCGCATCGTTTCGTTTGTGAGCCGCTTCTCATTCATCTAACTTTAATGCAATGTTGTTCTCATAGAAAAAATACGTAGGTAAATAAAATCATTCCTATCTACGTGTTTGCTTTGACGATGAGGTAATATATTAAATAACATCATATAAACTTTTCATTAGCCATCAGTCGCGATTAAATGATAGACATTATAATTTTTATGAAGAATCTTTGGTACTAACCTTATATTAGCATCCCAAATAACGTTCTGTAAATTTCTTTTTCAGTTCCTTCTTAAGGACATATGCAAAAACTGGACTGCTTATTTCAAACAAGTGACAATCGAAATGCGAAAGTTTCGACCTTCACATCTTTGCGGCCCGACATCCACTACCTGGTGTCCCTGTTTCCCTTTCGCCCCGACATAGATATACTTACGCTCCTACCTTCTAATTTTATGCTTATTTCAGTGGGATATTTAATTTCTACTTAATGAATTTCGTGAGCGATAATATTCGCAAAAAAGGAGAAATCTCAGGTTGCATAAAATACTTCGTTTGTGGGGTCGAAGGTGGTTCGAAGGTTGAGTGGTTCTGAGGGCGGCTAGCAGGCAATCGGCGGACACTCAAATGTGCCTATATTGGCGGTGCGCCGTGTGTGTGAAATTTGATACAAAGTCGTTGCGTAATATGTAAACAGCTGCTTCACGTGCCGCGAGACCGGAAACAAAGGTGCCGCCTCCGCATTCCTCAGCGGGATCCAAAATGAGAGGAAGTTAGTAAAAAAATATCCTCGTGCTCATTTGCCAGCTGTCCATCAACGGCAAGGCCATCAAGTAGATTCTGTGGAACGGCGGACCTGCGAGAGGAATCTGGCGGAGTGGTGGAGCACGGCCACGCGGAAGACGAGAGGGCTGATGTTGGGTCGAATTGGACAGGCTGTCACGAAGTACACGACGTGGCAGATGGAGGCGGATATAAATCAGAAAAACGTGCTCTCCCCTTTTTATTAGGCCGACCTTTCATGAGTGGAGCGAGTTTCTTCCCTACATCTCTGAGTAAATACAAGTCATTGACTAAGTGATTCTACCCGTAAATTGATTTTGATTGTCGAGGATAGAGCTCGCCCGAGACCAATGCAGAGATATGGTAAATTTTCCTTTTTTTTTTATATGGCCAATCTTTCAGGAGGTGAAGAGTGAGTTCCCTACACTACCGAGTAAATAAAACTCATTCACTCACTAGAAACCCGTGGGTTTGTTTTGTATTGTCAAGGGTAGAGCTCGTCCCAGAACAGGTCAGAGGTGTGGTTTACTTCAAGCCTGCCGCGTAAACGGCGGTGAATATGATATTAATTACCATGGTAAAAAATTCCCGCAGACCGGGAATCGAGCCTATGGGCCTTCGGGTTTCCCGATCACTACGCAGGCCGCTGCGTAATCCAGGTTTCCATGGCAATATAATCGAGTTCAATGGCGCTAGATGTTAGGCCCTGGTGGTTCATCATGGATGGCGACGCAAAGGATGCTAGGGTAGTGGCTTTTGGGCACTTCCGTGGTTCGATTCTCTTGTCCAGGGTAATGAAAATATCATTTGGCTTATGATTTTTTCCCATGGAATTTCTTCCTTGGTCCTCACTCAACCAACGACTTGCTTACCAGCTCAAAAACGTCAAGGTATACATCAGTTTTAGGAATCAAATTTACCATTCAGCTCAATTCTCATGGTTAATTGCCATTTCCGCATCGAATGTCTATTCTTGATTTGGGAGACCGTGTGACACGTGAAAATATGAAACAAGTAGTTTTCAGGTAAGATGTAGTGAAAAATATCCATTACAAATGAAATACATCTTGCAACTTCTACCACAATTTATTTGCTGATACCTCGCGATTGGACGCTTTCACGACATTATTAAGCTTATAATGGCGTTGAAAATTACATGAAAGCTCGGCACGCGTAAATTCAAGAACAAATTTTAGTGAAACTTGTAGGATTTCTTTTACTTACTTCATAATATCTTGAGTAAAAATGTTCTTGGGGTTCCAGATAGGTAAAAAATGTTATTTTTTCTTCCTCTACCACGAATACCATTCTTATCCGTGAAAAATCCTCACCATCTTTCTCCGGCCGGTATAAATGATGGCACAATCCTCTCACGGATGACGTTTCACTCCGCCAACGACCAGATCACATCTCTCGCTGAGAGGCAAATGTGTTGGACGCTGCGGCGTCTCTGCTTTTAACCCTGCCCCGCCCCCCGTCTCCGTAGGCCATCTTCCCCCCCCCCCCACCCTCGACCGCCACTTCATGCCTCTTTCCCGGACAAATAGACCAACTATATAAATTCTAAAACGACCAGACTTGGCTTGACCCCTTCAACGGCGAAGGGGATCAAACTTACCCCCTCCAAGTTCGCTGCACATTAATGCTATGGCAACGGTCTAAGTAACGTTTAACAACATCTGGCTTCACTTCGTGGAAATTATTTATATTCATAATTATATATCCGTACTTTTACATTAAATTTTATTATTTGTACAACATGTTCCACCGCTAACTGCATAATCAGGTAACAATAATCACTATATCCGCTTTTTCAAATACATTTCGTGACCTTCGGCGCACTTGTTACACAATAACTCTAAGTAGATGTGAAAAGCATGAGATTTTCACATTTCAATACTTGCGTGCTAACAAAAACTATTGAAGATGTAATATTAATCCGTGAAAGTTCTTCTAATGATATCCATTCCATCGTAAGAGTATTAATACTATAAGACCATATAAAGAATAAGGTATGCTATTCTACGATATTCACGCTTATCCTGTGAATATGAATTTTACTAACAGAGCAACCACAGAAGATAAAGGGAAAAAAAAAAATAATTTTCTGTTAAGTGTGAAGCATAGAAAAAAAGAGAGGAGAAAAACTACATTGATGGGTATTGGTTTGACTCTAAACAACTGAACCTTCGAAGTGTCCGAGTGGACATCAGTTAGCATAAGTATACGTGAATAATTCGCGGCATATGATTAAGTGGAGAATTCGTGTTGGTGTGTTGTCTAAAGTGTAGGCTTCCCACCCAATTGTTCCGGACTCAAACCTTGGTGCTAGCAGTGATATTTCAGACTGCCCGAACCCTGCTTGTGTGCTCTATGGAAGGCTCTTCACGTACACCGTCCATCGGATGGGAATTAAAGCCGAGGGCCCTTGGCGCCTTTCGTTAAGGGGAAGCTACTTCCGAAGTTAGGTATCTCTCCACCTCCATAAAACTTCCTCAAGGCAGATATGCTCTAAGCTGCCTTTCGCCTCTTCCAAATACCATACCATATTGTAAAATGAAAGAGTGAACTTCAATATTTACATATGTGTATTTACATATTTGAAAAAGCACGTTTCGGGTGACATAACATATTTACTTCGTCACCTGACGTCATCTTCAGGTGGCAATGCAGGTATGTTTTGAAACCCGGGTGGTAGGTACTATTGTAAATATATTGGTGAACCAAACAAAGTTTATTCATTCATTTTCCAATATGGATGATTTTCACACAGCTAAGCCTGAAATCATCAGTTACACCATACCATACTATTAAATGAGCGAAAGTATTTCGGTGTCTATTTTCTGCATTAAAACATAAACATCTCCGCATTTCGACCCAATCCGGATTCCACCCTCCACCTCCATTCTCAGGACTACACGCTCACATCCTCTTTACGCTTGCCTTCCATCGTATCATCCCTCCTACTTGGCACTCTTTTCCCGCCACACCATTTCACGGCAAAAGTGAGTGAGCGACCCGTCTTGAGATGTGTTTGCGGCTGAGGGGTGCCTCTCCTCGTTGAGAAATCCCGAGCCATTTTTCCAGCAAGACGTTTCTGGGCGCGCGGGACTCAATGCCCGCGCGCGCACCCCCTCCATCTTAGCCTCCTTTTTCCTCGGCGAGAAAAGGGAAGAAAGATCTGGGAGAGGAGAGATGAAGTCGAGTTTGGAGAAATAAGAGAGGAAATTTCTCCTTCTGTCCCCTTTTTATTTTCTCCTACGAGTAGTCTCGAGTGTGTGAATTTTTTGACTTTTCCTCTGTAGCTCTTCTCGAAGATTTCTTTCTATCGACGTGTTTTTTATTATTCCAACGCATTCTCCTTTCCATTTTTGTAAAAATTCATATTCTCTGCATCAACTATTACTAATACATACTAGGATGAAAAAGTCTATGGCACCTACTTATTAAACAGCGACCTTTTTGCTACCGTCTGTATTAATCTATTGATTTTTCTATGTGAAATGGCCTATTTTTAGGTATGGAGGTAGGTAGGAAGGTGAATAGTTATTTGTTGAAGGATTATTCATAAAGTAATGAAGAGTTTAGAGTTATGTGGCATCGCATTAGCCTAGTTTCGGAATAAGATACCCAATTATCCTAGCTTGACGTTCCATTAAACGAATGAGGCTCTACGTTTGAAGCGCTCTTTGCCTGAAGACCAAGTAGTAATCTATATTCTACAGGGTGTACTATGCATCTCGAGTGTTCAGACTCAGGTTAAGTAGAGACACCCTAGCTGAAAAACCAACTTTTATCGCATCATTTTTATTTTCCTATTTTTACTCCCTAGTGGGTTACTATGGCTATTCTTGAAATTTGTGTTGATAGCACTGTCACTGCTGTTCAACTAGCCTAGTTATATCTGATCTGACCAAGAAATAGTGGTAGAGTAGGGTGTTAAGGCTAGAGTTATGCGAATTTTCATGATTTACCAAAAAATATCTTTTTTTGGTTTTCGCTTACATTTCACCAACTACTCATTGCTCTCCTTGCTGGGTAGGGACTCGTACAATTTCTCAATTGTAGGTCTTAAATCCAATTTGATATCTGGGGATAAATCTCGTCATTTCTAGTGAAAAAGCTCAACCATACTTAAGTACCTAATTGTGATATTTCCTTTAGTTCAATTTTGATTCTTCGTGTGGGTTCCATTTATACACATCTGAATGGTAGTGTTCCTTCTTTCAGACGAAACGAAAGATTGAGTGAGACATATTTATTCTATCAAAGACTACATTCGTGTTTTTTTTGTTTTTCACCATTCGTCTCTGTGTTCTTCCGGATTCGTCTCTCATTAATACACTGTTTCGAAAACATCCTTACATCCTTTTCCTCGCAACATTCCGCTTCCATTACGAATTCTTCGTAATTGGTACTCCTTTAATTTCTCCCTTCACTTAACTCTTTCTCCATCTACTTTCTCGGTGTGCTTTCTTCCGTTGCACGTTACCATTGCCATTTCCCTTCCCACTTTGCTTTCATGCTATTCATGCGTACCATCGTTGATACTGCCATACTATCATCTGATTTCCCTTCCCTTATGTTTTTTTGTTTATTTCGTCGCGTGGATTCCATTTGTACATCTCCCTCTTCTCCTGCTCGTTCCCTGTCCCCATCCCTCTCTCTTTCCCATCTTATTTCATCCCTTCCGTTCCCTTTTATTCCTTTTCTCGTTTCGCGACGTCTTCCTTTTTATTCCACCACTTTTTCATCCGCAACTCTTTTCATTCATCCCACTTGTTTCCTCCTCCTCGGGCGTCTTTGCCTCTTCCTCTCCTTCTCCCTCATCTCTCTTTCGTCTTTGCCATGCAGTCTTAAATGCAAAGGGTTTGAATGGAAGTACGCAGGACTCGCGGAACGTAAGGGGGAAGAAGTGAAGTGCATGGTGGTGGTCCGTGGAAGTGGGAGTTGTAAAGGAGAGAGACGCTCTCTGGTTGGCTGGTACGAAACAAAAGGATTGATAGCCGAGGAAGTGCGTGAATAAATACAATGCCTGTCTAAAGTTAGGGGAGGAATGCCGGAGCGTCTCTCCAGCTGAAAGAAAATAACGTGGCCTAATTGTGTCTGGCGACGGCTTAGATTGGGCTGCAAATAGAATTTGTGGCGCGCTGGCCCAAGATTTATTTCGATGGCTTTTTCAAGGGCTTTTTGTCCGTTTTTTTTACCGCCCATGGAAATTGTCTCATTTGTTTTGTGTCGTAAAGAGAGGCAACTCGGTTTCAATGCTACCCATTCGGTATTGATTTTCCATCAGCGGTAATTAGTCTAAAAACACTTTAGCCGTCCAAAGAGTACATTTCAAGATTTTAACGGACCATTGATTTAGTTTTCATTGTTCGGCTAACTAATGATGCAAATAAATCTTTTAAAATCATTCTTTTTCATTAAATCAATCAAATAGTTGTAGATATCATATTTAAAACTTCTCTGATTATATGTTTCTAATTTAATCGACTTCCGCTTTATTGTTGTAGATTCATTGTCAATTCGTAAATTCAATTCCGTGTGATATCTGAAGCGATGAGATAAACGCTTAATGAGTTAAAAATGGGGAGCAAGTCGTTTTCCGAAATGTCGGTGGATCGTTAAAAAATATCCTGGTCCAGAACCCATGAATAATTCCTAAATTTCATTAATACACAATTGCTAAAATCTATGTAAATATATCTTAAAGTGTCTACAGAATGTGTACTTCGCTCTTGCAGGATTACGAACTTAACTCTGTATAGTCAGAGACTATATTTATTTATGTAAGCCAAGAGCTCCTTTCTGTTTTTATTTTTAATGCTTCAGGAAAATTTATCCGCAGAAATACTTCCTCTTGTATTTATCATTTCCAGACCTTTTCTATTATCATTTTTTAATCGTTAAAAGAAAATGGAAGCGGAATAATGATTCCCTAAACGAGATTTAGATAAGCGAAAGAATATTTTGAGCTAGGAATCAATTAGGGTATGTTGACTTATGGCTTCGTTGTTCAACTCGCAAATAATATCTTATAAGAAAGCTTTTAAAAACCCGGCATGAGGAATTTTCCGCTTGGATCACCGTCTTCTTTGCCGGAAGAAATTGGAGTGACCTCACCCGCCGCTAGTCATCTTCAGACAAATCACGTGAGGTCGCAGGAACAGAGTAGATGATGCCGAGGATCAAAGGTCTGCACGTCGATGATCACATCGCTGTGGAAACGGGATGAATGCCATCAGAGAGGGAGGCTTGCGATCCGTCTGGGAAGTAAAGGAGGCTCGCGAAAAAATAGGTTAATCGAGATTTAACCCACAGTCTACATTCATTCCTAGAGCTCTCGGAGCTGGGAAGCCCAGCGTGCCGTCGGAGGCACTCCAGTTCGTCTTTAAATGGGAAAGAAGAGTAGTGTACGTGAAAAGGTCTGGCTCTTTCCAATGCGGCCTGATTCGGTCTTACCTGTTGGGGAGGTCTCTTTGGAAGTAGGTAATCATTAGTTCAATCACCTCCACCCGGAATCGTGATTTATTAAAACTATTAGGTAGGGAAGGGTTAATGACGACAGAAAAAAAATTGTCGACATTCACCATTTTCCCACAACTTTAAAATGGAAAGGTGCGAAAGTTGCCGCCCTCTTTCCGCAAGTTGGTGACGTCATAGGAATTTTGGTTCAAAAACTCGATCAGAGAGACCCGACCCTTGACAGGAAAAATCACTCGCTAGAGTTTTAGTAAATACGATTTGGATGTGCGAGGCCGAGGAGGAGTGGAGAAGCGGGAACCCGTACGGCAGGAGTTGGTGACGTCATTATTTTATTTGCGAAAGGGAGCTGGTCCCTTTTCTTATACAATATCTCGAGAACTAGACGATGGTTCAAAAAACAGAAATATATTGGTTTCTTTTGATTAATTCTACCATATTTTGTTTACCAAAGGGAGAACGGTGTGATCGAAAGGGATTCCCAGGCTTGTAGGCGACTAGTTAAGAACAGTGACCCCTAAGGGGAATTAAACTACTGTGAAAGAAGAAAAAGACTTTCTGATGAGTTTAATGTATTATATTTAAATTAACTATATTATTGACACAAAGTACCCATGTGTAGCCAAAAATCTACAGACTGGAATGTAGTACAGTACCGGAATGGCACTTTGTGTATTGGATGATCATATAGATACCAAATACCAAGGAAGAATCAACATTTGAACTTTGCAGAAAATAAAAATTTTCAAAACTTTTTGCCATTTACCTGATATTCCATGATTTTCCCTGAATTCCAAGGCTTTCTAGAAGAGTGGCCATCCTGAATAGAGTATGATTTTTTCTAAACATTTATAAGAATAAGTATTCCTCCATTCTTTGCCTATGCCAATATGGTCCTTTGGTACTCATTGTAAAAAATTACAGAATTCAATTGAAAGGTTTCCTGTATTTTTTTATTGCCAAAATCGAAAGATTTCGACCCCTGGAGTGCGTATTTCACGCTTTTAGATTTTTAAATGACGATATCTGTTTTTCGCGATCAAATGAAAAGGGAGAATTTTAAAGCGCGTGAAAACGCGACGGCTAAGTATGACTGATAGGAAAAGCCCGTGTGACGTCTGGCTGCTGCCGTGTGAGGCCACCTGGGTGCAACACTTTGAACGCCGCTACGATGCAGGCTGCTTGCTGCCGAGATGGCGGTAGCGTAGAGTAGCCTGCTAGCAGGTAGCACTTGGCTTAAATTATGATTATTAATACCCTATCAAACGAAGGAAACTTTCCGACCACAGGCAATTTTAATAGGTGATTATTAAAAGATGTTTCCCTGAGCTCTGTGCCTCATGCTTGCATTGGTAATCTCAGACGATGTAAAACTCCTATCTACTCGTATAGCATCTAGGTCCTGTGACGCCACGTGGAGTGGCATCGCATTGGCACCAATCTGGCCTTTTTCAAAAGAGGTTAAAATTGACCATTGACATTCGTCTAAACAGCGATTTCTAAAACCAAACGATTTGTATTTATGAATACACTAATTGTTGGTAACGAATCGCAATCAATGCCTTTCGTTTTCTTTTATGAAGGAAACTAATCTATTCACGATGCATAAAATTGATAATTTTTATTGACCTAAAGCCATAATCCTGTGATTCATGGCACCGCTACCATTACTGATCATTCCATTCCATCATCTCTATTCGTAACTCATTTCCCCTTTCCTGTGACCATCTTCGCATCCTCGATAGAGACTGGTGGCCATATGCCGGTGTGGAGCTGAATAGGGCGTTAGCTCTCTCTCCACGCAGGTGGGAGTGCGGGTGGATTTGATGAAACACGAGGCAGGATAAGGTTTCCGGAGAGGCCATCCATCTCGGCTAGAATAGGCCCGTGCGTTGGATGTGCGTGGTGGGTGCGCGTAATACGGCCATGATGGGGTGGGCAACCCTAGTTGCCTCCGCTCGCACCCCCGTAATCGCTCCGTCTTATGCGTGTATAGGGGTCGGAACCCTGGGGTTGCGTCTGGCCGTTAGGAGGGCGGTAGGGCGTGGATACATTGGGGGTGCATTGCTGGGGGCTGTGGTGTCCCTCAGTGGTCTTCACTCGTTGGCTGATCTTGCGATCGACAATAGGGGATATAGGTAGATAGGTATTTATTGATAATGCGCCTTATAAATGGTAAATGCATGCTACGCAGGAGGGAGCGATCGAAACTTTAAAGTTATAGTCAAGAAGTGGGAAATGGACATTTTGAAAGAATCCTTCCGCCGTAAAAGCATAGAGGAGTGTATTGACTTACCTTTACAAATTTTTAATACTTTTCCAGCAAATGTAATCATTTAAGAGAATGCGTGTTCCACCACTCTTTGTTAATTCCAACATGATTCTTTGGGAGTCATTGAAAATTGCGAATTTTGGGTGATTTGGTTCAAACTTCGTTTTTAAATGTTGTCATACCATTTTATTTGTTGCTTTATTTCCTATTTACTTATTGTTTCCTACTTATTAATTTTATTTGTTGCTAGCCTCCACTAATTGCATGGGAATTTGTAGTAGGTAATAATCATTTTAATACTTTTTTATTTATTTTATTTCCCTGTAAATAGCCCATTTAAGGCCTTTTACATCGCGGGAAATGACTTGTAAAAAAGATTATCAGACACCATGCTACAATTATCTCCGAAAATATGATGTATGGACTTTGTGCCAATGTAATTTGCATTATTTTCCGGGAAAATATGATGTGTGGTCGAAGGTACAAAGAAATTGTAGCAGGTATGGCCTGAGTAGAGTGCTGGAATAGCGAATTTTGCATTGAGAATAGTGGAAATTGCACAGTGATCTCACGAATCAATTATTCTTTTACTATTGGAAGAAGTGAATGATCAGCCACAAATTCAAAGGAACTTGTCGTAAAAGAGACTCATGTCCCATCAAATATGCACATTACATCATCAAACTTTTCATAAATTAGGTTAAAATTGGTTAAATGTGGTGAATAATTTATTAGTGTTTTGCATCAGAATTAACTAATATTCTGAAATAAGCGGTATGGCTTCCTATCGTTGTAATTTGTATCCGTTTTCAGCCATCGCTAATATGTGGCCGATGGTGCGTAACTGGAGGGTCCAAGGGTTTGACAATCGACCCTCCCCCATATCCCACCCCTGTCTTTCCCATCCATTCGCTGCCCCTCATGTGCGCTGCGTCGTCTTGTTGCTCCGTTTCCTTCATCATCATCCCCGCGATCCCATTTGGGGCGAGAGCACAGCGTGAAGTGTGCGCTAGTCTTTCATCCAATGTCCGTAATGGCCCAAGACATAATCACTTTGCTGCCGTGATGAATCGCTATCGTCTCCCGAGCACTCGACTGCTTCCCGCGAAATGTGAAATAAATGAAACGGTTCCGAGGATTTTTGTCTACTTTTCACGTTAGCCGTTCTACTTGCTTTATTTAATTACTTGAGGTATACTTCCAACCGCTGGCCTCTGTGGCTACGAGGTAAAGTCCTCACCTACCGAACCGGAGTTCGCGGGTTCGAGTCCCGTCTGGGAAGGTGGCACCTATCCAGGGCATGGTTGTGTATGACAGTCGTTGTTACACGTTATTTCCCCGAAGTAAAAGGCTTTCAATGAGCTCTTTTCTTGGCGATGAAGGTAAATAAAACATCGTCAAATGGAACCTAGCACTTACCTGAAGGTCAAAAGCAGATCTTTGAGTGTTTCTCTTGTGTTCCTTCGTATTTCGGCCAATAATGGCTGCATTTTTTTTTTTGACAAGAACATAAGAATCTCATTTCGAAGTGAATGTACAAGTGTAACTTTAAGACTATAGGGTATGATCGCTGATGTAAGGGTCCTGGGTTCAAATCTCAAGCCCTGTGAAACCCCACGAACAAACCCTCCAATGCAAGAAGACCAAGGGAAAGGAAATGCGAAATAAATGACACAGTTCCCGAAATTCTATTCACGTTAGTCGCTCTACTTCGTTCATCTAATCCTTAGAGGTGTTCTTCCGATTTAAGTATCATCACATGGAAAATAGCCCATACCTAAAGGTCAAAAGCAGATATTTGGGTGTCTCCGGTGTCCGTAAGACAATCACTTTGTTCACTGAATCACTGTCGTCCCTCCAACACTGGATTGACCCCCCTCCACCAAACCCTGAATGCATTATTAGCACGCACATGTGGTTTAGTTTGAGGTGAGCTCTACCCTCTCCTGTCCGATTCAACCTTTGAGTTGAATCACTTAGAGTGTGAGTGAATGTCTCATAGTGATATACTTCATCCTCCGACGTCAAATCCAGGGTCCACCTTATCCCGGCTACCCTTCCTAGTGGCTCTCCGGCCGTGCCCACTGCCCAGTTCCTGCCAGCATCCCTATTCCCTAGCAAATTCTTCTCTCAGTAGCGTCCATATTTCTCGCTGGCCCTTACCACCCTCCCCATGCAAATTATCCCTTCACGTCGTTTGGAAATAGCCCCTTGCGCATATATTGCGCATACCCCCTGTGCCATCAAATGCTCACCCTCTTCGTATTACCCTCCCCCGGAGTGCTCGCTTCAACCTCCAACATTGAAGTCTCCCTTCAGCCTCCCCCGTAACAATAGCCCTGCAAAATATTCTTCATCCTATTATTTCATATCTCTCTCCCACCATTCTTCTCATTCCTTCTAAGGTGGCCATTATGTTGACCCCAGTGGTCTCATGGGAAACTTAAATCCCCTTTTCCGTTTCAGGCGTGCGCTTTGGATCTGTTCTGATCCTCAATTTATGCTCATTTCTTTTGTTTTCCCATCCACGTGTGGAACTCGTATATCATTAAGTTATGTTTAACGGACCAGAAGTAAATTTCTCCCGAGGCTATTTAAGAATTTTTGTCTCATAAATTACTGGACATTTAATTACGCACTCCAGTCTTTATATGATTTTAGGAATGTTTTAAAATAATGCTCAATCTAATTTTTGTATATAATTCATATTCAGACATTTCAATTGTAATATTGTAAGCCCATTTCATTTTTTGGACTACAGCCCATGAATATCTTATAGGATTTATGTGTGGGAATAGTCACGGTGCCGCGAACCCGAGAGGTGAATTGAGGTGTCTAAACACTATGATCCTGTGCTTTAATTTTAAAAATTAGCCCCTTAAATCGCTACTGGTTTAACTCTTATTATTTTGAGTTCGGTAAAGGAAGACGCGGAAGGCAATGGTATACCAATCAAAAGATTGCATTGCTGTAAATGAATTTTTAATTCTAGACTAACTAATGATTTGTTTAAAAAACCTATTGATTAGTTTTAAAAAATCCAGACCTTTAATTACCTGTATTGTTCTTAAAAGGGCTCATAAATATTATGGATAAGCTTACATCCCTAGGGTGTTATACAGTTTTCTTTGAACTTATTCATTCTGCTTTCGTTTGTACCTTGCGTTGATAAATAAATGCTTATTTAGTGCAGTATAAAAATTAATTTTCAAACATGTGAACCTTATTTTGCACTAAGATTTAATCTAGGTCCTACCATTGTAGTAATTACTGTCGCGTTTAGTTACCGCGGCTTCGGCATTTTATTGTCAGATTATAAGAAAATCAATATGATTTATAAGTATTTTTGAAGCTAGCTATTAATTTATTGGCTTTGATGTGAAAGAATTGTCTTCTAATTAACTCTGTCACATTTACACGTAATAATACCTCTATGGTAACGTTTAATTTTTAATGACAGATGGAGCAGAAGTACCGGTGATTGATGCTATAGTTGACTTGAATGTTAATTTCCTCTCGTCTTATTCTTTCATTTATAGATTTATTTTCACACTGCCAAAAGCAACAATCAATTAGCCTTTTTGCGTCACATATTTATAACAAGCCAACAATAAATATTCACTGACATCCATACCCTGAAGAGAGCCAATCTAATGAGGCCCACGGTTTCTAGGTGAGGACTTTACCCTGCCACCACCGTTAAAAAAGTTTAATTTCGCGATACAGTTGTATGCTTAAGGTTCTGTATTTTATGTAGTCAATTAATCATCAGTTTAAATTATTTTATCAGAAAAAGTTTTCTGTTCCTTTTATATGAATTACCTCTTCATAATAATGTTATCTCCTGTTATCAGTATTATTGTCACTCTCAGCCTCACTTTGAAAGAATGAGCTATAAATGGGAGAGAATTAAAACGTGAAATCCTTATTTACGATCGCACCAAGTCCTTGGCCATTTGTTCGCATAAATTAAAGCGCCGTTTTAAACCCTTCAGTGTGACCGCGGCGATTCAATTGAAGTCCGCACTATTTATTTATGCTCACTCGCAGAGGCGGGGGCAATTCCTGTAGTGTGATAGCGCGCTCCGGAGGTCTAATTTTCCTTCTTGGTCGTTTTCTTCCCCTAACACTGCTCTCGCCTTGGCTAGCAGCGCGTTTGTCAAGCGCTCCGGGAAAGGATATTAATGGAGCCATGAATTCCGCTTGGCGCACGCAGTAAAAAGCGTCCGGAGTCGGGAGCGGGTGGAGGAGAGGGAAGCGGGCGGAGCGAGTGTTTTGTTTTTAATGCTGTCACCCGGCACCCGTCGATAGGCTCCCTCTGCGTTTGTCATTTCAGTTAGTTAATTGCGGATTGTGTTTTTGAATATAACAGGTGCTCGTAATCGGCGGCCATTTTCAGTTAAAGGCGCCAACTTATGGGATAATTGAGCTCAAAGCGCCCGCTCGTATTCAGTGAGCTCACGAAAACCCCCTCACCAACGTTCTCTCTCGCGTCATGTTTTTCAAATTACTTCGACCGGTGGCATGCCACGTCGGGAGTCATTAGCAAAAAAATTAGCAATGATAAGAGGCATGAAGGAATCCGGCGGAAATAAAAAAAAAAGAAGATCGCCAGCTGTTGGGTGATGTGACATGCCGGCCATCAGGAGCCTCGAGCGTGTATTTATTCCAATTAACGGCTATTAGAAAATGCGAAAGTATGCCCTGCAGAGTGATCGCTGCTCTCAGTGCAGCACGGTTTTAACTGCCGATTACTTTCTCCTCTGGCATCATTTGCATACCCTCCGTCATCCATGCGACGGCCATAACGACTCAGTGCCGCGAGTGGAATTATCATTGTCTCTCGTGGACTGTCCTGGGCCAGGGGCCTTGTAAATCAATGCTCAATGCCTCTGTGCTCCCGTTTGAATGTTTGTAAAAAAAATACGTTTACATTTATCTCAGATGCTGAAAACCATTTTGGGGTTTGACTCAATTGATGTAATCACGTAACCGACTTTTTTTTATCACAAGTTAACATCCTAATATGACTGCCATACGCTATATCTCCCGCTCCATTGTAGATGGCATGAAAGATGAAAATTACAGCGCACCGATTTAAGATATGTGTAAGATTCCTTCGTAATATACACATGTGATATGAGTAAAGGCACGTAATCTTTTAGAGAAGGGACATCTATGAGTTCAGTCGAACGATTTTTCTTTACATGATCGGAAAACTGACTTTATGGAAGATGTCCACATATTTTTAGGTATATTTTTAACATTTTATTATGAGTATAGACGGCATTGCTGGAAATACTGTACTTATAATTGCTATTCGCGAAAATTGGGTGCCTCAATAAGTGAGTAATCATTTTGACCCTTTTTACTGGAAGAATGGAATTTTTTCTTTTATGAACTGTGCGATTTTTTTGATGAAGCAGTACTGCTCCTCATTAAAAGAGGATGTTCGTCGTTGCTAGGAAAGCATTACAATTTTTTTAATGCCGTCATAGAGGCAGCTTATCTTACAGAATTCGGAATCAGCTCTCTGATTTAAAATGCATTTTGCAACGCAGAGTCTAATGCGTTGCTAACAGATGACCCATATGCCCCTCATCGAAATTCAGCAATGTATATTTTACGGATTATATCTCATTAATCCCTTTTATAGCCTCTCACGGAAAATTTTGTTCCGACAATTTTTCCATAAGTAACACAGAGTTAACATTGATTTTTAAATCAATGGTCAGTGCTATGCTGATGATATTGAAATGTCACCTGCATATAATTATGATTGTCTATTATATTCTACCACATTCAATGTTCAATGAAACTTCTTTTAAACCGTCGAAAAATTGTGATTCATTGCTAAGGCGCTGCGTTTTTGTACGAAATACGATGGTTGAAAATGAGATTACTTATTTGGGTAACTGAGGCGCGTTTTTAATTAGACAGCATATTAATTATAAATGCTACTGTTTAGGAAGAGGTAAAGTTTATCAATGTACTGTGTATAGGTCATTTTTACTTAAATTGTTAGTGTACGGGTGATAATATAATAATAGCATCGGTTAATGCATACGATAGTCTATTTTATTCCCACTCCAAGCACTTTTGCTCCAGTTTCTTTCAAATCGTTCAGGATTTCATTTCGTATCTAGGCAACTTCATACTTGAATAAATTCGATGCATACTTGAATAAATTAGAATAAAGCACATGAAAATAATTCTAGAGTACTGATTTTACTAATCTGATTTGTTTTTAGTTTGGGAATAGAGGTTTGCGTGGATCAATATATTAAGCTGAAGTTATGCCGATAAAGTTAATTCGGAAGTAAGTTATCCCTAAAATTATCGACACAGAGCGAATGAATTTGAATTGAATCAAATTTTTATTAAAAATAAAATTGTTGAATCAGATAGGTATACAAACGTTCTAATAAAAAAAATGCTCAATCCATGGCAGAATCAAGCGATTAAAACGGTTTTTCTTGATAATGTGGTTCAATTCAGAGAAAACCTTGCCAAGGGCACGAACTATGGAAACGTTTTAGTGATAATTAAACTTAGCGTCCCACTCGGATGTGATTAGTTTCATCTTCGTCGTTGGTGATTGATTTTACTTCAGAGACAGTTTACTCCAGGGCACGTCCAGCCCTTCTGCGAACGTGACGGCACTGTCTCCACTCGTTGTCCAAGTTTCACAAAGATACTTCTCCATCTCTTTTGACTGCTACGACACCGTTGACGTTGAAACTTTTTGACACGCTTTTCTCGAACTTCTCCACAACTTTTATAATGCCGTAATCGGCATCGTATTTCAGTTCTGAGAGGTAAGGACGGATAAGCCTTCTGTCACACAAAATTCAGGTTTAATTTAACGAGAAATTTTTCGGAAATTGATTTTGTAATGGAAGGTTTAGGATTTCTTATGATTTCCGATTTCCCGGTTGATGAAATTCTCAGTGCCTCTCAAATGCTTTGAAGCAGATGAAGCAATTTTGAAGATGTATTGATGCACAGAGTACCCTTTAGTAAACGAAAGCAAATCCATTTGTTTCATTTATTTATTTATTATTTATGTGAATAAGCATTTTTATAATTAACTTAGCTTGCAGAGGTTATCATGAAGTAAATTCGTTGTTACTCCTCTTTTCTCGAAGAAAATTTTTCGTGTGCTCCAGATGTTAAATTTGCTGTCAAAGTTTACATTTCTTCGCTATATTTTATATTAATTTATTTTCTTAATACCTACATGCCTTACATTTTATCAGAAGTAATTCACTGGTACGCTGTTTTCAATTTAGCTCAAATTGTTGGGAATAAGATTTAATAAAATTTCTATGACCCATGCATGGACTACACACGAATATTTGCCCTTTTCAAATAACGTCCGTTTCACACGAAAGCAAACATTAGTTTGCTCGTGTAGATTTCTCCAGAGGTAGCTATTCTATTGTGGAATCACCATCTTTTTCGATCAATCAGATCCCTTTTATAACTTCTCTATGGTTTAAAATCAATCTCTATCTCGTTGATGATTTAATCAGTTTCTTTATACGTTTATTCTTAATTGAACATGATTTTCTATTGAAAAATCCCATAATCTTATTAATCAAATCAACGCAGAAGCACTCTCTCCTTTAAAAACCATGCGCTATGGTTAGGTTGCTAATTTTTGAAAATATTTAAACATAGAACTAATTTTTTCCAGTCTTCTCGAAATAAATAATGATAGGAGTATTTAATTTGAAATTTCTATGCATCCTACTCTGTAACTATGTAATATAACCTTTCTCATCTCCATTAATTGGCAATCAGCAAAAATATTTACTTCAATTTGCCAATTCTCGCATGAAATTCTCAATTGAAAACATTTATTGCCTGGTCGATATTCGAACTATGATATTTCTCGGCAAATATGCCAAAATCACCACTAGGATCTTCCTCAAAAGCATATTTAAAAGGATGTGTATCTTTCAGAGCTTGGTAATATTATGTAAATTTTCATTCTATAACTTCCATATAAAAATGGATATTCTCTTGATTTTGGACGGGTTGATGGAAAGCTGTGGATTATTAAAAAAAGTTGTTAAACTTTTAATTTTGCAGTCACGAAATTCCACCAAGCATACCCAAAATAAATCGGTGTATAAAGATTAAATAATTTTTCAAGTCATTATGAAAAACCCATATCTTTTCCTTACCCGAGTGACTCGCTTATCTCACCTCCGAATGAGAATTTCAATAGCCTGAACTCCACGCCCATAATCCTTCCCCCAACGACCAGAGCATATCTAAGCGAATGAGCAACCGATTTCATTTCCCCATTTCATCTGATTTCCAACCCCATACCCTGTTATTTATAAACAACCCACACTCTTAAAGTCCTTCCACTCATTCCACCCTCACAGTCTCCCACATTCCGACGCCCTCCCTCCCCTCCGTTACCTTCCACCCGATCCCCTCGGGCCCTGATAGCCGGCAACTGACGTTAATGAGCCGTGATTGCCCTGCTTCTGTCGCATTCAAGTCACGTGTTTCCACGGTCGCCCATCCCCCTCCCCTCAATTCCCCCCTCCGGCTCCGTCCAACTACTCCTTCCTCCTCCTCCTCCCTAGGCCGTCCACTTTGCCTCCCCACCCCTCCACGCTTCGGACTCTGGCGCACACCTATCGCACCCTATCTTCAGTTTCCCCCCCTGAAGCCACCCCTCTGCTTCGGGGCCGTGGCTGCGCGGCGGCGGAGGCGACGGCGACCGGCGATGATGTCTAAACTACATCCCTGCCTCCTCCTGCATCCCTGACGTCTCTTATCCTAACGTCTCTCTCCCTTTCTCTCTCTGCCCTTCCCATTTTATCAACATTTACATGTGCGAAGTATATCGGCCCAATTCGAAATCCCAAATCGAAAAAAGGCTTACCAGACGTCATTTTTTTTCAACTTAACGTAGAGAAAATTTTAATGTTATATTCGGATTCTGCTGGACAAAATAAACTATTAAGTTGGTAATTACGTTGATCAGAGCGGAAGCTGGAACACCGAAAATATGGATAGTTAATTCCCTCGGAAAATTTCCGTCAAAAAAAAGTTTTGGTCCAAAAAGCACGTTGGTCCAAAATAGAAAAAAAGCTGACCAAACTTCAATATTATCGACTTAGTGCCGGGAAATGTTGAATGTTATATTCGTATTCTGCTGGGTATGGTGTACAAAATTGTCTTTTAGGATGGTATTTACGTTGATCATGGAAATTTTCAATTTCGAAGAAGTTCACCTTCATATTTAGGCAAAATTTTTTTTACCTCCAATCATAATAAATATTGCATAGCGTAGAGGATTTCGGTTTTCACTTAGTAGAAGTCCATTCTGCATAAAAAAATTCCTTGTAGAAAAATATTGCCTACACTGAGGTCCCAAATAGAAATAAACTAATTGAAAGTCATTTTTTCGGCTTAACGCAGGAAAATTTTTAATGCTATATTCGTATTATAGTGTGTACAGACTACAAAATAAGCTACTATGTTGATATTTACGTTGATCGGAGAGGACGGAGGAACCCGGAAAATAAAGAATATTTCAATGGAAAAAACACTAAGGCCACACAGTAGTGCCAGTTCGACTTAACGAAGGGTTATTTTAAATTTTGTATTCGAGTTTTAATGGCTGTGGATAACAAAATACGCTATGCTGGTATTTACGTCGATTTGAGTTTACACAGGAACCCAGTAAACACAGAAAATTCGGTGTAAAAATGACACTCGCGCGAAGTCGGTCAAAATCGAAGATGGTCACCTAGAACTACAAGAATATCTAAAAGATTATTTTAGAGCCAATTCAATCTTAAGCAAAATTCAATTAGGTACGTGGCGTATAGGATTTAATTACTGCTACATTTACTTAGTTTTCTATTGATGGTTAATAATTGATAACGGATTTTTACTCATGGGTCACTTTTCACAGTTCACAGCATTTCAATATAAAATTTGCATGCTCGATTTTATCATTTTAGCGAATATTATTTCAGCGATAAATAGTCTGTTTAATATTCACTTCCAATTGCCTGTTGACTACTATTACGTATTGTTCGAATATTTCTTCTACAATTTTAGCATATACCTCTGAGCTTTTCTATCCCAAAATTTCAGTTTCTTTTATTGTTATATCTTTTTACATTTCTTCACTGCATTTAAAATACCTCTATAATGCGATTTCTCACTTTTTCTCTTCAGATAATTTATTCTTTCTTCTCTTACAATTCAGTCCAGTCATTTTTTTTTGCTGTAACGATACAGTTCTAAACGATTAATATTTTACTTTAAAACTTTTAATTGGCCCATGTGGGCAGAATCAACTTTTTATTGCACTAACTATGGAAAAAGAGCCAGGTGAGATCATAATATGCCATAGGGAGTCATTGGCTTCGGCCATAGTTCCAATTTCATTTAGATATTGTCATATTTGATTACCATAATTTACCCCTAATTATTCTTTAATCTTTAAATCATTACTATATAATGATACTTGTGTTTCATAATGCACATAGCATCAAATACGTATCACTATCTATGCTCTTGTTCAGAATAGCATTTACAACTCTCTAAGACACTAATTTTCCCTAGTTTCAGAGCAGTTTCAGAATTTCCCTAGTATGAAATTTCTGAAATGTCATTTTTGGGAGCACCTGCCTTATATCATCCATTATATTGCAGTCATAACGTAATCATTCTTTCTATATTAGGTACTTTCATTGTTTCTTTTCTGACAATGTTAGGAAATTTATAGGGTACTTTATTAACTTAGCTTTGTGAATATTAATTTCGCTGGAAATCATCTTTTCTATTCCTATGATCTCGGTGGCAAAGGATAAATTAGTTCCCATCCAATGGGAATACAAGATGCTAGACCCTACAAAGCCAAGCAAGAGAAGAAACTCTTCAGTTTCATTAAGGTGAAAAATGGTGCTTTTAATTTTCCTAACCCTACTCCTCGTGTCGATGTCTCAAGCTTTCCGCTAGGCCAATTAGCCCTCCTAGAGACGGATCAATCCCTCGTCCTTTAGGATTCTCCTCCGCTGGCATCTTAGTCAGTGCTTGTACCGCACCAACCTCCCATCTATCTCCGACGTCCCTGTTTCGTCTTTATGCCTTTCCCTACCTTTCACTCCCCGCCTCTCCCCGGCCCTTTAGATTAAGCTTTTCACTTTGCATACACCAGCCACTTTCCTTCACTCTTTCAACGACTCCCACGGCCCCCTCCCACCCCCCAAAAACTCTTCCTTCCCCCCACCACTTTCCTCCTTCCTCATTCCACAGTCTCCCCACCCCATCGCCCGCCTTCATAAAACGTCGCGCGCTCTCCATGTCCGTCCAATCCAACAACGAGCGGTAATTGGTCAATTTGCATGATTTCTCTCCTCCACGCCCTCTACCTCCGCCTCTTTCCGCCCCTGACCAAGTCCTCAGGGCCCGCTCCACCTCTCCCCTTCACATTACATCCACCTCCTCCCTTAAGCGTCCCTTGTTCCCCGACAAAGCCGAAAAATTCACATCTTTCCCTTTGCACGCCCACGCACCGCTTTCAACAACTGCTCCACGATGCGCGTTCCATAAGCAGCCGCTAGGTAGAGCAGGATGGCGTTTTACAGCAGGTACTCCCTGACTTACGAACAGGATGCATTCCAAAGACTTGATCACGACTTCGGTTGGATTGACTGTGAGGAGGAGTTGTTATATATGCTTCGCGAAATGTTTTTTTGCAGTTCATTTGTTTACTTATGTGTTACAGCCCGGTCCAGCAGGTGTAAGGGACAGCTAACGACAGTTGCTATCGAACTTCTGGGATTGCAGGACGCAGCCCTGGCTGTCTGTCTTTGTACCTTGTGTCGAGTAACTTTGAGAATAAATCCTGTGGCTTCCAACGCATAATGTGTTATTGCAACCCACGTGGGAAATGATATATATTAATAGGGTTCTGTCCTTCCTGGAGATGTCTCAAGCTTTCCCCTTTGGCAAAGTACATCTCCTAGTTCCATCCCTTTGGACTAGGTATCTCTTTCGGCATAATTGCGTTTATGGTGGGATTGAGGAAAAGTATTACGAAAATCTCCGCTGCCAACATTGAAGAGTGCTGAAATTACTAGCTATTAACGAAGCTTTTGCGCCCTGTCCCACGCCACTGCACGTAACGTTACCGTAACCTTCGTATTACTTTGGCGAAGGGAACGATCACTTTCGGCCGAATTTACGTTTGTGGCTTTTTGCGTTTCGACTGAAGTTTTTATAGTCCAACCTATATTGAGAGATAAGTAAAATGGAGTATGTGCTGTCACCTAAAAAGTTGTTTTTTTGTAAAACATGTTTTGTCATCATTTAGATCTGAACTGGGTAAGGACAGACCACAAGCAGTTACAAACTTGAAAGGTTCAAAGAGACTTTTTTTGGGTCTCCCTTTGCGGCTTTACAGAGTATGGATAGTCGCTAAGGAAAACTCGAAAGTTCCTTTTACGATGAAACTCCTCGGGGGCCGTAATGTGAGATACATAATAGATGTGTGTGCGCATATAATTTTCTGAGGCTTTTAAATCTAAATTGATGCTATTGTGAAATTTCATCTAATTTTCGGCATCGCTGGCTATAATAATTGCGATTTTCTGGCATGGAATGATTTTTCTCTCTAAATCGATTTACACATAACACCTTTTCTAACCGAAAAAAGACGAATCACAATCCATTTTGCCCATTCTCTACGAGCTTAGTGTCACTATTATGATTTTTCCTTGAATGTTTTAGTGACCGCGAATTCGGTACGTTTCCTTGACGTCAGTTACGTGTGAGCAGGGTTATAAACGGAGAAGAGCACTAGGGGACGTATTCTGGAACATGCTGTCTCAGCGCTAAGGGTCGTATTCTAGGACATCTCTAAATCTTGAGTCCTCACACTACCTCGGTGTTAGAGATTTCATATTGAATTTGAGCTTTAATTAGTGTTATATTTCAGAAATTAAATTCAACTCAACTCACTTGAGCTGAGGAGTTGCGGTAGCGTTTACTCGTAAAATTTAGAAAAAAATTATATCAACCAAAAACATTTTCAAGCATGGTCTCTAGAATTTACACCTTCTCTCTATATTTCTTTCTCTTCTTCTTTCCCCACCCCTCATCTCTCTCACGCTCACCCATTCTCTTGGGGCCGTAATCCAGAACCTGACTCAGTCTTCGTATTCATCTTCGTCTACATGCTACCCAAATAGGTATGTGGCGGGGGGGTCTTAGGACACAAGCCGTTTACACATAGACAGAAAATGCTCTAACTAAATTACGCCAAGCATTTAATAAACTCTTTTTACGTGCGGGGAAGAAACGAACTCTCATGTCTATCCGTTCGGCAAAATACCTCTCTAAATTTATCGTATCTGTGGGACCTGGAAATATAGCAGGGCTCCAATATGATGTCCACCTTGAGCCCTCAATCTACCTCGGGAGTTTAGAGCTTGATCTTATGCTGAGTTTGAGTTTTTATTTTTGAAACTAACTTCAACTCAAGTCACTGGAGCTAGAGAAATTTTGGAAGAAACTTTACAAATTTATACGTTTACCTAAATTATTTTAATTATTGGTCTCTTTCCCATAATTAACTAGCGTCATTAGGTCGCTGTATCAACCGTAGTAGTATTTTTACTGGGTGTACTTCATTTTAAAAAACGTGAGGCGATGGTGGCGACATCTTGTAACTTGGCGACTCACTTTTAGTGGGTATTTGACTGAGGTCTCGTAATATCTGACAACCGAGTTGAGTGTAAATGACGTTCAAAACTTAAGAAACATTCTGGAATACGTTATTAGACTTTGAAAAAAGCTTAATAGATGATGTTTAGGCAGTGCACATTATTATGAAATCGATTTTTTTTGCAGTCAAAGTTGTGACGCCCTGCCCTTATATTTATTTCACAACAATATTGTCCTCATAAAAAGAGGGAATAATACACAGAGCTTCTTTTTAATTATTTTTGCGAGAACTCACCGGAGCTAGTTTTCCTGTCACCATTGTATCCCTTTGCGGTACGGGTGGCTGTGCCGTCAAAGAGCAGCTTTCGCAAGCAGTCATGAAAAGTCGATGAGGCTTTTACGCCTTTTTTATGAGTCGGGAGGAATGGGAAGTTTTACTCGCCGCCAGGGAATCGCTCGATTAATGAATACGCGTGATATTATGATGAGAAATTTTATTAATACTCACTGTACGTCTTTTATTCTATTTTCTTTGTTTACGTACTATTTGTAGTTAAATTTTGAAATAAAAATGATGCAAATGTTTCTATTCTACTACGCAAACTTTTTATCATCTCATTTTACTATTGCTCATGGCTTTTGATGAGTGGTTTCGTTTTATTATGATGAAGTTCAAAGCGTCACTCAGCCTTTACTAGAGATTGAAAAAATATCAATTAGCTATCTTTTCAGAATAAAAAGGTTTGACTTCGAGAAAATCATGTTTTAAGCGACGCTTATTTGGAAGCTTACTTAACCTGGCTTTGTGAAACCGAAATAATTCGGCGAATATATTACCTTTTCTCAGTCCAAAACTTGCCGCCGGTATTTCTTTGGAAGTACCTCGGAACTAGTTGTTCGCCTTTGCTAAAAACTAGGAGCACGGAGGAGTTTATTTAATCCTGGGAAAACCTTTGTGCTCCTTTCCGCATCTCTTTTTCCGCTCTCTCTCTCTCTCTCTCTCTCTCTCTCTCTCGTGGCTTGCGAACGATTCAACGCTCTTTCCTGTCAATGGTTTTCCCTCAAAGGTGATTGGCTGCGCAGACTCGGATGGGCTCCCTTTAGAAATTCCATATCTTGAGTCTTTCTCATAGCTCCTTTCTGCATAAAATAGTTCACGTATCCTTTCCTGTTCTTCGTATTTTCTTTTGGTTTTCCTCTGATCGTGCAGGAGTGCAGTTACGATGCGATAGCTCAATCAATTCTTTCGACAAAGGAAAGCAACTTTCCGCACGTTTATCCCACTCCATCACAAAAGGGGGAACTGGAAGGGAGACGTGCATTTCCTCTGCGTCTTTTCGCTGTGCTATTCTCTTTGTTCCTGCGTCGGATGGATATGCCAGTTCTCTGCTCACCATAAACCTTTTTGCCTGGGAACGGGCGCACAGTTATCTCCAGTGGCCATGCTAGCTCTGAGGAACGTGCCTTCGTGGTCTATCTTTTTCGGCCTCCCTGAGAAATTAAATGAGATTAATGTAGCCCAACACTGGAACGGAATGCCCTGGAGTTTTGCGCTGAGATTAGCTTCTTGAAGCGTGGTTTAAACTAATATCCTAGGCCGCAAATGTGTGGGAGTTAATTCTATGAATGAAAAATACCCATTTTAAACGATAATATTTATCTATATACTACCCAGTGCGCCACATAATTAGACGTTTTAGGACACCAGCCTTAAAAAATAATGAAAAAAAGAAAAGAAGAATAATCCACGATCCGCAAAGGATTTATCTCAGTTCTTTATCGCTTGGGGAGAAAAGAAGTCTTATCCTTAACCGTTCAGAAAAATATATCTCTTAATTCATCGTTTCCGTCGTATACAGGGTGTCCCATTTATCTTGACCACCCGAAATAACTTTTTGTCCAGAAGGAAATTCAAAATTGTGTCAAGCAAACGTTCATTAGCCGTCAGGGGGAAATTAATCAGCATGACTGCCTTCCTTGTATCTTTGTTATTTACAAAGATATGAACAGCGGTATGTCTTTTTTAAATAGCACCCTATATTTTTTATGAATGATTGGTGGAGTAGTTCCAATACCCGCGTACCTGCACTAAGTGCTATTGAGTCAGTCATTTTTCATAACACTGTGTTTATGTTAATGGTCCACTGTGCTACATTTTTCAATAAGTCTTTAGGAGAGGAAATGAACTGCCGAATAAAAAATATAGGGTGCCATTTTAAAAAGACTTACCGCTATTCATATCTTTGTAAATAACAAAGCTGTAAGGAAGGCAAACATGATAATTAATGTCCCCCTGACGGCTAATGGACGTTTGCTTGACACATTTTGAATTTACATCTGGACAAAAAGGTTATTTCGGGTGGTCGAGATAAATGGGACACCCTGTATAGAATATAACAGGGTACTAAGATGATGTTGGCACGTAGCAACGCTGTAACTTATACTTCCAATCTCTTGTCTTAACCTGCATAATTTATTTACCCGTCTGCATTGAAATGTTAGGCATGCCTTACACCAAGCATTTTACGGTTTTCAAAGATGACATTGCTGTGGAGCAAGTTGATGCCAGAGCCTGGTTACTCCGACTTTGTGTCACTGAGCAACAATGTAAAAAAAAACTGATTAGACTGCTTTACATCCGACAAAGCCCTTTGGAATAGGGTACTGCGTTTTTAACATATCAATTTTTTATTTCAATTTCATTTCATCATATAAATTACATCATCTCATTGTTAATCTTGTAAATCTGAAGCAAGAATTTAATGCTAGTGATAAGATCTATTATGAAAATGGGAATCGAAAAAAATGTTTGTCAAAAATCCGTTGCAAACCAGAATGCCAAAACATCTCTGACTAACAGACGTTGAAAATATGTACTTAAAATATTACTGTGGTTTTGTACCTGAGGTTTTAAGAATATATCACTTGTGCTGACACACGTATGAATATATTTTTATCTTTTTCCTCGTATTTATTTTGGTGAAATATAATGACCACATAATCTTCTGGCATAATTTACAACTTATTTTTATCAGCATATAAAACTATATACTACCCCACAAGCTGTCTCGATTGGCTCGTGGTGAGGTAATCTATGAAAATATGAATCCGTCATCATTTTTTTCGCAAAGCATTTTATTTGCTACATTTTATTAACTATATTGCATTCATTATTGACTATTTTCACTTTATTTTGCTTGAAGCTTTACTTTGGTTTTATAACTGTACTCTGAATTTTTTCTCGCATTCATTGCTTGGTACTATTGCCATTCAGATGGTTACTCCACCACAGTTGTACCTTTAGTGGCTGCCAATCTGCTCCACGTTTTTATCTTTTTACATTTCATTCAATATTAGGAAGCAAGTCATTAATTATCACTGGTCAAAACTCCTAATATTGGTTTGACGCAGCTTTACCTTCAATTCTCAAGTCACTTAATCATTTCTCACGTTATTATTTTTCCCTTTCACATTATTTTTTACCTTTTACATATATATCCTATTCGCTGTCTTCCTTTTCTATTCTGGCTATCTAATTGTCCTTCGAAGATTGTCTTTATCAAGCCATCAGGTCTCAAGATAAGGCCTATTAGGTTGTTTCGTCTTCTTGTCAAGCTTTCCATACGGCTTATCTTCTCTCTTACTCATTTAAGGACTTTTCACTGACTAACGGTTCATTTGGTAATAATCTTTATTCTGTAGCACCACATTATCGAAAGCCTTTATCAAGAAAATATCATTATCAAAATTATTAATCATTACGTCAGATGTGAGTTTTTCCATTATCGTTATGGGTAAACACACTTGATGCATCTTTGCACTTGGTTCGAGAGATTCAGCATCGGAGCCAATGGACTGTGTTTATTGTTGTCGGCGCAAGGTGTGAACCCTTTCATGTACGCTCTCCCAACCCCGGAATCCAATTGTAAATATCCCGCGGCGGTGGAGCTTCTCCGAAAGTGATCGGCGAAATTGACTAACATAGTCGGATTCACCTGCCGAGTTTGGCGTTGGCGCACGAGGCGCGCTGTATGTGCACCTCACGCCTTCCGCCCCAGGGCGCAGATCTGCACCCGTCCTCGCACCAAAAAAAACTGCTTCCCCACCCACCTACCAACCACACCCCCCGGGCTGAACTGCACCCAACTCGCTCGCTCGAAACAGTCCCCATAGTAGTAGGGTAGGTACACGGTAACAACCCGTCCATACCCCGGCCGCCGCCCTGGGTGCGGCTTCGACACCTTGGCTTCCGAACACAAAACTCCCTACCCCCTTGCCCGGTAACCCTTTCATCGGTGGTCGCTAATTGGTCATCGATCGTTGCCACGTCTCTCCCGACAACAGTCGCTTCTGCGGTTGTCATGGTGATTCCTCACTCCCCTTGCGAGAGCCGGTTATCCTCAATACACATCCACTTCCTCGCTATCCGCACCACACCTCCCATACGTGTATCGCGTCCGATTTTTATTTTCTGCTAATTTACTCACTTTGAGCTTTCTCGCCACCATCCAATTTCTCTCTCCCACCCCCCAGTCTAGAGCTACGTTCAACCAAATCTCGGCTTCCTATTATCTGGGGATTTGAGGAGAGGAAGTAAGCTCGCGTTTGCGGTTGAAGGGGTCAAATATTCGTCAGATTATCCTCTTACAATTAGTCACAGGATACCACCCCTTATTTCGCGCTTCTTTACCCTGAGGATGGAGTGGAGGATAAGAAAAGCGGATAACTCAAGGGTGGAAGCATTCTAAAAGCTATGTTTTGAAATATTTAAGTGATGGAATGATTTGAAACTTCAAGCTTGCTTCTTCAGATTTTGTGTCTTTTGGTGATGTAAAATTAGTTAGAATTTTAGAAGGTTAATTTGCTTGGAGTGTACTCTTAGTATTATTATTTGTTATTGGTTAGCCAATGCGCTAATAATTTTCTTCTCTTAATTTCAGGTAAATCGAAATTCAGTGCTGTTAGCCGTGTAGCAGAGTACAATACGGTAAAATAATGAACCTTTCATTTATTTTTGTTAAATTTGGACATTTATCAGGTAAATCATTAACTTTCGATTATCGTTAGTAATAGAAATCAAAGGTTCAAGAACTATTCAATCAGGATATTCAAATTCTAGAATGAGGTTAAAATATTTGCTGTTTTTGCTGTTAAGTTGGCTCGCCTAGCTCATTTTCATTTTGGTTTTTGAAACTCATTCTCAGGAATTGTATTGTTCATCCGGGAATTTTCTTACGCATACTCTATGACCTAATTTGAGCGTGGCCAAAATGAGTTTGTTATTACGAGAAAAGAAATGGAATAGGTACTTATGTTACCCTGAGAATTAGGGTTATAGAATTGCCTGCGTAGTGGAATTTCGGTATCATTGTCAAATAATGATTTTTGATGGTAAATTGATTTTTTCGATGAATATTCATGGGATGGTGGTAAATGTAATTACCCTACTTGCCAAAACCTTGATTGTTGAGTAATGAAATTTTCTCACATAGTTACCTTTTGTTTTTAAAAGGGCAGGGCGGCTTGGGCGGTGGTTTTAAACATTAATTTTGTTTTTTCTCTTATATATCGCATAAACGGATTTCCTACTTAAAAATGTTTTCTAAATTTGACAATGAACATATACATGTTGATGAAGTCTTCTCGGGAAATCAGCAATGTCCATGCTGACCCGGCTGATTTCCCGAGAAGACTTCATCAACAAGATTCGCCGGGAAAGTACCAAATCCATGATCATATACATGTTCACCATGACTTGAAATAATAACAGCGTATCATCGCCTTTAAGGAAATAAATGTTATCTGGTTAGAAAAACAGTAAAGGCTTCCAGGATGGAGAGACAATTCTTGAATTGTGTTGCAGAGATACGTTGCATAAAGTTGACTGCAGTGGTAGTGGCTTCTTTAAAGTTTTTCCCCAGCAAATAACCCTGACAAGGTGGCTTATGGGTAAAGAAATGCATGAGCAGGGATGTATCTTAAAAGAGTTTTTTTTAGGTAAGCGTGTGACACCCTAGAGGCTGTGGGAAAGGACTTGGAGCTGGTGACAGATGGAGTGTTTTGAAGTTGAGCGAGAGGGCAATGAATCCTGCGAAAGCTTTCCACATCGAGACTCAAGAAAACTTGAAATATGATATAACTCCAGGATTTTGTGTGAAAACGAAATATATTTTGTTCGATGTAAAAGAGAGCATTCATCGCGCAACATCCTTTACTAATTATGTCCTTCCACAAAATATTTGATTTCTCTTTTGACGGTTGGGTGCATTAAGTAAGGATGTTTTTCATGCATAATACACAAATCTTGTAGTTCATGTTATTGGTGTGCTCCTAGATATGTTGTCGTGGCTAACGAAATTATGCGGTAATATTTCTGAAGTGTGTATTTATTGTTCTTAATTTTCATATCCGATATGGAATACAACCAATTCAGCTTTCTCACGACGGTTTTGTTATAATTTTTTGCAATTCGCCTGTGTTTCAAGGCGTGAATACGCGTTTTTTTATTCTTCCACTTGGTTTCATTTGTAAATGAAAGGAGGTTTCTGTTTATATCGAAATCGGGTCATTTTATTGCGCGTTGTGGTGACAGAAGTGTAGGTGTTATCCTAAATTTTGTTCCAAAACATTTTAGCGATTAATATTTCCAACATACTTGTTACGTGTATAATTTGATGGAATGACTGATCAGCATATTTAAAATTTGTCACCTCTGTGGCTTTAACGCTTAATCGTTTACTTTCTTTGTAAATTTATTGATTTAACCATTACGTTGGTGAGTAATATTTCCCTCGCTAAACTAGCTTTTCACGCGAATGATTAAACGAGACAGGAATTAATACTCTTTGCAGAAATTATTCACAGAAACAACAGACACTCATAATGAAAAACCATTTTTATGTTCAAATTCTTACTCATCACGTTTTAATTAAACTACATCACTTTATTTTCAAATTTACGAAGCTTTTTAGATTTTTTTGAATGATGAGGACCTGTGCTCTAATGATAACATATATTTTTTTAATAGCACATTTCTATCGCATGTATTTGCGAACAAGTTTTATGCATTAGCGATTGACGTGGGTGATTTTATTTCTTCCTCAAATTATCCACTATCCACCAAAGGCAAAAAGTTATTCATAGCATTAATTCCAAAAATCCAATTATTTGTCACTACAATTAAAAATTGCATTTAGCGTCATCGGCGTACAGCGCTTTTATATAACTAAAAACATTATCTACTTCACCTACTTGGAAGCTTGGAGAATTTTTCATCGTTATTTCGTTATTTCATCGCTTTTTCTTGTTAACCCTTCAAAGATTAAAAACCGAATATCAAGTATATTACTCTTATAGCACGTATTGGATGTGGCTTTTCAGTGGTCAAGGATGCCTCGTAGTTATCGTCGTCTCCAATCGAATTGTGCTCGTCAACCGTTGCTAAAAAACTTTTTTTTAGTCACCCTTGAAGAAATTGGAGAACTTTAGGGTCCAATCATCTAAACCGTAGTGATGGTATGATAGACTCTTTTTTATAATACCTCTGCATGCGAAGGTTTTTTCAATGTTGCTATGTATGCAATAACAGATAGATCAGATACCGCTGATTTGTTGTACCCGAATATTTTCTATATTATTCGCAAGCTTGGGTCCAGAGCTCTTGAATGCAAACTGCTCTTCTATTGAAATTGTTAGACGCATAGAAAGAGTTTTCCTGGAGTTATTTTTCCCATCAATTGGTACCAACTCTCCGTGCATATAAGGTACTTTGTCGTGGCCCCATTTTATGTTCTTCCATTCCTTCCAATGAGCTTGCTGAAAATACTTCTTCGTATTTCATCTGTTATCTTAAGCTTGAGCTTCCTTTGATTCCCTTCCTCTCTATTTCGCTTCTCTTATCTCATTCCGAAGTCTTATTTCATTCTGTTTTCCTCTCTTGCTACTCCAGCCAGTTTATCTTATTTTATTTTTATTTTTAGCGAGTGTTTTATTGAGGTTGCGCCAAAAGTTTTATTTATTTTCGTATAAAGGAAAGATAACGCTTCCAGTTTTATTTTGTTAAGTGATGAACGCTGCCTAAGATATCGAGGGAAAGTTATTTATGTCCCATTTTAATGAAACGCTCGGTTTCTTTTATGTTTTTGTTATCGCAAATATTCTGTATGTATTCCAGACGTACGACTTCAATCTAGCCATTTTGAATTCCTTTCGTTTTAGAGTGTCTGCAGAAGATAAATGACATCTCGCCTGACACTACATATCACTTCAATGAATAAGTATGCGTAGTGGATTCAAAGATGCTAGATAGAGAGGCATATATTTCTCCAACTTTCTCTGATGACATTGGCATCGAGGGTATTAGGTCCCGCTTTTGTACAATAAATTAAATAAGCGAATCTTCTTTATAGTTATCAATCCATCAATGATACGTGTAGGCTTTGAAATGTTTCCTATGGCTGAGTTTCATAAAGTTTTACAACATGCTTCAGTATTTTCTTCTGTTTATGTGATACACTCTGAGGCTAAATGACAATCATCTGTTTTCATTGTACTTTTTGTCCAACATTTGTACTTTTTTGCTGAAAAGATATCGTTATCAAAGAAAAATCATCGGATCATTGAAGAAATTCATGTAAGTATGTGACGGTGAAAAGTGAAAGATGTTGCTGTGTTGAAGATGTTGCATGTTTTGCTATGTTCACATCTAATTTAACTCCTTTGAATTTTTCAACTCAATTGACCATAAACTCTCTTGAAGCTTCCTACCTTCAAAATTTTGCTTACTCTTAGTGAAATACTAGCACTTAAATTTCTCGCCGTATGACTATTTTTAGCCTACAAGCCAGTAGAAATGTATGCACGAGGTTCATGTGATGTATTTGCGAGCGAAAGTTTTCTGTAAATGTTTCTTCGGTAAGTACTTACAAATTTTGGAATATATGAAAGTTTGGAATATAATACAGTATTTTGAGGATAGAAGCCTTCTTTATCCTCTGCCTTCTTAGCTAGGTCACTAGGCTCCTATCCTCATCAAGTTATTGGCGTTCTTATCTACTTATTACACGTTTGCGTTCTGACGAATGTGGTAGCCCAGTTTGGATTTGACCTTTGGAGAAAGATAGATTACGGGGAAGCTGACCGTCCTAGCTGGTATTTCTTTCATCTCACACGTTCTGAGACGTAATTAATTGGATCGAAAATGGTGGAGGGTATCTGTCTCCCTCCCACCAAACGCGGGAGGTCTAATCAGCTGGGACTCCAAGGAGCCGGCAAAAACGTCGGAAGGCATCGGAGGCGTTGGTGCGGCTCCGGCGAACGTCGGGAGCGGGAGGTTGCGTGAGCGTTGTCTGCGTGCGCTGTGCTATCGAGCGAGAGAGTCTAGTGATGCGTGAACTAATCTCGCCACCCACGCGCACGACCAGTTCCCAACGGTCGGCAGTCGAACGCCTTGGAACCATTTCACTCCCGATTCCATTTGACCCTCCCACACCACTGACCTATTCGAACGCCGAATTCACTGCCCCATTCAACAGAGTGGGAGAAACCCCTTTCTCCCCGCCGCCCTTGTGGAACTTTGTTCGCCAATCCCTTGCGTGAACTTGTCGCCTCCTTTGCCCCCCTCCCCCTGTTAGTTTACCCCTGGCCGACCCTGTCTTTGGGACCCCCCGGCCCCTCCGGAAGGTGGCGGTGTGTTGGTCCCGTGGGAAAAGTCGTGTGCCAAAGCTCATTCGTTATCTTTTTCTCTTTCACTGCGGGAGGCGGGAAGTCAGTGGGGAAAATCTATTTAAAGGACAAAAGTGGACGCGTGCACATTCGATTGGGGGCTTTCCTCTCCATTACCATACGCATTTCATTCACGACCAATTCCAAGATCCTGCGAATGAAAAATTAATAGTTAACCACTTGCCCTTTCAAAAAAGCCCGAGTTTCTATCGTAGTAATCTTATCTTTAATGCTGTTGCAACAGATTTTAGTTATTTTTCTTGAAATTTTACAATTGATGAATTTCTAAAAGGATACGTCTGGCTAACAAGTGAACACTGTATACATTATTGCTTCAATGAGTTTTACAAGACTCTTGTTTTTTGACGATATTAAACGAGGACCAGGAAATTAATAATTTATTCCGTTTTTTTCCACGAGAAAAGCCTATTTGTTATCTTTTTGTGTTACTCGTACATAAAGGTGTGTTGACTTTGCAACACAATCTTTATATGCCGTTAGGACATTATTTCTCGGCTATTTCACGAATCCAGTTTTATTCAAAACCCTCTTAATTTGCTTTCGACTGTGAGGAGAATTGATTGCTATCTTTATAAAACTTCGATCGAGATGATAACACCCAAGAATTCATGAATCTAGGTCGACGTTTAAATCGATCTCTTTTTACGTCCCTGGTAGAGTTTTCTTTGGATAGTCTTTTAGTCAGACTGATAAGTGTAATACAATTTCTCGCAAAATATAAAATCGAGCCTGTAACGAGGTAAAAAAACCGATGCGACTATAATTCGTCTAGATACTTGTGCATCATTTCCCTTCCTCAGCCTGAGTATTGATGGTATGTTATTGGATTGAACGACTAATGATGTTATGCTATCAATATCTACTGATTTGATGTTATAGCCTACCTAAGTAGGAAGGGGCATGGAAATTTCTTATCCAGACGTATTAGGCTTTTACGCAAGAAAATACAGCACAGTGACTTTATTTTTAATTTCATCGGAAAAGTCGCACTATTCCCAAAATTTTTAATCGTACATCATATTAACTTATCACTTGTAGAATAGTCTCTTCTTCCAATAGTCGATTAAGACGAATTTCAGGGTACTCGTACAGTATATTCATCCGTTTATGGTTATCATATATTTCGTCTCTACGACATAACTCGTCTGAAACGTCATTATTTAATGTAGCGGTGACCTATACCCGTTAATACCGTGCTTGCATTACGGTGAAAGGTACGGACAGCGCTTCATCCTGTAATGCCTGTTCCATGTCGGGGCGACCGCGAAAAGCACGACTTTAGGAGTAAGTAAACGGTTAATAGATCTTCGAGGGCTTATGACCATCCCATCGGCAGGGCAGTTTACGCTTCGCGTGATGGAGTTGATGCCGGCTTCCACGCTGGGAATTAACGGTTTAAGTCTCTCCTTAAAATGGCTCCAGGGGCAGTGGATGCATCAAGCAAATGCGCGATCGGTCATCATCGATATTGTGCGGGAGAAAAATGTAATACTCTGGGGGGAGTTAAGGCATACTACATGCACAGGGAGACCGAATCCCTCTCTGGTCACCCACCCTTACGCCCTTGTGTTCCGCCAAAGCTCCCAATTGATCCGTTGATTAATGGCCGGGCGTTTCGAGTTGATGGGATGAACCTGGGATCCCGGGGTGACGTGCCCATCATATGGGTGAGAGCGAAGGGGTTCATGGGGGGGAAGGGCACCGTGACCACCGCATTTTCCCTGAATAACGTCGTGGATGAACGTGGACTTGGGGTTGCAGCGTGTGGCCAGGGTCATCAGAATGGGAGTTTTAGGGTCAGGTTAATGGGAAAGTAGAGAGTAGCCCATTAAAAAGGCTACTACTCGATTGATCGTGTATTTTTATTTTCTTCTTCAGCATCGTTTGTATAAAACTTGCGTTGCTATGTGGAGGGGATCGCGATAGCCTAGTGGGTAGTCTATTGTTTTGCTATTGGCGAAAGAGTCCCGAGGGATGAGGGATTATTCTGTAACTCAGAACGAAAATGACCACATTCGAAGAGCTGTTGGATCTTCGAATGTGTCGTTTAATGAGTCATGAAATGCTACGGCGATGACACGAAGGAAATGAGCTGTTCCCGTTGAAGTGAGCCCTTAACACGTGCGCCTGAGGCGCACATTTATTGAACTTCGAAAGAGTGCCAGTAGGTATTTAGCTAAATAAAAATGTAGCTTAACAGTACTTAGACGTAATCTCAATTAAAGGCCGAAATACTGGATAACTCTCCTGGATGAATCCTTGGTGAAACCAACAGACACCAACAATATACAAGTCCTCGCATTTCGTGGTGGCCCAGAGAAAAACTGCTCCAAATTCCTTTTAATGCCCTGATATTCACGCGCATGTAGGTTACTGTGGAATGATCTCTGTGAGTGAGGGAGAGAACTTGCCAAAGCATCGATCATTCTGGTTGGATCACTGAGTGAGGAAGAATTTCATGTTCAAAAATCAAAGTCTAAAGAGTGGACCCTTGACGGAACGTATTATTTTTCCTGTAAGTATCACAAGGAATAAAATTTTTCTAGGGAGAAAATGCAGACCCATAATTTAATGCCTGAGAGACAGAAAAATGTTGAAAAGGTTATATTATGTTCGGCCAAAATATTTTAGGTATGCTGAAGGCATAATCGCAAGTCTGCGGCTAAATCTGAGGTGAGCTCTACCGTCACTTATCCTAACCAACCTCGGGTTAAATCAGTGAGTGCATGAGGTCACGTTAGTTTTGAGCAAATAGAACTTCAGGAGGAAACTTTTCCAATCCGAGTGATCGGTGCTCTTATTATATGGATGTGACAGGACCGGGTAGGATTACGCTGAGCCTGGAGACTCGAAATAAGCCGCCTTTAAGTCGCTAATTTAGGAGTTTTATTGTATGACCTCGCAGGGGGGAGGCGTGAAGGACTGGTTTCAGGGCTTGAACTGTGGTGGGCACCTTACTACGTTCCGTGGGGTGGGTTTTTGGTACGAAGAGGGGGCGATAAGGGGGTGGGGGTAAGAGAGGTGGGAGGAGTACAAAATCGGAAAGTTTTGTAGGTGGGGAAGGGGTTTCGGTGGATATAGTGAGGATTTTGTGGAGTGTGGCAGGGAAAAGCCTTGGACGTCATTGGTGGGCGAGACGAAGTCGCGGCATGGGGAGCTTAAAGAGGCCAGCTATCCGAGGCGGAAAGGGGTAGTTACGGGCTTTGCGGGTAGAGCGGGGGTGAATAGGGGGTTGGGTCAGGAGCGGAAGAGGGTTTGCTAGGGAATATAAGCGAAAAAAAGTGGGGCGAGAGTAGCAGATGAAGTAGTTGTTGAAATATTCATTAAAAGCCCCCAATGGGAAAGCGAATTTCGAGGATAAGTGTGGTGCGTGTGTCGTATGAAGGCCGGGGAGGGAACTCGCAGCTGGAAGGGGTGTGTGTTGAATGATAAAAAAAGAAGAGCGTGCGTCGCACGCGTGTGTTGCTACGTCCCACGCGAGTCGGAAACTGGAGTGAGAGTGGGCTCCCACTCTTAACTGGATAAATTTAGTTCATTCCGTATGGGAACCTTTGCTCTAGTGGACCGAATATTCAACGCTTTGTCCTATCTTATCTGGGATTATATCGTTACAGGGACCATTCTAAGCCTGAGAATGTATGGTGCTCTATTTTTAGTTTTTGATAGGTCTCTTTTTACATTCATGGGCATCATGCACCTTGTGCCTACTCGATGTCTGCAAAGCGAATCGTCTGGCGTCAATCTCACTGTCATATCAGAGTGACTCATTCTTCAGCAATTTGCCTGAAAACTTTCTCTAAGTGCCATCGTTTATTTATTTACAATTAACTTCCCAGTAACGCACAAGTAAGTCAGTTTTTTCTGGCCAAGAATCAGGAGAAGTAGGGAGTTTCCTCGTGATAATGCCTTTTTTTATTTGGAATACTTTATTGAAAAAGGTATTTCAGCCAAATCGAAGCCTTCTCATTTTGATGTAATGTATCATTGCATTGTGCAAACTAATGTGTTACTCTCGAAATAGCCGTAAATCGCAAATTACAGGTTTGTGTTCGTATTTAACCTCGGCATATTTAAAGATGTTTCATGAAGCCAATGGAATTTTCGTAGAACTTGGCACCTTTTTAGGGCTTTTTGTTCCTTTTTTGAAGTCATACAGACAAAAACATACAGTTAAAAACTCAATTCTGTACTTTATAGGGCCTATTGTTCCTTTTTGAGGATGATGCTTTTTTTATAACATTTTGTTTCCTATATTTGGCAACGCTGAAAGCACTTTAATTATTGCTAGTTATTGTCAGTTGAAGGATCGTGATATTATTTGCTGAATATGATTGATTACTGCCATAATGCTTTGTAACACTCGTCATTTTGACATTTGTTCATCGAAAATTCGAAAACTGTAAATTCCCTTGCGCTTATTCCGTACAAATAATTTCATATTGTTTAACATTTGATGATTTCTCTAAAAATGTTCTCCCTTGATAGCCCGCGGGTATTGGAGCATATTTGAGTGGATACACAGCTCAAAGTTTCAAAGTGCACCCAAAGCATAATAAAAGAAAATTTCAAAAGAGAAAATACTATTTATTTAAGGTTACAGCGTTGACGTTGCACTTCTGATTCAAATACGGGATTTTTCGCTTCATTGTGCAAATGTGTTCTGTCTCCGAAGCTGTGGAGAAGGAGTTTTAAAACAAAAAAATAATTGAAATTAAAGCATGCACCAAAATTTTTCGCTGCGTGATGCTCCATTGTTTTATTTCAACGTATGATGCACTTTCATCGCGTAAAAAGGGTGAGGTGCTTTCGATGAAATGTTTTTGGCGCCACGCTAGTCTGTTTCTACTTGTCGAAAAATCACGCAATTCGTTTGGTGTTCGGGGTAACGGAATGAAATTCTCCCAGAGATATTATAATTCTTTCGCTGAACATGCTCCCACCGACGGTTATTGTGGCTTTACAGTAGCGGTTTCACATTGGAGGCTGACAATGAGCCGAAAAAAAAATAAAATCTCCCCCTGCGTTGCGTGCGATAAACCGGAACATTTCAAAATAAATGATAGCCGGCAATGATGCGGTCACTGTGTTATTTTTAGGAAGAAAGGCGGTGCGTTTTGTTTTTCCTTATTTTCGATTTTTAATTAATACTGCTGGGATCATCGCTAGCTGCGAACATATTGCATTCCGATCTGTAAAATTTTGGAGGGACATACATGGAGCAGTTGTATTAAAATGCATGCTTTAGATAATTTTGGGGACGAAAATTTGAAATGAATCCCAAATGAGCTGGTATTAAAGAGATTCTTTTTCCAATTCGTGACTCACCCTCTGCACCGATTGGCCCGTCATTGCATTCATTTTCGATGAATTTTTCCCATAAAAACGCGATATGAATGTTCCATACGATATTATCAACTAATACCTGACGGAATCTTTGCATGACCTAACTTCAAATTTTATTTTGCGTGATATTGCAATACGATATGAAAGTAGTGATTTGTTTGTTAATTTTGTTTTTTTTCATTTTCCAGGTAAAACAGTTCTCCGTTTTGTATCACCAATCATCCCAATTATTCACCCACTCGCATTAGAGAATTGTTTGTGCTCAATGCAAATGTGAGTATTATTTATGGACATAAGACTGAATATGCATAATAAAAGACCGCGAAATTTGTCACAAGATTAACCCAATGTTTTAAAATCGTTGTCACGACCTTTTGGTCATCTGTTTTCATGCGAAAATATTTGCATAACTATCAATTAACGTTTTATTATCAACCGCTTCCAGAATTTAAGCCTTAGATATTTGAGCAGTAAGTAGTGTAAGATTGTCGAATAACCTTTGGTACCACAGCGTATCATATACCTACCAGTTTAATGTGTGTAAGCAATGGAGGCTAATTGAACAGTGTTAGATGAAATTGGGAGGACGACAGGATTCATACTCAATTACTTTGAATTTCAAAAGATGAAGACAGTATGCCTTCACAACGTGCGGTGAATTAGTGAGCGAGTGAACGAAGCAAAATTATGATTACCAATAAGTCTTAAGTAGTTTCTACTGCACAGATTGGTTAGTTATACCGTCCGTCCATTTTTTTATAACATGAGGATGTGTCACTGAAGACGTAAACCCTTGACTGAATAGTTAACCCATATGTGTTTCTCTAGATGATAACGCTGAGCCTTCACTAGGCACATTTAATAAATTCGTTGGAATATTGTCATTATCTCTACTTCCTGGCAGTTCAAAGTCCTCCATTCATGTTGTAATTTGAGAGTAAGGCACAAGAAAAGGTGAACTGTTCGTAGGGAAAAGAG
Source organism: Ischnura elegans (assembly GCF_921293095.1). Taxonomy (NCBI): domain Eukaryota; kingdom Metazoa; phylum Arthropoda; class Insecta; order Odonata; family Coenagrionidae; genus Ischnura; species Ischnura elegans. Next base: position 12,508,932 of record NC_060252.1, read on the forward strand.
CAAGCTTGCGAAAGACCCGAAAAATCCTCAGGGTAAATAATGGCGAATCATTTGCGCATGGCGGACCAAAGGAATCGGCGCACGTAAGAAGGGAGCATTCCTCTACCTCACCCACCCGTCTTTAATTCCACTCGCTTTGATTCGCACTCCACCCGCGTGCATTTTCCCCGCGCCTCCCCTTCCCACCAATCCTCCTCCCCTCTCACACGCATTCTCCAAATCCAGCAGTCTCTCCTTTCATTCTTTGCTGGCTGCTGGTCGATTTCTTTGCTCAAACCGAGGCACAAGCCTTCGGAAAGCGTAGCTCGAGGGACCTAGAGAGGATTCCTGGCGTTGCATGGGAGCGTGGCTAGGCTTCGCTATCTGAAGAAGTGCAGGTGACACCACGCGTAGTAACTACGATTTAATCTCTTGAATTCTTCCCTTTATATGACGCAGTTTCAAAAAATTATGCCATGCTGCAAATTCAATTTTAAAAAATAGCCTACATGTCTATTCTTCTGCGATTAGAGCGCCATTATACGGTAGGGTTATATTATGATATAACGTCATGTTAATAGCTTTTACTAGACTTCAGTTTGCTCACCCGCATTAAAGGTAGCTAATTTTTTTACCCCTATGAATTTAATGTTATAAATGCATAAAATGTTCATATTCAAACATTTTTTCACTGAGATTCGCCATGGATAAATTAATTTACATCATACGTAATGAATTCAACCAGGGTTTCTACGTCGTAGCTTATTTTTCTGAGGATTCTCAGGGCACTGTCTAAAATTACTATAGCAAACACTCTATGTTTCAATTTTGCAGCAACTGAGACAAGGAAAAAATACGTCCCCAGGAGTAGATGGGACCGCATATAGAGAAATGTTTCACTTTAATTGGTGTTTTCCATTATTACTTTTTCATTCATGAAACCAGCTTATTTGAGTGGCATCATCAGGCTTTGTATGATACTAATTAATTTCAGTTACTCCATGGATTAAACTTAATTGTGGCCCCGTAACTGGTGAATGTGTTATATTCAATTGCTCTACCGCTGAAAGATTAGTATAAGAAATGCTGTAATATTTTTCAGGATTAAAATGACATTCTAATTGTGGCATTGAAGTTTCTCTTGAACTTTTCATGACGTTATTCATACACTATGTGGATATTCATTGGCGTGTGAATCATTCAAGAGCAATGTAGGTAAAATAAAATGAATTTTCGTCGGAGTTCTTTCCAGTTAAATTTGTAGATTTGCATTTAGTGATGTTGGCCGCAAATGCTCATTTTTATATCATCTGAACTTTTTATAAACGTATAAGTTTCTCTGAAATAAATACACCGTTGGAAATAAGCGCGGTAGCCAGTGGAATGGATGGCAATATTAATTAAAATATCGGTTAATCAATTCCTAATTATAAATCCAACTAAATCCATAAGCAATGGTATCAAGTAAATGATAAAATAAATCTTGATAAGTCAGCCTACCAAAATTTTATCCTCCAATGATGTTATAGAATGATGTAAAGATAACTAAATAAAATAAACTGCCGAAGGTTTTACTCCTGCAAAGAGTTTTTCTCTCTAAATTTTTCCATGAAAAGAAAAAACACGGCTACGCGAAATATTGTCATCACCTTCTTCCCAGCTGAAATATTACGACGCTCACTTTTAAAGCATATTTACCATCCCTGCCTCGAGTCATTCATGCCTAAACAAAAACAATGCACTTAACGCACTCAGTTTTTTCGATGGTGCCGCTGGCGTCTAGATATTTATATGGCTCTCCTCTGACTTATAAAAGTTCGCGATGCTCTCTTGCGTAGTGGAGTGGAAGAGAAAGTACATAAGTTGGAGAATGGGGAAAACGTTGGAGTCGTGGCAGAAGAATGAAGGGGTGGTGTAAGGGGTTGTTCTGTTTTCCTATTGTCACATCGAATTTCGGATCACGCCTAGCCTTAAGTCATCCGGAGGGAATGTGTCGTTGGTGGTAATCCACAGTGAACTCACGGCCCTCCACGGTGCCACCGCTCTGTGAATCGCTAATCTGGAATCCCATTCTCCGCCCTCCGATCCACCCAATCCTCCCCCATCCCCCTGTCCTTACTTAACCCAATGATCCACAGCACTCCCTCTGCCTCACTCTCCCATCGCTTCATCACGACACCAATTGGCTACCCGGTGGATTAAAGGTCTTAGTGAAATAAGGGTTTATTCCTCATTATGGCTGTTAAGTAAAGTGCGGACTTCTTTTTTGGCGCAAGTCACCTTACACTGACAATGGAATAAATTTGTTGAGTTTTATAATATTCCCACTTCCTATGTCCTAATACAAGTTTACGCTTTCACCAAGTGACTGTTAAACTAATATTTCAGGTCTTGATAGAAAAAAAGTTATCTCGTATTTGAGTTTTATAATAAGGTGCGAGTTTCTTTTTTTGGGATAGGCATGATGATTTACTTGAATTTTTCAGCTTGTTTCTGTCCCATTAAAATGTAGTCTACTAGCTAAGACTATTATCTTTTTGCTTCTATAGTCCTTGGATGACTTGATGATCGTGTCTTTTTTATTCGAACTTGAGGTTTATTCATGGTCTTTGAAGAATGACGATGAATCCTTTATTTGGGCTGTGAAGTAAAGGGTAAATTTCTTTGTTGCTGTTTTTTGGACGTTGACAGTTTCTTTTAATAATAATACTAAAATAAATTCTATATATTATGTTTATTAATTATCAACTTCTTAAATCTCAGGATACTTATTTATTTTTTTATGTTAACGGTTTCATTGGTGGGAAAATCATCACCATTTAAGCAAGTAAATTTTTTGTCTTCCCCTGTCGATTTGATCCATCTTTTTACCGTTCACCATGTTACGCCAATTGATGATGAGTGGCTAGAGATGGACCGTTGGTCCTGTCTCAACACATACACCCCGGAAAGGAGAGGGCAAACATTTCCCGTTCTCTCGGTCCTACCTCCATAATTTCTCATATCCTTCAACGTTCTCTGTCTACGCTTCCTCTTTTGATTTCACTTCGTCGTCTTCTATAGACTCACCCACATCTTTCTCTCCCTGGATAATTCTCCGGTCTAACATTTGCGGTTTGCATGATACGACCAACAGTTTAGGTCAATTGCACCATGAGGGAAGCGTTGGGAGGTAAGGGTGGAGAGAAACTCGGCGTCACCATTAACCTGCTCTTAACGAAAGGATCACTTGCTCCATAAGAAAAGGCACGGAAGAAAGAGCGGAGAGAAACCTGGAACCGGCATCCTGCTCTTAACGAAAAGCGCCAAGGCGAGCACGCCTTAACCTCCCATGCGACGGACGGAGTGCTGTACTTTGTGCCCTCTACAAAGCTCTCATGCAAGGATCGGGCTGTCTCTGAAAATCACTGCAACCGCCGTGTTTCGAACCCGTGCCAAAATATACATGAATTGCTATGAGAAATTCCCCTGGACCGGGAAACGAACAACGTTCCTTTGGCTTTCCGGGCCGCTGCGTAGATTACTACGCTATCCAGGTAATAACCTGATGCCCATGGCAATAGTACCGAGGTACATGGTACCAGATGTTAGTGCCCACGTGTTGTTAAGCCAGTACACTAGCCCGATCCCCTCTATCTTTCGTATTTCTCCTCATACACCAACTCATGTCTTTCTCTCTCTGCGTCTCATTCTCTGGTCTCACCTTTACGGCTTCGTTTTGATGTGGTCGGCCCACGAGTCCCCGCTCACGTCGCCGCAATTTCTTTTCTCATTCCCGCGTTCGTCTTCTCACTTCGTCTCTCTCTCTCCGTCCCTGTGCACTCTTGCCGAGGACCCTCTCAGTGGGAACGCAAGCACCGGCCGACTTCCTACTTTCCTCAACGGCTCTCCTCGCCTTCCACGGCTCCGTCTTTTTCCAGCCTATTCCTTTCTTTTCCGCCGAGCACTGGTTTCGCTTTATTTTTAGGCAGTTAGATGGTTAAATTCAGCAGTACAAAAACGAGGTTAACCTGGCTAGTATTTGTTATTATATTAATTCTAGGCTCCACATAAATTTTATATAAATGGCATTAAAGGTTGTTAGGCAGTTAAATCCAGCGGTACAGATATTAAGAGTTCACTTGCCTAGTATGCTTTACTATATTAATGCTATCCTTCACATAATCTGGATGTATAGGTCATTTTCTACATCAACATTTCGTCTTGAAAAGCTCGATTTTTAGGAACAAATGATGGAAGTCAGAATCATGCACGCTTTATATCATCATATTGATAGCTGTAATGTTACATATATGATCCAATTGCTATATTATATTAATTTTGGTATGAAATTATAGACCTTTTCGCATTATCAATGTATTTATATAAAAAAGGTGCTTCTTTAGAATTTTTATTGCTGCAGGCATCTGTGGGATTCGAGCGAGAAATTATACGCTAAGCAATTTGTTTTCCGATTATGATTAACTATAGAGTTTCCTAAATACATATTAATTTTGAGATGAATTTCAAATTAAAGATTTATAAATCTGGGAATAAGATTTAAAAATATATAAATTGCATGTATTTTATAATCTCGGGAAGATATTTTCTTTACGGAATCGTATTTATCAGCCATTCTGCACCCAGCAGTTGCTCACACATGTCTAATCCGCAGTCATAACGCGGGAATGTGAGTCGGCTTAGAAACCTTAAGAAGAGGACGTGTTTGGCCTCGTTCGTAACCACTTCACTTTATTTAACTATGCGTAAATAAGGAGTTGTAAACTTGATATGAACGCATACCGGTGTAATGCAATCAATAGTAGCATAAGTCGACTCGAAATACTCATTAGCTGGGAGGACACAAAATTCTCTTTAGAGTAGTCGATTGCATGGCTGGAAATACTGTACATAGACAGTCATTAGAGCTATCAAAAGTTCTCTTTAATCACATTCACAATGGTTACACGGCCTGTGATTGGCGGAATATTTCGCTGTTAAATCTCGATAATATTAGCCCTTGGGCTGCGGGAGTTTTAGAGGGCAGCTAGTGTAAAAGAGACCCCCTGTTCAGGAGGCACCCTCTGCAACGAGGGCTGGTTTAGTAATGTTAAGCCCCCTAGCGATCCTTAAGGTTACGGAAAGTCCCGAAGTGCTAGATATCCAGGTAGCAATAAAAATTTTGGGTAAATGCCGCAGTCAGCGTGCAAAACGTACAAAAACGTCCCCGCACTCTAATGGCTAATGCAAGTCACACTGATGTTAATGTTTATTTTAATGGGACCTAGATATCGCTTGATCGGGAGTCTTCTGTCTCCTTTAGTGGTGCCAATGTTACTCTTTATGAACTTAAGTTATCATCTCGAAATTTCGAGGTGTGTAGATAAGACTCATGATAACATTTACAAAGACCGCTCGAGTGGGAGTGACGCGTTCCCTTAGAGCTCGTCTATCCTTCGAGCACCAATGCGTTCCCTTGTCCGACCCACCCTTCCGCCAGTTCACCCTTCCACGCGACCCACCTTCCTCTCATCCGGCCTAATTTCCCCCTACCCTCAGTCCCCGCCAACTTCCCGATATCTCTTGATCAGGAGCGGAGGGGGTTAGTGTCAAGACTCGGAGGCCCTTAACGCTTCGCGCCCGAAAGTTTTAACTTCATTGCACAACTGCCACCGTACTGCGGAGGACACCGCCGCCGTGCCGACAGCTAACGGTGTCACCCGAACGGATAAACGCTCAAATGTGCTCCTTAATGAGTCGTTATCTGGGTCGCTCTCACAGGTCCTCCGTCTATTCTTCCCCATTGTGGTTCTCCGAGGAAGAAAATTCGTGTGTAGGAGGAAAAAGCAAAAACAAAATCAGCGAATGCTCGAAGATTCTTGGCGGAAATATGTTTTTTTTTCACTTTATTCCGGGGGATAATGAGTTTTCCTCCGTTATGTTTGTTTGGGAGTTTTATTTCTGTTTAGATCTAATTATCTGCGTGAATGTATTTATCCAATATAATGCATAAAATATACTCCCTTAATTACCTGGAGTTCAAGAATATGCGAGTAAATGAAAAGCCACAAGAAATACAGGGAGAAGAAAAGTATATCATCGGCCCCGTCAGCCTTTACACCGATGAAAGGGACTTTTAATTATAAACTCCGTTGGGTTCTTTTTTGTCATTCCAGCGATACCACAAATTCGCAAATGAAAAACAGTTGTCTACGTAGAATAAGTAAATTCTTGGCCTTTTTTGGGCTCAAAAAGAAATCCTCCATTTTTCATCTTTCTCAATAATTCTATGTTGATCTATGTTCAGGAGGCTAGTCTTTTGAAAAAAACATTCATTATGACGATTATCAATTTTAGGTAACATCTAAATAGACTTTAACACGTTCACTGCGGAGCACGTCTATCGACGTGGTCGTGATCTTCTGCCAGCGGCGGAACACGTCGATCGACGTGGTCAGTCATTTTCGTATTATATGGCTTCTAATTGGATTATTACTGAATATACCGACATTTCCTTTATTCTTCTCCTTTTTTATGGTCCAGGCATCATATATTCGGAGCCGTTTAAAGATGCCTTTCTTAGATTGAAAGTTATGTTTATCATTATCTTGAGTTACTTTTATCATTTTCCTATGGTCTCTTTTCAGATTAAATATAAGCATTTTGCGCGGAACTTGGCGCTTCGCATATATTCTTTACCCTAAAATCCGTAATAAACCTTATAAATGAAATATTATGCAATTTTTATTTATATTAACGAACATTTCATACCGTGTTGTATGCTGATACATAAATAATAAACATTGATGCTCTTAGAGACAACGGCACATCTTTTTTTGCAATCATTAGTATATAATGGAGGTTTTTTCTCAGATTTAGTTGACACAGCTATGTTATGAGTGCTAAAGAACCCATCGGTACACAATGAATACAAAGTGGAAACTTCGTTAGAAATAATTCTACCGTGATGAAGAAGCAATGTTGCCGAAAATATTTTCAGACCTGAAACGGAAAGATGAGTATATGGAGACTGGACCTCGGTATAAATTCGCAGTAATTGATATTTCTGGAACTGGATACCATTACGTCATAAAGGAAACATTTTATGGTGTCAAATTCTGTGTTGTATTCAGAAAACTACACGACAGATTCAACATTTTGCTACATTAGCTGTGCTTCTGACCTACTACTCGGTGAGCAACAACTCAGAAGCAATGTACTACCAAGTGACGGCACGGTTGAAAATTATCCTGAAGATAAAGCATTCGATAACGCAGAACAGACGTGAACTTGGAGGAGAGACGTTCTGACATCGGGGAGTGCAATTTTAACTCCAGTACATTAGGTCAGTGGTATCCACAATGGGGAAAAGAAGACGTCAAGTAGAAATATCTCCTCAATGTCTAGGTAAGTTTTTACCTATTATAATAGTTTGTGTACAGTGCTAATTCTCAAGTTTTAATTTTCTCTAAGCAAAAAAGTGAATTTACTTTTTAGAGGAATCATCGAAACAAAAATTGAAAAAAAAATAAGGATTGCCAAAAACAAATTGTCATCCACTCCTGAAGTGCAATTAACTCCAGGTAATTATTGCTTTATTCCTTCGTCAATTTAATTGAGATCGCTCGGAAACACTTAGCAAACGATTAGCTCTTTCACTCTTTGCATTAACGTTTTAGGCTCTGATCCGTCGTTGGATTCTGTTTCTATAACCAAAGAGTCTCCAGCTGGTCCTCCAAATGCCTCTTTATCAATACTAGGTAAGAAAATGAAACATTTTTCAAAAATTGATGACAAAGTATCTGCCTGCTAAAATTTGCACCTCCTGTGTATTTTTTATTTATATAATATATTTTATTCTGTCAACGAATGTAGGTATGCCTTCAACCAATGCAATTTCGGTATACAGAGATAGAAATTTACCAGAAAAAGAAATTGAAGTGATCCTAGAAGATGATATTTCAGAGGACAGTGATGACAGCTTTCTTCTGAGTAGCGACGATATGGAGGATGATGGTAACAGGGGCGGATCCAGGATTTTGTTCTGGGTGGGGCATAAGGATTCCTCGTAATACAAAACGAACGCAATCATAATGGGACCGTATTAAAAATCTCGCATATTTTTGAGTGTCTGGGGGGGGGGGTCACGTGCCCCCCTGGATCCGCCTATGGATGGTAGCACCGAATCCGAAGACTGCGTGTATCCAGAGGATGATGACGCTTTCGAAGATTCATCCATAGGTATGTGTGATAGCTCCTCAAGTTCCCTAACCCATGGCTCAACTGTGACTCCGGGTTTGCCTATCCACGCGCGCCACACTGACCGCACTTGGTCTATGGAAACACCCGCATTGCCGGAAATGACTTTCACTGGACAGAGAAATTTGAAAGTGAAACCAAATGGAGACACCCAACGGAATTTTTTTCGTCTGCTTTTTACTGACCAAATAGTAGAAAAAATTATTCAAGAAACAAATAATAACGCGGACCGTTTCTTGAAAGAGAGGCTATCTCCTTGCGCACGCATAGGATGCTGGAAACCTGTCACAAAGGATGAGTTTTACGTGTTTATGGGGCTACCACTGCACATTGGACTGATCCAAATATCCCAGATTCAGGATAAATGGCGGAAAGACAAGTTTTATAACATCCCTTTCTTTCCTTCACACATGTCTCGGGACAGGTTTCAAATAATTTTAAGAATATTACATTTTGCACCTGCCGAAGGGACACAAAAACCACGTTTATGTGATCGCCTTCAGAAAATAAGGCCGCTGTTAAATCATTTTGATGACATAATGGATGAAATATATTACCCTTCCCGAGAATTGAGTATTGACGAGTCTATGATTTTATGGAGGGGGCGACTGTCTTTCAGGCAGTACATCAAAGGAAAAAAAACATAAGTTCGGTGTAAAGCTATACATGCTGGCTGAACCCACTGGCCTAGTCACAAAAATTTTCGTTTACACTGGAGCCGGGGAAAACTCCGAGGGAGGACTTGGGCACGCGGGCTGTGTTGTTCATAAACTTTTGCAGGCATATGGAGGAGTAGGACACTGTATTTATGGACAACTACTTCACCAGTGTGGACATTGTTGCAAGTTCAGCAGCATATAAAATTTTGTGCACTGGCACGTTGAGGAGTAATCGGAAATGTAATCCCGCAGAAGTTACTGGGAAAAAAATAAACAATGGAGAAGTGGTGGAAATGTGGTCGGACGACTGGGTTTGTGTGCTAAAATGGAAGGACAAAAGGGAGGTGGCAATGATTAGTACACAGCACTCGGGAAAGTTGGTGAATTGTGTCAGCAAAAGAATTATTGAAAGGTGGGTTCCAGAAGCGGTGAGGGAATATAATAAATTCATGGGTGGTGTTAGATCAACTCTTGTCCTACCACATAACCTCAAAAAAGACACTGCGTTGGTATAAAAAGGTTGCTCTCCATATTGTGCAAATAATGTTACTAAACAGCTTTCAGCTGTACAAATTTTTATTCAAAGGGAGAGAAAATGAGTCTACAGAGTTATAGACTCAGTATTATAGGAAAACTTGTCAGTTTTGGCCGGACTCAGGAAAATGTCATAGTTTCCCAAATAAATACCCAACCACTAGAGATGCACTTTCCCAAGTTCAACCCCATGACAACTAAAGGGGATAGAAGGAAACAAAAAACTGCCGGGTGCGTACAAAAAAAGGAAAACGCCAGCAAACTATATACCACTGCCCTGATTGCGCAGAAAATCCTCCTCTTTGCCTAGAAAAGTGCTTCAAAGTGTTTCACGGAAGGATGGATTAAATTACGTGCATCATGCTTGGAGGATATGTTTCAGATTTGTTTGTTTATGTGAGTGTTTTTATCATATTCCTGTATATTTACTGACGATCTCTTTTTTAATGGTCATAAAACCTGATAAACAATTTGTAAAAGTCCTTCAATTTTTATTACTTTATTAGCTAAGAATGCAAATTGTTAATCTTAATCCGAGATAAATACATATTATCCTAGAAATTAAACTTTTACCAATTTATTACTGTATTTTCAACATAGAGGAGTGCATAAATAGTATTATACCTCTACTCTTTTCCACCACTCTTCAAGAACCGCCGAGTGAATAACCATTCAAGTGGGGAGTATAAAAGATCTAAAGGTCTAAGATTGGTTTCCAAGGTAAGTATAATGAGACTAGGCATAAAAAGTACCTAATACCGGTATTTACCTAAAATATGTGCAGAAGATCAACATCAAAATGTATATTCCCCCAAGCTAAGGTGAACGTCCAAAAATGTTTTGTGTAAAAAATGTACGATAAAAAAGAACGTCAGATGGGATTCCGAGTTCAAATATTCAGTAAATGGTACGAGGCTAGTAATTCAATACAAATTAACTATCTAATTGTTTAAATAATCCATATATAGCGTCTAAATAAGATGCATTTAAGCATTAGTGAATTCACAACACTCTGTGATGCGGGTTGCATAACCACGGACCATCGTCAACGGCGGACCACGTCGATCGACGTGGAAAATAAATTATCTAATTTTACCGAAAAAAAATTGAAAATTTTAGTTTGGCGATACTGGCTGTTCATTACATCCAATTTCAGACCTGTTGGCGAGAAAAAAAATTTCCGCATTTTTGGATCATACGGCACCTGAATAGTCGCAGTCAAAGTGTTAACAATATTTTTGAAATATAAAGTGCGCAAAGGCAGAGTAAGCATGCATCAGATATTACTACCAACGGTGTAAACACTATCCTAAAATTGTATGCTGGTAGCATATATTATTTCATGAGATATCACGAACTATGGGGAACATTGTCTCAGTTATGAAATCTGGTATAGCAGCGCCACATAAAAATAAATGTCAATAATAATGAACCCAAGGTGTTAGATGTGTGGATGATCCTTATTACTCGCTTAATGAACACGAATTGACCTAATAAAGTGAGTTGCTTCTCTGCTTTGCGCTCCAATTTACGAAAGATGCCTATACCCTGCTCGCCGACCTCGAAACAGGAAAGCAGCATGGGAACCAGAATAGCTGTGCCCTGTGGGGGACAAGATAGTGCGATAGGAGCAGCTAGGCCGGTGTAACGCTAGTCTAAGGCGATAATTAAACATTCACCCGGCAGGAAAGTCATTAGAGCGAAAGGAGAGCGGAAGGGGGAGAAGAGGGAAACGTGTACACTTGCCGCACTGCTACAACAGTAATTACAGGCTAGAAATAATATCCCCGGCTGAAACTGGAGGCTTTTGCCAAGCTCGTTGTTATTCAAATCCAACCAAGTGTTTCAGCCCAACTCAAGAACAGGAGGAAACTTTTCATACCGTGCTGCAATTTATATCATCACGCTTTAGATTAAAGCTAGTGCGGTGGCTTTCGCGATGGCGGCCACTAGCTCCTAGCTATACTATCGGAAAGATTAATAAATCATGTGGGACGTTTACTACTTAAGAGAGCATCGCCTTGCACTCGAGGAAGTTACGATGGTAGGAGAAGGCGAAGAAAAGCTGCGTATAAATGCATTGGCACGCCTGTACCGTTTTTTAACGACGGAGGCGCGGTTTATATTCAAAGCTCTCCAATTCTTTTTTCTTCTTCGCGGGAAAATGGAGATGAGTGCGCACTCGAACACTTCGCTGTGGGGCCGCTACAAGGAGTCGCAAACCTAATTCCGTGGCCATTTTCCGTTGAAATTTTAACGACGGAGCCTTTTCCTCGCCAGCTCTCCGCGTGGCGTCTTTATCTGCCGTCTGCCTCCGGGAGAGAGCTCCTTCAGTGACTGCACCCAACCTCCTCTCTCCAAGCCCAAGGGAGAGTGGCAGTAGCAATGCCGGAGTTGTTTAGCCACTGCGCCCGCTAATTACTCAGGAGGCCGTCTCTCGTATTCTGCAAGATGACCATCATAGGGAAGGGAGGATACGTGGTGTTGAGGGGTGTGGAGAGGTGGTTAGCGGAGGGAAAAAAGTGCAGTGGGGTGGTGAAGAAGGTGGACAATGAATGGATGGAGTGCGGAACACATTACTCGAATTAGAACGTAAGTCTCTCTAGAAAATGGAGAGTAGTTGGCTCAGGCTACGGATGATTGTGTGCAAAGTTTATGGTAATAGGGGTTTTGATGCAGGATGGAACTGAAATGGATTTTGAGTGCTAATGAAAAGTAGATAGCATATCCTTTTTTTCCTTAAACTTACAACACTGCTTAAATACCTAATCGCCGTTATGATGATAAAAAAATGTCTCACGCCTATGTTTGCTGCAATTAAAATTAGTAAAATACTTGTCGCCGCATGATCAAAATGAAGAATATAAAAAATAACCTGCCATAATGAAGCCTCGACCCTGCCCCCTCGGATGATAGTCGGAGACACAAGACCAACCGACCCTTCAGTGTGGAGGTGCGTTATTTTGAAATTCTATAGCGCTTGTTAAAACTGCCCCTCGAAAATTAACTAATTGCAGCGAAACTAGGGCTCATTCAATGGAACCTTTATCAGTTCAGTGATGTGTTCGCCATTCCGAATGCCATAAAAAATGCGGCATTGAAAAAGGCGGAGCAAGGTACGTGGTATCCCCTGTTAGCAACAATTCACGTACGAAATCAAACGAAGAGGATGCTGTATGAATGAATTTGTCAACAGAAAAAGCAAAATAAAGCATCTGAAATGGAAAAATGGAAAAAAATCTGAAATGGTATATATTTCTACATCTACATCTACATAATACCCCGCAAGCCGCCTAAAAGGCGTGTGGCAGGGGGTGTTAGGACACCAGCCGTTTACAGCTATTAAAAAAAAAGAAGTGCTCTAACGAGGTTGGGACAAGCGTTTATTAAAGTCGTTTATTGTTCGGGGGAAAAACGAATTCCCATATCTATCCGTTCGGCTAAAAATCTCTCTTAATTTATCGCTTCTGTCGGACCTGGAAATATAGTGTGGCTCTAAGATTATGTTCTCTGTGTCGCTCTTAAATATATCCATTCTTAATTGTTCAAGCAATCTAAGCCTAGCGCGCAGCCTCCGAGTCTCCAACGGCTCCCAGCCTAATTCGCTTAACATCTGGGTAACACTGTCAGTACACCCGTAGCGGTTTTTGACGAAACGCGCAGCCTTCCTTTGTATCTTATTCAGCTCGCGGATTAAGTCTTTCTGCACTGGATCCCATACACTCGCTGCATATTCAAGGTGCGGTCGGACGAGAGCGAAATAGCACCTTTCTTTTACTTTCTCATCCGAAAATCTTCCCACAATACGCTTGACGAATCCTAATTTCTTCAGGGCTATGCCGCAAATATTCTTTATATGAGTTCCCCACGTGAGGTTCGAGGTTATCGTAACTCCCAGGTACTTCACTTCGTCTGTTGCCTTTATGTTAATGCCATCCACTGCATAAACATTGTTAGTGTTGGACGAATTCCGCAAAAAATGTACCGCCATGCATTTGCTCAGATTAAGTTCGAGTCCCCACTCTTGACTCCACAAATGAACGTTGTTTAGGTCAGATGATAGAATTTCATAGTCAGAGTGATCACTAATTTCGCGATAGATGACAGCGTCGTCAGCAAATAAACGTATTTTACTGCTAATGCGGGAGCACAGATCGTTAATGTATATAATGAACAACAGGGGGCCGATTACGCTTCCTTGTGGAACACCTGATGTAACTTTTACAACATCAGAGCTAATTCCGTCAAGAACTACTTTTTGTTTACGATCTCTGAGGAAGTCGCGTATCCAGTTTACAACTGTTTCCTTTAATCCGCATGACTGTAATTTGTATAAAAGTTTGTTGTGAGGTACAGTGTCGAAAGCTTTCTTAAAATCTAGAAATAGTGCGTCAACTTGTCTTTTCGATTCACCAGATTTTATAACGTCGTGAAGAAAGAGCGCGAGCTGTGTTTCGCAGGATCTATTTTTTCGGAATCCGTGCTGACAGTCATGGAGGAAGTTACGTCTGTCCAAGAAAGTCATGATATTACTAACAACGATATGTTCAAGTATCTTGCCTATAATTGATGTTAGGGAAATTGGACGGTAGTTGCCTGGGTCATTTCTGTTTCCCTTTTTGAAAATGGGTGTAACACTTGCAATTTTCCAGTCGGGCGGTAACTTCCCTTCGGAGAGTGACTTCTTGAATATGATCTCTAAGTAAGGCGCGATCTGTGGAGCTAACTCTTTGAGGACACGCGCGGGTATTCCCTCCGGACCCGGAGATTTACTATTCTTAATCGATTGTAGTTGTTTAGTTATTGTTTAGTACCCGCAGGAATGCTTCTCGTGTCATTATTTATTTATATCTCATATTTATTCCACACTGTGTTTATTGATGACCTTAAAATGGCTTCATTGTAGTTTTGGTTACGCCACTTACGAATTTATATTTTGTGGAACACATCATCTGGAATTTTTGTCCTGGAAAATTTACCCGCCAGTAAATTATTGAAATAGTTACGGTAATATTGCTTTTTGTTCCCATGTCTCATCGGTCGCGTTTGGAAACTATGATATTAATATGCAGTTACCTACACCGTATACTGTAACACACTCCTAAAAGGCATCCTCAATACAATATTGAATGTTTTAAATTTAAAGGAACAGGTAGATGATGCATAGTTAAGAAAACGTTTGCATTAACGTTACTGAGTGTTTCTTTTGTTAATAAGTATATGTCGTTTTCTCGCGCCTTAAATCTAGTTTTATTTTGGTGAATGCGGTCAAGCATGCCCTTCAATAAGTTCACCCTAATACTGAAAATAATTTCAAATCACTTCACATCAATGGACGTATTACGAGCTAAATATAGGTACCAGTGATGGTGTCATATTCTAGTTATGAAAACAATATGGTATCCAAATGTTCATCAATTCTAACCTGGTAAACGTAATTTAGTTAAACTTAAGAGCTAAAGCACAGTATGTCATAAGTAATTTAGTGCGCAGTTGCACGCTTGGGTGCAAATATGTAATAAGGGTGAAAATATGATGAACAAATCATTCAGCGTTGCCTAGATTTGAAACCGATCGCCAGTGAGGTATCTGCTTCACGAATTACAACACAAATGTATATCCAAGACTGAGTTTACCGAAGAAGGCGTTTTGACGTCTTAGGTTTAAAATTTGGCATAGGAAACGGAGGGCGTGCTTACTGAGCCAGGTTCATATTTCGGCTACCTCAAAAAATTGTCTCATGCAGTGCTTTCGAAAACTCACGTCACGTAAAGTGGCAAAGTAGGGTTTTTCAGAACCCCGGCCTGAAATTCTCTTTCAGGGAATATGGCTTGGCATAGGCACCCGGCCGAGATTTGGGAAATCGGGATTCGAATCTCTGCGAATCATATGATTTTTTTCATCGCGTACTTCTAAATAAAGATTACTATAATTAAATTCACTACTTAAGTACAGATTTGATTTATTGACATTACGCGAGTAATATTTATAAGGAATAGCGCCATATTAGTTTCGTTTTAAGTGTAATAGAAGCCGAATTTTCAGATTAATATGGATGAATTTTTCATGCTTTAACAAGTATTATTCTTTAAGTTATTGTATTAGCAACGTATGAATCCCAATTCTTTTCCGCTGATGTGGAAAAAAAACGTTTATGGGCATATTGGTTGCCATCTTGCTTTTAAATGGCAATCCGCCAAAATGGAAACCACCGCAACGCTGAAATCATGCCATCACATCCACGCAACCTAAATTCTGTTTGGTTCGCTGCTCTGTCATAAATTATTAGGTCGATGCACTTAGTCGAGGCATTTGCTGCGACTCGCTCCCTTTGTTGAAATCGGGTGAAAGCGATGGCGACGGGGACAATTTCGAGAGCGGCGTTGTATTAAAACTATGTTATTGACAATGTGAGTTATGGTTTACTGCTGGAAGTAGGGTAGGAATTCATGGGACAATAAATATTCTTCGAACCTTTCGTTTCTGCCTTTGGCGAGTCATGCGGGTTTCGCGCCAATCTGCGGAATAAAGAGCACGCGAGAATCATGCGGCGGCTAATTCAATGGCCCATGAATTCGTTTTATTATTCCCTAGCGCCTGCTAAATATTTTGATTCCAAATGCTTCGCAAGAAATTTATTTTGTCCGCTTTATAAAGAGGGAAATTGCTTTGAATACTCATCATGCCCAGATGGGCATAGTCGCTTCATTAACATTCTTTAAATCGTGAGTTTTTGTCCATATTTGAACGGAAAGCGCTGTCAGTAGGAAAATCTAACTCCGGCAAAAATTAACTTAATTTGTATCTCCAAGCTGTCAATCTGGTATATAGGAATAAAGAGCACGCGAGAATCATTCGGTGGCTAATTCAATGGCCCATGAATTCGTTTTATTATTCCCTAGCGCCTGCTAAATATTTTGATTCTTGATGCCGGACACATTTAATGCAAGCTTTGGTTAATTAATGCAATTTATTTTATCAGGTATATATATTTTTTTATATCACGAGATGTGGGTCAAATGTAAATATTATTTATTTTTTCAAACTTTGCCTACGTTTCGGACATTATATTTGTCCATCCTCAGGGCTATAAAAATGATAATGTATGATACAAAATTAGTTAAATACAGGCAATTTTACAGTTGTTATACATTAAAATACATGGAATACATATTCAAAATTTACCTTTAAGTCTGATGTTGTTTTTATTTATTTACAATTTGGTTGCTTGGATTTCTTTCTTTGTTGGTTATGTCATTTATTAAATTATGATAAATTTTGCTAAGGTAAGTAATGTCTGTTCTTTTATTGCAGCTTTTTTTATTTCTGGATATGTGGTACATTTCTTTGAATAATCTTTTTGATAAAACTGGTTCTGCATCTAAAATTTTGGCCTCTTCGAAACGAAATGAGTGACTGTTTGTAATTGCATGATCTGCTAATGCACAAATTTGAATTTTGGTCTTAATTGATGTTTTATGTTGACATTTGACCCACATCTCGTGATATAAAAAATTTATATATATAATAAGGGGTCGTGAAGTATAAAGTTTGAATTTATCAGGTCTTTTTGCTCTTTGGTGCAATTTACATATTTTTATTTTTATTACATACAAATTCCTTGTGTATGGAAAATAGATGAAAATATATAGTTTTATGAATCCAATACCTGCTGATTTTCGTTGCTTTATGTTACTTTCTCCTTGTCATAGGTAATTGTAACTAACTCGTATACCTGAGGAGTCTAATTTACGAAAGTTTACAATCGATCTATTTATCATACGGCAAAGGTGGATTTAGGAGGGTCACGGGGGTGCATGCCCCCCACCCAGACGCTTAAGAAATAGACAAATTTTTTAATAGGTACCGTAATCATTACATCTGTTTTATTTTGTGAATTACTAGGCCTCAATCATTTAATTTAATATCAATAACTTTCACATCTAAATAAAGAGAGTATTTTCTACAGTAATTGTTGCATTTTGTTTTTTATCTCAAATATGAGAAAACCAGTCAGACACTTGTGCCGCCCCCCCCCCCCCAAAATCCTGGATCCGCTCCTGCAATACGGCATGGCAATACTTCGTTAAAATAGCACAATTCCGTCAATATTATGAATGAGCGCTGATTTTAATGTCATATATTGGTGGCACAAAGAAGAAATGAGCCCAGATCAACAATATTTTGGTTAATTTAACACAACATTTTACTGTAAGTAATTAATATTAATCCAATTAGTTAGCACTCATTTCTTTCGTTGCAGATACAGTTTTTTATCTATTGTTCCTATGGTATTGCCACATGTAACAATATGTGAAACGCAGGCTGTGCTATTTTCCTTATCAAGTAGATCACATTGAAGGCCCTAGATACACCCCTGGGGATAACCCAATTTTCATTTTTTTTAAACTTACTGTTTCAAGCTACAATAATTGCTCGGTCCTGCCCTCTGCCGTGTACCCACCTAAGTTTTCAAAGACCCCATATCCTTTTATGTATGTTTCCATTTTATGTCTCATTCATGCTAGTGAATGATTAAGGCTGCTTACTATTTATACCACTGTGAGTAAGATGACATTAATGAAACAGAATAAGGTCTAAATACGCATTTAAGTGAGTTTTGTCATTCGTTTTATTAAAAATGTGATGAGTTAGTACTAATAAGACAAAAATTTGCATGTGAAATTGAATTGATAGATTGTAGAAATAAATAAATGATGGAAAGGAAGAAGACTAAGGTGTGAATAGGAAGTTCAGTACGCAGTAACGTAGGAAGCATTCTTGGGAGGTGGGAGATTGGTGAAGAAAAAGCAAAGAATATTTCCTGTATGGTCAGGAGAGCACTCTGCTATGGAAATGGGTTGGGATGGACGCTTTGCTGGATTCGATTTGGATTCAAATTCGATAAAGTGAAGGCGGGGAGAGTGTGAGCGAAAAAGTGTATGGGAAACGGTGCGGGGAGATGGGATGAAACATTTTTCAAGTGACTCTCATGAGCTGCAAGGTTGAAGGAGAGGTATCGGTGGGTAGCGTTGAACGAATCAAGCCTTTCGTCCGAAAGATTTAGTGCGCACTTTCCGAAATATTGCGCGTCACTCGTTCAACGGATCGCATATGTTGAGATGCGGACCTGCCTCGCTCTTTTTTCTATGGAGAAAAATGAAAGGTATTGCAAGGGATTGGCTGATTTTCCGTTTACGTACTGCGAGGATGAATGTGCTAAATTTCTTGAAGGCATATGGAGTATGGTTTCTCTGATTGAACTAATACAATTTATTTGTTGCTCCCTCAATGTATTTCACAAATTCAAACTGTTTAACTCGTGGTATTTTTAACAGTCTCAAAATAAATGAGAAAACTTTGTTCCAGGCAGACTTAAAATTAATAAAAAATCCTATGGTGATACTTGAAACGTGAGTTGAACGACTGGGAGTCAACCAGAGTTTTCGAAAATCGAAAGTTATTGGTCGGAGTAAAGTGTTATATATGTTACAGAATCGGGGAAAGATTGTCTTTCGTTAATTTTCAGTAAATTATTTTGGTAGAAAATAATAATTCTAATGACTGGTGAACGATTTATGGTTGACGATACTAAAATGACAAATAGTTCGCTACCACTTCCACAAAAACCACGTGCCATGAAATCAGCTGCTATAATTATAATTTCATGAAGAGAAGGAGAACGATTTTGGCATTCCTTTTTAATGTGACTGCTTGAGATGTTCAATAAAATTTATTCATAATGGTGTGAAAATCTTGTAAAACGACGATCACTGACTGGCTTAAAAATATTATGTGCTTGAATTAGGAAAGCGATTAGGAAATAATCATAGGATAATGTAGGAAAAAGAGAAGCCAACGGCTCAAGTAATGCTTAACTAGAAGATAGTGCATATCCGTGGCAAGAGGACGTAAGTAAGGACCTACCTATTATCTACTTAACAATGCTAGAATTTTCTTTCCTTTTTACGTGAAAATGTAGATTTAATATTTATGATATATAAATAACATTCCTTGAAATATTTTGTCCCATATCTGATGTGGCCAAAGTTTTTACGTTAGCTTTAAAATCAAGGTTAATTTAAGCAATGATAATTCATACATATGGACCTCTGTTATCTTTTTCTATTGCTTCAGGCAGTAATTTTTATTTAAAGCGTCTACAATAAAAAATCTGTGGCAAATGCGGAATATATGAATAGCTTTTCTGTCCTTGACCCGATTTTATGTATATTGTATATGGCAACGCGCGTGTCATATTGTCGGTAGTTAGCAATCAAATTGCCTCAATTAGCCGTTGAAAATTAAATATCCATTTATTTGCGCTTACCTATTCTTATGAAAAGTGAATTATGGGTACAAGGTATTTTAAAATTTCTTTCATATTATTGCTTTCATTTATTTTACAGTTAATTAACCTCTTGGGAAACAATTTCATACCCATGTTGGAATTGATTTAATTTTTAATATTTACTTTTTTAATATGAGTTCATATTTTCTTGATAGACTTATATTATTCTATAACCGCAATAAAATATAAACTGGAAAAAATATAGTAGAAATAAAATACGAACTTTGAATAATATTTACTATTATTAGAGTATTCTAACCTCTAAGGTAGATGCACATAGAGCACTTCGCTGATTACTCCGGCATATCTCCCTTTCCATCTTGGATTTCCTTGCGAAATATACAAAAATATCTGCTTCCTCCCAATTAATTCTACCATGTGCTCTACTTTCCCACTCGCTTATCTAACAATATTTCCTCAAAATTATTTTCAAACTCCTCTCCTCGCTCAGTATTTGCTATCAAACCTTTTGTCTCCTACATAAATGAATATTTTTAAATGAGTCTCCGAAGGTTGTGTAAAAATGAAGATCACTTCTACAGCTCTTCTTTAATTACCTGGGTTAACAACGGGGATATCGCTTCCTCGCGATTAATAAACGATATATAAAATTCGTCGTTGAAAGTATTTTCTTCTTTATTTAGAAATACGATGCTTGAGGCGTGATCTTCATCCCCTTTAAGCCAGCTCTTTTTTTGGCCCGTCATACGTATTCGTAAAATCCCTTCCCCGGCCCTAATTCATGTTATTTCGGCGCGAGCTCGTCGTAGATCGATGTTTCCGTCAAAAGTGTCCCCTCTCGAATGAGCGAAGGCGTTTTTATTTCGGTGTGTGTGGCGAGTTGAAACGAGGCGACGAATCCTCGGGGTTAACGGCCAGACGGGGCGACCCAGCGACGCTTCCGACGCAGGACGGCGGCCGTACAATGCCATCGCGTCAAAGGCAAGTAAGTCCCCTCTCGTCCGAGAGCACCGCTAGGGAGAGGGCTGACGGTGTCCCCCGGTGGTGGTGTTGGTGGTGGTGACGGAGGCAGAGGCCCCGAAAACCGCGTGCTGCAACCGTCCATCTGCCGTGAAAAGCATCCCTTTTCACGCGCGCGCGCACGCCTGCGAGACGCTTTCACGACTTCGCTCGTTAGGTAGTGTGCCGCCTCATTACACGGATGCCTCCGGGCTTCGTCGAGGAGACACGAGTCCCTCACGTTGATTTGATTGATTCATGTTGCCACTTTGGAGGCATTTTAATTGGTTTTTCAACAATATCCACAACTCGTCGATGAGGTGAGAGTGTCCATATATTGGGTAATGGTCCAGCTGCCGGAGATTATGTAAACCGCATTTTTAGCGGTTTTGATTGTGCGTTTTTACCCAATCTAAGGGAAAAATTAACACAAACGTAAGAGACCAGTATCATATTTCCAATGTAAGTGAATCGATGAGGTGAGAGCGATCCATTTACTCCCAATGTTTTCTGAATAAAATTTACAATAGTGACTAATAGTATTCAAAATTATAAATTTGATGAGCCACATGATCACGAAAAAAAAATCGGCTAACAGGCCTAGTTATAGATTATTTTTTCCGTGAAATTCTGATCTTTTTGCGCGTCAGGGATGATAGGAGACCTATTTTAATGCGAGATTGGTAACGACTGATCTACAGGCCGACTGAAGAATCCTCTTTTTTAATATTTGTGGCACCAGGGATGTCTCGTATCGGATGAAAATAAAATTAGGGGTACTCGGATATCCTGTGTGGGATTCTGCTCTCCCCATCATTTTTAAATTTTAATTTTTAAGACCAAGAAAAGGCCCTGATTACTTGGGATATTTTTCTCAGTTTCTCAGGGCCATATTTGGAATGGATACGTTTCCAAATTAGTGACGCGAAATAATTGTAATAATGAAAAAAGCGAAGCCATCACGTCCAATCCTTCCAGCAAGCTCGATTTCACATCCTTGGTGTTTTTCTAAACTGTCTCTTTTTCTAACAATATAATATAACCGACAGTGTTTTCCGTGACTCAAGCGTAATAAGCCTGTATTTATGTGTGTTGCAGAGAGGTTTCCCCCAGTTTTACTGGTAAAATAATTTTATGCCAACTATGACTGTGCAGTAACTTTTTGTTTGTTAATGGACTTTAATTGCTAATTACGCTAATATCTCCAAATATTCAATGTGGTTAGTTGAAATTGTTATTTTAAAGTTCTAGTAAAGGTCTTTAAAAGATTGTAGCGCAATTTTTCGGTCGAAATATATTTAATTATATTGTACAGCATTGCATTATATATTGTTAACGTTTTTTTCGGAATCATTAGAAGAACTTTTTCATTCACGTAAACTTCATTCTTAATTCATAGCATATATTTATGTCTTACTTGTATGTGATGACTGGCTAAGATACTCCTTTTAAATCAATTACATTAGTCGCCTTGGCGTTTTATACATGCCTGTAATAATATATTGATTGCGAGCTGTTTGATTTTTTCACATTTATATTAGTCTCAGCTATGGTAGCAGAGCCAATAAATGTGGAAAATTACTTTAAAAAAAGTTTATTTACTTGCTGTTGGCCATTTTAATACCATCAATTGCATTTACATTCATGTCTAGGGAAAATTATTTTCTGTCAAATACTCAGAATTATAACTGTGTTTAACTATCTCTATATCTTCACAGTGACCGTTTGCAAATTTCGAACGCGTTACAAAATTTTAATTCTACGCGGATTCTTCTACTTGCTAAGGTTGCGTAGAATTAATTTTATTGCCCCAGAAACATTATTCCTGCCGAATCCTCGTCGTCGCATTTCACCGACGTACGTTTAGGAAGTCACCAGAGGGCTTCGCTTTTCGAGTCTGAAGGGTGTGGATGAGAATGGCTGGTGTCTTGGGCTGGCGTGGGACGGAAATGGAAAATAATAAATCGAGGAATCAAGGAGGAAGAATGGGAAGGTGATAAGAAGGGGTGGGGAGTGTACGTGGGGGGAGCGGTGAGGTGGGAGGGGGAGCTGCCCCATAACCCCAGGGCTGAGCGAAATCCGTATTGATGATCTGCTGACCCCACCCCTTAGCTTCCCAACCGAGAGAAATCTTCCCGCCCTCATCCACGGCCGAACTCTATCTGGCTCCTCTTTTTTTTATTCTCGTTCGTCGCGAGAGTCTCCTCGCCTGCGGGGACCTCTCCTTAGTTCTCACTCATTGAAAGCAACTGACTGGGAGTGTCCGCGGCTCATAGCCGTAATATGGTGTAAGGCGCCCTTTCGGTCTCCGCATATGTGGTTCTCATCATTTTGAAAAATGAAGACAGAAGAAATTGGAACGGTTTTTTCAATCATTCTTGTTCAACTCGGAACAACATCATCCCCTTCATTTTATCTAGATTTTGATATAATTATCTATAAAAATAAAGGTTTGGGCAATAACGATAAAAATCACAATGAATCAGAGTGTGAAAGCATTTCTTTGAAAATCAGCAGAATTTATGGCGATAAGTATCTCACTTTGCTCTGCCTCGTGATCATGCGTAGGAATAGCAGAGTTTTAAAAAATGCTGAATATATTGGCAGTGTGTATCCTTTAAAATATAATCTTGCGGTTGTAAATTGTTTAAAATTGTCAGTCTTAGTTTAAAAAGGCTATTATATTCTTTGTTTACCTATTTCTATTGCTGAACCAAAAATTCGGGCAATTTATCAATGAGATTAGGGTCTCACGATCTCTAAGTCATTGATGGATTTTTGTTAAATACTATCATGGTCATTGACTGAGTGTTTTCCGCGGGCAAGCGAAGTAAATACTTCAGAAATCTATATTTCATCCCCTAAGCCTTCACAGGAATATAATTTTCATTTTAATTGTTTCATTTGAAAAATAAGGTTCTTATTTACAGCAGCAAATGATATTTTGATTTTTGCTTGCCTTTTATATGAAAATCCAATGGGGAATGAAAAATCAACTGGACGAATATAATATAGTGATATTAAGTTTCCCAAGTGTAAAATAAATCCATATTTACGAATGGTCTTCTCTGAACGACATTTTTCTCTTCCCATAATGACGGGCAAAAATCTGTTTGAAGAATTTCCGTAAAATCGGTTACATTAGAATTTGTTAAATCTAACAAGGTCAAAGGAATAATAGCATGTTTACCTAATGAAAGAAAATTCATCATTGTATAATTATTTAGTTTCTTGTAGCTGGGAGGATATGCTTTAGAATTTTTCTCTATTGTCGTTATCTGCATTTGATGGTAAAATGGTTTTTATTGCATTTGCATACATACCAGGTGCAAAAATACACCTCTTTAGCGTTACAGAATTTGCCACAATATTGTTGTATTCATAGAGGCCAGAATATCACCACAGTTATTGCATAACATTAGCCTTTATTGATGATATATGGGTATGTAAGCACTTTGTTAATTACCACAGAAAATTAATTTACTTATATTCTTATTTTGGCTAAAAGAATTTTCTGTTGAACTTTACAAAGTGACTATATTTGTACTTATTAATTTATGATTTCATTAGGTGACGTCTGAAATGTGTAAATTATATGTTGCCTTTATTCATTTGACAACACTGGTGTCAAAAACTATATAAATGGCGTGAACGACTAGAATTTTGAATAAGCCTCTCTCGGGTTAGCACGCGGGTAAGAAAATCTAAGGCAGCCGACGTCCTCTGACGGTACCGTCTCTTTGCCCATTATTAAGGCTCATGAGAGGTATGTTCGTTGTATTCATCCGATTTTCAATTAGTAACTCCTTAAATTTTCCAACGAATCACCGTGTATTACCCTGGCATCTGGTTTATAATTCATCTTGAGTATTTGCCTCTCAGCGGGCATCCGTACCACGCTGAGCTCTGGGGATGGTTTAGAGAGTATTCCTCGCGGCTCGAGAGCCCATCATCACCCCAGGCGACCGAGGGACGTGCTCCGGAGTGCGAGAATGGAGTGGGATCGGGAGACCACCCCCTCGATATCATTTTTTCGCAAATCGCTTCGGCATTATTCTCAGCCTCCTCCTCATCCGCTCCTTCATCCCTCCAAATCCTGTCTGATGCCCTGGCAATGGCCTTCTTTACTCTCCCGATTGAATGTTC
Organism: Ischnura elegans; assembly: GCF_921293095.1. Classification (NCBI taxonomy): domain Eukaryota; kingdom Metazoa; phylum Arthropoda; class Insecta; order Odonata; family Coenagrionidae; genus Ischnura; species Ischnura elegans. The sequence goes on from NC_060252.1 coordinate 12,533,799, forward strand.
TCCCATCTCTCTTCTTCACTCTCCCGCCGCCCGTTTCCTGCTCTTATGACTAGGTTCCTCTACCCCCACGGGGTGGATTAAGGCCCTTGTTTTGGGAAGGAGGGAGGTTTGCGGTTCATTCATTTCATTTCATTCCACGGTGCCAAGTGGGTATGCTACATCTTTATAGGACGGTGTAATAATTTAAGTCTGAGCTCGAGAAATACTTTGGCATGTCGCTTCCGAAAATAATAATTATTATGTTATGACTCTATTCCATACTAATATAGTCTTGTATCTGTTTTTAGTATTTAAACTTGAAATTATCCGATTCATTTTGTAATAAAATCCGTATTTTACGGAAATTTATTTATTTCCGGGATTTGTCAACTCACAGAGGTATAGGTCGGCGGATCACTTAATTGATATCGAAAATGGTCCAATAGTTTACTTTGGTGAAGTAATATTGACCCAGTTAAATTCTCCTCGCAGCAGGTAATCGACCACTATTTTCGGAAAGGATTTAAGGTGATATTTAGGCAATGGCATGTGTATAACAATGGATTTTTTTAGGTATTTCCAAAATACTACAGTTAAGACCACATTTCTTATTATTGTATTCAGTTTCCATTATAATGCTAATTGCTTTCAACTCTGTCACTGCCTATTTAGTTTCTAATTTCCAATTGTTAATTTCTGTGAAGTAATGCGTACTCAGTTAAGTTCGGAACCTTGACATTTAAAATTAGAAACTTTATTTCCGTTAATGCGCTCATATTTGCTGAGTGGCATTTCGCGTTGCCTCCATGAGTTGTTGGAAAATATTTGCACGATTGTGGTAGAACTAATTATGATTTCTCCTCATCTTGTGTTATTGTCTTTCGGACTATTAATCTTATCTTATTTTCCTCTTACTACTAGCATGTCAATCTTCAAATAATTTCGTTCAAATTCTTTTCTTAGAATATTAAACACGATATATAGTTATGAAAAATCTTTTATAAAACAGATGAATAAAATTTTTTCTACGTCGTATTTTCGCAAACGCCAGTCCATATCACCTTTGTATTGCCCTTTAAGTAGATCATTGTTTCATTTTTCCTTTGCCAAACGTTAGAATCTGCCTAAAGTTATTTTGAGCAAAACTTTATCATCTGGATTTTAAATGAAAAAGTATCATCAAAAATTTTATGACAAAAGGTATGACGTATTTTGACGAACGTTATTGACGAATTCGGGAATGTGTCATCAAACGTGTATTTTAGATCGCGAGCGGGTCTCTTTCCGGAAACATTCTTTAAGTAGAGCTGGAATATCTTTTAAAATGCCGGGGAAATGCATTAAATCACACGTGTGATTTTTCTAGCGGTGATTCCAGTTTCACCTTCTCAGTTTTACCTACTCTCTCATTAGGTCTTTATAATTTTTCACCTCACGTAACCTAATTACGAACCATAATTTCACATTATTTTTGAAAGGGGTTTTTCTTAGAAATGTTAATTTAAATAAGTATAAGCAGAAGAAAATCAAAGGAAAATGCTGTGAAGTATTATTATAAAATGTTAGAAAGTGTTTCAGGCAGAACTTAAGGTTAACTGTGGTGGGACGGATATTTAATATATCAAATAATATTGCAAGTTCTATCAAAAAGAGTTTCCATCGTGACTTGAAACATTTATTTTATTTGTACTGTGAGTGAATTTTTCATAAAATCTGGTAATTACTATTTTTAATCCAACGATCACATTAACCGGAGCGGATCCCTCTATCGCTTCGCTTCAGTATAGCCCCCTGATTCTCACCCCACCTCTGTGTCTTGATCTTAATTTTCTCCACAAGCCTCACCAAAGTCATCTTCGCGATCGACCTCGGCGGCACTCTACTAGAAGGCCTGTGCTCTTCGTTCCTTGTGTGAGTCTATCCCAGGGTTTTCGCGATTAAAGATTTTTCTTTTCATTCTTGGGGAGAAAGATGAGCCCCAAGAGTGGCTGTTCCAGTCAAAATGTGACTTTTATTGGAGTTTTCAGTGTCTTCGTCCGGGCCTCAGCTTTACGAGTTGAGCGTCAACCTCTGAGATCCCGAGCTCCCTTCTTTTTTTTTATATACGGCTCCACTGCCGTGGCCCCAATAGACTAAAGGCTCTTCCATTAATCTTATTTCTCTCTTGCGATACAGATGCGTCTTGAGGAACTCTTCGATCCACCGAGCCTGATCCATTTGATGTCTTTTCGCCTTGCTTTAAAGAATTTCGGTACTTAAACACACCGCGATTGTGGCAGCCAACGTATCATTTTACGAGCAACTTCCCTGCAAAGATTTAGGGGCAGGAATTTAGTAATTTTTATAGGACATTTCCGCCGTGTAGTTCTGCTCTCAGTGATTCTAGGAGTAATGCTACGTCAGCCTAATGGTATCATTACTAAATGTCAATTTCAGGCTCAAAGTGGAGGCTTCAACGTAGTCTAGCGAGACGGACTGTGATACGTCATCGAATTATATTCTCAATTTGAGAAGAACTAATTAGTGTTGTAGAAGCGTTATATTTATAATTACCTTAAACTTCCAATTGAATAATATCCAGGAAATTGTTTACTTTAACCTGGATCCGCCCAATGTAACATAAATGTCACACCCTGTATCGCTCCACTGTAATGGCTCTTGCATCGTTCGGGCACGGTATATTGTTGTGTTTTATACCTTATAAGAAAGAGGAAGCTAAGTGCTTCAATTCAAGGTAAGAATTGTCAAGTGAGAGTGAAGACCTATCCTTTGAGTACCCCTGGTACTTATGCGCCTTCCCTAGACACTAAAAATGGACGTTCGCTTTGTGTAAATATTTAATTTTTTCATTAACTATATGCGATACAGCGACAATTTTTGGTATGTATCAACATAATGATACAAAATTATTAATAATACATTAATATGTTTGGTATTGCTTTCCATTTCTGTAATATACTCTGATAAATGTTACTGTGACATAAATGTCACATTGGGCGGATCCCTATGCAAATTTTCAAAGTTTCGACTTCTATGCTCTAGTTATAATTTATTCCATTTTCAACGTTTTTTCCTCCGTATTCCCGCCAAAAGACTTATTATTTATCAATTAGTCGATAAATTTGCATTTATTAACTTTTATTCCGGTAATTACTTTTGAATTAATTTTTTTAATATTAGGGATATCGATAGCTCAGAGATATTACACTGTGTGAAGCCAAATAGCTTCCGGAAAACGAAGACTTTGACGAAGTACAATATACCTTGAGCTACCAGAAGTAGCAATTGTCACTGATGAGGACATTGCAGATGACCAGGCTGGTGGACTTGTGGAAAATTTAACGGGAAGACAACTTTGGACAAGAGTGGAGCTTGTTTTGCAGCTTGATAATGATAATACTAATGAATTTCAAGAGAAGTCCTGAAGTATTTCGGTACCAGTTAGATGTAAGGAAAAGGATTCGAAGTCAACGAAGCTTACATCACTTCTCCAATAGAAAAAAGTAAAAAGAGAAGCTGCCAATTTGCGACAAGAAGGTCATTTTGTAAGAAATAGGTTATTCCCCGAAACAGATCTTCCTGAATAGAGGGAAAAATTAGGTGTAGAAATTTTTTAAATAGTTTTTTCGGATGACATTCTTTTTTCTCATGGCGGAATTAGATAATTATACTACTTCTATTGTTTTTTCATCTTCTAGCATCAGTAAAGAGGAGATGAAAATTTTCATTGGGATTTTACTGTTATGAGGATGTAACTGGTTTCCATCCAAGCGATGCTCCTGGGAAGATTCTGGGGGTGCTCACAACTCAATGGTTACCGTAGCCTAGCGAAGGAATAGGTTCTTTGTGATGAGTAGATACCTTCACTGTGCAGACAATACGATGCCCGACATAATAGACGAATTGTGGTAGCTTCGCCGTAGATCACTAAATTGAAAGAACGTTTCAGAGGGATGTTTCCCACTGAAAAAAACTCTCTTTTGGCAGGAGTATGATTGTGGAGTATTTTGGTATCCATACTTGCATGTAATTCATTCGGCGGAGGACAATCAGTTTTGGTGGTAATGGTGGAATATTTTCCTTAACTTTTGGATGTAGCTGTTCACAATCTGAAGCTGTTCACAATCTGTTCACGAGCGAAATCTGGTCATTGCATGTCACAATTAGAGATCAGGCGTGTAATAATGCAAACATTACTGACCATACATCGATGCAAAGGCAAGTATAGCCGCCGTACTACTTCATTTTCAACAGAGGCAGACAGTGAAATATGTTACGATGCTAATGATCAATTAGTCTCAAAAGATTGCGTCGCCGTGCTGGAGAACATTGCGCTTCCGTCAAATGCACTGCATGCGATGCATGAAATATGGACAAATATTGCTTTACTACTTACCACTCAAAATGGTACGTATACACCGGCATTGAACTCTAAAGCAATCTTTAGTTTATATGAAACAAATTGATTCAAATTTAATTCAATTTTACAAGGTATTACACCCTTATATGTTGTGAGAATATTTTTCAAACATGTATATTTATTCTATGTATTTTCCAAAATTGGGAAATGCATTTTCAACTATTTTACTTATTAGCCATGTAAAAATATTATTTAAATGTACCTTCAACAAATCCATTGATTGTGTCAATTCAAGGTTCTGTAATTTCATAACACTACTGCCGAAAACTTAAATTTATACATAAATTTAAAATAATTATTCTTGATGTGTATTTGACAAGTTTATAATATAAACATTATAAATTTAAATATACCCCAAACTTGTGAAATAGCATTGAAAAAATCCAAAACACTTCTACATCTTAAAAAATCACAATTTACATCGAAAAATTTATGAATCGCGGGCAATGGAACTCTGAAAATTATTGCTAAATTTTTAAACAATTTGCTTTAAATTTAAACAAAAGTTTGAAAATAGTGTACGTAAGTAATAATATGTTTTTCTAGTGTTTTTTAACATTTAAATGAACAGTGCAGCTCAAATGCGAAAAATATTTGCTTTTTCTGGGGAAATATTACCTTGCACCAAAAGACAACAGATCCGCCCAATGTGACATTTATGTCACAGCCTGTATCTCGGAAACTACACAACCGATCAACGAAATATTTTCAGAATGTAGTAAAACTGAGACTCTTACCATTCCCCTAGAATATGAATTATTAATCTCAAAAAAAATATTTTGGGCGGATCCAGGTTAATATGCTTTATGAAGTGTCCAAACATGAGAAATCTCAGGTTAATTTATAAGTTTTAATCAAAGTATTTAAATTTAAATCGCGTTTTTTATTGCTCAATGGAACGATTTACGCAGGACCTAGAGTTCGAGAATATATTTTCTCACCCCTTGTGAAAAAATAATTGTTATGCAATGCAATCTAAGTTATGCAAATATATCCTTATATTTTTATAGAGTTGAAATGCATGATTTCCTTCTTAATTTTGCAATAAATCCGATCTCTTTTTTAAGTTTCATACTCTTATCTCATTTAATAAACTTCCCAGTTGTTAACTGCAAAATACGCTATACGAGTACGTTGATATCGAGCCCGAGGTCAGACGATCTCCTTAAGCGTATCCAATGATCATTAGCAAATAACAAAATATCGTGAAGCACAAGGCATAAAAATGTGTCAAAATGACTATAATTACTAAAAACATGACTAAAATTTTATTTGCCAATTAGCACACTTTCGAAATTTCCTAACATTTTTGAAGACCAGGTTAGTAGTAAGCATCAATTTATATGAAATTAGCATCGATTCTTTTTTCCTTACGGAATATTTAGGGTGAATTCAATTGCTTGAAACGAGTTATGAACCGTAATTTACGTAAATATACACCTAATGACCCATTATATTGTTTCGTAATAATTGTGATGTAAGCTCAGTGTCATTTACAGCGTCTTAAATCTCATGCTACGTAGTGCAATTAATAAAAAAAATATCCCTTCAGCTATTACATCCGTAATATTAAGATATCAATCACGATAATATGCAATTTCGCACACTAGTTTCCACAGTAGCCATTTTATTGAGTTAGAATTAAATAAATATTACATTTGCTACTGGAATAGTACATTCCCGGTGGCAATGGATTTGATTCAAGTACATACCCAGCCATTATAAAATGAAAGTTATAAAATAAAACTTTCGAAAATTAAATTAATTAAAGCTATTAATAGTTTTTATGTGTATGAACAGCGCAAATCAATCCTCTCTTGGACACATAATGTATTTTCTACGGAAGTCTCGTTAATCAAATTGTTCCATTCGCAGACCGCTTTTACCCCAAAGAAAACAAAGGATGAAAAGGAATCACTCTTTTTTCATTCAAAGGCACAAAGAGTCTTTATTAATGTCTCCCATAATTTATCTTCAAATAGTAAAAAAAAACAGCTTTGATATGCTGAGTGAAGTTCTCCGATACATAGAGTCGGATCCGTTGGATGCGATACGCAGTGCTGCATTGCGAGTCATTAAGGGTGAATCTTTGTTATGGAATACCCTCTTCACGACTCCCTGAGAACGTACGGAGCGCTCAAATTTCGTTTCGGTGCAAGACTCTTCCAGTTAATCCCTCTCAGTTTGGTGGGCGGCATCGCTATTTTGCTTTAGTCCCCGTTTAAAAACGCTAAACTGTCGCTTTAGCCCGATCATATTTGACCATCCTATTTTTTTTGTCCAACCAAGTTCCGCTTCCCTTATAAACCCACCGTACAGTTTATTTTTTGTTCCTAATCGGGATCGTTATCGAGAATGTCTCGGTTGCTCATACCCCATTGGCCGAATTCCCGCGTTGTCCCTCTTTGTATTCCACTACCCCTTCCCTCCCCTCCACGCGTCACCGCCCCACATTCCAACTCACCCCCTCCCCTCCAGAAACCCACCCCTCATTTCCCACACCCCCGACTTCCCCTTCCCCCACTCCAAAATTCCCACCCCTAACTTTTCAACCCCTTCTGCCTCCCGCCCCTTTTATATAGTGCGTCCCACCCCCAAATCCGACTCCTAACCCCCTCCCCCCCACACACCATCCCAACCTACTCCACCCATGTGCCCCCTTCTACCCCATCCCCCCCAGAAATCCTCCCCCCACTCCTCACCCCCTCTCGCGCTCGGCCGGGTCACGCTACGCGTATTGATCCGCAGGGCTGAGTTTGTGGGGCAGGGGAGGTTGGGGGCGGGAGGGTTGAGGGAGGGAGGGGGATTGTAGGGTTGGCGGGGCGTGGATGAGGAGGGTTTTGATCGTAGTAGTGTGAGTGACTGCGCGGAGGAAAGGGAAAGGGGTGAAATAGTGCAGAGCCGGGAAGAGGAGGAGGGCTTTGTGGAGGGAGTAGGAAGCCACGAGGGGGGCGTAAGGAATGGGGTGGAGGGAGCGGCAATATGGTGTAGGGTGGAGGGGAAGGTGTAGGGTTCGGAGTCGGGGGAGTTGGTGGCGTATGACGCGGTTCGAGAAGTGTTGCCGCCGTGCTCGCTAAATTCGAGCCAGTAAAAGTTTACCATTTGGCAGTGGGCAGGTATTTACGTTTCCTGATTTATATCCACACATTTACCTCCACTGCATATCAATGCGTTGCTGCTGGATTCACTACTGGCAATCCCCTTATTCAGCTATCGCGACACTAGTGTCGCTTTTATTTTCCGTGCTTAGATATTGTTAGCAATGGGATAATCCAGCCTTTACCTTAACTTGTTTGTGGATTAATGATCTAATTAGGGCTGCTATTGCACGCTTGTATTATTATTGTGGGATTGCTTAATGTGAAATAGAGCATTATCTTAGATTTTAATTACCATAAAATGATTTAACAGACTTAACAGAGCTTATAATGACAGCAAATCACAACAGCAGCTATTGACCCATTTTTCGCTTGTTTTTAGCTATTATTCAAGGATCTATATATCGTCCTGTAATAACTTTGGTTAAATTAATTATGAGAGTAATCTGAAAACCAAATTTAGACTTAAAGTAGTAATGTTTTTTAGAAAGTGAAATTGTGACACATACATTTTCTGGGCACAATCCTCAAGTCCTTCGCAGCTCAACCACGGGTTTCCCTTGGAATCCAGTCATGAACGCCAGTGCGACAGTGTGGCTGTTAATATACTCTTATTATCACACCAGCTGGAAATTAGTGTAGGTACTCATGAGAGGATTTCTGGTACAAACAAATTAGCTTTTGTGTTACCAAATCAATAGTTTGTTCTTTCATGGATATAATCTTAGGTACAGCATACTTAATCCAACTATTTTTATAACATGTCTTTCCCCTCATTCATTAATGAAATAAGGAACCTGCAGAAATGAAATAAGACTTATTTTTCGTAATGGCGAATGAAGGACCTTTATATTTAGCACCTGACAGCACTGCAACGACCAATTAAAGAAATGAATCACTAATAATGAATTTGTTGGAAGGAGTGAAATTGTAAAATTATTTCTGTTCACAAAAATACCAACGCTGAATACGCTATGTTTGCGTACACACTTTCGAAGCACGCGATAAAATGTAATTTTCATGATGGCGGTTAGATTGTCACCTTTCGCGTCAGTCGTTCAAAGTAACGAGCGTAATTATAGCGGTGCTACTGATGGCAGGTGAGGTTAAGGGTTCATGTGCCTTATCACGAACTCTCTCTCGCTTTGATTCACACTCCGGTGCTCCTCTTTACTGTGGAGGCCGACAGAATCGATTTAAGAGAGCAACGACGCATTCATTGTTTGCGTGCAGCTGATAACTGCCGTGTCGGCGCTATTGTAGGCAAGTGGACCGTAGAACTAGCGATTGAGGAATATTCGGATTGGGAGCGGAGATCTCGCACCTGCCTACCCATTTCAGTGCTAAGGAAACAGCCTCTTACGCCAACACATAGGTACACGCCATCGTAAATATAGAGGCTCTCATTTCAAAAGTATTATCTACAACCTCCTTTCCGTAAGTCAATCTTTCAGATCTTTAAAGTGCTAAAATCATTACGATCGCGTGCGAAGCAAAAAACCTCTCCTAAATCCCTCACCACTTCATCTCGTAGGTTGGTAGGATAAGCGAGGGTAGAGCTCATCCCGGACTAATTTAAAGGTCATGTGAATTTCGCACTTCAATTTCGAGTTCCATTTCATATTTTCAGGGCCATTGAAATAATTCCCCCGGATTTGCATCTGCTATCCTTATAATCGTAGCCAAACGCTTGCTTTACCGTGCCAACACGCTTCCAAAACCATTTTTAGCGCTGATTTATTTTAACCTATCTTTCACTTTTATTTTCAATTGCCGGGAAATTCTTACCTGGGTTTGCATTTACTTAGTATGGAAATCGGTCATTTTACAAGTAAAAAAAATTATTACCCTTTTGCAAGTTTAATGAATATATTTCATGGAATATCAGAAATTTCCTTGCGAAGTGATATATTTAGTACTAAAGCACCCAGGGTTATGCGCATTTTATCTATTCAGTCATCCTCGTGAAATACCCAATTTTTTTAACACCAATGAGATGTTTCACGTAATAACCCATGCAATTATTAGTTCAACGAGCTCATAAGCTGAGCAGGTTAACATACTGGTGTGTGCAGAACCAAAACTGCCAACTGCGCTAAAAACTAAGCAATGAATTCCTATCTATTTTTTACATCTTTATTTTGTAAATAGTTAAGCTTACTTTTTTCAAATATGATGTAGTATGCTGAGGATTCTTTTCTCTGCTTGCATATTAAAATAGGAAAAAACACTGCGGAAAATGACGATCAGGTAGAACTTGTCAATTAACTCCAAGAGCGGTGCAAGCCCGTTTCGAAGTAAACATTTGCTTTACTTAAGCAATTATTTGTGCATATGCTCATGCCATTTGTGCATGTGTTAGTCATGAAATAAAGAGAAATAAATTCTCTTTAATGCGCCACTCTCAGGCTCCGAGAATAATTCAGTCTGAATTCGCTTGAAGTACTCCTATGACAAATACGTAATCACTCCTCGGCAAGTATTTTTTATTAGATGCGGGGAACAATATAATATAAAAGCTGCTAATAAATGCTCATTTCCTACTTTTTCAGTGTATCGGAGGGAAAGAGAGGGGAGGGGAACCGCTGGAATGGTTGGGTGAAGGATATTAAAGGAGAAGGCCGAGGGAATTTTATTGGCTCAAGGATCGCTCGCTGCACGGGACTGATTCCTTACTGCGCAATTGCCCTTTGCTTTAGCGAGAATAAAATTTAAATGATAACATTAATCCTAAGGTAGTAAAGAGTCACTAGTGTGTATTTGTCTACCCTTGCAATGCAGAAGTTTCCGAACTGAGCGGGGCTGGGATAAAACGCACGCATTTTATGCCTCCACGTATACAATGTTATACTGACTCGTTTGGACTGTGTTCGTTTTTCACGTTCGTTTCAGGCGGAAAAAAATTAAAGCTCCTGCAGCAAACTGCGGCTTCAATTGTGTCAGAATCTCAACTAGCGGTGCTCACAATGGTAATAATACTAAAAGCTTTACCAACGTCTCTCAGATTTTTGTGTCTTAATGTGCTTTCAATCATTGGCGTAACGTTGTAGTGAGTCAACCCACCTTATGAGAGCACATGATTCAAGGGAAGTATCCCATCTATTAAGGGGTGAAATGGTGCAGTTTTTACGATGGTCAAATTCCATGCATAAATTGTATATTGCTCCAGTAGTACTGGAGAATATATAAGTTTTTGATTTTTAAAGTGTGTTTCGTGAATAAATATGTAGTTAATACTAGTGGTAGTAGTAATAGTAGAGGGAACTGAAAGCGTTAATGTATATTGTTTCGAGGTTAAATTCTGCAAAAATATTTCTTAATAAAGTAATAACTTAAAGCTAGCATGTATCTAGTAATATATTTTTTTTGTTTTGGCCATTTGCTGTGTTCTGTGTCCCACTCATTTTAAATTATTTATCTTATCCTATCCTCTCAATTTAGTTTATAACAAAACCGTTTATTTACCAGTAAGGAAGAAGCAACTGCCTAGATTCACAAAACTTAATTAAATGCCATGAAGCTGTGACTAGATATAAAATCAAGTTTTGACCTCGATATATCCATGTTTGAACAACTCCATCGTTCCGTAAATTTGTTGGCCTTCGGTAAATTTTCGCCTCCGTTAAACATACCTTACTTCAAAATGTCACTGTGGTATCATATTTATTCCTAAGTCAATATTCTTTGGGTTGTATCTTCAAATACTTATGGAATATTAGACTCTGGTTCTTAAGTATTGAGAGATTCACACCTCGTATTCCCATTCTCTTTTCTCTTCCATCGTATTATCACGTTTTAGAAAATTCCACAACTTACTTCCAAACATGGAATTAACTTATTTACTCATTATTGGCGTGCATATTTTGCGAAGCATAACGAGTGTACAAGTACATCTAGATATCATAATCCGTACGATACTATTCTGATTGACCTAACGAATTTTTATAAATTACGGAAAATATTCAGGATATCTTTCACGTGCTCCATCATTGGGCTTACATCCAAAATTATGCTTACATATTTTTATGTTTATTATAGTTTTCTACCGATTAAGGTAGGTTTGCATGGAGCTTCACGAAGCGAGAAAAGATATTAATTACAAATAGGTCAAATTCATGGAAAATATATAATTATATTTTATGCTTCACTCTCAAAGTTTCAAATCACTAAAATTTAGTGCCTCTGTCCGGAAGTATACTGGCACATCTATTAAGGCCATATTTTTTAATAGTAAGTATAAAAATTATTATTCTGAATAAAATATATATATAGACATTTACTAAAAATGAATTCCTCCCACCTCGAAGCGTCAGCGAAAGGCAAAATACGTGGTAATAAATGTGTAAAAAATAGCTGTACATTAGGGCCTTGGTAGGTGGTGGTTAGCTGTAAGTTGGTGGAAACATTCAACGGGAGCAGGGTAAAATGTGTATGTAGGCTAAAGGAGAGGATGGGGTTATGCAGAATGACTGCGGAGGGAGGGGGTGAGGGAAGGGAGGGGGTGGGGGTGGAAGAGAATGAGAAAGGAGGAGAGGGGAGGTGAGTTGTGCTGTACTGCGGACGGAGTGGCAATAACGAGAGTGTTTATTTTTCCGGTCGGTGGGTTAGGAGTGAAAAAAGGATTCTTTGCCTTCCTTTTCTCTTCCTCTTTCTATCTCACTCTCTCTCCTTTAACGCTTATCTCTGTACTGTATGTCCTCCACCTCCTTTTGTTTATCCCTCCATTTTCTTAAAAGGATACCTCTCTGTCTATTTTTCAGTACTTTTTTCTGTTTCATTCCGTCTCGCTTCCGAGTAGGTGCGCACTGTGTATTATGCACGCGAGCCTTTAACCCTTGTTGTCCCGCAACTTACTATTGGATGTAGTGTTAATGGAAGCTACTTCAACAATAAGTTTTTCTAGCACTTCCTTGGCTAAGTGCATGGGCACTGAATGTGGCGTACGGTGAAATACTTACTTGCTTTTTTATATCCTTCGAAAACTCTGGTATTCGATGCATTTATTGACTCACAATTTAATGAAATCCTCAAAAATAAATTTCGCTCTTTAATAAATCTTTTGGAATAGATAAATTTTTGAACATTTCTTGAATGTCTCCGTAATAAATGCAATTAAATAAGAGAGAAATCAATGGCTAAATTGTGTCCTTCCTCACTTAAGGGGCATACATATGTATTTGCTGAGTTTTATCTTCACTTAGATGTCACTGTTACCGCATGCTATGTCAGTCTTACGTGGGCCAGTACATTTATGTGTGCCATGTAAGCCGCTATCAATATGTTTGATATTACGTTAAAAACGTTGTAGTGCAAGATAAAGTGACCATGACTACATTTAGGTTGAAGTAATATGTTATTAAACACCTACATAAGTATAATCCTTATACTAATTAATTGAATCGCATTTTCGTCTTGACGTGTTAAATTTAATAAGTATCACTTTCCAAATATTTTTATTCAAAACTGTTATGTACGGTATGATTTAAGTATTGAGTAACACTTTCATGCCTTACGCTGACTGATGGAATTAATATTGTTGCGGCTTTAGTTCTGAGACCACTTGTGTAATGAGTGCCTATAAAAGCATTCGATATAATTTTGTGCATGAAACCTTCGTGGTGTCCGATTTTGCGGATTCTACACTTACGTAACAATGATTAACCGCGAAGGGAGATGATCATATTGACTGAGAAAAAAAGCCCGCCGCGCCAGTCTTTGTTTATTTACCTTGGAAATTTCAATTATTTGGCGGACAATCTCAGGAGTGAGCGCTGGGGATAAAAGACAAAAAAAACAGTTTCATATTTGCTTTCCATGCAGCTGAAGAATGTAAGTTTATTTAGAACTCCATTTTTGAAATCACTCATCTTCGGAAAATCCGTAGGTGGTACAATCGTGAAGGTCGATAGATACTCCAAAAGCAAATGCTGCCTCCATTATTTCGCTTTGAAATTGAGGACATCTGAATCTTCTCATTTCAGTTGCGGGCTCATACAGTTTTATTTCCTCTCTAACACAATTACGTCCACCGATCGTTTCAAGATTCAGTCCCATTCATTCCTCACCCTTTCCGTGCTTGACGTTCGATTTTAATTTGCCAGCATTGAAGCTCAATCTCAGTTATCGACTCTCGCATGCTTAACATAGGTTTAAGTACTGCCCGCGAAAGGATTTCTGGCGAGCCAAATCATTTAAGTGGTGGGTAGAAGCCACTATGAAATGGCCTAATAGAGTTTAGTGTCCGTGCTCGTTGAGTAAAAGGCGAGGGGTTTAAACTTTTTTACGACAGCCTATTGGTTGGGAAAAAAAATTGTGGTCATGCCTTCGCAATATAAATCAGTGGCCGTGGCCGTTATAGGAGAATGTTTCCTTCACAGTCAGCTTGGGTGGACCGTTGGATATATTTAAAGCCTGCCCACCGAACGAATGTGGAACAGGGGTGGTGATTTTTTTATTTGAGTTGTCCGGCTGTTAAAATTCACTGACTGAGATAGAAGATAAATATTTATTTTAGCAAAGAATGTAATGAATTTTGTTATAAATGTAGGTGTAGTAACAGCAACACAGGATAAATGATCAATGTAAGTGTATGGGCATAGTGAAAAAATAAAAAAGGAAAAATATGGTTTAATGCATTATGTACATGCACACATTAATTTACGTTTTTCAGCACAGTTTTAACATTTTAAGTAATTCTATTCAGTTCAGAATTTTTACATAAATAGCATTGCTACTGATTAATAATCGGTTTACGAATATAATTTGATATTTTTATTCATAAAGACCTTGAGGCCTAAGTATCGCCCATTAGGCTAAAGCAACACCTTGTTGAACCAAACCTATTTCCCTTGTCGCATGAATTGCTCATGTACCTTCTCTATTTTAATCAATCACGATGAAGTTAGTTTCATCCTATTCTGCAAATACAAAGGTGGCGAAAAAATTTCCAGGAGCAGCTCATATCTAGGAGTAGCCGTGGGGAGAGGTGAGCTGCGTCTGAGAAATATGCTGGAAAATGAAATTGAGAGATGGAATCGAGACAGTAATGAAATTTAATGGAAAGAATTTTAATAAAAATTAGGTACGTTATCACGAGAAAAGAGATTACTACGATCTGTTGAGTGAGTGACTAGATATGCCAAATACACCACGAAATGATTGCAAAGGGAATTTAGTACTTTTTCCAGAGAATATGTATATGCTATAGTTTTTATCAATATTTAGAGCCAATTCCTTTAAGTTCACTATCGGCAAAAGCTCTTGGAAGCTATAACGAAATTACTCTCATACAAAATTGGTTTAAGACTTTGGCGGAATTTATTGTTCTGCCGCTCAATGGAGGTGCCATTGAATTTGGGAAATAATAATCCCCAAAGTTACACAACTACCTATCTTTAAATTCAATTGAGGTTATACCCGTAGGATTTAGAATTTTCTCATAGTTCTTAAGTTCGTCTTTGAGTGATGTTCTCATGCATGCTGGATTTCTATCAAATCCAGAATTAGTATAAAAAAATTATCAAAGACTAACCCTTAAAGTAGTGTCATGTTGCCAGCATTCCATCACAATATTTTAAGGTATTTTTACTTTTCAAGTGACGTTTTTAGAAAATGAATTGAAGCATCAAATTATTAAATAGAAAAATGGACCCGGATAATCAATTTACCAGTTACTTGTCTCTGAAAAAATGATTTAAATAAATTAATTAGAGGAAAATTTTCAGCAAACAACCTGTTAGATGTATTTTATTTTTCTTTGCCATACCCCAGTGAACTATAAAGGGTCATACAGTGCACAATTCTCCACTCATTTTTCTGAGTTGGTATGTGAAAGACTAATCAAATCGCTGCTCTGTCACTTTGATGAATGAACCTTTCTCTGTGCGAGCCCTTCTCTCTCCCTTAAGGAATCACGAACATCTACTATCTTCCGAAGCGCCCGCAGGTCAAGAAAAACAAAAAGCATTCACAATTCCTTTTTTCGGCTGCGTCCAGCCCATTTATTCATTGTTTGTTTCATTTACATGGAAGAATTTCACCTTTTCACGGTAACTGCCCCTTCCCGCGTCTCCCACGGTTTCACCTGACGGGAGTTGGGTTGGGGAACAGAGGCGTTGGGGATCACTGCTCGGTGCCGAAGGGAAAAACGAACGGAAGGACTGGAAAAGAATGGGTTGGGAAGGAAAAGAAATAAAAAAGGAACGGAAAAGATATCAATTGCAAAGCAAGGGGATATATTTATGCCTCAGTGTATACAGTCGCGTAACCTTATGTAACTTTCCCTATGTCGTCTAGCCATGCGGCAACGCAGCCTCAGGTGGAGAGCGTATCTATCGTTCTTTAATTTCAGCTATTTTAAGTTGAAATTTTTGAACCTTTTCATATTTAGATTTTCCTGGCCATGTTATTTTTGTAACAGCACAGTTATCAAAATGTATTTTTGAAGATCTCGTGTGGATCACAAAGTTTTTGAAAGTCTTAGTAGTACTCATACCTATTTCCAAAAATGTGAACCAACTGCCTCAATAAATTGGTAAACATTTAGGTAATTATGATTAGCAATCAAATTCTGATTCCTGTCGCTTATTATTAATCACCCACAACATTAAATCAAAGCATATTAATCTAGTTTTTTAAATTCGCCTCTTTGAGCCCTGCTAACCATATACTATACACTGCTATTGACTTTATAAACAGTGTTTATACGCCAATACAGGAACACTCACTGTTAGTCACACATTCTGGCGAGAGGAAACTGTTGGTTTTTTTTTACGGAAAGAGTTCGGCTTGGGCTTCAGTTGGGTGAGGGGCTTCGACTGGCAAGGGGAGGGTGGTAGGGCATTGAGAAAGATTTGGCTTGTCGTCTCTCGCAGGGAAGACGGACTGCCGTTTGGCACGTTTTTGCTCCATCAGTCCATGAGTTTTTGGAGTCCACACCTTCCTCTCCTTCCGTTCTCCTTTTCCACGTCATTCTTCCTCATTCTTTCTTTGCCTCTTTTTGGAAGACCAAAGCAAATAGAAGCTGGGCGTTGTCAATGGTGGACAATGGTGTTTTTAGCGACCAACAATTGATGATCTATAATATCAAAGCCTTGGATAGACGCAACCTTCCCAGGCAGGAATCGAACCCGTAGCGATTGGTTTAGTCAGGCTGACTAAGGCGGCACTAAAACTCCTTTCCATTGGTATGATAGGCGAGCACATTAACCATCCACCACCGTGACCAGTGAGTAATAGTCATCAATAGAAAAAAAATGAGGGCTATGAATTCAACTTAGAGTAACCAATTGTCAAGAAAATCTCAGCTCAAAATGCTATTCAATGAGAAAATCGACTTTTATTTATTGTTAACAAATTTTTTGGGGCTTTTGGTTGAAAAAGATGCTTTTCTTTCTTATCGCTTGAATATTTAAAAGCTGAGTCCTTTTTTTAATTGGGCCCTCTAAGACGCTTTAAAGTTTAATTGACTATTGGTCACTGGTACTCGCTGTCCTCTGTGACGGCTGAGTAGTTTACTCGGCTGTCAAAACAATCGGTGCACTTTCGAGACCCGCCTGGGTAGTTTGCGAGCATCCTGGGTGTTTATGAGCATCCACTGCTGGTTGCTGAAAACCTCCGAAATACCCGAAATAAAAAGGCTTCAATATGCGGTTATCGATTAGATTTGGATAGAAAAATTTCATAAATGACTGGTTGTAAATCGTTGGTGATAGCATGTTTTATTTATCGTGTTACTCTTTTCCTTTTATCTTGAACTTGTGAAGGCAAGTTAAGTAAGGACATGCCTATGTAAGCTTCTATCTCAAAGGCGATTTTTTTTACCTGAAATGAAATACACCTGCAATATTTTTTGTACTTATGATGAGAGATTTTCGTATACCATAGGTATTTCTGTGCACTGATAAAATGCAGAGATCATAGCATAAGAATTTTAAATGAATTTATAGCTCACAAAAAATCCCATAGATGAGCATTATGTCCCCTTCCGTACTTTGTTGTGAGCGAGACGAAAATGTGTCGATTGAGCTTTTATTTTTGGTCTAAGAAATACTCAATGAGTGCCAGCTGGCGTGGTTTGGATTTTGGAATGAACTGTTGCCCATTAGTGCTTCCCTTAATGTTCGTTTTGATGATGCAGAGTATGAGAGAAAGGGAGAATGTGAGTCTTTATGCATTTTAACTGCGATTCCATCCCCGGATTAGAAAGTGGAAATGTTCCCCCATTTCGTTTGGATAGGCGGAGCATATATATTGCTTCCTAACTGCTTTGTGTCCAGATGGCTTTAGCACCTTTGAAATACATCCTTTCTGAATGCTTAAGTGAGTTACGCAAATCAGGAGACCGAAGCTGGAATAGCAATTCCAAGGGTTTCCTTTATGGCCTCCGGAACGTTAAACTTTTGCGACTGGTGGCCCTGGATAGGTATTTATTTGCTTATCATAATTCTTCGGTCACTACTCTGATGTTGGCGGAAATGTTATCGTGCTCTCCATGAATGGCGGAGGAATTTGTGCGGTCCATTTCTCTTCATTGGGAGGTAAATGTCAAATATTAGGGACGTGTGATCCTGTGAGAAAGTTACTTCCATTTGTATGTAACAGGAATGCGGAAATGAAAAGCTTCATTCGTCTCTAGAAAAAAAGGATCATTTATATTATATGTTGAACATGTTAGCAATAACTATTAAACGTCTTGCGTATATGCACGGTAATAAATGTATAATTTGAGAAAAAACTCCTCATAATCCAGGAAAAAGGTGGTTTTTAACTGAAAGGAGATGCTTCAGAGTATAGTAATGTAATATGCCCTTTGAAACTGTGATAGTTACGAGATATATTGAAATATCGCTAAGACCCGAGTTCAGGATTTTCAAATCCTTTCGCATGGAGACTTACGGCGATTAAAAATTAAAAAGAGTAGGCTACGAGTCAGATGATATCATAGGGTCTAATATTAAAATTTTTGATCACGGTTCATTTAAATTTCTATTCACCGTTTTGTGCATACCATTGTTTTATGTTCAGTTATTGCTTAAAACGTTTTCAAAGTCGGGTAAAAATCTTAATACACTCATGAAATTGAAATTACTCTCTATGCGAACATTCCATTTAAAAACCTCCTACTTTAATCGCCGGTCTGTCAATCGCGTGTATACAATCCTTAGTTCATTGGACCTTTCGATAGTCTCGACTATACTTTCCATTCACTAAATGTGGTCTCGAATTGGAGACTGTCCCGTGAGAAATTAGGACAACACTATGATGTTCACCACTGATCTCGGGGAAAATTATCGCGACACGTGTGGTCAGGGACGAAGAAAATTATTTACCGAGAACGAGTGAGAAGGGTAATATTTATTCGTGAGGGAAGGCAGAAAATTATAAGTAAATAAAAACAGGAATTTTTCGGAACCTGAGGTGAGTGTTGATGTAATAAAAAAAGGAAAAGAATTCGGTGTTTTGTGCGAGTAAACAAGGCAAAAAATGAAAGGGGAAGGGGGTGACGGATGGAGGGGGAGAAGGAAGGAAGAAATGAGGGGTGGGAGATCCACGTGAAAAAATAAACAGGGAAGGGTTTTAAATGATAAATGTGGGCGCGGTGGGGTGGGGCATAGAGGACGAGTGAAGGGGAGGGAGAGGAAGTGGAGTGTTGGGAGGAATGGCGGGGAACGCAAGGAAGTTTGCAAAGGATTTAATGTTTACTTTATTTAACATTTTAAAGAAAATGATACCTATTTATTAAGATTGCCAGTTTAAAGAGCACTTATAAAAATAATAAATCAAACAAAGTAGTTAATTCAATTATAAATACATTGGTAAAAGAACAAGCGTATACCGAGGTCGCATCTCGAGTATTTAGTGATTTAGTAAGTTTTTCGGATTAAATGATTTGATTCCAAGTCAGTAAAATTTCTAATTGATAAATTAAAGGGGTTACTTTCCATCAGGATAAATTTATCAGGGCGGAAATAAGGTAGAAAAGAGAGCGTTTAATTTTTTATTGTCTTAGTAGGGCGTGGATAGTAACAATAAGAGTTAGTACAGGTGTGGCAGGAAGGTACTCTTATGTTGAAGAGGAAAACAATACCAGTACCTATTCTTAAAGTGCGAATTAATGGCGTTGTGAATCCATTTTATATCTGATTGGATACGGAGACGGGAGGGACTGGAGGTTGACAGAGAGGATAAAATTGTATCAATGGGTTGCTCCCGGAGATTTTAATCTATATATTTTACTGTTTTTGAAAAAAAGTCGTGACGCTCTTGGTATTGCAATAATTGTGGGAGAAAATACATCAAATGAAGCACTATTTAAAAAAATAATAACTGGAGGGAAAAACGTAATTGCTGTGAAACCGAGTACATTCAACTGTGTGACTGCACATCACGAAGGTGACTCTAAAGATTGAGTTAATCCTTTCCATCGTTAAGAAATTAAAAGTGTTGGTGCTTCAATTCTGTGAAAAATATTTTTTAAAAATAGCGGAAATGTTTAAGGAAATAAAAATATTTAAGGAAAATTTTAATATAAATTAATATGGAAATGAAAATATTTAAGGAAAGAGTGCTTTTAATTTGTATGCATGACTGAATGAAACGATGGAAGTAAGCAGGCATTGCCACCAATGAATAAGAGCATTAGCAAATAAAATGCCGACAAGAAATTATTAATTTGCGGGAAACCCTGCACTTTAATCGTATTTTGTTAAAATTATGTAGTCGTTAAGTGGTTTACAATTATATTATTCTTACGTTATAGGATAGTGGCTAAATCTTGAATGTTAGTTCTCTTTTCTTTAATGCACATGTTCTTGAGGCCATGGCAATAATATTTCCCTGACGACACGGTTTCGGTCAGTTATTGAAATGTATGCTATTTCCTATGCGTTTCGTCGTCTCTCCTGTTCTGAAAATTTGAATTGGTGAAAAAATTAGGTTAAATTGATTTCTTGGTGGTATACTTTATTCACAGTTGCAAAAAAAAATCTCAAGATTTTTATTTTACTCATTCAATTTCTGATTCAACCCTCAGGTTGGTGAGGGCAGAGCTCACCCCAAAGTAGGCATTAGGCGTGTGGATTTTACTCATTCATGATAAGGGAGCCATTTCGTTTTCTTGAGCCATATTTCACTGAGAGGATTTTGTTTTCGGGTGTCCGAGGGCTTCACTGGGATTGTAATCTAGAAGCTGTAGCCTAGTTGTAAATTGAAAGTAACGAAGTTGTATTTGCAAAGGTAATTTTATTACATTATCATTATTGTTAGTATTACATATTTGTATTATGTATCTGTAAAGACTTAAAATTTAAATCTACAAAATGCATAACCTATACTTAAGCCTACATCAGGGAAGATTATCATACCATTAATTTTCTGAAGAGATTAAATCCATGAGGAAAATTATCGCGAAGCACCACTATTTGGAGGCGGTAAATACTAGCGGAAATTTAAAACGTTTCTCCATACAAAGAATCAACTTTTGCCCGTGCCTCTATTTTAAGCGCGGGTACACGAAATTGATTTCCGCGAAGAAGACCCCCATGCCTCTCTCGAGAGACATAGCCATGTTAGCGGTGGCGGAGGGGTTGGTCTGTGTCAAGGAGAGGGGGTTTGAAAACCCTTGGGGAATTATCAGATCCGACAATACACGTCCCGAAAACTTCGCGCCGCCACCCTCCACTGGTCGCGGATTGGGAGGTCGGACGTTGGGGGATGTACCTCTGGGCTGCGGACGAAGGAGTTTTTAAGAGAAGATGAGGCCTGGATGGGGGAAGAGCAGAGTTCCGAAATGGAAATTCCACTTAATTAAAACGGACAAAACTGTCTTTTTTTCCATCCTCTCTCGCCACTCCCTTAGTTTTTCATCCCTCCTCACCACCAAAAGAGAACACGCTAGCTTCCTCTTCGGGAAAGGCAATCATTTGCAATGAGAACGGCGGCGGGTCGTAGTAGGGAAAGGTGGATAGGGAATAATGCTTTCCCGTTAAGGGCGAGGGAACGAGAATTTTGGCGTCATAAGCGGTTCGAAAATGGGTCTTCCTTCCCCTTTTCCGCGTGTTGTTCGCGCGATAAAGACTAAAGCTCTCGTGGAAGAGGTACGTGTACGGGGGGTTTGAGAGCTGGGCACAGAAGGAAAACCCTTTTGCGTACTCTGGAGTTTTGGTGAAGGGTAGGAAGTAGGGATGTGTCCTCGCTACACTGTGTTCGGTTCTGGATGTGGGCCTCCTCTCGTGGTGGCGGACTGGGAGTGGGCGGGGGAGGGCTGGTTTTTGAGATCTGTAGGCGGGATGGGGGATTCTGGGAGGATAACTGGACCCAGCAGACAGGAAGACTTGATGAATGGGTCCAATTTAGTCGACTGGCGCCTCGGCTAACCAGCGGGACGAATGGCCTCTGGGACTTACTCCCACCCCACCCCTTTTTCCTACCCCTTCCCCTACTAACCTACCCCCACCCCTTCACTCTCCTCTGCAGCCTCCCGCATGGAACACAGTAGCCTCCTACCCCTCCACCACCCCTCCCGCACCGCCCCCACTCCCACCCCTGGTACTCGAGCCCCACACCCACAAGCCCCGAGGCCGGTCCATCTTTCTCTCTAACCCCGGGAAAAAAATGGCCTCCCGTGCATATAGCCTCCCTCGATACCTCCCGAAATCGTGCAAATTCTCTTCCTCTGTCCCTTTCCTTCTTCCTCACTTTCCAACCGTCTTGTTCCTTTTTTTTCGCTCTCTCTCTCTCTCGCCCAAATTCACTCACTGCATGCCTCCGAGGCCCAGTTTCGTCCTCCAGGGGTCGTCACCTCCACGGCCGTGCCTCCCACCCGCGAAAACGTGGTATGTGGAGAGGGAAAGCGCGCGTTGGGAAGAAGGGATCTCCGGGTCGAACCGCATGAGGCGCTGTGCGCGTTCACTCCAGCGACGGCGGCGCTGTAGTCAATTTTTTTTCCCGCCTTTTTTACCTTCCCGCCCTTTCACTTCCCCTCGACCTCACTCTCGTATGGGACCCACAATGATGACTTCTCCGGTCGGAATCCCTGGCGAAATCGTGTGGGCACCGGAGGAAAAAAAGGGAGGTGGGAGGCTTGGTTGGAAGGTCTCTAGGGGAGTGAAAGTCGGTTCCTCTACCCCACATGAGTTCATTATGTGTCGTGAATCTTTCTTTTTATTTCTAGCAGCCTATTCGGCAACATCCCACACCAGAATCTCCCATTGCCCTCTGGATAGAAGATCGTAGATTGAAGGGGTCCATGTTTCTTTCTATAGTTCTCGTGTACCCAAGTCAGTCGCAATACGCAGTTATTATCTCTTTTCAATTGGTTCTCCAATCGATATTGTTGCAAATGTTGAAATTGAGTAGCCCACTGTGTTCATCTTGCGGTTGATGAAATAAGATACCGTTTTCAGTTACTCTATGCGCATTTTAGGAATCTGTTTATTTAATTTGCGCCCAAATATCTATATTTTTCCTATTATATATCTATGCACACTTTTTATCTGCCTTTATTATTGAATAAATTGATTGATTTCGTGCCAAATATTTTTGAGTGTCATTGTGACAGTACACTGAATATATATCGATGTTTATTCGCAATATGCTCCGCAAAAGAAAGAGTTTTTGAAACTACTTTTGGAATAAGCATGTTCAAATTGTCTTATTTATAATGTTATCGTTTTTGCTGAACGTGGTATCACTTTCCTATTTTAATTGTCCTATATTGTATCTATATTATTAGGAATTAACTCTTTATGAATCCTTGAGGGCTTGGTTTTGAGAGAAGATGGGGTGGGACATAGAGGATAGGCGGAGGGAAACGAGGGGTATTACTAAAAACATTTATCGACAGAAGAATCATGAGCGGGAATAGAGAGATGGACGCTATTTCCACTTAAAAAGATCTAGTGGGCAACGAAGGTATTTGGTAATATAAATTCTAATGTCGCTTCAATCGAAAAAACATCACCCAAATAATGATCTGCATTTTTTCGGTTTTTTTAACAATTTATTTTCGAAGGATTGGTTTTGGTAAGTCTATGATGGCGGACGGTTCAGTGAGGGCAGGATTGAATGGGACTAAATGCACTGTGGGGTTGCGTAGATGTCAGGCGAAGAGAGCAGCCATCTTGTGAGGCGCAGAGGGTTGGGCCTCGAGGTGGAGATGAGCTGGGAAAGGGAGGGATTGAGCGTTTGGTGTCGTTGTTCCTGGGGTATTGTCTCCGCGTCTGGAGGAGTTCTTCCCTCATCAGCGGGGAACCCTCCATTCAATGCCGTTAATGGAAATGTACTCAAAACCCAAAGGAGGGGCGGGACTGATGGAGGTAGAAGGAGAGGAATTGCTGCAGGATTTCGGTAGTTTGTGGGGCTATGGGATTTTGGGGTGATTTTAGTGGAGGGAAGTGGGGGAGTTTGAAATGGGCTCTAAGATTCCAACGACCAGAGGAGGCGGTGTGGGCCTTGGGGATGGCGTGCCCTCTGCTTTCCTCTCTTCTCTGGATGTGTCGCCTAGAATATTGGCACGGCGGGGGAACCAGATTAGGATGAGGCCGCTCGAATATAGAACCCCTCTTGCTCTTCCTCACCCACCCCCGATATCCCCATCGGCGATATAAAGAATGGAAGTTTTCTGGGGAAAAAATGAACAAAACCGCCAATCTCCCCGATCTTTCTTCATCTTCCTCGCCTCGCGGGACCCTGAGGAAGTGGCCCCGTTCCTTCGGGAAATGTTTTGTCTTGAATTTAAAAGAGAGAATTAAATTGGCAATTTCTTTTTTGAGCGTCGGCTGATTAATCTGTTCTTCCCGTTACCGCCTGCTTATGGCCGCATCAAAGATTAATGACCGTTCCCAGACGCTTTCTTCAATTCTTGAAACTTTTCCGTTCGTCTTGGTAATTAACTCATGCGGTCATGTCCCTTCTCCTCAACCCATTTCACGCCTATCCGACATGACGGTATTTTAACGAACTAATTACGCGATGCAATACACGGACAGCCATTTCTTTTCTCTCGTCGTCGTTTTATAAGTTATAAATTAGTATGAAAGTTTCTTTATTACCCCGCGGCGTGTATGAATTAGTGAGTGAGATGCAAAGTTTTATAAGGTGACATTACGTCACTGGATGAAAACCTCGGAACTTCTTTTATCGCCTTAGTATGAAATAAAATGAAAAATTTCTATTTTGGAAAAATTTCTCTCTTAGAAATGAACTTTATTTTGAAGGAAACAGTGAATCTTTTTATGGTTTTTAAATAATTACTTTTAATGAAATATTGTGAAGTAATTACATTGATTTAACTCGATGGGAAACTGATACATGGTCCTTGTTAAAAGGAGTATAATTATTTTGATGCTTCCAAAAAAAGTTCTTTCAACTATTCAGAGAATAATTTCCTTATTAACACCTCTGTTAATTTTTAATAAGTAGGTTTACTATTACATGTACCACTAACGTCAGTGAAATATCCATATCAAAATTCTCCAAAGTTGAAGATGCACTAATAACTTATGTAGCGGTAGATGCCCCAGTATAGCTTTTTACCTAAATATTTACACTCTCTTTTTGAAGTAAGATTTAGGAATTAGAGAAAGGAAATACAAAATATTGTTTTTTGTTCTCTAAGCACTTATGTGCCTCACTCTCTCAAATAAGTATGAAGTAACTAACTTCCAACGAGCGGATAGCCAGTCTTACTGCACATTCGTTTGGGTAAAATTTTAGCCGATCATTTGCTTTATTGCGTATCTGCTGCAAGAGTCTCTGCGGAATATTGCGGTTGCTATTGTGGTGGTATCAATTTAATGAGTGTGTGCAAAGCAATAACGTTGCTAAGGTCATAAAATCATGGCGAATGAAAGTGACAAGAGAAGCAATTCATTGCTACGATGCTTTTAGCCGAAAGTACTGGATACTTTTAGCAGTAAAAGTGTATTAGGTCTTCCTCCCTTGGTTAAAGAGGCCCCCAAATCTCTTTATAGTAGTAGTGGTACTATGAGTACGTGATTATAGCCACTGAGTACGGGCCATAAATTCTTTTTTTAAGCCGATTGTGGGTCAAAGTTTAGCCCTTTGCTGCGTGCTACATCAAATAAGGGACTGCATGAGGTTTAGCTTAAAGTAATGTTGGTTGGGAAACCATCGAAAATTCCCTGTTAGCCGCGTGGCGCGGGGTCATCTATGTTTGCTATAGCTGTGGCAACTTGGTGCATTATGGCTCAATATGTGCCCTTTTGAAACACATCCCTCTCATACCAAACCCATTTTCAAATTCAGATCGTTATTTTTCGAATTATTGCATTAGGGATGTTAAATTATTAGAACAAATAAATTATGCTTGACGTAAAAATTTAGCTTCCTTCATTTTTAAGTCATCCGTTATTATTAAATATTGGTACATTCTAAAGCTGCGGTAAGGATGCACAATAACCGGAGAACACAATGCAAGCAGAAAAATTAGTCCCAACAGTTTTCTCTACACAAATATTTGCCGTTTTTTTTTCTAAACAAAAATTTGTAGTCGTGGATGAGATATTTATTTATTCAATTGCGAGATCAAGAGCGCTAGTAAATGTCCTAAATCCATGCATTAGTGTATTTTTTCCTTCCCCGTAGCATTATGAATTTCACTTTCTTATGTATTTAATATCATTCCACCGAAAAGATCACTTTCTTGTCCTATGCATATGGGTTTATTACATGTTCACTATAAACCCTCCGTTAGTCGCGTCACATTTTGGAACGCTACTGGTCACGCGCCGTTCCACAAACACCATTTTGGAATGGCTAAGCAAAATGCATGAAAGTATAAATAAATGTTTAAACAACAACAAATCATTCATTTTAAACTTAATTTCACGAATGGACAACAAATTTATGCGTAATAGTTATGGAGATATTAGTATTAATTAATTACTGAATACTACTTTGATATTACTTACAGTTTTTCTTTCATCGAAATTATATCAATATGCTTTATTTGTACAGTAAATGCAAACATATTTTAACAGTTTCACAGTACGGACTTTGCTAATGACCTTACAAATATTTTCTAATACAGGGGGAATATTTGCTATTGGAGACATTTTATTCTGATAGCACGTTCAGTTGAACTTCGACCAAAATATCTCCTATCAGATTTGAAAGTTATTATTTGATACAACCACAAAATTGTCATGCTGTACTATCCAGCAGCCATTGCTACGCGTGAGTCGGCACGTAGGCATGCTAGAAGTCCAAAGTGCAAGTCTACGAGAGGACCCGCTCGTGATCGGCGGATGTCGGTCCAGGGGTAGATAAGAGGGTTTTTTGGACCTTCCCGTGGGGAAGATTAAAAGGGTATGCCTAGCTAGGCTCGGGGCTGAGTTGTGGCGTGGCGACTGGCTGAGCTGGACCGGCCAGGAGGCTGGGGACATATTTGTTCATAAGAAAAGGGAATAAAGTCACTGCTTTTTATTCAGTGAGACTCCTTTTATTTCCGGCACCAGATCCTTCCATTCGAGAGACGTTCGTATTGTCGCTAATATCTCGTTCGAAGACGAGCGGGATACGACAATGCGCTCGCTTATGGCTAATATCATGCATCTACGTCAACGCTGTAAGCCACCATAAACGTATGTAGCACAGGGGAAAATGGTGTATTATGCACCAAATTTCACTCAAATGATGTGAGAACCATAGTAAACTCTTCGCAATAATAGTTTTATTAAGGTTTAAAATGGATTATAATAAAAAATTCGTAGCAATAACACGCATAACCAAAATTTAATGCTTTAAACAGTTGCTACTTTAAATTATATACTTATGTAAAATTGTCGATGAATATCACAAAGCTATTAGCATGTAACTTAAGTTGTCGCGTGGCGTCTATCAGACTCCAAAAACAGCTACAAACAAAATTAATTCAATAAATGTGATAAAACATATGATCATATTGGTGACTATTTCAGAATCATAAATTATAGCATACAAGAAATATGAGTTTCCTAAGTATAAAAATTTGATGTTGGCTATGAAAAGAAAATGGCCTGTTGTCTTGTAGATGCCACTCGACCAACGGAGAGCTAAGTGCATGCGAGTCGTGAGTTGAACCTAAGACCTTCTGGTTGGAAGGCGAGAACTTTTCCCCACCGCCACCAAATTTTAATTCATGATATTGCTTTTTTGGCTAATTAATCATTAATTACAGTTAATATTTAATGATTCATTAGTTATAATATTGAAACTACCCAATTGTGAGACTTGCGCGTATTTTAAGAGTAAATAACTTTACGTTCTGCCTTGTGAACGTGTATAAGCTGTAAGCAACATGCAGCTTTGCAAGAATTCTTATTATCTCGCATCTCATGTACTCCTCAGAGAACTTTAAAAAGTTTCCATAGCGTATGAGTAGATTGGAAGGGAAGGTCGTCTTCAAGTTTTCCCCTGTCACCGAACGTCTTTTTCTCGTCTCTTTCCCAAGGTGTTTGATGGCGACAAGCCTCCCTCAATGGGCCGACCACTTTACAGTACCCATCGGACGGGGATATTTATGGGGAAGATATGAAGTTTCGAGGTATTAGACGGGAGGCATTGTTGCGGCCCACTTATTGACGTCGTTTGTCTTTCCTCTCCGGAGCCGGCGTTGATACCAAATGAGGAGGGCGATGGATGCTCAAGGGCACTTCAGACTGATCGAAGTTTCACCTGCCGTTCGCTCGCTTCCTACTCCCACCTTCGCGAACCCTCCTCCAGGGTCGGCTCCTAGGGTCGTAAGTCGTTCTTCTCTTCCCTCTCCTCTTCTCAAACTTTCCTCAGCTACCGTCGCCGCTCCAGATACCCGTCCTCAGTTCCCGGGCCTTATTCTCCCGCCTCCTCCACGGGCCCCTTCCGATTGGAGTTCGCTGTTGTTTTGAAGTTTGCCACGAAGAGTGGGGGAGTGTAAGAGGACGAGTTTGCTCCACATGGCAAACTTATTTGGTTTGGAAAATAGGAAATGGTTTGAAGGAGAAAGAGAGATGAATCACCGCTGAGGTGAGATTATCCAACACCTGCTGCCCTCCAATAACCGCCTGCTACGCCGACCACCCAGCCGCATCCAAACTACTACGACTTTTAACCCCTTTCCGGAGCTGCTTCCAGGGTTTGCGCTGCGAATGAGATAGGCGGCAATGTGACGGCATGAGGGAAGGTCGATAAACACGCATCCATTGGCAAGGAATCGGTGTTCAACATTCTTAGCTCATTTGTTGTAATTGTAGCGTGGCGGTTATCTACTGCGATGGGATGAACAATTTACGTTTCAATTAGAGTTAAATTTCAATTTCATCGCCGCCTTCAGTTTGTGATTACCTTGACATATAAATGGTGTAAGAAGCCTTTTAAATTCCTGGCAGTATACTGTTGTAACTCTGTTTACACGTTATAATCCCACCGACGTTTAATTTTTATGTTCACCTAGCATGATTCCTTATGGCACGTTCTTTTCTAACATTACAGTCATCTTAAACTCAGTATGAAAAGGAAGTCAAAGTAGAAATGCATATTCTTAATATCTTCTCTGGAGTAATATTGCCAATACATGAATGGGTATTTATAATTTTGCCGCTTCAATCCCGGCATGGGCTAAAGTAATCCTGTACTCTCAAGAACGATCGCTACTTG
Organism: Ischnura elegans; assembly: GCF_921293095.1. NCBI lineage: Eukaryota > Metazoa > Arthropoda > Insecta > Odonata > Coenagrionidae > Ischnura > Ischnura elegans. The sequence goes on from NC_060252.1 coordinate 12,562,929, forward strand.
CGATGTATCAATGAATCGCCTGCGTCATATTAAACATTCATATTATTAAATATCCATCGAAACCGAATCAGATTAAAAATAGTCACTCGGTAACGATACCAGAAGCATTTTTCTTGGAAAATCCTTAACGAAATTCTTTCCCAAACAAGGTATCTTTAAGATCCATTCACATAGATCGTGGTTCTGGCAGCATCAGTAGCATCAAGATATACTGGTTTATCAGATCGATTTTAATCTTTAAATCCAAGAATGTTTTTGAAGAGCTTCAATTTATTCACTGGACTACCTCAAGACTGTAAAGAATACACGAATTTTTAACTACTTTGCAACGCGTGTCCTATAATTCTCTTCCAAATCACCCTGGAACTACCCTTTCATTTTTATCAATTTATTTTTCATTTAGTGGTGAGGAGGACATCGGAATAAAAGAATATCACCTGTTTACGAGGACATGTGAAAAATATTTAAAATGAGTTACTGAATTAGCAAGAAGAAGTCATTGTTTCTGTTTTGTTTTAATATCTACGTAGTTTTTGGCTCTTTTAGCTATTTAATACTACCACACTTTGTGATATCTCTCCCTTGACTCACAGCTAGATTCACTTGAAACAGCCGCTGGGCTTACGGTTTGAGTAGCTGGGAGGCTTAGCTCTTCCATTTCTTACGAGCGCCCTCTTCCCAAAGGGGATTCTTTATCTAATGCGTGGCTAGGGGTGCCGAGTGTGGGCCCCCTGTTGTTACCTCTTTCACATCCAGAATGCAAAAGAGTTTCTTCGAGCAACTTCCCCTGGAAGTTCTACTTTCACTTTATAGCGACGCGTGTTGGGCTGAGATAAAAAAGAATGGAACTGGAGGAGATTTATGCAGGTCTCTTAATGTTTAGGAAGGGGTTTATTAACCGTTGGAAAAAGGTTGTTTTCAATTACAAATCTTTGTTGAATTTGGCTAATAAAAAGAACATTTTTACGTTTTTGTTAATTTTTCTTATTTTTGCCATGGAGATGTGTTAGTTATCTTTTATTTCAGCAAACTAAGGAGCTTGTTTGCAAATTAAATTAATGGAGGTTAACAGGGATGTGATTAACGTATTATAACCATATTTTTATTCAAAGTTTTATCAAAAAAGTTGCATCACTCTTCTAGATGAGAAATTACCGTGCTTGGAGTGAAACTGAAATTACAGTTCATCGACTGCACTGAATGGGTGATACCTTCATGTAATAGAATTCCATTTGAGGAAGGACAAAAACTTTACTTGCTACAAATTAAATGTTACTGTTGACTAGTTTAGATGCTATGTACCATCATCAACAGTAATGCTGCTAATGAAACTATCGACAATATAAGCTAATTCGTGGGATGCAAAGCCATTATTTTCCTTCCTAAGTTCATTTCCTATCCACAAGCTGAACCATGTTTATTTTTCTTTATCATTGATCCTCCTAAACAAACGATAAGACCCACCTAGTAACCTAGTTCTTCATTAAATATTTTAACGCTGTCTCTCAAGATATTTGGAAAGAAAAGTTAATCAAAATAAATATAATGTTAGGAAGATAAATTTAGAGAAAATTTCCCGCCTAGATTTACTTTCCTTCCTCTGTATCCAGAAGCACATTAAATCGTCTTGAAATTTGCATAAGATGCTGGTTTCTCTCTCCTTAGTGAATTCTCAGGTATAACTAATGTCCCGCATCACTCTCCTCCCATTGTTCGCTGAAGAAGAAAGATCCTAAGCCCCAGCCGGGAGCTGGTATTAATTCTACTGAGTTCCCAGGAAGGAGATCCTGAAGAAAATGCGACCAGGCATTATTTCCGAAGACCTGTTATTCTATTTTTCCGAGATAAGCCCCTCTTACCCATCCTTTATCAGGGGGCTCACAGCAATGTACCCCTAAATCTCTTCCTTATCTGCCACCATATCTTGCGTCTCTCTCAGGAGCAATCCTCGGTCATCGGGATAAGGGCGCGGAGCTTTCTAGCCTCTAGAAATTGCTGGAAACCACACAGGTGCTGAAAGTACCGAAAGTAAATTCATAGCATTCACTCCTGATCTTCAAAGATTAGTTATCATTTACCATATGTCGCCTATTTTTCTGAGATTTTTTTATATGAAAATTGCTTTTGATTCTCTAATGGATCACGTTTTCTTTCGAGTGAGATGTTTGAATTTTCATTTTTAATGTTATCACACTTTATATAAATCAGGATATAAATGATTGAGTTTCGGCTAATGAGTGATTATTTTTTGGTGCATGCATTTGATTACCCTCACAGAGAATCACCCTTATATTCTTATTGGCCTAGGGATAAGGACTCGATGCAAATATATAATTTTAAGTTGTATTATGGAATGAAAATTGTTATCGTAAGTAAGACTTACTGCTGCTCGCCATTACTTAATTTGAATAGCTCAAACTGAAGTAGTTATGTGTGTTTTTCACCCTTGGTACTTCAAATGATATTATATTCGGCGAAAATTTGCTTTGTTCCCAATAATTCTATTTGTACTGTTGGTATTTAGGAAGCAATTTCTGTAATGGTTAAATCACATGCTAGCTAACACGTGTTGTGATTTTCGTTTTCACTGATGTTTTTTTGTGATTTTCGAGGGTTAAGTTCGGAAGAATGCATATTATTCCAGAAAAATTCATCTTTTTCCCATGAAACTCATTGCATTTGCTGGAAATTATGAAAGTTGATTTAAACTTACCTAAATTTGAGTGAAAGTTTTAACGATATGGACTGCCATGTTTCTCTTGGGAATTGAAATGCAATCACTGTCCAAACAACTTATTCATAAATTGTAATTATGCAAAATGATTCCCTTGTTTTGGTCGAACACGCTCAAATGCAAAGTGTGACTAACCATAAATGCTTAATTTGGAATTATTGGAGGAATTAGCTCATATCTTACGCATTCCCGCAAAATGTGCCCCGGTGTCATAAACACGTTGTGGACCATTGTATCTCATACATATGCACGCACACAGAACACGGCCCAAGCGGTAATGACATTGCAACTCCCGTTGGGACACCAGCTGATCTAAATTTCACATGGCGAGATTTTTTTTCAATGGCAACCCTTGTCGCTTGAATCCATGATCAACCTGTGGTTTTTACATTTTTCCCTCCCCGCGCGCAAATTTCTAATGAGGCGCATATTATCACCATGTGACTTTTCCGCTGGAACTTAAAGTTTTTCCCATAGCTATTATGTATTATAGAGGTTACAGAATTTTTAAATACCAAATTATATTTATCAGGTAGACTTTTGAAAGGAAAAAAAACATTGAAGAGCTGTGGGTGTATTTCATCCCCTTTAGAAATACTCTCTTGAATCTACAGAAATACTTTATTCCATCGACCTATTTTATTGCATTCCCTTTCCTACTCCGCTTTCTTAATAATCTCCCCTCTAAAATGGATTTAAGCGATCGCTCCCCAAAAATAATTCTATCTATGTAAATCCTTTTTGCCCTTAATTTCTCCTCTACAAGTCTCCTCTCCTCGCCCTCAGCGTCGAACAATTCCTCATTCCTTTATCTTTCCGTTCACTTCGCCTTCCTTATTCTCCTCCGCACTCATATCTCGAACGCCTCAAGTTGGATAACTGGAGCTCAACTGAATTTTAGCAACGGAACTCAACAAAGATAGTAAAGCCTATTAATGAATTCAATCAGATAGAATTGCTTAGGTTTGGGGGATCGGGTTGGTGTGGTGGCTATAGTGTTGGCTTCCCACCCGGCGGGCTCGGTTTCAAATCCCGGCAGTGGCAGAGAATTTTCAGAGACTGTCCGATCCCTGCTTGAATGTTGTGTGGAGGACATTTCAAGAGCAACACCCCGTCCGTCGAATGGGACGTTAAGCCGTGGTCCCCTTGGCGCATTTCGTTAAGAGCAGGATAACGCCGACGCCGGGTTTCTCTCCACCCTTCCTTCCACACCCTTCCCTCATGGCGCAAATGACCTCAGCTATCGGTCGCCTCCTCCAAATGCCATACCATACCAGAATTGCTTAGGTTCAGGTTCTTGAATAAGGCTGATGCATTCAGACTTAAAAATGTGAAACAACACAGTTATGAATTTATATGCCAATCGTTTTTCAATTGAGGTTTCCCCAGGGCAACTCAATTTTAACGCTATGGCGTCTTCATTATCGTCACGATCGGTGGAAACTAACATATCAACTAAACTTAATGAAGCATACTTCTCCAGACACAATTTATTTATACTCAGTTCAATAAGATTAATAAATATCCTCATTTAAAATTTTGCAATACGATTCTCTTTTAATTCCTCGTGCCTATGTGTCGTTGCAGAATCATTTTCGCAGAATCAATTCCACCCCATCGAACGCAATTTAGCTTTCTGCGCGGCTATAAGAAGGAGGTGGAGTCCATTTCGCAAGTCCAACCGCCTGGTCCCACCAAGAGACAGCGTTGTCGGGGACCTAAGAGTTAAGTTATACCCCTCCTCTTTTGCCCCTCCTTATCACAATGAGACCCCCTCCCACCCCCGAAGCCTCCGCTCACTGCGAGGCAAACTAAAAGCGTCCCGCCGCCGCCACGCCCATGCCGTCAGGAGTCAATTACGGGGCACACAATTCATTGCGGGGCGCACGGACAGGGAAAGGGTGCGACGCAGTGCTACCACAGCTTCAGCGCTGAAACCCAATGAATACTCCTTCTCCGCAGTACCCTAGATTTTTCTTATGCCGATGCGGGCTATGGTAGAGTTCATTTTATAGAGTCACCAATCCTAAGATTTGTTCGACGCAGCTCTCCGTTCAATTCTCCAATCAGCTAATATTTTAACTAGGGATGAGTTGAACCCACTTTTTTCGATTCTAATTCCAAATCTTATTTACCTATGCCTTTTTTCTCTTCCACCTTTCCTTTAACGGTAATTTTCATTACAGTGTCTCATGGTGTGGCCAATTAAATTCCAACCCATCTTCTACCAAAAGTTTAAAAAAAAGACTTCTATCCCTTCCTGATCTTCTTAAAAAATGAAATATCTTCATTAGCTTCAAAATTTGTTTTTTCCACGCAAAGTTTATTCCTCCACGACTACGGTTTCACCTCACTGAACCTGTTGATGACGCCCTGACGTCGAAACCGTGATCGTGGAGAAATAAATTTTATGCGTAAAATACGAAATTTTAAGTTATTTAAGTTGGGTTATAAGTTTCGCAGAGAGAGGCCTGTAACTATTAGTTTTGTTAAAATAAAATTTATCGATTTTTTCATTTTTCGATTCTTTAATGATCGAGCACACGGAAGGTCTCGAATGTTCCGCGGAGAAAATTTTAATTTTTCATTTGTAAAGAAGCAACAATAACCCAGATAGGTGCAGGAGAGAATGTATCCATCGCACTATAACAATAAAGAGTTTTATTATTGTAAGCATCAATATAGTTTTGAATCCAATTTAAATGGTAAATTCAGAACGGCAATTTCTTTTATAGCTGATTCCCTAGGAAACTCGTCCATGTACGAGTAGGTTATCATCAAATTCAGCGGGGTAAATGGAAAAATCGTTAATTGAAAATGCTCAACACATTTGCTTTCATGTAAGAAGATATCATCCCTATATTGAAGGATAAAATATCCCACGTATAGTTTTGCCTTATCTTTCACTTTCGTTTCCAGTTTCATACGCTTGAAATCCGTGTTACCGTAGGTCAGTGATTCTTAAAAAACGACAAATTGTAATGGAAAATTGCTTGAAAGCAATATGAAATTGAGAAGTAAACCTTAAAATAGATATCGTTGCGGATAAGGAAATATTAAAATCAATTTTAGTACGCTATGAGCCATAGTTTTTTGTTATAGTTCTGCAGGAAAATTATAGATGGTTCTACCCTGTCGTCGGTTATTTACTATGGTAGATACGAAACTGTTAAGCTAGTTTTTTCTTAACCTTTTCCAGTCCAATTTTTTTATTATATTTTTTTTCACAATAATTTTTAGAAAAATAATTGACATGGTTGATTGATACCCTATAGATGTTCTTACAAAATTGTTTAGAGTAAAAGCCCACTGGTTTTATTAGTAATCATGTTCTATAAAATAAAATTTTCTTGGAAAATGTTCGATGTGTGATATCCCTTGAAATAGTGTATAATCCCGTGAGCTGTTGTACAATCGCAGCGCCTTGTGATGTTGAGATAAAACTTGTCGTTGGGTATGATGCACTCTAGCACTGGGCCTGTCGAGTCTGCCCCACGGTGGACCGCAAAATGTTTAAGTTTTAGTATTTTAGTAAAGTTAAGTATTAATTCACATTTATTGCTAATTGTTTTCAATGAACCGGCATCAAAGCTAAGTGTTTCGCCCCTTGTGCTGCAGGAGGGTCTTGTGCGAGGTGAAGATCATCAGACCCTCACTCTCCCCCATTGCCATTTAGGACTTCCCTAACCTCTGCAGAGTTGGCATGGTTCCCATTTCCGCAGGAAGGAGACGCCGTTCACCCTCCACCACTGTCAGGGATCCTCTGGGCTTCTTGCTGTTGCTATTGCGGTGATTAGAACTAGTTTATGAGAGCAAACCCGCTTTGATGTTACCCAAATATCTGTGTGGTTTTTTTGTACATTTTTATGGGATAAAAATTTTAAGTTATGCATTTGTATAATTGCCAATTAGGTGCAAATATCGAAAATCGTGAATGTAATAAAATATACTATTAACGAATTGACTTCTTTTAGTGGTAACTTTTAAGGCCTTTTCAAGTACCTACTATAAAACACTCCGTAGTAAATATATCCGTAAAATCAATTCTTTTTCCGTCATTTGGCTCCGATGGCATAAATTCCAGTGTTCACTAAAACAGTACTATTTTCCCGCCAACAAAATCTCGCTTTGTATACCATGTCGAATATTCCGCATGACACGGTTATGGTTTTTCATTTATAGCCTACATTATTTTTGGATACGTTTTTTATAACAAGTATCGTTTTTAAGTTATTTTAGAAAAACGTTATAAAACGCGTCCCTTTTTCATAATATTCCAAACTTACAGTCGTGAATGACAATTAAAGTATTGATTTATCAAAAAAAATCTTTTTGCTACACATTTTGCATAAATTTGGTCAACTTTCGACGCTATAATAATAATAATGTCGTTTATTTTCGTAGGCACTGGGGCCCATGAGAAAATGAAAGTACAGGTTGCTACATTTCCATCTTGGTAGATAAATAGAAGTAAAAAAATAAATAAATATAAATACAGACAACTGCAATCAGTGCAGATCGCCAAGAGCATGAAAAAAATACAATATTTTCTACAAAATAAATAATCGCACTTAAATATAACATAAAAATACAAGAATTTAAGACGCTATGTCACCAATGTTTTTTGTTACATTCTCTACCTTTGTACAAAATTTCAAGTCTTTTGTTGAGTTTAGCGGTTCAGAGGTCAAGAAGTCGGAGTTATATAGTTTTAGTGACTGCTCTATATCTCTTTTTAAATGAATTAAGGGCCAGCAATCATTATAGAGCTATTTTCATGTACTTCACATTTCTACTTGAGGCATACATGGGTATGATTGATACTCTTTGGGTTAGAAAATCTCTTTCACGTTATTCAGATGTTCATAAACTTTTATATTCATGGTGGGAACTTTAAATTTTCATCTGTTGCAGTGGAATTTCATTTAGTCTCCAATTCACCTTTGTACTGGTAGAGACATTTTCTTCACGTATTTCTCTGGCATTAAGAAAATAGAGTCTTCTTTTTCTTATGGTAGATCGGTTAAAGCATTATTACCACGGTCCTTGAGATTGATATAAATATGAACGAGTTTTTATTTTGGTACACTCTTTCAATGTCGTTTAATTCCCATTGACTTTTCTTATTTTTTCCTCTAATCCTTTAATATCCATAGATTAGTTGCACATATATTCTCAGCCGAAAATTAGGCTTTATTACTAAAACTCAGGCCAAGTATACATGGAATTTTCTCGGGGCCTTTCCACATTAACTTTAATAAAGCATTTAATTCAGTCTCTATTTGAAAGGTTCCCACCCACTTCATCACCTGCCACTATCCCTCACGCCTTAGTCAGGCACCGTGAGTTACAACCAAGGTGTCAGAGGATGATCTTCACAATTCACGAAAACCCCTCCCACACAATAAAACGACTGCAAGGGGAGTTATTCGTCCCATGACCACAAGCGGCGCCCCTCTTATCCCCACTGATTCATTTTAATCTGTTTATCTATCGATCTGGAGGCGTTTATGCCTCCTTCCCCGGGCTATCAATCATCGTCTGCCCACACCGTGACCCCGCCGGAGACTTCGCTTCGGTGAGCGTCTCCGAGTTGTATCCGAGGGGGTCTGCCACGCCATCGGCAGCCGACAGCAACACCGGCACCCACCAGTCCTTTTCTTCTCTGCGTCCCGCACCAGCCAGCCAGGGCCCTTCCTGGCACGAGATTTCCCAACCACACTCCCCCCTCCGATGTCCTCACCCTTTGCGGGGGAACTCCACCCCCGCGGAGTCAAAAGACCTGCAACCTACCTCTCCCATCTCCCTCCCCTCCCCCCGAACCTGTCATCGAGTCATTGTCTGGGAGGATATATGGAAGCTTTACGTGCTCACGTGCGAGTCGGGGAGGGGGTGGGGAGGTTCAAGCGACTTAGGTAGTCTGAGTGAGGAGGAGCGGGGTGTACACAGGGGGTTCCCTTTGTGTGTTGGTGCAAGGCAGGGGTTGCCAAGCAGGGTTGGGGTAGTAAGGCTGGTCGATTTTGGCCATCAGTTTACCTTTGGGTAGGCCTCGAGCAGTATCTAGATGTGTGGGTTGCTATCTTCACGGGACATCGATCTTTATAATTCAACGTTATATTTGGTATTTTTTAAATGTTTACTGTAATGCCAAAATAGCCATTATGTGATGAACAGCTTTTAAAAATTCTCTATCATATAATATGTATGCTCTTTATTCATTTTTTTGAAATATTTACCTTTCGCAAAGGTGTATATTTACCCTGCTAGGGAATAGAAGAAACGAAAAGCTAACAGTATTCTGAATTACTATCAATATTGCTCCATATTTAATGCTGATAAATGATAATTCTGCTTATTTTAATATATTAACGCTGCCGCTGGATGATAAACTATTAAAAATTTTATTGCATTGTGATGCTTTGTTATATCTCACCTCCAATTTTTATATTCTTGAGGTGTTTTTAAATAGATATGCAGATAAATCCAATATTAATGTGACGAAAATGAAAAATAGGCTTTAATAGGTGCATGTCGAAGTTAAAAACAATTCCATAATCTTTAGATACCTACTATATTGATTACATTGGTAATTTAAATCATTATCACCATAAATTTATATTATATGTACCTATAGCAGCACGAGTGAATTACACGGCTAGGCTCCATATTTTTAACACTTTTGAATCGTGGGAGTCTGCAAAATTCTACGACATGATGAAATGTACGAATAAACACCTCCCTGTCGATTCAGAGTGGTGGACATTCTCCTTTTAAGGTTTATCTACCCCTCCATTCATGAATGCGATGCAGCGTATCCAGCTAAGCCTTAGAGTAATACCTCCGCCTATTGTATCAGATCTCCCTCAGCGGCACATAGATGGACACAATAGACTGGTGAGTTAAGGGATGGAAATGTCAGAGGGATAAGGGACCAGACTCTCTGGTAGGTTTCGGTCACTGAAAATACTTGGAATGGTTTGCAAGGTTTCAGTGGTAACAAGCAACTTTAGAGAATGGAAGAGGGGATAGAGCGGAGGCGAGTTAGAGAAAAGGCGAAGAAAATATATCGCGGGAATGGGTGGAGGGAGTGAAATATGAAAGCCTTGGGATTATCAGGATGGAGGGTATGTCTCGTAAAGAAAGGGGGATAATGGTCCCACTGGACAAATGGTGGAGATACATGCGGAATGGCTAATCGCATGAGCTTGATTTTCGGGAGTTTTCATGTGGCCACATTGAATCACCGTATTGCCTTTTATTACTCTGCATTGTCAATGGACTGGAACTAGTTTATCTCTCAACTTGTTCCTAATTAAATTTACTGTGCAAATGCTTAGGATTTGCATCAGGAAGGCCTTGGCGATATATATATAGTAAAGCAAAAATATGTATCTATAGTAAAATAATACTGGTGACCAATGGAATGCTTTTACCTTGTCACTCCCAGTTGGATATTAACTGAGATGTCATCCCAAATTGAATATTATGAATAATATCATTCAATTTTCATTTCTCGGTAACAATTGCCATAGTTATCTTAGTTTTCTTATGTTCATACTTACACGTCATATTGGATAGATAGCTATTTTAACGCGATAGACTTCTTACCTTTCCAGTTTTGTACATTTGTGTTTAAAAGTGAGATGGTACACGTGCTAGAAGAACCATTCTGAATAAAATATTAACTTATATTAACGGCCCAAATAAGTAGCAGAAATTTTCGTCTACGTAAGAACCTCCTTCCAGCCACATACTCTTTCAGAGAAAATAAGTCCACGTGTTGGGAATACTCTTCCAGAGAACGAGCATAAATCTAATTTTAGTTTTGATTTGCTTTTATCCATCAAGGCCGCGGGTAACAACCTTCATTGCTGAGCTAAAAAATAAATGGAGCCTTCTAAATTTCCCATGAGGTGAGCATTACTCGTTGCTCTGTCGCTCTGAAACAGTTTCGAAGGTCACTCTCGCCCTTTGCTAACCGCAAACGTGGAACGTGCAGGTGAATATTTCTTTCGAATTAGGCGTGCAAATGCTGCTCATTTTGCCCAGTTTAATGCCGTGCTGAAATTGCCTTGAAGGTGCAAGTCCCTTGATAGGGTTTAATTCGCATTGTATTCCCTTGTTTCACACGGGGAACATTATGATAATGAACGTTGCCGTGTTGATTCGTTGAGAGGGAGATATTACGAGTATCTTTCTCTGTTTTTACTGCCATGTCTCGCGCGATGAATCCAAAATTAACGAACATTTTTGTGAAAGTGCGATGGGTTGGTGTTAATGAATTGAGACTTGGCATACAATCCTGTTTATAAACTGGCTATCATGTATTGTTAGAATTATGAATTTCTCTTGCGATTTGTGGTTAATATGTACTCTTAAAAATATGTTTTTTCAAAGCAATTTCTTCCGTGAAGCAGCCGTATTGCTTTTAAAGAAAACTACATTTCGTGATACCTGATTTTAATTTGAATCTATTTTATCAGATAAGATTGCGTTTATTGCTGATATCAAACTGTAATAGCAAACTTATATCATGAAAAGTAATTTTCAATTAATATTTCGTATGATATAATGCTTTCATGTTAGCAGCTAAAATTATCTGTTCTTTTAACTCAAGCCTTACGCAATATCTACACCGTGGAAGGAATTTATTTTAATTAAGGCTAACTCCGGGCGACGGAATCATATAGAAGACCGAGGTAGTGGAAAAACATCTCTCTATCACTATAAGAGCATAAGTAAAAAGAATTCAAAACTATTTTTACCGGTATAACATTAAAGGCGAAATAATAAACCGATGCCGTCGAGACTCTATTCATTAAGGTGGAGCCCGTGTCTCCATTAGCGTTAACCGTAGGGAAAGGCTGTACTGATGATCCACCCGTAGTCTCCATCGCCGTTTGAGAAGTATCGCGCCGTCGTCATCAGCCGCTTCCGAGTCTTTTAATTAAGGCAAGTGCATTCGACAATAAGAAGAGCGAAAGGAAGGAGAAAAAGTTTTGCGAAGCCTTTTTACACTCGTCCTTCTTTTAATTGGCGAAGCCTGTCTGTGTTTTTTTTCTTCACGATCCGAAATTAGAGACGAAAGGGTTGTGCTGAAACGACTTCCACTCCCTCTTGCGAAGAGATGGGTAGCAACGGAAGGAGCAAAGGAAGGCGTGAAAAGAGTAAGCAGAAAAAAATAACGATGAGAAATCGAGAAAAGAGGGTGAAAAATCCATACGCATGCATGCAGTGAAGCAGTGAAGGGGAGGGTAGGAATCAAGCCATCCCGCTTAGAGCAAAGGGACTCACCAACTTTCACTCGGCTGGCTATTGAGTCGCAATGATAAACTCTATGTAACTGGCTGTGCTCGACCACTCACTCGCATCAAGTCCATGTTCAACAGCGCATGAACGGTTTCGGGTGACTCGGCAGCTCCTTAGCCTTTAGCGTAAAGATTTGCTCTCCCCTAATCTGTGATTGGCATTGCCAGCCATTATTCCACAGCCAGGTCGACAGTGCTGCACTACCAGTCGTTTCTCTGTTGCCTATCTTTGTGGAGCTCTTGCCTTCCATAGCGTTGTACCTGTTGTTAGAGCGTAGTTTTCCACGGCGATGGTCTGATCTCTACATTTCTTCAGGGTTGTCTTCCGCCAGCTTGTTTATAGACAACAGTTTCGGTGGCTATCCTGCCAGCGTCTTCAGGTCGAAAGTGTCGGCTGTTGGTTTCTGCCTCGCTTAGATGCCGTTGGCTGGATGGGAGCTGCTCTATGATTGGCTGTCTCACTGGGCGCTTCTCTCTGATTGGCTCTCTCTTTGATGGCTATTTTCCAGGGGCTGTGAAGGAAGTATCCATCTTCTCTATTGAAATTCAACGGTGTTTATTTTTAATTTCTATTGCTTCCCTGATTTTGTCTTGGGAAGTATGGGTACTCCTTAACTAAAAGTTTTTCTTCAAATTGGATGTCGTAACCTTCGCCCTGAAGACGCTGGCAGGGTAGCTAGCGAAACTGTTGTATGTAAACAAGCTGAAGCGGAGAAACCCCTGAAGAAATGCAGAGGTTGTACCTGTTGCTGGTTCCTAGTTTGACAAAGGAGAAACACTGCAGTGGAGAGACAGGAATTGTGGCTGGCCACTGTGTCTCCCGTTTTGTGGAAAGGGTGAATTTGGTCCTTTTTTTACGTTTATTTCCGCAACTATTAAGCTGCAGCGCTGCGACCAAATCTAAAATGTGCGTGCAGAGATACTGCGCCGAACGCACCACACTCCGTCCATGCAGCACGTGGTACGACTGAGGTAGGCCATAAAATGTGACTGTGCAAAATGCAGACGGACTGACATGCTGAAAACTTATTTTTTATAGGCTAGAAGGAGCGTCCTGAGGATCTGCGAAAAATGAGGCGCGAATCATCAGTCGGCAGGACTAGGGTACTCGACGATTCGTCATCGAGCGCAGACGCACTCGACCATAGGTTACCGATTACTCCACCAGAGTGCGGGCTCTTCGCCCATTTCTCCGTCACACACGTGGAAAGGGACTCACGATTGTGCCCGAGCACGGAAGCCGTTTTTCAGGGCTCTAATCCCGAAGAGAACACAAATACATCAATCTCCGATGAAATCAAAAGGGAATGAGGAGGGAGAAAGAATCTGTCACCACGGTGCCTGAGTGAAATTTTTTTTCGCCAGCCTTTCATCGTGTGTCATTTTATTTTTCTCGTCGCGTTCGGGATGTACGGAGAGAGAGTAGACAATGGGAGTGGTGAAAATAAAGGAATTGTCGGAGGTGTCGGGAAAGAAGGTTTTTTGAAAAGGAAGCCGTGTTCGGTCGGGAGACGAGTGAAACTTCCACATCGACCTCACGGAGCCTTTATGTATGTATATATGTGCTTGGAGCAATTGCAAGGAAAGCAGTCGGGTGATTGTTGTGTCTAGAAGCGTGTTGAGCGTCGGGAGTTTGGTGACAATGGCGACGGAGGGATCTGGGGGGTGGAGTGGGTTGTGGATTGAGGCTTTAAGGGTTGAGGGAGTCCTTGAGGGAGATGGTTGAGTAAAACGATACGAGGTCATTGGAGGAGAATTAAAGCGATATTTCCATGAAAAATCAATGTGACGGATATTGTTTACTATAGGCTAGTAGCTGGTAGAAATACTGCCACATAAGAAATGAAGTGTTTGCATTCTTCGATTCTCGTTAATTAAAACTGCATTTTTTTGCATTTAACGGGAGCAATGTATGATGATGCCGTGGCTTAGCAATGGTCGGTATCAGGTGTATAACTGTCCTCACAAGAAGTGCATTTACTTATCTCGAGTTGTTATGTAAGTGAGAAATGGGTTAGGAATGTATCGTGGTCCTAATTGATGACGCTGTTGTACATAAAATAAATTGGGTGGAATTTTAAGGGTGTTATACGGTTTTATTCGTGTTATATCAGTTTGGTGTGTTGTCTAGTGCTGGCTCTCCATCCTTACGATTGGGAGTTTAATTCCTGGCAGTGGAAATGGACTTTCAGAGGTTACCCGATTCTTGCTTAAGTACTTTGTGGAATGCAATTCGAGGATAGCACTCCGTCTTGGTCCTATTGACGCCTATTGCTAAGAGAATGAAAAAGTCCGAACGCCAGTTTTCTCTCCGTAATCGCCTCTCTATCTTTCCCTTAGGGCAAAAGTGACCGAAGTTGTCGTCCATCTCCTTCAAATGCCATACCATTGGCGTAATTTTCCTCCGTGCTCTTGGTTACATATAAAACATAATGGGTTCATGCGCATTAACTTTTTAAAGAGACACAGTGCGCCAAATATGACCTCTGGGTCCCCTCTGCTCTTGTGAATGTTTGGAAGGGGTCTGAATGCATGTATTAATGACTCCTCGCCGTGAGAGCGAGATAGGTGTTGAGCAGGTGCTCAGACGTCAGATTGATTGCCCATTCTCTTATTGTGGGCGCCACGGTTTAAGCGCTGTGATTCATTTTTTTCTTTCCTATAACCCAGTGCTCCCTTCAAAAGAACACGATGACCTCCTGTGGCGATGATGGAAGCCTTTGCAAATTTTACTTCAATGGCGACGGAACAAAGGAGTGAAATGGAATTTGCTTCCAAAGAGATAAAAATGTCGGGCCAACGCAGAAAAAAGGAAACAAAAAAAACAAACTTATTTTTCAATTAACTGCAATGGCACGGAACTCAAGGATTCTTAATGCCAGTTTGTGGAGAGAATTAGCTATAAATTAGCCTTACTTAACTAGTGTCATATTCCACTACCCATTCGTCAATGACAGCGCTATTGAAAATGAATATTATTGGAGGCTGGTGAAAGTAGCGTGTAAATTAGCGAGAGATTTGATCGATTTTGAGTGAACAGGAAAACAGAGTAAAACTTTGGAACGCGAAGTTTCATAATGTGCTAAGCATCCATTTGTAATTAGCATTAAACGTGGAAAGTGGAAGAAGACACATCGGAATGAAATATAAACATAGATATAATTTGAAGTTAAGAAAATAACTCAAAAAGACATATGCGGCGAGACAACATTTCAATTTCAATATTTTGTGAGCGGCAGCATGCTGTTAGCTGAGGAATAGAATATTGGTTTCAGTCCTCGCAAATTGTTTTTCAATAAAAGGACCGAAATTTGAAGCTAATTTTTCATTAATGATAATTTATGTGTACACTAATTTCTTCTTTAAAATGGCATTTGAACTAAAGCGCCATTGAGCGAGAATCACGGGAACTGTATTTTCGTCCCCATATCTCCCGTACTCCATCTAACATGTGTAAAAAGTTGGGAAATTTCCGCCTTGTGGCACAGGGGAATACCTAAATAGATTTCCAGGTTTTAATGATTGCTTGGAGAGGTAATTTCTAGATATTTGGGTGACTGGATGAATCTGGCATTGAAAATTAGGTTAAAATTGATGTAAATTTGCAGATGAGAGTGCTGTACAAAGTTTTACTAATTCTATTTCTTTTCCATTGCAGGTGAGTGTTTCCTGACCTGCAATTGTTTTGATTATTCCCAGTTTTAGTGGTGAGTACTTACTAAGTAGTGCATAATGTCAGGCTATATATCGAATGGCAATATACTTACATTGCTTGGAATATCAAGGAATTATACTATAACGAATTTTTTGCTCTGTGTTTATTGATCTGTAGCTTTAAAAACCAACCTTCCTCTAAATGAGTGGTTATTAGGCGATATATCTCCACCATTCCTTTCGAACCCTTACCTCATGGGGAAATTGACCTTAGATTCCGGTCACCAACAAAAAAAATAATGAATCCATTTTTTGTATTTAATAAAAACCGTTTAATTAAATAAACAAAAATAAAACTATATTTGCACATTGAGGGGTAACTCATTGACTTTTTGGTGAGGAAATGCTAGTTGGAGAAAAATTAGGCTAAAATTAAAGCAAATTTCCCCTCCTGTAAACTATAACTTCAGGTTGAATTTCTGAGTGTGTCTATAACTTAGATGACCGTTTTTTCCCCGAAGTACGACTTCATCTGCTGACCAGATTATGTCGCACACCTACGAATTCTCGTCTAAAACTAAATATATTAAAATAATTAAACTAATTAGATAAAGAAATTAATTTTTTATTTAAAGTGTAAACATTTTTATCAACAACGCCTCAAATCATTCGTCTTTCTTTGGCAAACGTGAGGGGCTAGTACTCCGAGGGAATCTCAGTTCTGAAGGGGTGATGGTTTGGGCGGAAGGAGCAGCGGTCGGAGTGCATGGTATGGGATTGAAGGTTGAGGTTATCGCGCGCCCCACCCTCCCCGCCCCCTCCTCGCGTCCGGAATTATTCTCGACACGCTCTCGCCGGTGACGATTTGTCAAATGCGCCGCCAACAATGGACGTGTCCCGCGATGAGCGGCTCCGAATTGAAGTGCGCCGCCACACCTCCGTTTTGGCTTTTCAGAGTGTCTGAGTGGAGAGCGTCCGATTATATAACCCACGCAAAAGGGCACACCCCCAATTCCCCCCATAGGTTTGGAAAGGGAACTTTCCACTCCGCTTCAGGATCTGACGAAGTCCCCTACCCCTTCCCCCCCAAAGTCTCCATATTTTCCTCCCTCGCTGACTCCTTCTTTGTGCATTGACTTTTACAAATGACGTTACTCACCCGCCGTGTTTGGAAGCGGCACCGACTAGCACGTAAGAAGTCGTTCGTTCATTCCCCATTGAAAATATGCCCTCTCCTCTCTCTCTCTTTTGCTTTTAGCTCTTTTATTTTTTTATTCCAACATGCGAAGCTCGCAAAAGCAGTCTGCGGTCAAGCCTTCGTTCAAAATCCGTATCACAATTTGAGAAATCTTTTACGTTTTTTATTGGCATTTTTTTTGGGAAAAATAGTTATATCTCTCTTATTCCCTTGCTTTTTACTTTATTATTTGTCATGTATTTGCCAATTATCTCCTTCTTGACAGTGCGTCTTGACAATGAGCCAAAAATACTTCCCAAAAAATGGAAAGTGGCAACCTATGACCTTAGACGTAATATGACTTTCTGCCATGCTGTATAATTTCATAGGACACATTAATGACGCAAAGTAACATGGCAACGAAAAATTATTTGTTTTTATTTAGAAAACAGCAATATGGGGAAAACAATTTTTTCAAATAAAGTGATTCATCTTCCTTTAAAAAAAGTATGTATAAATATACTACCATTTTCGTTCTTTGTTTTTCTTATGCTTTATAAAACCGCTGATATAAAAGCAACCACATCTTTTAAGATTTGCTGTGCAAAATATTTCGATCCTCAGGGACATGGTGATTTGAAAGCGCATAAAAAGTCAAAGTTGTCCAGGAGAGCATAATTGACGATACTCATATTATGGAGAGACCTTTTTCACCCATGGCATTGGCGGATACATATTATTGTTTCGTTGCACCACAAGACTACGCACATTCACCCATTAGAGTTTCTGAATGTTACACATAGATAGGGGTTATCTCTAGTAACCAAGTTTTAAGGTACTACTCTTGCGCAGATGTAAAAGGACGAAAAGAAGAACAAACGGATCAGAAGGTAGCAAGTTTAAAATTTCCATTGTGGCCTAGAATTCCGCTCACATTACCGAAGGTGAGGGGTAATGTTCCCAATACTTGATAAAGCCCAGTTTTGGAAAATTATATTTTCTCACAAATAAAAAAAGAACTTCAATCTGTTTGTCACTAATAATAGTCGTTTATACCAGACGAGTATTTCATCGTCGCCTTTGTAAGATAAGTATGATCAAGGACCCATCTTATCTTCATAACATTTCCCTGCATAACTTTTCATGTGGTGTAGATTCCGAGAAATCCAAGTTTTACGGGACCACAAAAGTTTAAGGTAGCTCCCTTTTTCAGTGAATATTTTACGCTTTCTCATCCTCAACTTGGAGCGAAAACAGCTTTCATGGGGATATCATTTCCGAAGTTCGTCTTTATGCAAATAGTGTGTCAGTCGAATATTGAATCAGCCATTTCTGTGAGCATATGCCTCAAAATTTAGACCCCATAGGTACAGCCAAGCTGATTTTTGTCTTTCTCGCCGCATGACCTAAAGATTTAATTCCCATTCCGCGAGCAGTGAGGAAGTGATTTCCTAAACAAACATCCTGGCTCCACGCCCGGGGGAGCAATCTTCATTCCCAAGTAATTTCCGAGTCATTTTCTCCATAGAGTAATTTTTGCATTCCCCTTCCCACCATTTTTTACGCATTCCTTCCTTTTTCGGCTCCTAATTTACGTCACTCGTGAATAAACAGTGGGAGTCGTTCTATTAGTTTCTCCGACAAAAAATCCCTGCATCTCCCAATGCAAGTTTACTTTGAAAAGAGAGAAAAAAGTTAACTGGAAAGGAATATTTTTTAATAGGAGAAGCAAATATGTTTTATTTATTAACGGAGCTTACCGAAAGTTCTTTGAATATAGTACGCATCCAATATGGATACCTGATTTCAATACGTATTCTATTTTACCATCCAGTTACGAAGTCTTGGCCTTTCGCGGCATATAAATTTTTCTGTAGTAATAATAGGAAAGTAATAAGCCCTTGTGCCTGCGATATTGGACGAGATATGACAATTTTTTTCTACCATGGGTTGAAAAACTTGACATTATGTGGATTTGGACCCTGTGTAGTGGTAATATGTCATCAATATATGTTATTGATTTATGGGTGAAACAAGTGTTTCGCTAAAAGATTGCCAAAAAAGGTAATTAATTACCAATTTATTTCATGATTTTTTGATAAATAATTAGAAAAGGAAATAATTTTGGAACAATTGTACCCTATTTCACCTATGGTTATCATTTTTGCAAATTCCAATTCTTTTGGCTGTAATTTTAGATAACTTGATTGTAAGATTTTTTTCCACTCATAGAAGTTAATCCGAGCTAATAAAGTAATGGTTTTGCAGACTATTCCTGGTGGGATGTGAAAAATTATGAAAATGTCGATCTCGACGAAAAATCCTTTTCTAACCATATCCTCCCAACATTAAAGTTCTTTTGAGCTCTCAAATCAGGCGGGAATCCACTGGAATGCATCAATGGTAAAAGCACGAGCCCATTTTTGTGATTAATATCGCGCAAACAAATGAACGAAGACGCCATCAGACTGAGAGAACATGTGCATCGATTTTGAGGGCTCCTGCCCCCTAAGGTTCTTTGCAAGTCCAACCCAAGGGGTTTTCACTCCCCCCTAATACTCCCCCTAATACTCCCCGTGCATGTCTCATCCCTACGCGAGGCACTCAGGTTTCGCTCGCTGCCGAAAAATACCCATGATCCCCCCTGTTTCATTGCCTTCCTCAACGTCTCCTCTGCGCACACTCTTGCCTCGCTTTCTAACCATCTGTACATGGCCTGCGGGAGTCCCGTCATACGAGAAAAATCGCCTTGTTCCCTATCGGGCTTATTCAATTTGTTACTGAGCTGATATTTTCTCGTAGTGAACGATTCCGCCTTTGTTCGCGTCGGTCTTTTCCCGGTTATCGCATTCCAATCTCCGGTCTCAGTGCGAGAACCTAGTCACGCATCAGAGAGATACAGTGTTCATAAATAACGGCGAATGATGCGTTATGTATTTGGTTATAATTATGATTTAATTTCAGTCTTATTTCGATGCCATGAAAATTTAAAAATATATAGGCTCTCCTTACTTTGAATAGTTGAAGATGAGATAATATTTTCATAACCGCAGAAAAAGTTGGGAATTATTGAAAATGAGGTCGAAACATGAAATATAACATGAAAAAACATGCGTCATGGTAGCGAACTACTGAATCACTAAACCCATTAAGCGTGTCCTTGCTAGGAGAAGGAACATTTGTAGTAAAGTGAGTATCGCTATCAGAGAAAGTTACTCACCGATGAGTCCTAGAGATGATTAAAAATTTCTTCGGATCACAGTGTGGAAAAATAGTTATGAAAAAATGTTTATTCATTTCGGCTTTATGGCTTATAATTAGCTGAATGTTTTAAATTTTGCATGGAAAAAATATTGATAAAACAATGCAGACAACCAAGTGCCCAGTGACATGATTGTATGCGCCTAGCGGATATTTTCTCGCATCGAACGATCCTCCCGTTGTTCACGTCAATCTTTACCCCATTATCCCATTCAATCTTCGGTCTCAATGGGAAGTCCTCGTCACGCATCAGAGAGATGCAGTGATCATGAATATAATACGAATCTCTATCAAGATGCGGAATTCATTTCTCTCGTTTTATTTGTTCCCACGCTCCGCCACTTTCAAAAACAGACCCGACACTCATAACGGTTTATGCTATTTAGAAAAAGTAGCATCCGGTGTCTTCTGTTTGCATTGAGGTGTCTGGTATTGTCTAGAACTAAAAACAAGTTTTTTGCTGCTCTTCTATTGACCTAATTTCGAGTCGGAATAGATTTGTGAATTAGAGTGTGAATCAAGTCTCATGACCCAGATATCTGTAAAGACATAAATTTTCCTTGCGAGTACAAAGTGGAAGGTCTGTTGTAATTCTGTTCGAGTGATTTTGAAAGGATGTAAAACAATCCATTTGAATCGTGGAATTTACTTTGGTGCTCGACATACTGTGCGGCATAAGAAACTTACCTCTCCATATGGATACATTTTCTATTTTTATTTCTATTTTCTATGTACGTAAAAATAATTACATCAATTTCACATTTTTCATGCATGTGGTAGATATAATAATAATAATAAACATATCATATAATAATTACATCAAACTTTAAAAGAAAGGGTTAAAAATTCCCGCCCGACTTCAAAATTATTTCGACTGAGCTGCTGTAAAATGGATATTCTGCTAAATCATGGTGAATAAGTATATACTTAAAATTATCAATTTTCAAAATTCGTTGTGTAATTATATGCTAAAAACAATGCTTCATGACCAATTCTTACATAAACTACGTTTCTTATCAAGCCTGTTATTTTCTAAGAATCATCGTGGATTTTTTAATTAGAATTTGGCTTCGGAAAGTTGTCAAAGATTCAAAAATCACAACGAAATGCCGGTCCAATTTTTCTATATCCTAAAAGTATCTAATGAAGTATTATATAAGCGCATAAGTTCGGTAGAACTTCTTACATTTATCTAGCAGGGGCTGTGGTAAATAGTGGTATAGAATATATTGTAAATTGTTTATACTTGGTGCATTTGTTAGTAAGTATGTACATTCATTTCTGTATTTTTCCTTTTTTGCGTTCAAAAGACATGAAATATCAGAGATGTGAAACCTAAGCACAAGTGAGATTATTTATATTATCTGTACGACCTTTGTCTGAATATCGGAACTGGCTTCCAAATCTTCTATAACTCAAAAAATAGATTCCTCTATTGCACCGTTGTTATTTGTATTCTACGAACATTCTCTCTGAATGGATTACATTTTTTTGAGAGTTAATTCCTAGGCGAGTTTGGCGAGATTGGCAGGCATGGATTTTTCCTCTTTGAAAGGGCTTGCTCAACAATTTTATCCGTCATCTTTCACCGAATAATACTCTGGTTTACATTTCTCACTAGTGATTTAAGTTCGTTTAATCTTGATTCAAGGGTTTATTATTCATCCTTTCTCTTTTGCCACAGGATTAGAGACGTTTTCGAATTTATTCAGGATTGACTTAATTTATGAGAACCCTTTTACGCATTATGGTGAGAATGTCACGGAAATATTCTCTTACAACTTATTGTAAATTTGAATCCAATGTCGTTTCCATCGAAACATTTATTGTGAAATTGGGAACATTGGAAGTAAACACCTTTCTGGAACAGAAACGATCTTTATGTCCTGATTTTTTTTAAATTCTCAGTTATATGGACAAAAATTGGTAAATAATTACTCCACTCAGTCAATTTATTCTAATTTCTCTCCGAACCAGCAAACTGTTGGTATTAGAAACTGGTGGCGAGTAGAGCGCTCTATATTTCTTTGGTTATCGTGATTAATTTCAGTTTTGTTTCAATTCCATGAAAATTAAAAAATAAATACGCTATCCTCACGTTGAATATTTGAAGAAAAAGTATAATTTTCATAAGCACTGAAAATGTTTGGAATTATTGAGGATAGGAAGGGAATAGGAAAAAGCAATGCGTCGTAGGTACTAGCAAACTAATGAATCCCTATGTGTCCTGTCCTATCCCTGCTATGTGAATGAACATTTATAATTAAATGTGTACAGCTATAATAGAAAATTGCATAAGTGTGAGTCCTAATTATTTATTCATACGGCTCACAGTGTGGGAAAAGAGTGATGAAAATATTTTTTATCCCCAAAATATTGATCAATTTCGTCTTTATGGCTTGGGAGAAATTGAATTTTTACATCCTACATAGTAAATAATTTAAAACAAATGGCTTGGGAGAAATTGAATTTTTACATCATACATATTAAATAATTTAAAACAAATGATGCAGATCACCAAGTACCAAGTGACACGATTGAATGCACCCATCGGAAATATGTCTAGTTTGTCTAAAGAATATTCAATGGGTTACTATAAAAAACCAATAGTTCTCAGTTCAAATATTAATATATTATATTTAATATTATTTTAAATATAGTAATAGTAATATATGCAATGAGACCTCTCATATCCCAGGACAGAATGTTGCTTTAATGTAATATATACTTAAATATGCAATTCAATCTGATGGAAGACAAAAAGAAGTTCACTGATGGAATGTTTACCCAAACGCGGACACGAAATGACTAAAACTCCTAAAGTTCGATATCAGCTCTATTTATCTCTCTATCTCCATGGCACTACCGCGGCAAATACCGTAAGTAATATAAATCGAGAACACGTTTGTTTTGCAGCGCAAAATATCTCTCAATATCTCCCACTCTCCAATCCCGATATGTCTCGCGATAAAAAAAATAACCAAGAGGAAGGGAGCGGGGTTACGTCCGGGAAAATAGCAGAAGAAATGACGAGGTATAAAAAAATCGTTACATATCTTTCTCTCGCGTTAAATGCCTTGCACGCAATCACGAGGAGGCCTCATGCACGGTTTTTTTTAAACTTGCGTGCGGAGGCAGTTTCGGCACGAATATATGTGTGCGGGTTGGGTTTAAAATCGTGCTATAGCAAAAATAAAGGAATAAATAGGACAAAAATTTCTCTTTCGACCCCACACTCCCAGCCTATATCCTGGCTTCATTCTTTTCTCCCGACCCGACGCAGATAATCGTAGTACCTATACCGTTCATGTGCACTCACTTGCTATACATCCCCCCCCCCTCTTCTTGCCCTTCTCAACCCTTCCACCAATACTCTACTCCCCCATCCCCATGTCTCACCGCCTCCCCCTTATGTCTTCGTCATCGTATAGGGGTTATTCTGTGCCTCTACCGCCCACCTCCCTCTGCTCCGCGGTTTTATAGTCTTCCCGAACGGTGCCCGAGGGAATACGTCCCACGGTTGAAGGAGGAAGAGGATGGCGGCTTCACAATCTCCAAATGGATTCGAAAACTTTTTTGAAAGAAAAAAATCACGAAGAGAGAGGAGAGAGATGGGAGGTAAAAAAAAACTCCGCTCTTGTGTGCGAGGCGTTGCGGGATTTTCAGCGTGGGGTATGGGATAGAAAGTTCTTCTTTCCTCGGCTCTTCCGTTATCTCTCCATTGTGCATCTCTTTCGACCTCCATACATGCCACTCTATCCTTTTTTTACCCTTCTCCGCCACTCTTCCCACGTCTCCTCTTAGGAGGAAACGGCTCAATCAATAAAAAACGGGATGTAATTTTGCTAAAATGCCATGCGATGCGAACGGGCGATATGGCTGCGTTGTCACAGCGACCGTCACAATCGGAAGGGAAGTGCCGAAGTGATATGAGGATGCGCCAGACCTCTTTTTCTCTCCTCTTTTATCTTTCTTTCCGAAATCTCGGAATGAACCGTTTTGTACCAGATCGGAGTGGTTTTTACTCTCCTAAATTCATGGTCGAGCCACGATTTCCTGTGGCAGTGCCGAATCGAGGTATTTTCAAACTGCATCAGCGATTACGCACCGTATGTTTTTTGATGTTTCCGGTTGCATAAAATTTATAGGGGCTTTATCATTTTTTTCGCATTCATTTAATTGAATTACTTCCTTTGCAATCATTCCTCGAGCGTTCTCAGGGTAATAAATGAGATTCCTCATCCTCTGGATGCATGCGTGAGATTTGTTCCCCTGTGAATTCGAGTTGAAATTAGTTTTCTCGGGTATGCATGATTGACTCTTAGTTCCTTTAGAACATATGGGTATTTTTTCGTAATATTCCCATGTTTTACTTAAATATTCGGTAAAAGATGTTATAAAAAATACTTATTCTATATTTTTATCTTTTTATCAACTGAAAGTATAATATTGCTTTATTCCGAAATTCGTTGGAATTTTGACATGTTAGTAAATTACAAGTCGCTGGAAAATTTTCGAAATGCTTTATTTCACTTCACGACCAGTTTCAAGTCATTATATATTACTTCTGCAGAAAAAACAATCTAACGATTATTTAAAGAAGCATACGGACGTGCTGAATTCCATTTATGTGAAATATCATTCTTTTACGGCCCACTTACTATTTACAAACTTTACTCTTAATTTCAACTGGAAAAGGTATTTCAAATGTAAACACAGACCAATTCCTTCTCTATCTCATACCTCTTGAAACACGAATCCCATTTGCACACTCGCTGCAATTTTGCGTCGCCTTTACTTTCCTATAGCTTGCGCCTCCAGTGGGGTTCGGCCCTTATGTCCTTAAAAGAATCATTTCCCCTCTCAGCCCCTGCAACGCTCAATTCCCGATCGGAAACAGTGGAAGGAGGATCTAATGAACTACGTCCACGGTGGGGATATCCACCCTAATCCCCAGGATTACCATCTTCATTCTCCCGTTTACGACCCTCTGCCTGAGGCAACCACGGAGGTCCTCGCCAAAATCTACTCCTATCCAATGGTTCTTATTAGCTTGCTGTTGTTTTATCCCTCATAGCCCCCTGATCACTCGTTTCCGGTGAACTTCTAATTTTCCTTCACGTTCCGTCGTGGGGAAACGTTGCGGTTACGTGGTGGTACCCTAAAGTCTGGCTTACTCGTACCAGTAAACTGCGATAGCAATAGTTCCATCACGATATTTTACTACTAGCATCAACACTCAAGTGCCCCAAGAGGGCCAATACACGTCATAGCGGCGAAAATAGAAAACAATAAGTGACAGTTGTGGAGGAGAAATAATTTCATCTCCTTTCACTCGTGAGAAAATAAAAATGCATTTTGGCTTGCCTTTGATCCCCAATGACTATTAAATTGAAAAGAAACACACTCGGTATTTATATTCTTTACTTGCGTACCTAAATTAATGTTTTCCTCTTTCGATATATCCATCGTCATCGACTTTTTGAGTCTACAAATCTGAACTGATTCTAATTATCGAATTGATCAAATAAAGACCCCAATCCACAAGTACCTTTGCACTACTTTGCGATGGCTGTTCACTCATGCCAGTTGAGCTTCGAAATCAACTGCCATAGCAGTAAAATTCGGCATCTAAATCCAAGTTTAACGGTTTTCGTTTATCAATTGAAGCTATTCTTGATTTTTTTGCAGCAGGATAATGTTTAATTTCACGGTTTTAGCCGTTGTTGATTTAAATATAATGAAATACGAATAATCTTGCAATTACATTTCTTCATAAAGCTAGACCACCATAAATTTAACTTACATTCCATCCTCATCATATTACGCATACCTTGAACTATTTTTTCTGCGGAGGAATTTGCTGTCTCTTCACCATTACGGCGAAAATGTGAATATTTGGAGCTGATGTGATAAGCTATTTTAGGAGCCTATTTTATTTGAACTTGAAATTCATAATGAAGCTTACAGACTGAAAGGATACGATCCTAATGATCTATTTTCTCATAGTCTGGTCCAGTTCAGCCTGAGAACGATGGCTTCCAGGCATTTTCTAAATATCCCCAGATAACGAAATTCTATGCTTTTGACGATGTACTGGAACTACTTTTTGCTTAATGGACGCAAAGGTGCGTGGGAGGATGGTGGAGACTAGGCGGATGCTTTTGGAGTGGGCGGATGGAAGAAGGCAGGAACGAGATGAATTGAGCTTGGAGATGGAGGAAGATTAATTTTGACATATCTTTTTATTATAGAGAGTATGAGTACTACCCCGTTGACTTGGACGTTAAATATTCGGCGCTTGTTACAAATAATACGGAGAGAGTGATAAACTTGTAGTTTGAATGTTGGGCTATTGACGTACGGGTCTCAGCTTTTAATCCTGGATGGTGCCAACCTACCCCCCAGAATTCGCAGTGGCCGAGCGTAAGAAACTTTTATCAATAATCAAAATGTTTAAAATATGATAAATTGATGGCAGCCATGTCTACAGTATTATAGAATATCCCTCAATTGACCAATGTCGGATGCGTGCTCAAACAAAGTACTGAGGGATCATTCTAAGGCTATATTAGAACTACATCTAACCTAGCCTTAGAATTGTAGTATAACTTGACATGTACAGGATTTATTTCACATTTTTTCACGCAATCACATTCACCATGTGATTGCGTAGCACCCAAAAACATAGCCTCTTGCCTGAATGCGTGAACTACACACGCATGTGGCTTAGTTTGCTGTGACATCTAAACTGTTTCATACATGCTGGCCCTTAGATCAGATCGCTGAACAATATATATTTATATAATTGCACATATTCTAGTTTGAAAGCGATATTTTTTACTCTACATACACGTAGTGGCTGACAAAAATTGTTGCTTAATATTTGGTCCGCGGCAGATAATACGCAACTTATGGGTTCCTCTGTGACCCCGACAGAATATTTTGTGTCTCAAATGCTCCGAGTAAGGTGTCGTTTAAACTATTTAGTCATGCGAGATACCTACTTGTTGTTCTTCTTTATTACCACCCAAAACTGCGTATTCGCACCACATATGCAACTCTCACTATGCATTATTGCAATGGTGAAATGCATTATTCATTAGCGACCTAGTTTACACTGGCTTATTTTTATTTTCATTGCTTGTATGGGTATCTTTGATCATTAAATTTATGAAGTGCCCTTTTTTGGGATATCATTTGGCGTGCATACCCTCAATCCGTGTGGGATTATGTAAGCAGTGTTTATTCTCTAATCTACACATTTTTTTTTATTACAATCTCGACTGAAAAGTAATCGCTCCTTTGCTTATAAAGTGTTAATACAACTGAAAGCGTAGATAACAATTAAACTTTCATTGTATTTTTATGGAAAGTAGCCCACCGAAACACCTTGACCACGCGAAGGTTGCGAATCACTGGCCGACTTGATGTTGCGGGTTATCCTGGGAGGTTTTCTACCCTCACATATTTGCTACCGTGATGGTAACGTGAATCCTAGGAGGCGAACGAAGCAATCCTTCCCCATTTTTTTTTCTTTTATAAGGCCAGAGGTTGAATACGGTCAGTATACTTGTACTGGGTCTCTTGAGGAAAAAATAGGTCCGCGTGAACAGCAGCAGCGTGTGCGTTTGAAAAAGGTGGAGGGCACCTACCAGCGATTACTATTTTAATACCTGCATTAAGTACAATTTACAGCACACAAGAGTACCAATAGATTTTCAATGAGCAATCGGTATCGAAGTTAGAAGAAGTTTACGTTGTTAACCACAGTTTCTTTAATTTTAAGGTGGAAAAAATAGTTTCCTGCAAACCTAGTAGATCAAATAGGGATAGATCAAATGTACCAAACGATATTCAAAATATATTTATTTATTTTATTTATTTATTTATTTATTTCACACACCACCGAAAACAGCACTGTTCGGCCTTTACATCGGGGTTGATAAAATTTAACAATCACAAACATCCATGCCCTGGATAAGGGTAACTTACCCAGGCGGGACTCGAACCCGCGACCTTCGGGATATCCCGCGACTCGAACCCGCGACCCGGCAATATGATATAATATATGTATCTCGGAGGTAAAAGACACGATGTCCGTTTTCCTAATTTTACCAGGGACCAGTTTTAAGATTAAAAAAAAATGTAACCAGGAATAACTAGAAGGTTAGGTTACTATACCAATAACATTGTGATATAAAAATTTTGTAAACTTTTTACTTAGCCTTCTCGTATTAACTGGGTAAATTTTTAAAATATCTTAAAACTGCACGGCTGAAAAATTAGGAAAACGAACTTAGTGTCCTCTACCTCCGTGGACCAGATATAGAAATTACCCATTTCTCTTACGCTCTTTGTCGCATTGAAATTGGTTGCATTGTTTAGCCGACAGACCTCATCCAACTCGGGTGTCCACGTTTTTTTTGCAGACAGTAGCCACCGAGATGGCTGAGTGTGGGGATGAAAAGGGGGGGGGGCGGGTGGCCCCCTAGAGTCCCTCCCATGAGGACCATCAAACCCCCTAATGGCCCCATGGGAAAGTGGTGTGACGCCGGACCGAGGGAAAAGCGGGGCCGGGGTGTATGGCAGGGGTTGAGACCGAAGCCGGTAGGAGGGGTGGGGGGCTTGCGGTTCCGATGGTATGGCGTCTCCGCCCCCACCCTCCCGGAACAGACAGCGAGCACAGTCATCAATCCCTGCTCAATGGCTTCCCTCCTGCTCCTCTGAGAAGGGGAGTTGGGCTCGCTTTCGAGATGGTAGTCTTTCGGCATCCACGTTAAAATGGCCTAAAGTAACCAATATCCTTGACCTGTGAGCCCTCTTCAGAATTTAATGCTGGTTGCGTCTGGAGGTGATTTTTGCTGAGTACAGCCTTCCGAGAAAACCAAGATATTAGTACGCAGCAGAAGAAAAGAAGTTAAGATAAACATTAAAATCGGGAAACAAAAACTCAATGAATGAAAATGAAAAAGATCAATGAATTCTGTTATTTAGAAAGCGGGATAACTAGCGAGAGTAAAGAAAAAAATAAATTATCAGCAGAATAGCCCAGGCAAAGAGAGTATTCCATCTTAAGTGCGAGCAACTAAACCTCGTGTATCTTCTTACAGGGTAAAATATAAATTTAGGAGTAAGGAAATGGTTTATCAGAGCTTACTTTTGGAGTATGCTTCTCTAGAGGGAAAAGTGGATAGCAAGAACGGAAAAAGAATACCTCGAATAAATTATATGGGACAATGAAAGAAGGATATAGGAGAGAAGAAATACTTAGGCGTGAAAAGATTAGCTGACAAGAGAATGGAGTGCAGAACTGCGTCTCACCAATCTGAGGAATGACAAGTGATAGTGATGACGGCGGCTAGCGGGTTAAACGCCAATAACTCTCGGGCGCGTTTTGATGACTGACAACTTCTAATTTATTATTAGGTATGATATGGTGTATGAAACACTCAAATAACAGATGAACTGGGTGTCCAGGTAATCACTGATAAAGTACAAGACTACAAGCACAGATGGAAGCAATATGTACTTCGAATGCCAAATGAAAGAATTCCAAAATGAACAATGGAATATCAATCATTTGGCAAGAGAAGTATAGTAATACCAAGAAAAATATGGTAATGTGTAGCCGGAAGAGGCTTAGTAGTCTAATCCTGGAAGGAAGAAGAAGAAGATATGATATATGGAGGTGGCGACCGACATCTGAGACCATTAGCGCCGTGAGCGGAGAGAAACTCTGCGTCGGCATTAGCCTGCTCTAAACGAAAGGAGCCAAGGAATCGCATCATAACGTCCCATCCAACGAATGGAGTGCTTTGCTTGAAGTACCCTCAACAAAGCAGCCAAGCAGGGATCTGATCCTTTGAAAATTGTCGAGGTAGCCTTAGAATGTTGTGTGCCACCGCCGAGTTATGAACCTGGGCTCACGTTGTGTGAAGTCATCCACACCAATCCGGTCCCCTACTGATTGATTGCCAACCTGAATGCAGTTCAAAATAAATATACAATTATCAGAGCGCATATCCCAGTATTGCTTATGAGAAAATGCATGTGCACAGACTTGCCACTTAAGAATTTGGGCATTTAAATCAGGCATTATTATCCCGATATGCTCAAAATAGAACATTTAATTCTAATTTTGGATTTTTTTTAGTTTTATATATCCTTGTATACACATTCTTGATCGAGGTGATAGGGGACATATTTGCTTTATTCGATACCATAAGAAACTGGTTGGAAAGGATTAAGCTTTTTTTACACTATTTACCTTGATTTAACCACAGCTGAACTGAATTGAACCAACTTTGATACAAATCAGTTAAATTTGGTTGATTTTATACCTATATTCGCTCTAAGGGGTTTTGACTAACAAAGGCGTACGTGTCTATATATCTAAGTTTACCTCCTGTCCATGTTTTGGCAACTAGGCTACGAAAGGCGGGAAAAAGATTTAATTCTCTGGTTTCCAAGGCGGAATGAATGAAATGATTCTGGTATAAAATGGTATTTCTAAAATGAAATATTCTGACTTTTCTAATCTTGCAATAATAGGCAAGATCATAGACTATCATTTGTCTGATATTCTTTAATGAAGTAGCAATATCCAATCATTATCACTATTAGAATAATTAGGATAGATGTCACATCTATAGCGCCGTAATTTAAGCATCGGTGGATAAAGCAAACTCATTACGATCCTCCTACTAAAATCATTGCGATGCACTTAGAAGCAATAATTTCCACTTATATCGTATAGTAGGTATGGATCATGAATTGGTTTATGCATGAGAAACGTAATGATAACTATGCCTATTCCACGCAGCTTTATTTGGTATCATTTCGACCAGTTTGAAGAATACTATGTCTATTTCAAGAGAAAATATTTCTCGTGAAATCTTTCTTCTCGTGAAATTTTATTTTTCCTATAAAATTTATCGTTTTATTAATTAAACAACGAGCAAGTTCCACTAAGCTCTCTGGAAAATAATTTAAGATATAGATTGTTGTATCCGTTGAACATTTTAACGGGGTTGCTTGGCTGATATGTGCAATTGATTCCCAACTTTCAATATTCCTCTCTTCCTAGTCGAACCTGCTCTCTCCACTTTGTGACGTAGAGGTAGGAGACGCTTTACATAAGATCTCCCTCACCCCTCCCTCGCTCGTAAGCGGAAACGTCTGGAATAGTGTGGTTTATGGCAGATACGCAGATGGTTTATCGGATTTTATGCCTCGGCTCCACTCCGCCTATCTTTTATCCCCAACCTTCCAGAGAACGTAGGGTTTTTGTCGATTTCGTAAATCAATATCGTTTTCCTCCTCATTTTACGTGCTCATGTCTTATTCGGAAGGTGGATGTATGCAACGAGTACACGTCTCCTTTTTTTCTCTTTTACGCAAAAGCGTCTTTCCTTTTTTTGCCTCTTTGTGACGTATCTACAAAAAATTGAATCGAAGCGAAGAGGAAATTGGTACTGTTATCCTCACTGCTCCATAAAAATGTTTCAGATGGCTCAGGTTTTAGTGAAAGGTTTTGCGAGCACGGGCAAGTATTTTAAAGGTATATGGGAGAATATTTTTACTGCGGCACTCTGGTGCATTACCAAATAATTTTTTTATATTTATTTCTGCCGGTTTCTTTTCACTTAAATTAACGATGAAAGTGGCAAAAAAATGAACAGTTCCACAAAAACATGTATTTACCTGTAATTTATTGATTTAAACAATACAATCTCTTAAATGATGACAGCCGAAACCTTTCACCACTGTTTGATTGTCGCATCCTTTGTGTGCCTGCTTGATTTATCGCATTTATGGTGCATGAATCAATTAAAGCGCTCCGGATTTCGGCGTCGGGTAGAAAGTCATCGTTAGCATCTGAGCGGCTCCGGCAAATAAAAACGTTCGGGATTTAATAAGCGGCGCTCAGTCATTTATTGCGAATCAACTCCGTTGATATAAATTCGTCGACCGGCCAACGTTTTTTTAATCGTCCCGGCGGCATTTGTTATGAAGATATATGGCTCGATTGATGAATGAAGCTGCGTGTACGCATCACGCAATTCATCATCTCCTCGAATATCTCTCGGAGATTCCCAAATGTATCCGCACAGCCTTTTTGCCGAAGAGCGCGTCGCGCCTACTGTTACGACGGCACGATGCATCAAGACCCGTCCGCGGTTCTCTGGTGTGCGCGGAAGATTTCAAACTGTCTCGGAGTCGTTCTTACGCACTCGGAAAGCACATCGGGGAGGGGAAGGCGGGCATCCACATGCTTACACAATCCCGCTGAATTTTGAGTGATGGAGGATACTTTTCGACGTCATCAATCTAGGACGTTATTAGGTATTCTTGGGAGTTGGAAGCGAGGAGAGGGCAAATTGAATTCTTTCGCATGCGTTATGTGCGAGTGAAAAGACCAAATGAATGACTTGCAGGAAGCGCACAGTAGCACAGTCTCTCCCATTTACCATTCCACCCCCGTCCCACCCCCGCCTGAAATCTCCCCTATTTGCCACCCCTTTCAAACCCGACGCACTCAGCGCCGGTCTCAAAAGTCATGAATATTCCAGGGGCTAATGCATATCCTAAAGGGGTGCGGTGGAAAAGCGTACGATCATTTTTCTTCCTCCCTCATTTCGGCTAGACTCATCCGCTAACTATGGATGCTTCGGCCATTCCTTCCCACTACTTCACCATCCCGTGACGAATGGTGCTTTTTTCTGACGCATATTTCAGCCTAAAATTCATGAATAGAACGTAGACTGGATTGATGAAGAGGAGTTTAATGATATTTAGACGATGATATTCTCAAGTTTGCAGTTTTCATTTTTATTAAGTATTGAAAACCTGCTATCATCCAGGATACAATCGTTTCTTACTTTACGTTTATTTTGTTTGTTATATCTATAGATTATTGAGTAGGTACGTTCATATTCCTGCTTTTGTTTCTTCTTTTTGATCTGGCGTAGCAAAACTACCGCGCCGCCAGCTTTTTTTGTGTGAAAGTAAAGACCATTGCAATTCGCAATCTTCACCACCTTCGGTGAGTTTTAATCACCAAACAACAATCTAATAAATCTGGACATTACACTGTAGGCAAAGTATCGTATCATTTTTTCCTTGGCTTGCATTTGTTAATTGAAAACTCATAGGGCAAATTATGTAAAGAGATACCAATTTATTCCTCATCGGTGAAAACATTTCATTACCCGGGTACAGTCGAGTACGCACATCATTGGGGTACGATGCCGATCACCTGATACTCTCGAACTTTAACGAAATTCGAGTTGTGGATGCAAATATTTGCTGATATGAAACTAAATATCGCTGGCCATAATTCACTTTATGAAACAGCCAATTTAAGTAGAGTGACCTTCAGCTAAATTTCAGGTTTACTTTGATGATATAGCTTGTTTGAAATCTTTATTACTCATAGAAATAAACCAATCGATATCCGAATTTTAGCTGCCAGATTTTCGCAACAATTAAATGCACTAGTATAATACATTTTTGGAGAATTGTTGCTTAGATTTTGCTCATTAGAGTATACTTAGATTAGCATTAAATGTTCAAAAGTCCATTCCTCCTGTAGGGAAAGTCATCAAGAGACTGAATGAGATGTATCCGTTTTTACCTGGATGAACCTTTGGGATTTATTGGATTCGAAAAATTGATAGAAAATTAAACTCTCATGGTACAAAAATTGGCATTAAAATAGAAAAATGTATCTGGGACTAATTGTAAGTGAGCATTCTAAGCACTAATAGGTACCTCGCACTGGTTAAGATTTCCATATTTTCTTCCAAAGTTTCGACCAGTGATAAGATCAACGTCTCCAGGGCTCAAGGAATACAAGCATATAGCTCTCACGCTAAGAGGAGAAATAAAAAACCTCACCTTGGTGTAAAACTCGAGGGATCTTCACCAATACTCTCTGCTGGAAAGCATTAGTTTTTACAAGTGTAATGGTTAAGTG
This sequence comes from Ischnura elegans, assembly GCF_921293095.1. NCBI lineage: Eukaryota > Metazoa > Arthropoda > Insecta > Odonata > Coenagrionidae > Ischnura > Ischnura elegans. Next base: position 12,597,044 of record NC_060252.1, read on the forward strand.
AGTTGGTTTCTCCATTCCATATATCGTCATAAGTATTACCATTCCAAAGAGATCGTCACAAAGACTCGCACAGAATGTAAAAGAATGGTATGTCTGATTTGAAACGGTTGAGTTCCATCCGCGTGGGTGCTGAATCAACACACGCCCGCCGGGGTGCAACATCCTAATCCGGCGTTGCCGGAGCAACAATCTCCTACGCCCCCCCCCCTCCTCCCCACTTATCCCCGCTACGGGCGCGATACGACATCGCCATCTCGATGCAAATTTCGGCTGACCGTCCTCACGCCCGCTCTGGAAAGGGGAGCACTCGCTCGGGTGTATGTGACAGGGAACCAGGGATAGAGGATGGTGGTAGCGACTGGGGGAGGGAGTACTATCACGTATCAAGTTGTTAGGCATTTCCCTATGTAAAGCGCACGAATCTATGATAATAATAATTGATCTTTATTGGGCGAGATTGGGAATAGAGAGTCCCATCTTCCATCTAATCCTCGTCATGTATTGAATATTTGCCGAGGAATACGCTGTCAAGTTACTCATGAAATTAAATTGAGTTAGATTATAACAATGTAGGCATATAAGTATGCTTTAAAATAACAACAAAAAAATGCAAACTGAACGAAGTTACATTTACCAAGGGTAAAAACATATCAATGTCTGATAACAGAAGGGTCCAGGGTTCTTGTACCGGTTGAATCCTTCGTAATTCCTAATAAAAATTCCTCGAAATATAAGGTGGCCCATGGAAAGAAATTCGGCCCCCTACCATGAATATGTGATACTGACACGTCTATGACAAAATGCACTTTAACCTTAAGGTTGAATCACTGAGTGAGTAAGTGCATACGAAAATTACAATGAAGGAAACTCCAGTCGGCATCATGTGTTTTCACCCACCGCGAATTACAATGGGCTCATAAAGTTACCACTCGAATCGCAGATGAGGTAAGCGATACTAATTTCGTGGAAAAAATTAGCTAAGTTTAAGACTTTTAGCCGAACTTCGCCTACATGGAATTTTGTCCTATCAAATTCCCGACTTTTCAATATTATATTTCGCAATTGTAGGTACAGCACTGCAAAATAGTTGAAAAAAGTGATTTAGTTCAGCACTCATCGCAACGCTGCGGGCATTTTTTTAAATCAATTAAAATGCGCCCGAAATGGCGGCATAAATCAACCTTCTGTGGGATGAAATGGGGTCTCCTTTATGTAAACTTTTTTATACTGCATTTGGGTTCGTACTGCTTGCTCAGAAATGCAAACAAGGTTACTTTATTTAACGGTATTTACGGTCGTTACCAGCGGTAATTATACTAAACATTCATTCGCTACATCATTTTGTTCCATTATTCGTCCTTCCGACTATTTTGCGCCTATGAGGGTGCGCTTTCATCGTAAGTATCTCTCATAGTATTACTTAGTAACATCGTCATCATCAATCATCAAATGTTTACCCTATAAATTGGAATGAAAACTGCACTAAAACTTATTATGCTGCTTTTACTCCAGTAAAACTTTCAAGGATCCATCCATATACCCTCATTCCCTTCAGATGAGCAAACTTTCGACTTTGTGAATTAGCTTGTACCATCTCATTTTATCTCTTTATATCCTCTTAGCATCAATGATTTGAGTATTATGTTCCATATAACTTTGAAGTTTGTCTGGGATACATTTTGATTCGATCATTTATAATGCCGTTAATAGAAATCACAAAAAAGTGTGCACATTTAAATGGATTCTCTCCTAAGATTGGTCTTACTTTCAACTATTCAACTATCAATGTACGTGCGATTTGGAAAGAATAAAGGAAATATTAAGGCATAATAATTTACGAGATTAAGAGACGCAAAATAGCATGTTGGTTATTTGCCAGCCTTAATATTTTAAACTCGATTCCACAATTTTTTTACGCTTTTATTCGACATTCTAACTTCAATATACCATTGAAAAATATCATAATGTAATGAAGGATCTACGGTTTTCCCGGCGAATAGACTGGAGACACTGGAGCACCAGGTGCTGAATCACCCTTGGACCCGGCTGGAAACCCGAGAACTCTTCCTCCAAGGAAACTGTACATAGATATCACTATTTCGGAGTGTGCGCTAATTACTAGGACTGATTTCTCCGAACAATTATTTCGAATTAAATAATTCTGAATTTTATAATGATATCGGTTATATTGGCAAAAACCACGTGAAGTTAATTTATCTGATTTAATATACTTCATGGCGGAAATCACAATTCCTTCCAACCCAGAGAATTAATAGTGCTAGCACACATTGCGACTCGCCAAATCGCACTTTCCTCAGAGCGTGGCGATGGATTTATCATTTTTCCCATTAACCATTGCTATTTGCCGACACGAGTTGCTTTCGCTAATTATAAGCTATACTACCTCCTCCCTCGAAAACCCAACTGGTGCGCTTGAGCCGTTTCACCCGGCCGGGTGCGTGTGACTGGGAAACTGCGGGCGGTCGGGAGAGAGACGTGGGCTCCCGTCGTATATGGAGGTGGGCGCCTACGTGGAAGCTGCAATTCCCCCGAGATATCACGGGTCAGCGTGTTGGAAGGTAAGGGGGAGAGATTCAGGGTCCCTCGCCGTATCTGTGCTCCTGCCGTTTCCCTCAAAGTAGATTGTGGGGAGGCTCGGACAGTGACGCCGTGCGCAGGGTATGGGTGAAGTGCCGGGATGGGCTTTAGGAAGTTAACGGGAGGGGGAGGAGCTTAAAGGGAGAGGGGAGTTTAAATGGAAGGATCGAGGGAAGGGGTTTGGTCTCAGTACATCGCCGTTGATGCTGAATCATTGTCGGCTCCTATCTTTATTGCCCCTCTTCGCAGCGCCACTGAATAAAATCTTGCACGCCCTCTCTCCCCCTTCCCCTCTCACGCCAGCCCAGCCGTCAGTTACGTACAGTGGCCCGGGGTTATGTCTTCCGGTACCAATGTAAAAAGGCTCTCCGTCGAGACTCTCAGAATCGCCGGCTTATCGCCTCGAAATCCGTGGCTACGTCCGTTGGAGGAGGAACTCCAGAGATAGGTGGTACATGGATAGAATTCGGTCAGGTGGTAACACTTTCAGGCCCGACCGGAGATGGTTTGGCATGTAATTGGATAGTATGTACAAGATTAGGCGATCAGCCTGCGTGTCTAGAGCTTGTTTCTCTCGTTGGGTTACCTTGATCTTCTGTAAGTCTGTGATATTGTTGGTTATCATTTTAAATGTTATGTGTGGGGGGATATTTTTTTCAAAAACTTTTGGGTTTGAAGATACGTACCTGTTTTATAGAACACCAAAGAATCCTTCATAATATTGTTTCGTGATGATACTTCTGACTTTAAGCATTCTGCGGTCAAAGTCGATTAAGTATTCAATTTATATTATTTCGTTATTATAAAATAACGAGCTGTTCATTTATTTCTATTTATAGGTAGCGAATTCCCATGAGATGTCCTTTGTTAACGTCACGTTTTGTTACTTGATGATATATTCTATCCCTGATGGCTTTTTATAAATAAATCTTCTGTATCTACATTATGTTTATATAGGATTTGCCTAGTTTGAACTGCAGCTAAAAGCGTTTTGCTGGGAGCGTGCTCAAGTACAGCAGCAAAACATGCAACGTAAATTAGGCCGGCGTAAATGGATTTTTCAAAGTATAGTTTTATGGAGTAATGTGATTATAGCTGAATACACTAAAATATAAGGTAATACCTACTTACGATGCGGAGAGATGCATCAAAAGTACATAAGAGGCATCAAACCGAGAGAAGCAAAGATTTTAGGACGTAGTATTATGCTGAGTCATCATTGGTCACGAGGGCTTCAACCTGTAGTTGGTGAATCGTAAGAAACTCCTTGTATGCAGGATATAGGAATGATGTTTTATTTTGATATTATTCATCACTCTTATTGAGTTCCGCTTAATACGATTAAGCACGGAACTTAATTTAAGTAAATCTCAAATTTTATAGGCACATACTACATATTACTGCTATGTGTTGGATTTCCTAGTGAATTTTATCGCACTGGTATACATTCGCGAATGAGTACTCAAGTCGATTCAGCTGTGTAGCTCCAGGATGTTAGGAAAATGGCATGGGTCCATTAAGGGCATATGGGCTCTCATAACCAGTTGGGCGTGGAAACTTTGCCAATAGGTTGAGAGACAATGCGTAATTGATTTAGTAGAATTTAACTCGTGGATGGAGGGCATTTAAATAGCCCAACTGAAAGTTCAATGCAACTAGTACTGAAACGCATTTTCTTAGAGAGATTATATAGTTTTATTTTGGTATTAGTATTTATACTAATCAAGTTTCGCTCTATCGTACTATTTATGAAACCCAGTTTAATTGATAATTTCGAATTTATTGAGCATGAATCGACGTTTCACGCTGTTACAATTTTAATGCAAACAGATTTTGAAATGTCGACTTAGGCTTTTAATCAAGTACAACGGCATTCAACGCTACTACATCATCATCACGTAAACTGATTTTTAAAATGTAGAAAATAAAAAAGTGCACCTGATGATGACGCAGTAGAGAACGCGTTGTACACGATGAAAAGTTTAAGTGGACATTGCAAAATCTTTTCATTATTAATTCTCGTAATATGCTCCACAGCATCTCGTCTGATATCGTTGAATCTATTCCGTTTGAAGTTCATTGTATTAATTTGTGTTGCTTCAGTAGTGACTTCGAGGAATTCGTTAATCATTATGAAAAAATAATAAAAACATCTTTGTTATTCCACATATACGTATTGTACTACTACTAACTACTTATTCATTCTTTTGCTATATTACGAGGAGAATTTTCGCGCGAATTTCTGCACACTGATGAAGATTCTCGGAAGAGTTCACAAGTTGTTTTAGCTGTGTAACTCGGGGACGTTAGGAAGGCGGCATGGCCCAATTTAAGGCATAAGGACCCTCAGAACCAGTCGGGTGTGGAAACGTTACGATGGGTTGAGAGGTAATACGTGTTGCAGGAGATGGCAAAGGGGTGAAAGGATTCCTACCTCCCAACCACCCCGCCCGCCTTTTGCTCATCCCCAAACCTCCAGCTTCCTCCACGGGGAAACTCCGGCCCGATGCGTCGCACGTCCCAACCATTGTCACCAAAATTACGCATTCGGACTCTCCGACGTAGACGGTTCTGCTGGGAGGCGGGTCGCAGAGAGAGGTGAGGAGGGAAAGGGGTATGTGGAAAGCGGAGGCTTCGAGCATACTTGGTGGGCCAAGCGAGGCATGTCTGAAAGGGAATTTTTGGCTGGAAGGAAGTTGGTCGGGGCGGCAGCGTCATCGACGATTACAGAAATCGAAATCACAGCTGCGTGCTCGAAATACTTAGTTCCTTCCCTCCCCACACTCACACAATTCGCGCTCTGGCCTGTGTCACGTGACCAATTTTCCCCTCCCTCTCCCCCCTCCCACACTTCTCCTTTCTCAGGGTGCTGCGGAGGTGGAGTTTTTTTTATTCATTTCTTCCTTTTTACCGCATTTATTCCGCTGTCACTTGGATCGGAAAAATGCGAACAATAGGAACATTTTTCAATCCCTGGGTTTGTTTGAATGGGGTAGAGGAAAAAAGAGAGGTGGGTGAGGACTGCACGGAATGCTATTGGGAGAGAACAAAGGAATATATATATTTACTCGCAGCAGTGCGCATTTTCCACTCAATTTTACCGTGTTCCTTTTTAAAAGGGGAGATAAAAGTTTATGGGGTAGGTATAATAGCCCAATCCGCTTGATATTGTATTTTATTTTGTCATTCAAGAAATTTTTCCGATTTGTATCCCCTCAGTGAAAGCTTTCTGAGAATTATCTTTCCAGCAGGTATTGTATTTGCTGAAGCCTGCTCCTCCCTTTTTTATTTTTATTTTTCTTCCTCTATAACAGATAAACCATTCATCTCTTTTTAACGAATTGTGGAATTGAACTGCCACGTTAACGGTTATATAAGATGGAATTCGTAATTACGCATATTTAGGTATAATATATCATGTGTATGTCTGTATTTGCCATAGCTATGGAGAGAGTGTTACATAATTAATATTTATCCTCTGCTCTCTAAAAATTACCAATATAAACACGGGAATTTCAGCTCCCAACTACTATTTCCCTTTGTTCTCTATTTCTTCGCGAAAACAAAACGTGTTGCCCTGCTTATGAGGATCACCTGTGAATCGCTGTCAAATTCCATTGTCTGTATTTTTGTATTTTATAGATGGTGTTCAAATTTTCGTTATAACTATGGATAAGTACATGAGATAATACCTCGAAAAACATTACGGCTATTGCATTGGCTCCAACTTTCAATTATGTACAAAATACTTGTATATATTTTGCAAAGTTTTTAGGGTATTTTAAGATTGCAGAACCACTTGTTTGCCTACAATATGTCATCATTCCCGGGTGACTAGCAGTAAATGAAACACGTTCTAAAAATGTCGCACTGCATTATTTTTCATTTTTTTAGTACTTCCATATCGGAATTAGACTTGATCTAATAGCGCCGTATAAAGCAGAGAGTCGGTCAAGGTACTACGAATGAACTGTACACACTAGACTACTTCATATCTTTTTGAACAACCTCCCTTAAATAGACAACCTCCGGCAAGTGTGGTGCCCTCGGATTGGTGCCCAACAGGTTCCACATCACTGATTTACGGCTGACATTGCTGCTGACAATCCATCCGTCCTCCGATCTCCGTTTCCTTTGTACAATCATGCTGCACCCTCGCAGGCGTCAAGGCAACCGCTTCCGCACGCCGAAAATCATATCCAAGAGGGTTTGCCTTCCAATCAGTAATACCACCGTCTCACACGCTGGTACCTTCATTATTCACTCGGGCGATCCATTTGATCTTCATTATTATTCTTTTGCACCATATTTCGAAAGCCTTCTACCTTAATATTTCCGCTACTAATGTTGTCAATACCTCACTTCCGTTGGGAAGCGTACTCCAAAAGTAATTTCTGATAAATTGCATCCTTGCTTCTTTGCTTAAATTGAAAGTAGATATTCCTCTTTGTAGAAGCCTCTCTTTGCCTCGGTTATTCCACTCTTCCCCCTGGGTTTATTTCCCACTGGGATGTTCTACTAATTTATTTCATGCTTCTGCCATTTATAGTTCTATTTCTCAAATAACAGATTTCATCATCCTTTCCACCCTAGGTTTATGTTGGTCTTGACTCCTCTCACATTCTATTCTCTTGTTACTCATGTGCTAAATTGCAAAAAATGCAAAGTTGGTATCTCAAACAGTTTTTCCAGATGGATTAAATCAAAGTTTAACCGCCGACGATTGAGCTGAATTCCACTGGCATACATCGTAAAAGTGAACATTGAAGGCATTTAAATGGGATGTGAGTGACTGTTTATGATGTACACACACAGCAAAATATCAAATCATTTTATGCACCTTCCGCATTAGCTGTATTCTATACGAGAAAAATTTGAATCAATGCTTGTGGAACATTAACACGCTAAAATATTTTTAATACATCTTCCATTGATAGCTAATCTAATTCTCAAATAACAGCGTTTATCTAACTCCTCCAGTTTTTGTCCTCTTATATTAATGTTAGTACTTACTCCTTCTCTCACATTTTCTTCTATCATTGATGACATTTGAATTGCAATAAATGCAAATTTAGTATCTCACTCAATACTATGTGGTGGATTTCATCAAAGTTTACCCACCGACCGTTGAGCTTAGGCCTACAGGCAACTCCGCATCTCCTTTGCTTCCCTGACCGGCTACCCCTTCATACTCCTCCCGCAACCGTCTCCCGAAAATGCTGCTTCACCATCCGCTCCAATCAACACGCATCCGGACACCGCACCAAACAGACGCACTAACGCCCCCCCCCCCCCTCACACCCTGACCGCGCGCAAACAGTTTCCCAAAAGTCAGACTCGGAAGGTTCCTCGTCTCTCGAGCCCAACCCTTGACGTCGTCGCCCTGTGCCGTCTCGTCGCCTTTTGAGCATTGTGCCGTGTTTTCCGTGCGAGTTAACGAGTCCGGCCGAGGGGATTTTTCGCTTTGCGCCATCGCCGTTTGCACTTTGGTTGTCGCGTCGCCTGCGTGTTGAGGCGGCGAAGTGATGAAAGGCGCACGTGGGGCAAATGAAATTAGCTCTTGCCGCGCATACGATCAATTAACATAATGAAATCATGGTCATGCCCGCCTTGCACAGTTGACGCTAGCATCCCTATGAAGGAACATAATTATCAAGTTCTTTCAGAGTCATATGCAAAACTTCTCTCCTTGTTTGCCAATGTACATAATTAAATAATTAATAATTAAATAAGCATTATAATAAATAGTTAATTTGTTAAATACATAAAAATGCTGATTGATGATGATGATTATTCACCGAAACTCGGGTCGCTTTACGTAAAAAATGTAGTGGTATAAGGAAAAGTTAACTTACCATAAAGTGTACACCCTCGATGCGAATTATTTGTATAATTTTTTGTGCTAGGTATGGTGTAAGTGAAACTCTTGTCTGATCTCTGACATTGTTAGCCGCAATTATTCGCATATGTAATAACGTCTGAACCTACTCATTGCGTAAAAAAATCAATTTTTTCCATACTTTATAATTTGCATAACTCAGTTGGGTGTCACTTTGATTAGAGTACCAATGTTGTACTAGGCAGGCGTATTTTATGTGAAAAACAAGGTTCAGAGTTATTATAATATTTCTTTGACAAGGGCGTCCATTTCATGCATTCTTATTGAATTGGATATATGGTGTTCCTCGTTAGGGTTAAAAGTCAAAATAAATGGCATGTCCTTATTCCTTCCTGATCGATTTTACAATCATTATCAGTCGCATCTCGTCACACATCCGACAAATCTGACAAATCAGGCCATCGGATGGGCACATCAGAAATTCGCAATCCCTATTTGCAGAAGAGCGGAAGAGGATTTGGTTCCCGCGATGCATTCTGTGATAAGAGCTTAATTCCCTCCGATGTCACGCGAGGCTTGGTCGAGGTACCCGTTCACGAAAAGAGTGGTATGAGGCAACAGCGTTGAAATCTTTCCCCTTGTCATAGCAGTGACGCAGCTGAGAAAAAAAACTTGGGGCATCCTGAAACGGGCGGTAAATTTGGGTCCGATTATTAAATGCCAATATTTGTCCATCCTCTCTCCTACTACGTACATCTCCCTTGGACTGCCGGAGTCAATAGCGAGGACGTCCGTTCGTGGAAACGGACCTCCATACCGAAGGGGAATATGCGAATCAAAGAGAGGAGATCCGATCCTCCTTGCTATATATCTCTTCAACTTAAGAGTCGCCCTAATGATTCAAAGCAACGGAAAGTAGCGTGTCTTAGAGCGTCTGAACCTACTCATTGCGTAAAAAATCAATTTTTTGCATACATTATAATTTACATAACTTAGTATTGTTTTTCACTGCATGTGTACATTTCAACAGTCGCTCCATTCCCATATAATTACCTGAAATGTATACTTTCATTAAAGAATATTTGAACATATTTCGGATGTTTCATGCAGGCATTTCCTTTTCTCGCGACCCGTTTTAAAATATTTTTGTTCCAAAAGAACAATGCATCTTTTGGTCATAGAATTTATGGACACCTTTTCCCCGTAATTTTGAATGATATTCTTTTACAGAAGTCGGAGTGACCTAGCATGTCGGGCTTTATTGACATCATTTTCACAAGTCAAATTGTTAAATTCATTAAAAAATAGTCTTAAATGTGAATACAATACACCGCCTAGTGGTACAACCTCTCAAAATTTTATATTTAACATTGAGATCAAAATCACTTTAAGTATGACTTTGATTTAAGTCGCAATGAATATTATTCTGCGACTTCGCGCAACTCACATTCAAACGCAGTATTTTTCCACTTTTTAAGCAATTTATTAGTATGGTATCTTGCAACATTTTAGTGACACTAGTTCCATTACATTGAGATCAATCATGTTGAACGCAATCATGCTTAACTCTTCACTCTGCATTAGTGTACTTTTCTTAGTTCTCTGGAACTTTGCCAAAGTAACCCCTAATACTGAAAGTTTTGACCCTTTTATTTCAAGGTTTAACGGTAATTTATGAAGCCTCTATCAATCCTTGTATATTTTATATATATTTTCAGACGAAAGCAGTGTACACCAGTTTGTTATTTGTCTATATTTTTCTATATTTTCATCGATAAAAATGTTAGTGCCTACATTTTTCACCAACATTGATTTATATTTGTCTCATATTGAATACAATGAGTATGGAAGATACCTAAATTTATTTGATATTTTACTGCATGTGTACATTTTAAACAGTCACTCGTATCACATATAAATGCCTGTATGGTATAAGTTCATTATGTATGATTTCACTGACACGTTCTAAATCCTTATATTAAAAAACGTAGTTTCCTAATAAATTTTTTTGAATTTCTATAATCAATACATCCTCAGTGTAAAATTTGCAAAATTGATTTATTAAGTTTTCCTTGCTGATTGGCTGCAGCAGTAATCCACACTTTAAACATTAATTGACCGATGTTGATAAAAAAATGAAAGTTTTTAACATATCAAATTTTAGATGAGTGAATTTTATTCAGTAGAAAATTCTTTAGGCAAGGTTGTCCTTTTTAAAGATGAAGACATTGCCTCTGAATTAGGTATTTCTGTATAACCGGAATTTGCGCTCACTTGTACTCCGAGTACCATTCGCGAAAATTCTATTCTGATATGTGCTTTTGAGCGTGTTTCTCTACTGCTAGGGACCGCGTTTAGTATTGATTGGTCCACGTGACAACATAAACGGCGGCGGGTAAGAGCGTTAGAGGAAGAACCAATTTATAACACTCTACTTGAAAAAGCTTTCATTGTAATGGCATGAACTTTTGGAGCTCTGTTTGAATGAGAATTGAACTCTTTCCCTACCTCCCTCTATGGTAGCCAAAGTGCCCTAGCCTAATTCGCTGGAGCAATCCGATTAAGCGATGTGACTCAGCTCACTTAGCCGAATCGCTCGATTTAAGCACACTTTGCGACCGTCCACTCACTCGCGAACATTGCCCAATTATTCAAGACGTGTTGGTTTCCTCGTCCACTAAACGTTGTGCAGGACTTGCTCACCGAAAACGAACATTTATTATAATTGCCAGGTATTAGCCCTAGTTGAATTTTATTCCCTGCTGGAGGAATCTTATGAATTCCAACAACCGGAAATTGAATATCCACGAATGATCTTTGGTTTTCGAATAATTTATTGGGGTAATATTTAGTCATTTTGAAGAGAGGCATCACTTCGACGTCAATATCTTTTAATCTCCGCCACAATAATGTAAGAAATGTAGGAAGAGAATATTTGATAATAAATCTGAGCAATAAGGTTGATTATTACCACAAAACTGTTGCTAATATACCTAGCTGTGCATTGGGGAGTACGTAGCCCATATTGAAATGATGAACTTGGACCAGTCCGCTTAAATTCAGTTTATCCATGTAACAGGTAACACTCAGCTGTAACATTTATTTGCATATTGATGAGCCGTGAGATTATTCCGCGTGCGTATTTTTCTATACCAGCCGAATGAAAACACCGCGCATATTTAAATGGAATCGGAAATTAAATGCTCGTGCATAATGATGAGCGATGGATTTTTCTCCAGCATTAAAAAAATGAAATATCGATTCCCACCACCACTCCACGACTCTTCTCATTTCCTGCTGAAATTTGATGGAGTTGCGGGAGACCCTAAAAAAATGCTCGCGCAATTAAATTAGGTGAGCAAACCCTATTAAAGTTTTGCCTTTTGCCCTCAAAGCATCTGCCCTTGCCATACATAAAATCGCGCGCATTCCCGCTGGCGTAGGAGAAGGTCGGAAAACTTGCGGACTAAAAACGGCGACTATGAATTCCCCGCGTATTGGGATGTTGCCCCCTGCGGAAGTGACAGCCCCATAATTAATTTGGGATTTAAACCGGCCTCGACTCTTTGCCCGCAAAAAGAGCACGGTCGACGGGATTGGCCCTCACGGCCCGAACTACCTCCGCTATCCCCTTGTCATGTGCCTAACCTTCCCTCCCCGGTTGGCAGTCCTCCGAATCAAAATCCTCCCTCCCCCTCCACACACCAGGCTCGATCCCTTATCCTCCCTTGCTCTCTCTGCCCTGTTGTTTTTTTTCTCCTGAAAACCCTCCTGTGACATCCCTGGGATGTCCTCAACTTAGCCACCAGCTATCCACCACGCTCACAGTGCAGAAAAACAAAATCATGCTCCGTGGTTTTTTTTCCGGCCGCAAACAAAGAGTAATAACGCCACGCCAATCAGAATTTGCACGGTTATTCATTATTTCGGAGATTTGTGAGAGGCAGAGCGTGAGAGAGAGCATTTGAACTTGATTGTGGTCCATTTCCCGCCAATGACGCTCGCTGCGAAGAGGGACAAGAAGAATTATTTATTCACTTAAAGCCGCTACGCTCAAATTAGACGGCCAGTCACCAGGGTGGTGGAAGCTGATGTGCAGTGGTTGCATGTGTTAAATATCCCTCGCCAATCCCTTTTCCATGCGTGTTCTCCAAGGATTTTGTTCAGCCTAAAAATGGAAAAAACTTACAATTTTTGCCGGACCATCCTGCGTTTTTGTGACGGATTCAAGCGCTAGTTATATTAGCTCCCCTCAGGGAAAGTTTCGTTACAAAATTAACTAGTTAATTTTATTTCTTTTTGTACTCTTGGAGTGCTCATTAACCTCAGACATCCAAAGTATTGTAGTCCCAATGCTATTCGTTTTTATCTAGGATTTAGGTTATTTCGACTAACTATTCCTTGTACCTTTCCGAAAAATCCCACTCAAAAATCAGAAGGCCCAAAATTCATTTTAACCTCGCTGAAAACATTTTCGTTAAAGCAAAGCAAAAATATAAGAATGCTTTTATACAGTAAACATTTTAAAAATAGAGAAAACAAATTACTAAAGACACGTCTTCAGTATTGGCATTAAGAGAGCTACATCGTTCACTGGCACAAAAAGTGAAAATGCCAACGTGAGCGGTGGTGGTGAGGGATGGTTATCAATGCTTTATGACCAAATTAGCACAATAAAATTGCTTGGTAAGGAATCCTGAGACAACTAAGTGAAACATCTACAATATTGCTTAGGTATATGCAACGCTTGGCGTTAGAGGGCCAAAACGTCACGTACGCCATGTACATTTGAATCAGTCCTGCTTTTTGCGATTTTTTTTGGCCTCCATTCGACTTTTTTCTTTTCTACAACGAAGAGTTGTTGTAATAATTTCAAATAAATCATTTTGCCTAGTGAATGGCGTTAGATGAATTAAGAACGCGTATTTTATACGATGCCAAGTAGGTATTTTGCTCAGAGCTGCAAATTTGGCTCAAATGACTTTAAAATTTCAACTGTTTACCGTCTAAAAGCATTTTTATATTTATGCTTTGCTTTAACGGAAATATTTTCAACTTTTTAAGTAGATGTTAGGAGAGGTTATTAAAATACGATGATTAAGTATTTAGCATGGTGTTTTTACTAAGGGTTATATTACCCTAAGTTCGCATATAATGAGATAATATTTATTAACTCTTTAATCCATAAGCTCCTAATCATAACGTTGTTTTTCAATCTCCGTATGTTCTTGCTGTTCCTGTTTTCCCAAAAGTAGAACGAAGCTAGAGATTTGCAGCTAATATTTCAAATTAAAATTTTACCTCAAGGAAAATTGATGTATTTTCATCCTTACATGCTTAGTTGTGTCAAACTAAACACATAATACTATCTGGTACAGCAACAGGATAGCGACGAAAATTAGGGTTCAACCGTGTTATACGAGCGTTTATTTTCTCGAAAATTGAGAACATTATGTTCTCATCTAGAGAAGAATAATAGGTATTCCAATTTTGAAGTGATTCATTATCATGCGGTGTTTTTAAATTTATTTATACAGTTTGTATTTCTTTCATAATTCCAAGATATTTGCTGAAAAATTCTACCTCTTTGTATCGATTCAGTTTTTATGGAATTTTTTAAAAATAATGTAGAAATTTAGCTTTTATTGTTCAGTATACATTTATTTCTATTTTCCGTTTAATTTAGGTATAATTTGATTGTACCTTAGTATTTTATCCCAGAAAATAACTGTCAGAAAATTCAATAATTATCGCAAGAGGCAAACTATGTGTTATAACATTGGTTTTTTGTATTATTATGCTATCACAGCAATTAATTTATCCGTAAAAATGAGTACATTACGCTGTAAATATTTTCAGCTGTGTGATATTTAATAAAAATGTTCTTTGCAAGTTTTTTTCTATCTAAAAGGGCTGACTTTTTGCTAACATCTATCATGTTTGTCTATGCCACTCCATAAATTGTAATATAGCTTGATCCTATGGAGAAAAAACACTTCCAGTTCATGGAGTCTATTGGTTAGTTTTTCTGGTCTTCTTAGTATTCTATCATAGTACAGGTGGGTAATCAAGAGAGATGTCCAATTCTCGTCAAAATTTGTGCAGTTCCATTTGCGCTATTGTAATACTAGAACAGACTCTTCTTTTATGTCGGAAATCAATTGTGAGAAAACGTAATAGGCTAACAAAGCTCGGATATAGTCACCATGCAGTTGTAATTGGAATTCGGAGAGTAAATTCTACACACATCTAGTATTAGAAACTTAATCAGTTACTGTCACGTCCAGTTATATGGAGTTATTTTCCTTCAATTCCGTCCCAAAAATGAAACGATGCGTCTCTCTGTAAAGCACAAGGATTATCGTGCAAGCTTTCGCGTTCCAATATATTTTTAATCTTCCCTGGAGTTACGTTAATCAAGAAAATTTTTATCATAACCGATTTGTTTTTTTTTTGCTATTCCTTTGAATTCTATTGGAACGGGAAATTAGTGGAAAAAATCGACATATGCGATGGGGAAAAATAATATTTTTAACTAACAACGCCTAAGCGGTAGCTTTAGAAAGAGCAAGCTCGAATTGTTCAGCAGATCCACAATTTTTGCGGAAAATGTCACAACAGGAAAAGTCGTAACGTCACAGTTTTCCCTCCGACAGCGTGACATATCCTCACGCTCCGAAAATAAGTTTGTATTCTGCTCGTCAAAATGGAAGCGTTGGGGTTTGGCAGGTGTGGAAGTGCAAATGGGGAGAGGTCGCAGTGGGTAGAACGGTAGTTGGGAGCTTTTTGGGAGGAGGAAACAATTCATGAATTTACGGGTTTGTTCATGTTACATGGATTTGTACATAACGCAGCTGTTCGACGCGCATGTTAATATGCCAGTGTCATTACTTTCAGGCATGCTGTAGGCACTCTGATGTATTTAGCACAGTGCATTACATTGAATGCTTTCTCGCTATCCGTATCAATTATGATAACTTGTGATTAACATCCGGGTATATTTCCAGTATGCTGAGAGTTTTTATATAAGAATATACACGCATATTCATATATAAAAACTCAATTTGCAATTTTGACATATGTAGCAAAATATGCATGTGTATTTTGTTAATTTTTATTAGTGTATTTTAGGTCTTGGTAATGCGTGGAAGAACGCAAACAAAGTCATAGATTATATTGGATTGACTTATGCGTTTTCAACCATCTCGGTTGACTTTCCCATGTATGAAAACCCCGTATGCAACTCTTAGTTACACCCTTATGCCATGCCTATATGCCATAATACGGCGCAATAACTGTAAATGAATAGGTTGGTTAGATAAGGCTAGTAACAACGGATTCAGTCCAATGGAAATGGGAGATCAGAAAAGACATGCCATTGAAAGAGCATCGATAAAAATTTGGCATATTGAAGAGTATCGCCATCAAGTTAATTCTCTCCATTGCTGACGTACATATGCTTTTTAAACAAAGCTTGGAAAAACAAAAATTATATTTTTTCCTATTCTTAGATAACGCGACACATTTACCTTATTTTTTTGCAAAAGGCTATGATATGATTTGAAAAATTTTCCATATCTATGTTTAAGAAAGGATGAAGTGTGTTTGAAAATTTTATCAACTCTAATTGAGTTAATAGCTTGTTTTTTTTTCAGTAGTATAGCTATGTATATCTCTTAACGATAGCAATCTTTGTCGTTTTTTGTCACATGATGTGTGACTGTTTATCACATCATTTATTGTGTCATAAAATATTATTTTCTGTGGTGTATTTACAGACTTAATCACTATCCAATGACAATCTAGAAAATATTATGCGAAAAATGTAAGAGCACTATGATACATTCTTAGTGTTTCCTCTGCCGAAAAATCAATTCTGGACGAGAACGAGGCTATTCAGGAATTTTCGTAATAAGCAAGGGAAGAAAGTATGGAGTAAGGCCAAGAACGCAAGAAATGAGGGTAATAATGAAGACAAGATCTTCATTTCTGCGGGAGAGGAATGCGTTTTGACTCCGAAGTTTATCCTGTGTCTGGCTGAAAAATGGAAGATGTTCCTTAATGATACATCTCTGGCAGTGAAAGTCTTAGGGGTAATTTGGGCATCTAGAGAAGGTGGAGGAAGGAAAGCGGGTGTTGTGAGGAGAAAATTTGCGAGGGTATTGGTGGCACAGGAACTGAAAATAGAATGTGACCTCTAAACCGTACACTAGGCGAAAGCTGGCGATATACTAAGTGCATATGTGATTTTTCTGTGTACCGAATGTATGTGAACCGTTAATAACGCAACAAATTTCAGAGAAGCCAATTTTCCTCACCATAATAGAGGTTAAAAACAATTTTCTGCAAGCATTGTGAAACGTTTTCCAAAAGTGTGTATTACAGTTATGAGAAGGAATTTTTTCGACTTTCAGAGTTATTGGGGTTCACAAAAAATTTATGCTTCTAGGCTATGGTGTCGTACGGTTACGAAAAGAAGTTTATTATTTCCTAGTCCCAATAAATGCTACTTTCAACCTGGGAAAACATATATCTTTCAATGTTCAAATTCTTTTTTTTGTGTATTTTCGAGTCGGTGACGTCTTAACAAACCTCCCAACGCGGCGGCTTAGGCGGCTTGCAGGGTAATGCCATATATTTATGTGAGGTGATCGGCTTATTTGCGCCATTGCGGAAGGGTTTTTGAAAAATCCGGCGCCTGTATTGGTCTATTCTTAACGGAAGGCGCCAAGAGGTCCACGACTCAACGACCCATACGACGGGCAGAGTGCTGTACTTAAATTACCCTCAACAAATCATTCAAGCAAAGATCTCTGGTCTCAAGTCAAGGATCTCTGATCAAGGGTCTCTGATAAACTTCCGCCACCGCTGATATTTGAACCCGGGCACCCAAGGTGGGAAGCCTACACACTAGCCACAGCACCAACCCGACCCCCTTGTACTTCTTCCTGAAGGCCTGGGATCAATCTCAACGTTGGCAGATTTTCTCAAAAGAAAATCCTGGCATTGGAGCCCTGTTGAGTGGAAACCGGAAAAAACGCGTGTCAACCCAAAACGATTACACGCGTGGAAGTGCGTACCTGGAGATATAAGGAGACGTTGGAAGATGGGAAGGGAGCGGTGGGTAACGAAAAATCATAACGCAGAGCACGCAGCCTTTCTTTCTCGCTACGCAAGCCTCGTGACGGATGGCATAAAATGCTTGCGGCGGCAATTCTTTGGGAAAGCCGATTGCGAGGAGGGTGCGATGACAGCAGAAACAGGACCCCTGGATGGAGAAGGGGATACGCCGGGGAAAGAGGTGGGAATGTGTACTCGGAAATGTCTATTGGAAGGCTTTGGATGAGGAGGCGGTTTCCCATCGACGAAGGCACCGCGGAAAAAGAGATTGTTCTGCTGCCTGGGAGCGAAGTGAAAAGAAAGTTAATGCCGTGCGGGGGTGGGGCTTTATGCCGGCGCGCCAGCCTCAATTCCCTCTGTAATCTGTCGATGGTCTCTCTCTCTCTCTCTCTCCATCTATCCATGTATTCCTTGCGTTTCGATTGCCGAGTGAGGAAATAAAAAAAACGATGCATCCCATGCTCCAATTTCCTCAGGATTGCAGTTTATTTAATCCCTTGTTCAATTTCGAGAACAGCAAAAAGGATGGCCTACGTTATTTATGAACGCTTTGCGAGTTTCAATCGTTTCTCCAGTTCCGTGGAATAGTACCCGAAATGCGTCGCTCCCAAAGCTTCTTACCACTTCTCATCTTGTCGTCGGGGAATTCTCCGAACGAAAAGCTTACGCTTACGCTTATGATTTATATTTCGGCGCTAAGAACAGATTGTATCTCATTTCTTGTTACTCAACACCTCATTTTACGAAATACATTTCACACCGGGAGTGAAAATAAATTTCATGTCCTCGTAATACTATACGGTACTGTTGAAAATCCTCGAAATATTGCCGCTTGGTCTGCAAAATTGTACTGCAGTTGTTATAGTTGATTAATCTCCTATCCAATTTCTGCTCTGTCCTGGCGAATATACAGTATCAAATTTTTTCCCTTCTCTTCTGATGTTTTTGGCATGGGTTATTACCTATATGTACTGCTTAAACTATTGTTGTGCCATTCCGTGTATCAATTCTTTTAATTTTCGATCAAGAATTTTAAAGGTCGAAAGATATAAAATCTGAGTATATTGAAGTGCGGATCGAACTAGGATTTTTTCTTTTTTATTTGCACCCAATCCATAAAACGGTAAACAAAAATATTATACCCACGATATTTATGGATTATTTTCGCTTATTTTTGCAACGTTTTACATTTTTTATTCAAGCATTTCTTTTACAAATTTAAACATTAATCAGTCTTAAATTCTCCATGACTAAATTTAGATTATAACTAACTTCGCAAATAAAGCTCTTTTTTTCTAGATGAATGATTGTTGTTTTCTAGGAAATTAGTAGTTCTATAGAGGAAATATGGTCTTATAGAGGAAATAAGTTCTGAATAACGCAGCGGTTTGAAAATGGAGAAGGATAAAGTTTTCGGTAAGATAATACGTGCGAGCTTGGTAAGGATACATTCCCTCCAAATAAAATCTCAGCTAGGAACAAAGGGAACAACGGGAAAAGCAAAGGCGCCTTTCCAACTCAACCCCGTCGCTCCCTTCCCTTCAAATTCTTCCAAAATATGATTCCTCTAAATCCCTCAATGCTTCATCATACCCTCACCACCAGTAACCCTCCTTTTACTCAAACGCATTCGTGGAATTTGCCACTTGAAGCGATACTTCAATCTCCAATTCAGAATAGCAAAAGGAGAGTGGACGCTAGGATCGTCGGTGGTGAAAATTAAGGATCTTATTAGCGGCGCTCTAATTTGTGGAAGACTTGAATCTATCTATATATAAAAGAAAGTCGAAAATCGTGTTAGTTAGAACACTTTTAACTCGATAACGGCTGCACCGATTTTATTGATATTAGGTTCTTTGGATTCATCTCAGCCCCGGATAACATAAAGGCCATTAAAAGAAGCATAATCTCACAAAAAAAATCATCTCTTTCTTAATGATACGTTTTTAGGAGTTAGTAACGCAACAACAATTTATAAGTCGGTCAAAACTAAAATTATATTATTTGTTTTTATTAAATTTAGTCGGTCCGAGTTAATACTACAAATACTGTTAATAAAAAATAAAATCAAGCAAAAAGCAATTCTTAGTTTGCAAGCGCATTCTTCTTTTTCAGTTTTTTGTATTTTTGGTTTTTAATTTCAATTAAAATTATTTACAATGAAAAAAATACAACGTTTTCTTGCTCTCCTAAAAAGTTGCTATTTTTGAGATACGTGTTGTTTGAAATTAGCCATCGTTATGTTAATTTATACTGAATTAGGTGTAAGTTCGGGTTATTTGAAGCCAATTTTTCGGCTTTTCCCAACTCCTTCTCCGTTTTACCGTACGGCTTGTAGTAGTAGACAAATAAATAATGCCAGCATCGCGATTTTCCCGCGAGTTGTGGATCTTCCTCGGCCGTTTTGTGAGACTTGCCTCCTCACTTTAAGCTACAGCCCCCCTCAAAAAACGTCTCCTTTTTATCACTCGCGTAAAACAAGAGAGCGTTGGATGAAATGGAGGAGGGAGGGTGGGAACGCTGTGGTACTCGCTGTGCCGATTTTTACGTCGGTGGCACGAGAGACATTTCCCTCGTGAAAGTATGCCTCGAGAATGCCGAGGAAAGCTTCTCTTGTTGTCGTGAAACCGCGGAAGTAGCTCAAAATGCCTTCATTCTTCTCCTTAGCGGTACCCCCTACTCCGCGGCTGTCGAGAATTGATTTTCGAGGTCGTCGAATGTGAGGGTGGAATTATGGCTTGTCACTCTCTAACCATCTATTCCTCTATGCCATAGGTACTGTAATGCTGCGCCTTTAAGAAAAAATAAATTGGGTCTTTCCTTCTCAATTCATAAATCGTTTTTCACATAGAGCCTCAGATTTTGATGAATATTTCTGTAATAGTATATATTTTGCCCGAACTAAACACATTGATGCCAGGGGCGTAGCCAGGACTTTCTTTCGAGGGGTGATCAAAGCCATCCGGGATGGATCCAGGGGAAAATTTTTGAAAATCAAGGTAACAAGTAGATGGCTTTTTTTAAACAAGTTTTTAACACTTTTCATAATCGAAAAAAACTTATTTTTCAATTTATTTTCTTTCATGCTGAAGCAAAGAATATGTGTTTTCATATTTCAGGGTTTTGCTTCTATAATATTCGAGGGTGGTCCAGGCCTGAGTTCGCTACGCCACTGACTGAGACGGTTTTGTGAAAAAAAATTTACATTTTGTGCTCATTTTATTTTTTTAGCATTTTCGTATTACATTTAAAGGTTCACTTTTCAAATGAACCAAGTGGTATTTGGATAACTATTAATTGATATTTTATTTTTATTACGACTTTTTATAACGAAAATTTATCGTTTTTTTGTCAAGAATAGCTATATTCTTGCCTGCATCAATATTTTCCTTCACATAGACAAGTGTCACCACGTAATGCCGTTTAAAAATACCGCATATATTCGAATGAAATAACCATAAAATATAGAATGAAAAGCGCATTTTTTGTCATCAGTCGATGAATTACAACTAGAGGAGCGTATTTTGAAACTTCCAAAAATGATAAAACCTCTTTTCGAACCAAATTCTCAGGATGGCAAAAAATGTCGAAGGAATGATTTTTTGATGCTTTCATTTCACTCGACCTCCGCACGTGGTGACAAAATTCAGGTCAAGGCACATCCCCGCTCTTTCTTCTAAAATGAATTGCCTTCCCAAAGATGTTGACCTTGGTATCCGCCGAGATTAATTCGCGGATGACATTTAATTTCATGAGACGCTATGATAAGGAAACACAGATCTTCTGTAAACACTCTGAATGCATACCAGCGCCTCTTGTGTGCATATAAACGGTATTTTTGTGTCACCAACCTTTTTTAATTCGCGATCTTTTTTCTTCAAGCTCACCTGTGTCCCAAACCGAGTTTTTGAAATAGAAATTTTCTTATTCCTGAGAACTTCGCCAATCTCTGCGGACGGAATTCTGTTTGCCTAATGCTTCTAGAAAAATAGGTTGTTAAATTTAGGTTGGGCAGACCTAACTCTCGTAGTGACTGAGTAAATGCTTTTTCCAGCCCTTAGAGTTCTTCCCCATTTCTATCAGGTGTACCTTAGTCAGGACATTTTACCTTAGGAGTGTTTAATATGGTTACGGCAATGGCCTCCACCAAGCTTTCATAGCGTTAAGGAGAAGTGTTCCGCTGGATTTTTCGAGGAGCTGAATTTTCAGCGAGGCAGCCCGCGGGGTGTACCTCCTTTATCTCTGGGGTCTCGCATCCTCGCTATCCCGCCTTTTAATTCGCAAACCATCCCCGAGGGGGAATTATTTTCTTCCAGCACCCACCGTCGCCGGCGTTAATATAGCTTGCCTCGGCAACAATAATGGGATCGCCTTAACAGCGTGGATATTGCATAAACGCAAGAGATCAGGACAAATAATCCTCTCATAAGATCCTCTCATACCCTTAAAAGAACTCCACCTCCTCAGGGACCTTTTAGGGATCCAGGGTCAAAAAATAGGGGATCCCTTTAGGCAAGGTAGATAAGCTGAAAGATTTGGAGTGGCTCTAGTTAGGGGTTCTCATCTTTATCCTACTCAGGATCTTGGTGTGTTAGTTTTGGCTCAAATTCCTCGACAATTCTTGAATATAAACCTTGCTTTTTTTTCTGTTAGTTTTAATATAATGTAAATACAGGGGAAAGTTATTATCACTATATCAGCAGGTATAAACGTTTGGTATCTAATATTTCTGTTGGTGTGTTTCTCGTGAACAAAAAAATAAATTATATGTTTATTCACGTACGCATTCTCATTTTATTCCCAAACTGTTTGATGTAATTCAGGCAAGAGTTGTAGGCTAGTTCTTTCTCACTGGTGACTACAGTGAAGATCAAATGATAAGGGCAACACCAAGATTAGATTTTTTCAGAGTTATTTACATAAACTTACCACACTGCACATTAATTAAGTCACTCCGGTAGCCCTGTTCAATCCCATTAAATATTAAGGTACATAAATAGTATTAATGATATAGACATCTAATCTTCATTAATTTATTAAAGGAAAAAAATATGCATGATTACTGAAGTTAAATATTCTTAACCCTTTCGTATGGGAGATGATCTGCTTTAACTCTGGCTTAATTTCTTTTGTATCTGATCAAGAAATAGTAAAAATTGACGCCTTGGAAACTGTAGTTCCATTCTTTCCATCCTTGTAGAAAAGAGTATATCTATGGTGAACTTTCCCGGATAGATGTCGTGGAACAACATATTGAATGGTAAAAAGAGATAGTGGGCAGTACTATTTGTCATCAGTTTGTGTATCGGTGAATTTGTTCTAAAGACTTAAGGGATTAAAACTGTGGGCCTTACTGGCCTTAAATCTTTTGCATCTCAGATAAGTTATTCTACCATTTTAGGTTATCCTCAGAGTACCTATAAGGGAAATGAAAATTTTTTATCGAGTATTTGATTCTTTTTCAGTTCTCGGTAAACATTCCTTGAAATTGAAAGTATATCTACCGGGAAGAAATACTTTCACTTAAAAATTTAAAACTTTCAATCGCTTTGCCTTTTCAGGGAAATTTGATGGTTGAATTTTCATCGCGGATCAGAGTTCAAATTCTTTTTCCGCGAAGCAATCGATATTTCGCGAAAAACATTTCGCAGCACGTTGGAAAAGAGGGGTTAACAACGGAAGGAGATGATGGGAAAGTGAGCGTAACGTACTGCATTAGTCAAGTGATCCCTCCACTCGATGGCCCAACAATGCCCGGCAACCCCTCTTTGCATCTTCAGGCCGGTGACGATGGCCCAAACCCTTCATGAGTCGCAACCTCCGCCCCTCTCCACCTGAAGAGACGATCTCTCAACGGCGCTTCCCCCCCCCCCCCTTCCCTTGTGCCACCTCATGAAGAGATCCGCTTGTCTCGCTCCTGCTACTGCCCTCTTAGACTTCCTGGCCCTCTTCATACACCGCACAACCAGAAGGGAAGAGCCGTATCCTTCTTCTCCATTCTTTCCGTTGCTTAAGCAGACACTCTCTTCCTTCCGGTCTCCACCCTTTTTCCTTTACTCCCTATCCCATTATTTTCTTATTTTCGCTTATGCTTCTTAAGCATCATCTCGCGCAGCACTTAAAAACACCCCTAACTCTTCTTGCCCTCCGTACCTTGAGTCGTGACAACCAACACTTTTCCTCTCAGTCCCCCAAGGTGCAATCGTAAGGAGTCTTACCGTTTACGAAAGAGTGTTTGCATCACGGCTAAATTAATTATTTGGGAATGAGCTCTCTTTGACTTGTAAGCATCTCGTGAAATCATGATGAAACCAGTTGTCAACCTAAGAGATTACGTTGACAGTGAGAAACGGAGTGGGTTATCTTCATATTGAAATTTAAGGATATATATGTGCAATTTGTATTTACTTGGCTAGCTACGAATCTTAATCCATTCTTAGGTACATTTAACAAAGCAACAACAATGTATAAGAAAATGTTACAGTTTCCATTTAAGCTCTAGTTATTTATACCCTTTGATTGTACTCAAGAATTTTTCCAAAAAGAAAAAAGATGAAGTCAGCAGTTTTATGATAGCTCGGATACATATCTGAGTTATTACCCTACCCCATTCCCTAAATGTATTTCGATATGGAACATCTTCTTGTTGGAATAGACGAACTCTTCTTATCTCAATCTTTCACTGATCAGCTTAATGGAAACTTTAAAACTATCTTATTATTTACAGATTATTTACAGGGATTATTTACAGAAATTGGATGACAATATCATATCCTTAAAGGAAATATACCTATCCATTTAATCTGGTATTCACGTATTTGTGTGTGGCATTATCATACCGAAGCCATGTTGGGTATCTTAGACGCGTCCTATGACTGCTGGTCCTGGGCCATTTCCCAACGATTTCTCTCCCAAGTACCTCATCCTTCCCTTGTTCACGGCTCTCAAATCCTTTGAGTTCCTCTCCGTCATTACTTATGCCATCTCTTTTGCTCTGAACAGGAATAGGATCCACTCGTATCGTCTTTTCACTTCGCTCGAAGTCCCCGGAAAAACGTCACCTGAGAAATAACGAAAAGAAAATCCATCGGAAGCAGCCAACTCCCTAGGAGGAGTCTCCCTCTAAATCCTTTGCCTTCTTACGTACCCTTCCCTTCCCTTTGGCCCGAAACCAAAGGTCGTAAGATGGTGGGAGATAAAACAATACTTCCGTGGCTGTGGGTAATCCTCGTCTTTCCAATACTCCCAACTTGGACCTGCTGCGTCTTTCCCATGTAACCCCTCCACGGTCTCTGGCAAAAGGTGGAGTAGATGCTTTGCGAGCTGGGATCGGCTTTCTTTTCCCAATTTAGACCCAGTAGCCTCACTCCTGTTCCCCATGCGCATTCAACCTATCAGTGTAGCATTTTCTAAATATGTTACGGTTTTGGGTTACTTTTTCAACTTATATTCCTTTCTCAGGAAGCCATGCTAAGTGCCTAAACCCCTCTCAAAGATTTACAAATCAGAGTGAAAAATGTTGTACATAAGGATTTTGATATTTTGAAGAGTCATAGACTTAGTTTGCAAATAAATTTAATGTGTGAGTTGAAAATAAGCAACTTGAGTCTCTCTTGATGTAATACTCCGTAGTGTTAGCGTTAAATGGGAATCAGATACTGCGGTATGCCAATTTTAAATATCTACTTTACCATTATTAAACTACAGTCTCCATGATTTTCTCCACAGATTTACATGTAGCTCCTTACTTGATGATGCACTCACTGCCAGGCTTGTGTATTAATTTCGTTAATCAAACCATTTTCCTTAATCTTGTCCATTGATGATACGGTTGTGATCCTTGTTTTAAATGGCAGATACTGATTGTATTATTTTGATTATTAATGGCTTGTAAATTTTTGAACTTCATTGCCAATCGCATTTCCATAAACCTACATTTCATGTCCACCATTGACTGATGACAAACGATGACCATCAGTGAAATTGGAGTGTATGCATACGTTTTTGTGTCCTAGTTTTGATGGCCAAAATCCCTCATCGGAAATGCTTAATATTAACTATAAACGAAGATTAGATTCCTATAAGAAGGCTTAATTCCCAGCACCACCCGAATGCCGTGAATCTAGCCATATCCCGTCAGCAAAAATAAGGCAAACAGAAGATTATCCAATCAGTACAAATGAACCCCTCGATAGTAATCATATATTACCACTTCAAAGATGACTGAGGGCCAATATTCATCAAAAGATGAGAAAACTATATGCTTAAAGGTAATATCCCTATCCCAAAGTGTTATTTTCATACCGGGCCAATTTGGGTATCTTAAACTCGCCCTATGGCTTCTGATTGTAAGACAATTCCTCTCCAGTACCACAAGTACTTACCTTAGTGATGACTCTTAAATCCTTTGAGTTCCTCTCCAATCGATTCTCACTGTCTAAGTTTAAGTATAAAGTTAATTTCTCGCGTCCCAATCCTGATGGCCGAAACCCTTTATTGAACAACCCTAACAATTACTATCAAGAATTTCTGCTACCTGGATACCGGGAATCTAGCCTACCCCTGTCCACAAAAATGAGGCAAGCAAGAGATCACCCCCACCGGTACAAATTCACCCCACAGTCGCGACCCTTCCCTTCTCGCAGGCCTGGTCCAGTATCTCCCTCCCTATGTTTCTTTTTCCTCCGTCTTTTCTCTTCCTCACAACTCTGTACACACACGTGGCTACTTCTCCTCCTGCTGTGACTGTTGCATAATTCACGGGACCGGGCGAAAGGTGGGAAGCAGGTGGAAGGGAGGCCAGGACTTCCTCCTCCTCCTCTTGGTCTGGAAGGGTGCGCTTTTCTTGTTTCAACTTTTTTTTCTTCTCCCCGGATGAGTGTGAGAGTGGGTTGTTTCTTTTTCTGGAAGCCCGGGGAAAGGAAGGATGAACATTGGCCCGGGGAGGAGGAGGAGGGTTTGCGGGGGGTCGGGAAGAGTGGCCCCCCGCTCATCCCGATGTCTGCCTCAAGATTCGGTGTCGGGGGTCGAAGTTATTCGGGAATAACAAACTTTTTCGGGGGACTGCTTCGGAGATGAGGGGTTTTTCTTCTTCTAGTTTTATTTTCTCCACCACCGTTTTTCTTTTCTTTTTTTATTTATCGGGCCACCAGCCAGGTTTTTAAGGGGGTGGACCCGATGCTGGACCTACGATGGAAAGCAAAGGAGAGAGGGTCCTCGGATGCTGGAGTGAGGAATGCGTTAAGATTCGACCGTGGCGTCAGCAGAGGCTCTGGGAAATATCGGAAAGGACCCGGCTGTGGGAGGAAGGGTGTTAATTCTGCTCCCTTTTATTTCCTTCCCCTCGGCTTCTGCTTTACTTTTCCCCTCTATGGCTTTCTATTTTAAGAAAATATTCACTCATTACTTTGCACCTATTTAGCAAATATTTCTCCGCGAAATCTAGCGAAGGTACTGCATGAGTTACGCATTATGGCTTGGACTAAGGTACAATTAAAGTTCTATGGAAGAAAATTTTCCATCAGTTAACTTCACCTGAAAAGAACTAAAACAGATTGTGGTAGTAAGTGTGGATCATGGGAAAATTGCTGTAGTATTACTAGTTCAGAACATTGTAAGGTTTAAAAGGCAGAATTATATTAAGGTTATTTTACATTTACTCAGTTTGAGGTTTCCGTGTTAACAGTGTAATTTCATATACTGGTAGTATAATTACATTTGTTGGCTAATTAGCCTACTGTTAGTGTAGTTTAATGAGCCTAGTTTTCTCCTTAAGTGCTTTCGTGGATGTAACAGCCAACGACGTTCTCTGATATGGATTTAGCGCGCAAAATATATTTTCGTAGCAATTTACATGCGGACTTCATAGAATTGCGATGCATGAAAGACTCGGTGCACCGCGGTGGTGTCAATGAGTCAGGAGTCTTGTTACTAGAGCAAATTATTCTCCATCGTTATCGTAACCCAATGCAGTACTATTAAAAATATAGATAATATTTATGATAACTGCAATTCATACCGTATAGAAACATTGGATGGTTTTCCGCTTCCTACACGTGCTTAAGAGTGTTACTCTGATATTCAACCGCCGGAGTAATCAGCTGTCTTACGTCCATTACCGCAATATTTTCCATCGCCCTTTCCCTTAGCGGGAAGACCATATTTCTCTCGATCCCTCCCCCGTTTCCACGGTTGCATACGGTTGATTCTCGAAGTTCTTTGTCGGCACTGCGTTCTTTGTTTCGTTCTAATTCATCCCACCCGTCTCGTGGGTTAGCATTGCTTTCCAAAACTTTGATCATTTGTTTTTCAAGTTCGCTCTGCTACGACTCGCATGCCGCCGGAATATTTCCTTTTCCTGATAAGAGAATTCATTGCTTCCTCTTCCGTTGCAGCCTTCCTGCTCCGTCTTTTGCTGCCTGTTTCTTCCGCTCTTTCTCCGCCGGCCCTTATACCGGACTTCGTCGACCCATGCTGTATTTTATACCTCTAACTCAGTTTTTATTTTTCTTCTGTACCTATCTTTCCTTCGGAAAGCCATCCCCACAGTGTTCTTCTCAGGACTTTTCCACATTTACTATCTTGATTTCCGTTCTCTCAATCCTCCCATTTTTTCGGACTTTCTCCCCGTTTCCCATAAATAAATGTCCCTTGGATATTGGTCCATGGATGTTTTTGTTAAGTTCTCTCTCTTTGGGGATAATTTACTTCTATGGAGGTTTTCTCGCCATGGAAAAAAAAGTTTAAAGGAATTTTGCACCCCAAAATAGCCCTTTCAGCTACGCAATTGAAGATGGACACACATCGAGAATAAAAACGCATATTTATGGGATTGGGAGAGAAATGCCGAGAAATAGGAGGTTTAAGCAAACGGAAATCAATATAGTAGATGTAGAATACTCATGTGTGTTTTCCTTTTACGTGCACAATGGAATATTCAACTCAACGTCATGCATATAAATGTTAAGACTATTTTGTTCATCTCCTCCATCCACGAACGGTTTTGTAGGAATGAAAAATATTAAGGTCTAAGCCCAAAGGAAAGGGCTCTTCAGATAAACCCTTCTCGGGCTCTACACCGGATTTGTGAATGTAATGCTGAGGTCGTATTGGGTAGCAACTCTTTACCCATTCTCCAGGCAATTGTAATGAAATAGGTCATATGACTCATTAAGCCAAATACACATCTAAACTATCGATATAATGGTGACCAGTGTTCAAATTTTGCTCCCTAAAATAGCCATTCCGGTAATGCAATAGGAGATTAACTCACATTCGCCATGCGCAATCCACGTGAAATCTTACTTTACCATTCATATATCAGTATGCGTAAATCACGCATGATCTCTGGCGCGTTAGACCTTTTTCTCTTTTCTTGCTTTCATATTTCTTTTTTTTTTCGTCGCCGCAAAGATGTCTCCCGCGTCGCGTATAATCCCAAAGCAAGAGCGTCGTATGGATGAAAAAGTGTAATTTTTTTGCGTCCCCGAATGTTTTTTTCCAATCTGCCTGCGAATATCTGTATTTATGGCCACATGCTTGCGCAAAAATGCGACTTCAACACTGGCGCTAGCGATCATTAGTCGGAAACTTGGGAAAAAAATGCCGAGGCCCCGTGTCGGACAAATATTTGCCTTGAAACTTATCCTTTGTTTGCAGCAGGATGGCGATCTACTGGTAACCTGTGACACTTAATAGCACGGTTATCTCCGTGAATCGTTCACAGAGATAACCCTATAATACCCTCAAGGATATGCCTACAGAAAAATAAGTGTTCCGTTGTTGGATTCCTGGCTTAGGACCTTGAAAAAATAGGAATATTGTATCTTTATCTTCTATTGCACTGCGGAAATTGCTATTTTAGTGTTGAAATTTTCTTCACATTTTCCAGCAAAGTTATAATAAATAACAGATTGGTGTATTTTGAGTTAATAATAAATAACAGATTGGTGCATTTTAATGAGGTATATTACCTATTTCATTACCCGTAGAACCGTATTGTCAAGTGTCCTTATTGTCACCAAAAAGTATTCAGATTTTTTTTCACTGATGTGTGCCTTCTCTATTCATCATTTTGGCACAAACAGGAAATAGCTCATTTAACCAGCTAGGTAAATTAATTCAATGATTGGAATTCAAAAGCCAATTCATGTAAAAACACCCCGGAAAATCTTTGTTATCTGCGTTTGTTCTTCTTTTAATTACTCTCTTCAGTGTAATAATACATATTATCTATATAATATAATTCTACAACCAAAAACTATTTTTGAAGGACTATAATCATCTTTTAAACTCTAATGCATTTAAATTTACCTTTGGATGGCATGAAATAATCAGGTATTGCATTATTGCAAATTCCTTATAATGGTAGACCAAAATATAAAATGCTAGTAATCACTAATGAAATACTCCAAAGTTGGTTTTGTATCTTATATATCTCTGAGGAAAATGGTGGAGATGAAATGTTGCGTGTTTTACATGATTTTTATTATTTTGTTGAGAGCCATTTTAACAGCTATTTGCATTAAAATTTACGCTCCATCGGCGCAACGTTTCTGTTGTCTTTGAATATCTGGGTTGGGATTAATTTCTGTCGCGGTGTTCAAAACTCAATTCTCATTGCAGAGGAAGTGGATTAAAAAGAGTGAATTGATCAAAAGTCATCCGTAATTCATTCGTCATATTTTTGCCGAAAAGAGGAATGTATGAGCATTCACGTCGATTGAAGAGCTAGAGCGTGTTGCGAGTAGAAAAACAACGGGATCGTTGACATTCCTTAGATTAAAACGGAATAGTTATCACAATATAACTCAAAAAGTTGATAAACCCTTTAAAGTTTCATAATATAATTCTGACTGGCGGGAAAAATGGAGAGAGATTGAAAACATATCGCATTTTGATTGATTGATTTACCGCTCCCCTTTGTGAAGGGAAAATGAAGCGCCAGGACGATAACGACCAGAAATGGGATTAAGTTGCATTCGACATCGGAATTGAGTTTAAAAAGTTAATGCCGATAAAGAGTTGGGTAAACAACATTATTTGGGAAGTCGGGCCGCGGTAAAAGGAGAACCAATGACAGAAGCAATGGAAATACTGCCTTTAAAATCGTGAATACCAAAAATGTTGTGAAGCTGAGTTTATCGGTGAGAGTGCTTTGTTATACAAATTTGCTTCCAATAATTAATTGAAGGCAGGGAAACCTTTGTTACATATTTCCTTTCAATAGACTTTCAGGATTCTTACCTAGGCTATTCTGCATTGGAAAGTAACCAAATCTTCTAAGTAGCCTACCTAACCTACCTACCTAACCTAACCTACCTTTTATTTCACACTTGCTGAATACCCACTAATACGAAGGAGGCACAGCGCATGAACAAAGGCGTCTTTAATTCAACTCATTTTCTTTTTACAGTCATATCAGTTAAACGGTATTTTACCATCGCAATTGGGCGTTATTTTACTTCAAGTAAGCAGTGTTTGAATTTAATCATAACCGAAGTCTTAATGGACTGTAAGCCCATAACAATACAATCCCTCGTAGTTGAGGTTCTTTAAAGACAGAAGTAATGGTCGTATGGATGGATACCTGTGCTTATTATTACGGCCAAATTCAAAGGAGACTTCTTTGTATAAGAGGCCATGTTTATGTTTCAAATTATGTTTGGGACCATTTTTGAAATATATTTTATACAAATTCTTCAACCGATTGGTGCGATTAATTACGCAGTTTGAGACTATCCCACAGTTTGAGAGTCAATAGTTTGAAGTAAAGCGATCTATTTCTCGAGATATATTCAAAACAAACCGATACTGAGAATAAAGTGCCTGTGGCGTTTGAACAAGTTCTTATTTCATTTTATTATTCCCATTTTACCGAAAACAGCACTTTCATGGGCCTTTATATTTACATTTTTTTCATAAAAAAGGAACGGATCTCTATTCATCGGATCCATCATTGGATGAGGTAACTACTGTGGAATCATTTTCCCTGATATTTTTATTTTTTTTTATTTTTTAACGATATGAGCCAAATTAGTTGCAAAATTTATCTCTTTAGAAAATAGTGGTAGTATTCAAGAGAGTAATGGCAAAAATATTGTTCCATGTGGAGTCTCCGCAGTGATACTGAATCTTGTTCCTCCCTTCCCGAGTCTGAATGCTTTTGGTTGACCCACCCCCCCCCCCCCTCCGTGGAAATTTCAACAGGCGCCTCGCAAGAGTGGAAATCAAACGTGACAATTCTTTCTTTCCTGCAGCAGGTGTCCTCGACACGGAAGCAATCAAGCGGAGGGCGCGCCCCTCTGGAATTAAAAACTCCCGAAGGAAAATATCGATGCCTTTTTCGAGAGTCAACGCCGTGGAAGGGAAAATCGATTGATAGTGCTGTACAGGATGGACTCTTCCTTTCCAACCGAACTTTTTCTCACCTTATTTCCCGAAGGAAATTATCGCGCATTCTTTTGCTACAATTTTTGTCATATAAGTTCCAGTATACTTGGATTACTACTCGAGAAGAGACGGAAACTGATTCTTTGCTCGTTTTGTCCTATTTCGGTGCAACGACTTGTTTGATAAAATGAAGACCAAATAATATAGCATTTTTGACTGAACATTTCAATATATCTCCGACTAAAGGAAATATTTGTAGGTACCTTATATTTTTATAGAAGAGCTGTCCACATGATAGATGTTTAGCCCAAGTTCTATTATTAAGGGAGAAGTGAAGAAAGGAAAGATTATAACAATAGATTTATTAAATTGTATTCGCTGGATCGTGGTTTTTCAGTGAAATTCATACTATTATATGGTACCCGCCTCCTCTAATGCTAATCTATTCCGACTTTATTCTATACCAGACACAGATTTGTTATATAAAATTCCATTGTACCGCGTAGTAGTACTACTCGTAGTATTTTTTCTTGTGGCTTTGCCACTCAATTGATTCAAATGGCATAAGTCCTCAATTCTTATACTTAGCATTGTCGGATAGAATCACTTTCTCTTTAAAAAAAAACACTGCCAAAATTTAGGATTCAATGTGGCTTATTTTGCTCTCCGCTTTTAAAAACTGTGGCCATGAGGTTGCGGCAGAAATAGGCAAAAGTTGAAATTTCTCCTCGCATATCCCTTTTCGCGAATTTTTCGTTCTTTTCAATTCTTCCCCACTGTCACCCTCGGGGAATAGAACAGCTCATTCTTCCTGGTCAACAGAGGCCATTCCAGGAGACTCCACGGGAGTGTGAAGCTTCGTCAATTGCTCTTTCGTCCAGTTCCATTGCCGTGCGTCCGATCATTTCCGTATTTTCCCGCCCTGCTCGCCTCTGGCTTTTCCGCCCAGTCCGCCTGCACTTTGATATTTTCCTCTGCTCCTTTTTAATTTTCCTCCCTTCCGTCCGTATTTTCCTCTCCTCGTACTGGAAAAAACTTTTTCTCCCACGCCTCCCGTTCCCGAAGGCGAAAAGCTGGGACATGGACACAGCTGCGTAAAAATTGGATAAATTGCCGGCCTCGGTGGCGGCGGGTAAAATCTTCGCCATCCAAATAACAGCTCGCGGGTTCGAGTCCAGCATGGGTAGGATGCCTCTAACCAGGGAATGGTTGTTCGTGCACGAGTTATTGTTAAATTTGTTGAACACCCTGATTAAAATGACCGAAATGTGCTGTATCCTGTGGTACGGCAATAAATAAATAATTTCGTATGGATTCTCGGTGGAAACCCTTATTTTTCTTGTTTCTTAGACTTAGATACATGTTTCCATGCCTAAAATTCATAATCTAAAAATTATAAAATATATTTACTTATAAAAATTATTGTAGACTGTACTTTCATCCAAGTTAGTTTATTTTCTCCATTATATTTCGGTATCGTATGAAGCATGCATTTTTAAGGGTGCGGTTAGGAAAAAGAAATTTTGCATCTCCTCACTGGAGGATTCATTTGCGCATTGTAACATAACGAATATCGCAACTATAACACACTGACCACTGTTTCTGTTTGAAAGCTTATAATTAAAGGTTAATATTTTTTCATTCTTCCAAATACCATACCAGGTGTTTGCTATCTCTTTTAAATCCATCTCCAAATTTTAATTCTTGTTAACAGTTACAAATGGAAATTTTGCAACACGTACGTTCCAATGACAACATTGTAAACGAATTTTTGTTTGACTACCATTCCCCTCTTTTAAGCCTCCCACTCCTAAATTCCTGAGCTAATGACATGACGAACTCTTCGGCCTCTCTCTCTCTCACCTGAACCCCCCCCCCTCCACCTGCCGTGCCCCCCATAAGGGAGCCTCCTCCCCCTAACTTCTTCCATACCACATGACCAAGGTTTTTTCCCCCCTCCCTCTTCTCTGTTAACCAATCCGTTCAACCTAATTACCTTCCTCCCTACCCCTCCTTGCCTGGTATAAAAGGATGTGATGGACCTCTGTAGAGTTCACCTGAGGATGACGTCTAACGTTGAAACCATGGTCGTGAATAAATATTAATGTGAAAGTACAAAGTTCTTCTTTCTTAATTTAATTAGTTCTATCTCAGAAATCTTACTCGTTTTATTCCCGATGTTCATTTATTTTTCTCCCGAATTCCACTTCATCAGTTTTATTTTAGGTGCTTTTTTCCTGGGGAATATATATATTTCTTTTTTCATAATTTGCAACTGTTCCCAGAACCGAATCTCGAAATGCTCCTGAGTTTTACCTTGTGAAAAAATAATCCCTTTATTTGATTAACATTTTCAAAATTCTCTCAAACTCTATAGTATAAATATTTCGTGAGAACTGTAAATATTTCCAAAAGGTTTCTTGGAAATCTCAATAATATAATATACGAAATATGGAATGGGCACTTAACTTTTTGATGATAACCTCAATAAATTATTGATATTTTCGCGGTATTTACAAAGTATTTACAGAGGATATGCCGCTTAGACCGATCGCCAGTGCGCTTGCAGCAACTTGCACTAATTGGGTAGGTAGCAGGGATACTTGAAAGGAAGAGGAGGCTGTATCATATGTATGGGACACTTAATACTTTAAGAGTCTAAGAAAGGGACGAAGATTTAAGACTATGAGTGATATTTCAGCAATATTTGAAGTTTTTCCGAAATAAAAAAAATCGATCTGTAGAAGCCATACTGGGAGCGTGGTAGCCGATAGATTAAGATCTTGGCTGTATCAAATCTTAGATGAAGGCCAAAAGCTTGGTTGGTTTAAACCCCAGATGAAGTCTTTGTAGATCCTCATAAAGTATTCATAATGCGTACTGGCCCTGGGAAAGAAATTGGCCTCCTTGCCCTGAATGCGTAAAATTTACACGCATGTGGCAAAGTTTGGGGTGAATTCTACCTTCGCCTATTTTTAAAACCTTTCGGGTTGACTGAGGGAGACGCTACGGAGTGAAAAGGGTAAAAATATACGCTGAAAACACCTAAAGAAGAATTTTATTTATGACACCATCATTCATATATATTTCATTAACCTTGTTGTAGTTAATTGCCGTAGCGTAAAAAACAAGCGCGCCGAAATCGAGCATATTTTTCAGGACGCAGACGTGGTCATGGGGACAGAGAGCTGGCTTACGGAAGATATAAGCGACAGCGAAGTTTTTCCTCCAGAATATAAAATTTACAGATGCGATCGACGCAATAGAACAGGTGGCGGAGTTTTTATTGCAGTTAAATCCCATTTACAAAGCGCCGCCCTCGAAATAATTGACAACGAAATTGAAAGCGTATGGTGTACAATTAAACAACGAAACAAAAGGAGTATTCATGTTTGCTCTTTTTATAGACCGCCGAACTCCGAAGTCGATATTATGTACCTTCTAGAAAATCAAATATCCGCATTTACTCAGAGAGACAGTAAAGGTGTAATAGTAATCGGGGGAGATTTTAATCTTCCATCCATAAACTGGGATACTTACACTGTAAAACCGAATTCAAGGAATAAAGAAATCAGCGAGGTATTACTCAACATACTTGCAAATCACTCTCTCGCCCAAGTAGTTGACAAACCTACGAGAGGAAACAAGCTATTAGACCTTTTAGCAGTAAGCCATCCTAAGTTGATAAAACAAGTCGATATTATTGACGGTATAAGCGACCACAGAGTAATCTTTGCAACGTTAAAAGTTGATGTGGTGTCAGCCGTAAAACCAAAACGCAATATTTACCTATTCGATAAATGTAACTTCACTAAATTTGGCGAGATGCTTAATGACTCCGACAAAAAATTCTTTGTTACATCAAAGGACCAAAGCACTGATGTAATATGGACACGTTTCTTAGAAATTCTGCGCCAAGGAATCAACGAACATATTCCGCAAAAACTGAAATGTGATAATAAGGAACCTCGCTGGTACAACAACGATGTCAGAAGAGAACTTAGGAAACAGAGAAAACTATACAACTTGTACAGAAAGTCCATCACGTCTCGTAATAAATCGAAGGAACTTGAAGATAAAGAAAGTTACGCTGCTCAACGATCAATAACCAAGAAATCAATGCGAACTGCAATGCGAAAGTTTAAGAAAAAAGTACTTGGTGAATTACTCGAAGAAAATCCGAAATCCTTTTGGTCGTACGCGAGAGAGCTTCAGGGAAAACATTCAACCGTAGATTCGTTATTTGATAAAGGTGGTAAACTTGTCACCGAAAATATTGACAAAGCTAACACTTTAAATGCCCACTTCGAAAGTGTATACACTACTGACGATACTCAATTCAATGTAGACATCCCATATACTGAGGATTTGATGGAAGAAATATCTATAAAACGTGATGGGATAACTAAACAACTACAATCGATTAAGAATAGTAAATCTCCGGGTCCGGAGGGAATTCCCGCGCGTGTCCTCAAAGAGTTAGCTCCACAGATCGCGCCTTACTTAGAGATCATATTCAAGAAGTCACTCTCC
Source organism: Ischnura elegans (assembly GCF_921293095.1). Classification (NCBI taxonomy): domain Eukaryota; kingdom Metazoa; phylum Arthropoda; class Insecta; order Odonata; family Coenagrionidae; genus Ischnura; species Ischnura elegans. The sequence goes on from NC_060252.1 coordinate 12,633,525, forward strand.
GAAGGGAAGTTACCGCCCGACTGGAAAATTGCAAGCGTTACACCCATTTTCAAAAAGGGAAACAGAAATGACCCAGGCAACTACCGTCCAATTTCACTTCATCAAACATCAATTATAGGCAAGATACTTGAACATATCGTTGTTAGTAATATCATGACTTTCTTGGACAGACGTAACTTCCTCCATGACTGTCAGCACGGATTCCGAAAAAATAGATCCTGCGAAACACAGCTCGCGCTCTTTCTTCACGACGTTATAAAATCTGGTGAATCGAAAAGACAAGTTGACGCACTATTTCTAGATTTTAAGAAAGCTTTCGACACTGTACCTCACAACAAACTTTTATACAAATTACAGTCATGCGGATTAAACGAAACAGTTGTAAACTGGATACGCGACTTTCTCAGAGATCGCAAACAAAAAGTAGTTCTTGACGGAATTAGCTCTGATGTTGTAAAAGTTACATCAGGTGTTCCACAAGGAAACGCAATCGGCCCCCTGTTGTTCATTACATACATTAACGACCTCCGCTCCCGCATTAACAGTAAAATACGTTTATTTGCTGACGACGCTGTCATCTATCGCGAAATTAGTGATCACTCTGACTATGGAAATCTATCATCGGACTTAAACAACGTTCATTTGTGGAGCCAAGAGTGGGGACTCGAACTTAATCTGAGCAAATGCATGGCGGTACATTTTTTGCGGAATTCGTCCAACACTAACAATGTTCATGCAGTGGATGGCATTAACATAAAGGCAACAGACGAAGTGAAGTACCTGGGAGTTACGATAACCTCGAACCTCACGTGGGGAACACATATAAAGAATATTTGCGGCATAGCCCTGAAGAAATTAGGATTCGTCAAGCGTATTGTGGGAATATTTTCGGATGAGAAAGTAAAAGAAAGGTGCTATTTCGCTCTCGTCCGACCGCATCTTGAATATGCAGCGAGTGTATGGGATCCATTGCAGAAAGACTTAATCCGCGAACTGAATAAGATACAAAGGAAGGCTGCGCGTTTCGTCAAAAACCGCTACGGGCGTACAGACAGTGTTACCCAGATGTTAAGCGAATTAGGCTGGGAGCCGTTGGAGACTCGGAGGCTGCGCGCTAGGCTTAGATTGCTTGAACAATTAAGAATGGATATCTTTAAGAGCGACACAGAGAACATAATCTTAGAGCCACATTATATTTCCAGGTCTGACAGAAGCGATAAATTAAGAGAAAATTTTTGCCGAACGGATAGATATGGGAATTCGTTTTTCCCCCGAACAATAAAGGACTTTAATAAACGCTTGTCCCAACCTCGTTAGAGCACTTCTTTTTTTTTAATAGCTGTAAACGGCTGGTGCCCTAACACCCCCTGCCACACGCCTTTTAGGCGGCTTGCGGGGTATTATGTAGATGTAGATGTAGATATAACTATATTCGAGGGGGAAAAGTGACAAAATGAGAGACAGAAGTTAGGTCCTCAGGTGATCCCTGCAGCGTATTCACGTTGGCGTGGGCCAGAGGTCGTGGGCGTTTGTTGGTACATGTAGAGGACTCGTAGGATTACTTCTCTCTCTAGATTTCGACCTGATGAGGATACGGAATGATTTGGAAGGCGTTCCTTGCCCATCCCTCTCCAACTTCGTCGTCAACACCTAAATCTCACCCAATCGCATTCATGGATTTTTACATCTCAACTGTGAATCTATATAAAATATCTTCCCATATCCAATGACATAAGATTCATAATATTCCGCAGAATATAATAGTTTTACAGAATAAAGCTTCTTTTTGGGTTATTTTACACAATAAATGCGCTTTTCATTTTGATTCGTTTTGCAAACTTAATCATGCGTGGGGATATAAACCTTTTTATAACAATAATAATTTTTTCAGCCAACGTATCGAATGCCTCATTGCTTACAATATGCAAAAATTGCTTGATGTAATATAATGTTGCTTTTTTATTACACAAAAATTAATTGAATAGCTTATGAAGTTATCAATTGGTTTTAAATAAATCAGATTGATAGCCAGTCTAAAATGGCTGATCTCAACTATTGACATTTATCAAGTTTTGATAGCTTGAAAAGAATGGCAAACTTGATTTTCTTCCGAGTCACGTGCGGAGGAGAAGCTATAAAATAGTTTTTAATGGAGCAGGCTTTGCTGTAGTGTAGCGTTAAATTTGGTCGGCACGTGATATATTCTTGCGTTTTTCATTGCTCGCGATTTTCAAGAGCTATCAGGCAAAAATAAAGGGGAGAAAACGTCAAGAAATAGAATTAATTGAAGAATAAAGAAAATAAAGCGCCTTTCGTTTTTTATATCACGGAGAGTCGGACATTCAGTGCAGCACTATAGTGAAAGGAGGAGTGGTTCGGGGGCAGATATAGGGATCGTGATGGCTACTTCTCAGTGAGTAATTATTTGCATTTGCGCTATGCGAGGCCTGGGCAAAAAATTGAAACAGAAGGGTGAGACTCAGGAGAGTTGAAATATTTACTCCGATATATATATATATCCATCCACCCGTTGAGCTCTCTTGGGGCCTTACAGTGAGGTAGGGGTGGGAGAAAGGAAACGGAGACCCCTCTCCAGCCCCCCACGGGACAGCAGTTAGAGAGGAACGCATGAGCGCATTGAATAGATGAAGCGAGCGATTTATCTCGCGTGAGCCGTTGCAATTCGCGTGGCGCTTTCAGCGAGGCGTGCGTACTATTAGGAAGTTTCGCGAGAGGGGAAGAGATCCCAGATTGTCACCTGGGGACGAGAAAAGGAGGAGGAGAAGGAAGGTCGACGTGTGTGTATTTTTTTTTTGCTCACCTCTCCAGTCCGCTAACGGCGTGATCCATCACGTTTAAGTGTCTCATCAGTGTGTAAATATTGCCCACGCGAAGATTGTGCTAAAGGCCGTCTTAATCGTAAATAACGTCCATATAACTTCGCCAGCCTTGACGTTGCCTACTAATCAAAAGCCATAAATCGTGAAGTGATTCTTGTCGTATGGCTGGTATTCTCATTCTTTTCTCAGTGGAAGAATATTAGTTCGTCAAACGTGCGTGACCTTACGTTTTAATCTTGTTTCCTGAGGAAGGCTTTCCTATTAATATTATTGGCAGTTTTTTCATCGTCAATATGTATTTTTATTGCCTTTCTAAATCCATGCCAAATACAGGGAAGGATTAATGAACTAAAAAATCCTATTTTGAACTTTCAATTTCTTATTTGAAGTTCATATCCTTTGAATAAAGCTATCTTTGGCCGGATGGCATAAGACATAATGAAAATCTTTTTAAGGAACTGGTCACGTAACGCTCAACTGAAGATTTTTCCGAAATTGACATTCTTTTCACTTTTTATCGTTCTGAAATGGAAGCAGTAGCGCTGACTATAAGTGAGTATGCTCGTGGAGGTTATGTAGTGGATATGTGGATTGCCTTCCATAGGGAAAGTCATTGCTAATTATTTTGAGGAATTAGTTTACCCACGAGAAATATATATTTCATTGTATGTAAAATAGTTTGTGTATACATTTGAATAAAAATGAATCGATTTCATAAAAGAAAGAATTTGCACCTACTAAGCATGTGCTTACTAAATTTGTTATAAATTCACCATGTTGTTAAACGGTTATAAAGTAAGAATTATGTAGATAAAATGGATCTACCGTGAAAGTAACGAGGAAAAGCTAAGAAGAGTGGGAGAAAAAAGTCATCTGAAACACTAAGCAGAAGACAGGGACTAAGGAACAACTTTGTTGGCCGCTTTATGAGACACGATGACCTGATGAAAACAATCGTAGAAGGACAGGTGGAAGGGGGGAAGAGCAAGGGACGGCCTCGAATGAGTTTCATAGGACAGGTTATAATGGATGTAAAACAGAAGAAATACGTCACTATGAAAAGGCTAGAGGATAGGAGAAAGGAATGGAGAGCTGCGTAAAAAGTTTTAGGATTGTTGATTAATGAAAATGATGCTGAAAGTAAATATCTCAAAGTAAATATATAAATATATCAGCCTCTTTTGGATAGGTTAGTCTTGCCATTTTTTATATCTCTTTTAATCAGATCACTCGCTAGATATGCTCTCAGCAATGCTTGATATCAATTTATCCGATTTAAAGGGACCCATGTAAAACTGCTTGGTAATACTTTTACAATCCGTTGAAAGACTTTGTTTCTGATCTTTATGACTAAGTAATAAAATGGACTGAAAGCTTATCGATTTCGTTTAGAGGCAAAGCTTAATTTCAAGGCTAGTTCACCAGCCCGATATATCCTTCATCGTGATGATTTAGGGAGATTTCGAAATTTCATCCATATTCTATGCATTGGGGTTAACCACAGTGAGATTAAGATATGATGTAAGGTTTTTATAAGTGAGAATATTTTTGGGCAAAGTTCTCTCGGATTTGCGGCCGGGCGAGAGAATTTATCTTGTGCGACGTTTTGAGGTCCGTCACTTTCCTTTTCCTGGGAAAATGATACTGGTGCCATAACAGCTTCCTGTAGTTATGCTATCACCTTATCGGGGTATTTAGACAATGTCTTTTTAGTATAAATAGTGAAAATACACGAGGCCATCAAAATAACAAGGCAATAATTTGAAAAGCATAAAATCAATGCTTTATTTACTTCCGACTCGGAGGAAAAAGGAGATAGCATGTAGTCTCCATATGTTTCACCATTTACTCTATGGTTTCACGCACTATTTATTATAAAGATTTGCTTTTGCGGTCTATGTGTTAAAGCGTCAAGATTCTAAAGATCATTAAAAAGCAAGACCGTCGCAGATTGGCCACTTTTTTCGTAGTTTTCATATATTTTTTCGCAAATTCGCCTCATTAAAAGGAAACAGGGTCGTGGATAACGTGGGGTACATTTTCGATTTCCGCTCGCTAACTCCAACAATGGCTCCGCTCAATCAAGCACGAAAAGGCCTCACGCGATGTCAGAGGGCTCGGAATTCCCCAATGATCCCAGCGAGAGGGCGCGCGCCGATTGAACTAATGCATTCCGCCTAATTACACACTCGCCGCTCCAACTCACATACAATCAACACCCTCGGTCGCACCAAGCCTTTTATATAAGCCTTGATCACCCAGAAAGGATTCCCGACAAATTTAGGAAATCAGAAAAGAAGCTTATTACACGAAAGAATTATTTGAAAAATTTGAAGTCCTCGGAATTTGTAAGAGAGATCTGGTGCTTTCTAAATAAAACGAGAAAGCGAAATAATAATGCGAATTAAATTGCGGTTGCATAATCCCTCCCATGTACCTGACTAGTTTATAAGATGGTGCAAATGTACAGACGAGTGGAATAAGTGGTATCTCCTTTCAATGTATTTTTGGTAGGCCTTGGTAGCTTCAAGTATTCGGATCTTCTTTGATAGCTTTCGTTTGTATCTCGATGTCACTCATCAAAGGTCTACGAAAACTTTATACATTTTTATTGATCTAATCAACAAAACATTAACTATCCATCCAACGTACGTAGAATCATATTTTTGCGATTTCCAAGTAAATATATGGAAATATTTGCACTTGATACAATATATTTTCCAAAATGCTTCACGGAGATTTTTAAAATAAAGAGCTATTTCTTTAATCATAATACGCCAACAGTTTTGCAATGCATCATCCATAAATTCATTCATTTAAGTCTTCCTGAGCTTCTAGCCGGCTGAGAAAATCCAGGTTCTATATTAGAAAATATTGCACCTTTAGTTTTTTTACAAAGTAAATATTAATTAACCTTGTAATTATTTAACTTTTACATATCAGTTTTGTCATTCCGGTATCTACGAATGGAGATGACGGAGGAAGCTGAATTTTAATAATATAGAAAAACGAAAGTTTTGCTTTCGAAATGTGGAAATTTATTTGCGAATTTCCTCTTTTTTGGAAAAAATTTATATTTCCCACATGAACCGTGAATATGCCTATGGGGCTCCCTTATTCTCTCTCCAATCAAAGTAAGTGTCGGTGTAATGCAAATCCTGCATGCAGACTGAAAGTGCTCTGAGATCACTTTTTTCTTTATCTGTGCATAAAATACAACGCGAATGAAAGTTCGTAATTTTTTTTTTTGGCCATTTTTATCTTCATAAGTATTTTTCTCGGATGGATCCCCTTGTCTGTGCACCACATTTGCTGCTTTTCTCAACCGTTCCGATTGCTGTTATTGAAGAGCCCCGCTTGCGTGTTAAATCCATCGCGTTGGAAACATTTTATCGCTTCCCTCACTTTGTGAGATTGAAAAGGAAATACCCCGATCGCCTGCTTCCAAGGTTATCGTAATGGCAGACTCGAGGTTAAGTGAAACAAAAAAAAGCGCAAGAAGTGCCGGAGCAACTCGAGATGCTTTTTTTCATTCCAAGCCCTTGTTTAGTCCATGCACTTCTCGGGTTACTGAGAAAAATCTTCGCTTCGAACCAGCTTTCAGTTCATCAATATTCTTTTTATGCCCGGTATTCCTCGGTGTTTCATGATATTTTGCCAAAATAACCTTATGGAATACGAAAAAAATTCTGAAGAAAGCTTTTTATGTTAGGCTATAAATTACGCTTTCTTGGATCTGTACATTTCACGCCGACAGATTTCACTCAGACAATGGTGGGAAAAGGAGCTGTCTGATGGGAATCTTAATTTCTAAAATGTCTGAAGGTTAACGAGGAAAAATGAAATATTTAGATTCATATGGGTCTATATACTTTTGTATTTACAATTATTTTAATCGTTTATCTTAACTGGAAATTATCATGTTGTATGAGGAATCGAATGATAAATATGGGTTTTTTGGGTATTTTCTCAATTTTTGAACTGTACTCTCCAATTTGCATGTTCATGTAGCAATGGATCAACTTTAAGTTAAGACAAAAATTAAATATGCCCATCAGGATATCAATGGCACTCGTAATGCTACTTGTAAAGAATTTTATAAGAGCAGAAAATATAAATAATTTATCGAAAAAGGAATATAGCTGACCTCTAGTTAGGCTATAAATTTTATTCTATCTCAACCCCATTTGACTGAAGCCTGATGTTCCTTGTAATTTTTCTCAAAAATAGTATTTGAAAGAGGCGATCGAGGCGGTCATTTTACCACATCAACCCTATTACCTACTGCTCGAGAGGTTTTAATAACTTTTTATGATACTTTAAACGGTGAGGTATGTACTACTCAAAATAAAATCACATGGACGTAATGGATTGCAAACTTTTTAACCAATTTTATGACCCTTTTATTTACATAATGCTTTCTTGCCGATATTTATTGCACACCAAAATATTTCACTCAGGTTTTTGATGGAGGACGGACTGGAAAAAGTGATGGAAAATATCAATTTCTAAAATGTCTGAAGATGGACGAGGAAAAATGAAATTTGTAGTGTATGTGTCGTCATACTTATTTATTTTCTACTATTTCAAACCTTGCCCTTGGACTTCAAAATTTTAAACCGATTTTGTAACCGCATCTAACGGCGCTTTCCTTCCGATTCACAGGCAGAGTGCGTCACGGGGCACGAGACAGTTCCCCTTCGGGTCAGCCGGCCGCCAACAAGACTGACACCATCCCCAGCTCCCACTACTACCATCAGCACATCTACTCGCCGCAGAGCCAGACGACCCGCGTGAAGGGCGAGGAGGAAGGCGTCACCGGCCCCGCGGCACCCTCCACCAAGGACACCGAGGAGTCGCTGGAGGTGGTGGAGGTGGAGGCAGCGACGGTGGGCGGCGGCGGAGGAGGCGGCGGGAGGCGACGCAAGAAGACCCCCGCCCCCAACCCGTCGGCCCCCTCCGCCCCGCCGGGGGCGCAGCAGGAAATCCTGGAGAGGGGCGGCGGCAATCGCCGCTCCCCACCCCCCAGCCACCGCTCCCTTCGCCGCCCGCCGCCGCCGCACCCGCTGAACGCGGGGGCCAAGCTGTACGCGAGGTCCCTGGACGGGGGCGGCGGGCCCGCCTACCAGACCCCGTACGTAGGCCATCACCCGACGCCGCACCACCTGCCGCAGCTACACCACCACCAGCACCAGGGTTCGCTTCCCGGGAGCGGCGGGGGAGCGGGCTTGAGTGACACGCCCACCTCGGAGAATGCTTCCGACGCCACGCTGACCGACTCGGAGCTAGCGCTCGCCAGGGACTCGACGCTTCTCGTCCAAAACGGTGAGTGGACCAACCAAGGGAGTTTTTGACGAATTTGTGCATGAATTGCCACGAGATAAAATTACCCTTGACAAGGAATCGAACGATGAGCCTTTGAATAAAAGATACAGTTTCCGGCGTAATTCGGTGGAAATCTTTGAGATTTATCATAGTGAAAGTACTTTTCTATTCCTATACCTATTATAAATTCATTCTACACTATTCATGCTCCTGATCTCTTATGGTAATTTTAAATTTCTCTAATTAAACATACATGTTCATCCATTTACTGTAATTCATACACGTAAATACCAGAAGCTGGTCAAGATCAAGGTTTCTTAAGAGGGTAAGTGTACTTGCTAGAAAAAATGATGAGCAGTTTTAATGTACCTAAGTAACCATTTTTACCACTTTAAGGTAATATGCATACTTAAATACTGGAAGCTGATAAAGGCAAATCAATGTTAATACGTTATAGAAATGACGGCCGGTAATCACTGTGTTGAGGAATATGAAGAGACTTGCGGTGTGCCTAATTGCTTAGAAAATAGGAACGGAAATTAATATTTTATTTAACTTGGCACCAAGTGAAAAGCCATTTTTTGGTAAATATTCTAAATCTATCTCCCAAAGTACCTTGAAAAACCGTAATTCTTTGTGAACTATATAGATACCCTAAATCTAGTATCCGAGGAACCGAGATATGAGTGCAAAACTTTTCCTCATTCTTCTCTTTACTAGAAAAAATAAATACCTTTCGCAACCTTAAAAGATTTTTTAGAAACTTATCAGAGGAGCAAAACAGCTGAAAAAGGAGGATGTTCCAGGTTTTCTTTGGAATAATTTAAGTGTCTCTATTACGGCCTTGATGATTACACCATAATAGCAATAGGTACTTAAAGGTTGGTCGGCTTTGCTCTTCTAACTAGTACTGTAGTAAATTAGTGGAAGAGACTTTTAATTTGCCGTAAAATTATTTAACAGCACTTAATTAATAATTTATCCCTGTTTGCTGAAAAAGCCCTTCTCTCGCATTTTATTGGTAGACTTCTATTTGATTAAACTTTGAAAAACACACTACAGTGCGGTATTTCCCTGATATAGAGATACGAATGCTGTTTTCCTTCCTTTATCAAAATAAAAACTGTGGTGAGAGCAAGATAGTATTAGTGAACATTTTGAACTGAAGCGAACAAAAGGGAAGCGAAATTACCCGTGACCTCGTTTGGATCTGGATTCTAATTCGCTTTCGCCTGCTTGGAGGCGTAAATTTTGGCGCTCTCAGTCGTGCATCGGGCTACTCGCCAAACGGTTGCCTCCTTTCTCCTTCCAAATTAATGGCCGCCGTTTCCATGCTTCTGATTTTTGGGACCGTCCGCGGAGAGAGTGTATTGGGCGGAGGGAATGGCAATGTGGTGGAAAGGAATGATGAACGATTAAGCATGGGAAGCGATAAAAGGTGTATTTGAGTTGGCTGGGATCGGAGCGTGACTAGGAGGGCATTGCAGTGTCATTACAGTGCTGTTCCTTGTTGGTTGGAATCATATTCATCCAGTTGCATGTCTATTTGAATTGGTGACTTAGAAACAATGCAGTCGATTGATTAGAATTTATTCTGGTGAAAAATTATTTCTTGCTTCTTCCATCGCTGGTTATTCTGCTTCCTAACGAACAGGAACCTCTTCCAGTATAACTTCCTTGTGTCATTTTTGGCTTTTTCTCTTTGATCAGTTAGCCTCCAATGGATCCAGCAGTTGGAGACGAAATAATAGATTAATACCACTGAATAAATGGCACCCTCGTTCAATCATACCGTTAAAACTTTAAAATTAAAATTTTCGAAAGTTGCCGTCTGCTTTTCATTATTTGGTGACTAGGATTTTGGCTCATAAACTCCTTCTAAAAGACCAGATACATGACAGAAAGAATCGCTCATCGGAGTATCAATAAAACCGAACCACGTGAGGCAGATATTCGATGCGGGTTTGTACCCAAGACACGGTGAGCCCCTCGACGAGAGTTAGTGACGTCATTAGCTTTTTAACGAAAAGGGCTAACTCGGTCGATTTTTTGCCTCGAATAACTCGAGAAGTAGGAGACGAATCGATAAATGGAAAAACACAATAAGGTGGTTTCCTATTATTTTTTTATTGCTTAAATCGAAAGATTATTACTCCTGGAGTACCCATTTCACGCTTTTAGATTTTTAAACGACGATATCTCTTTTTCACGATCAAATGAAAAGTGAAAATTTTCAAGCTCGCGAAAACGCCACGGCTAAGTATGAATGCTGGGAAAAGCCCGTGTGACGTCATTCTGGTTCCGGCTGTCGCCGTGTGAGGTGACCTTGGGGTGAGGATATGTGCGCCGCTGCAATGCAGGCTGCTAGCAGGTAGCAGAGTACCCTGCTAGCAGGTATCGCTTGGCTTAAATAACGATTATAATTACCTTATCAAACGAAGGAAACTTTCCGACCATAGGCAGTTTTAATAGGTGATTATTAAGAGGTGTCTCCCTGAGCTCAGTGCCTCATGCATGCATCGGTAATCTCAGACGATGTAAAACTCTTATCTACTCGTATATAAACTAGGCCCCTGTGACGTCAAGTGGAGCGGCATCGCATGGGCGCCAAGCTGTCCTCTTTCAACTGAGGTTAAAATTCACCATTAACATTCGTCTAAACTGGGATTTCCAAAACCAAATAATTTGTATATTATGAATACACTAATGGTAGGTAACGAATCGCAATCAATGCCTTTCGTTTTCTTTGATGAAGGAAACTACCCTATTCTCCTTATTTTTAATTTATTATAAAAATCAACAATAATGTAAAATTGATGAATGAAGTTATTGCATGAGTGGTCGGCAAAATACACATTCATCTATTCAAGGGATTTCAGTTGATTTCACAACTTTCCTGACTACTTTTTCCCTATTAAAGGATACTCATAGCCGCTCGTGGCATTGCATCCTTCATTCTTTGCTGGTCTTCAGAGATTACATCCTCTCCTCAATAGAAAGCTGCAACGGCTACACTAAAAAATATACCTTGGGTGAAGAAATGAGCGAAAATCTAATTTTCTCCTAGTTATTCCTCCCGAAATAATAGAGCCCCCCCCCCCCTTTCCCGCGGGAGAAAAATCCAACAGAACCGAGAAAAACGCTGGGTAGGGCAAAAATGCGAAATTCTGGGCATGGAAATTAAATAAAGAACGTATAACCAGGAGAAGGGATGAAAAAGGCATAATTGCATCCACATATGTGTGATACACGCTGTATTCGAAAGAGTTTTTCCGCATGAAAGCGGAAAGGAGCGGTAAGTGAGGCATATTCCAGGGAGGAACATGGGGTAGCGAAACGGAAATAAATTGAAAAACCCGGAAATAAAAATGCTCATTCCGACGGACGCATCGAAAAATTCCGCGGGGTTTGTACGAATTTGCGCACTTCTCCAAACCTAACTCGTGCATTTTATTTTGGCTCCTGCTCACGAATCACGATTTCACCAACACCAGTCGTAGTCGATCTGGATGTTAAAAAAATAAGCGGAAAGCGTAGTTTTTAAATAAATGCCTAACGGTGACCACTGCTTCGAAATCATCCACCGTCAGCATCCCAAACCTTCACCCCCGGAATTCTCCGATCCAATGCTTGCCTTTCCCTCACCTTCCACATCCAATAACGTTTTTCGAGTTCGTTAGACACATCAGATATCCTTGCGCGATCGAGGGGATGGAGGTTTTTATGCGCCGGTGAACTTGGGGGTGTGGGGTAGAGGGGTAACTTTTGCGTAGAATGGGGTGAGAGGCGGTTAGACCCGTACTGGAGCGGCATCAGAAGCCCCCCTAAACCTGGGAAAAAGAGATGGAAACACATATATACTAATGTCTATGCTATATATTTCGTCGTTATAGGAGTAAGGTCCTTTCACCCTCCGTTAACTCGACAATCACCCCACTTCCTTCACTTGCCACGTCACGTGGTTCCGACCAATCCCTGTCCTCCACCCCTATAAAAAAATTTCTCTCGCTTCACCGAAGACTCTCGCTCGCGTCACCTCAATAGAGTTTAGATATCTGGGCTGCTCTTAAACGTTTGATTCCCTCATCGCGGTTTCGGGAGAGGAAAATTTATTTTGTGATAAATCTGCTGATACGTTCGGAAAAATGCGATTTGTGCCAACGTACCGTACTGCAAAGTGATATTTTATGTGATATGGGTTACCCGACGAGAATTACCCAGCAATATAAGAATATATAACATTTTGGTTCGTTTGTAAATTTGGATTTTCCTCTCCAATCTTGTTTTTTATCCTTTTTTTATCTCTCAGTAGAAGTTAGAGAAATCATATCACCAAGATCAGGGTGCCATGACTGTATTATTGATATGGGGTATTCTAATACACAAGTATAAATAAATATCTATATTAGCATCTCTTTTCTCGACTTTTACATTATTTTACCTTCCCTACGCACTTCATCGCCTAGTGGTATCATCAGATGTATGTTTTATGTATGTAATGTATGTTTCTTTCATGAGGCATCAATAATACTAAGTATGTAATTCTAGGAAATAAAGCATGAATTTGTCAGGTATATAATTTTTCATGTTAATTTAAAACCTTTGTTCATAGGAAGTACTTTTCCATGAATCTCTTCATTATAAACGCATGTGGTACTTGATAATATCCAGTAAGCAAAATATTTCCATATTTCAAACGCTTAGGTCATGTGAGATGAAATTGAAGGAAATTTCCTCTTGAATGCGGTTTCTTTTACAATTTTCCATTCTTTTAATTAAATTTTTATGTTGCATTAGGCTAAAATGTAAGTAAGAATACCAGTGTGTGAGTTGTAACACGGTATACGTTCATGCTAGTCACCGTTAGGAAGATGTTAAATTGAGTTACGTTGATAATTGCGGGGCACGATAACTATGCAAGCACTTTAAACAACTCTATCTCACTTAAACTCTACAGCAGCAACAACAATAACTTATTGTTAGTGAAATATTTTTGATGAAGTTTATATTTCTCTCCTCTATTTTGAATTGGTTACAGTTCAAGTCCATGTATTAAAGATAGCACAGTTGTATAAAAAAATTAATTTTGTGACAAAAACGTTGAACTGATTTTTTCTAAACCTGCGGCGCTGAATCTAAATATGGAAACAGTTTTTCCCTCTAGGTTCTAATTATGTTGATATAGGATTTTTCCTTTAATAATGGCTGATTTTGTTGGTTATGAAAGGCCTAATTTTCTCCTTGTATTACAAAACGGTCATAGAAAATGCCCTTTTTTTCTTTGCAATTGCAGGGACAGCATTTGGTGATAAACGCTGGTTTGAGAGATAAACCATGATTTTTGGAGAAAAATACGTTGTGAACAATCTTTAGTTAACCAAGATAATAACATTCTGCCTAAACTGCTCACTCTCAAGGTTATCCATGAGCATAAGAAACATTTTGAATTCATGGGAATAAAAATGCCACAAGTAAGTTCAAGGAAACTTGGAGCACGGATTTTTGATGGACCCCAAAATTAGACAGCGAATCATGCAATTTATGAGTTAATCTGAGAACAGTGCTAAGAGGTCGTTTGTTAATGTTGCAGACAATTTTATTGGGAACTACATGTCTAATAATTACTTTGAGCTGGTAAAAAAGGTGCTTAAATATTTTAGGAACCTTGTACGCCAGATGAGCATTAAAATTCGCTATTTGCATATTCACTTGGATTGTTTCCATGAGAACTTCGGACAGACAAGCGAAGAACAAGGTGAAAGATTTCATCAGGATATCAGAGGCATGCATGACCGCTACTAAAGAAGATGAGATACGCGGTATATTATTGTTGTGACCTTCAGAGACACTATTCTGCCCGAAGTCTTTTTAGAGTTTATCGGAAAAGAATCTTCTTAAGTGCAAACTGACTTTTTATTATGTCTTTTATGAAAGTGCAGTGTAGTTGTATATACGTGCTCACAATATTTTTATGTAGTATATCTTTCTTGAATTCCTCGAAAAAGTATTGAAAATATTAATCCAGTATTTTAATTATTTTCTATATTATTTGTATCCTTAACTTTCATAAGTTATAGAGGTAAATTTTATATCTCAAAAATACAGCAGTTACGCGAAATCTAATGCTAGATTTGAATTCAGGTCAATTATACCGAAATTAAGCATCAAAAACTCAAACTCAGTGTTTATCTGGGTAATTGAAAATGTGCCCAAAATACTTTTAGTCCACGGCGTAAGTTAGTTCCCTTGTGGAAATAGGCTTTTTTAATCTGAAAAGACTTCGTGAAATGCTGAGGCAAAGGTTTTAATGGAGGTAACTAGTAAATCTTAAAATACTTAGCTATGAATTTATAAATTATCAATCATCCTTCCTCAGTGTCGCGGAGAAGAAAGAAATACCTCGTGTTTTATGTACGCTGAATTTTTATTATTTGCATGTCTTATTTTTCTCGTCATTTTTGTTTGCAAACTTATCACCATTATGGTATCTTGTTTTAGCAACATTTCTGAACTTCCTCGTTTGATATTTGAGAAAAGAACAAAATAAACTACTAAGCACTTTTTCCTCCTCCTTTGAATTACACTCAGTTTAATAAAGTCTTGGGAACTGCAGCTTACTTTGTTTTATATTTCTCCGAGAGGAAAGACTTGATTTTCTTTGAATTCGCCTCTGCGATACGGTTACATCATGCACGATGAAATCAGGCCTTTAAATTCCACCCCAAAAATTCTTTGGAAATCACCGCAGGGTATTTGTCTTGCGGTTCTAGTGGGCTTATTCCCTCTCTTACAAAACCATGTTTTACTCAACGGGGTACAATGCAGACAAGAAATTCTTTCTCCGAGGTTTGCGTGATGTTCTCTCTATCGGAGAGGGGCAGCATCCACAATGCTATGGCACGAAATTTATTTTCCATGAGCCACCTTCATATTCTTTTATGCGGAAAACAAAAAATAAAGACAAGAAGTAACTACGCTGTTCCATGAGCGATGATAACGGCGTAAAATAAAAAACTTGCATCAGTAAAAGGAAAACATCCAGCAAAACATTAATCACGCAGCTGGGATCGGAAACTTTTCAAGTTTTTTCATTAGTCGCCTTTATGCCCACTCTCCAATTTCCTACAGTTTGACGTCGGAACAATCGGAGGCGGGGGAAAAGTGAGCTTAATTTTATACCAAATGGAACAATCCACTCCAGCCATATCGCTAGCGGCACATCTAACTTCCACTACTCAGAAAAAATCTTAATTCTGTTTTTGTGGCCGGCCAGGGAATTAATGATGTTTAATCAGCCCTACAACCATCTTACCTACTTTTGTGTTTGATATTTAATCATTAGTTTTTCTTCATCAAGGCCGTTCTTTGTGCTGCATTCCCAGGATGATTTGAAATACCTCTGATTATTACTTAACATTGCAAATTGAACGGGCAATTCGTTCTTACATGTTCATATTTGATGTTTTTCGAGATGAAGAAGATTTATCAATATTTTTCGAACATCGAAAAGTAATTTTAAATTACCAGTACGATTATTTTCCGGTAATGTCATACACGTACGCATAGCATACATTATACGGTTACCATTTTTTTGTTCATTCAGTGTCCTTAATATTCTTTTCATTTAATTGGTATAATGTTCTCTAGTGTTTTAAGCCGTGATATAACTCGATAGCTTTTGCCACAATGGCGTGGAACGAGAAAAAATTATTCTTATTAGTAGAGAACTCGCAAAAAACCTATGCCCTTATTTGATTCGTCTAATTCTATTGGGAGTAGATAACTGGATAAATGTTTACGCCCTACTTCCTGGGGGGTAATTAGAGGATAAATCTTTTAACTAAGCCTTTTCCATTTACATTTCAGTGAATAATTAGTCACGTAGCAATAGCTTGTTATCCATCTGAAGCAAAATTTTTGTTTATTTTTTGTCATTACATAACTATTGGAGTATTGCACTGAATGGGGAGTGGAGCCTTTGAAATTATGTCCTTGAAGTTACGAATATCTTCCATCAACGTAGATCACAATATTCATATTGGATTCACTGACACCATCTGTGGGCATTTTTTTTCAATAGCATATCAAAGGAGTGATAATTGAAATGCTCATGCTCAAATTCATTTTCAACGAAGATTCTTTCGTCTTCCTTACGTGTGAAATCAATCTTTATTATAATTTTTTTTTGTTCTTCTTCAGAATATTGCCCCGTTTTGAGTATCACATTGATTTGGGCTCAAAACCTTTTTGCCTTTCTTTTCCCTGTGTCTTTTTTTTTGTATGCCTCCACTCAGACTCAATCTGATTCTCATCCTTCCGTTCACTCTCATTTCGCGTCCCTTAATTCGCTCCGATCGCTAATTTCTACTTTTTCCATCCAACTCCTTTTCGTCAAACGACCCTCTCTCTCTCTCTCTCTCCTCGCCTTGCCCTCGCCTCAACCAATCCCATGCATCCCCACTCCACTCAATTCTCTTCCGATCCAGACGCACTAGCAACACCTCACCCCTGAAAATCCCTCTCCGACCTCTACCCCCCCCCCCCCCGAATCTTTTTTCCATTGCGTAATCATCTCCTCCCCACCCCTTGCCTTCCCACCCATGTTGTTCCAATCCTCTCTGCAGTTGGCGGCACCGTATTTCCCTCTCCACTCCAATCTTCGTCCAATCTCCGCCTACGGCCTATTTCACGCGTTCTTCACTGGGGCTTCAGACATTTTTTTCCCTCCTATTTCCAACCTACGCCATCTTAACCCGACGTAGTGGCCGCACTCATTTGTATATTTTCCCATCATTCACCAGTCTATTTAATGGTTTTCAGTGGCATACACACATCATGACTTCAATGAGTGTACACCTTTGCTGGCATTCTCGGTGAAATGTATTCAGACGTGGAACGTCCGTGATTATGTAGGCTTCTGTGTTTATTTTTCAAATCCCTCTGTTGTGCTGATCACTATCATTGTAAAGTTCACCTACGTAAACATACTATTTCCACGTTTTTTATATCTGCTCAACTCTTATTCAACCATTTACATTACTAGTATGTGATCCTTACTTTGTGAATTTGTTATAATTCCATATTTATTTTATCAGTGCCACCGCGGGACATAATGTCTAACAGGGCACACCACACAAATATCCGAACATTTTTGTTGCGTTTATAGGTTCATGAATCCCATTTTTAAATATAATGGATGCTGATCTGTTTTTTAGTTTAATCGTTAATTGGTATGATTATCTAACTTGGTACTTGGGATAGGACATGCAACATATATTTTGCGAAAACAGTTGTGGCTATAAAAATGAAAATTCCATTTATATACCATTGCAGCAACTGGAATGAAATTGAACTGCACACGTTGTGTTGGTTATCCCTTCATCGTATTAAAAATATGTTAGCCCAGGCCTCGGTGGCGGTGGATTAAGCCCTTGCTTACCGTACCCAATGCCACATGTTCTAGTTCCGCCTGAGTAGTTATTCCTCTCGAAGCCATGGATTTTTGAGTATGTTACTTGCTATACTCCAATGCAAATGCCAATATACAACCGCTTTGCGAGATATGTAAATAAATAGCTATGGCTTAGTAAAAGTAAAGCTTCTGCTACATGCAAAGCTGTCATATCCTTTAAATGTTTAGGCATATCAAAGAATAAATTATGAGGCAGCTATTAAGCAAATATTATCCGATATAACTTAAAACTTTGTATTTTCCCAGCAAAATTAATTTCTCCACGGTCATTATTTAGAATCTTGATTCATTCTCAGGTGCATAATCAAGAAAAATATTTTGATGCATGCCAAAAAAAATGCACTCATAACATTTTTGTATTTAAAGGAGCATTTTTCCATGCGCCTGAGTATTACACTCTGACGTCAAAACTATGGTCGTAGGTAAATGAATTCAATGTGAAAAATACTAAGCATAAAGTTATTCAAGATGAGCTCTAAGAGCCACAAAGTGAAAAGATAAGTTTATTTAAAGTATTTATTGCTTTTAATTCTAATAATAATAACAATGTTCTGGCTAAAACCTAACAGAAATCTTCTTATCATTATTTTACTTGGAAAAAAACTGATTGAGCACTAATATACGAGACCCAGATATAAGTGTAAACCTCTCTTGTTCTCTCTACTGTAGGTAGGTATAGCTTTTTTACTTCCCTTCCTGGGTACCCCCTTCCCTTCCTCAGCGTTTTTGTCAGCGTATGAAACAAAAAAAGAAATGATCCGGACGCGAATAAACTGCAACAGCCTACCTAAACCTCCCTCTGACACTTGCCTCCTCCCCACCAATTCGGCAGCAAGCCCCGTGGGCCTGGAAATGCCGTGCCCTAAGCGGATTACTTGTCGGCTCTCTATCTGCCCGGATCACAACGAGCGGAGTCCGCGAGTCCTGTCCGACCTCCTCCCCACCTCCAACCCTGTTAATTCTCCCCCATCCTCTCCTTACCTCTCCTCCTCGCCTGTCTTTAACCCGGGAAACACTGTATCGGGTCGAATCCTCATTGAAGAATGAGCATGAGCTATTTTCGTCTTCTCTCAATGCGACAGTAGTAGAAATCTGTCGTAAGAGGACGATTGAATTCTTAGAGTTGCCTACTTTGACTGGCAGGGGATAAGGTTGCCGAAGGAGGAGCAGTAGAAATAGTCTTCGTGAGTTGCGAGAATCAGCCTTTATTAGTTATTGAACAATGTCATTTACGTACCTGCGTCAAAGGGGAGACTTAAGGTTAGCGCGCACGGTGATGAGGGAGTACGGGGGAAGCGGCTTAAGTTACCCCAAGGGGTGGCCGCGAATACCGGGCAGCGGCGAGTACGGGGCTCGCAGTCCCCGGAGGCGGTGCCGAAGTTCGGGGTCGTAGAAGTCTCCGGGTCGAGGTACACAGTAGTCCCCGAGTCAAGATCCACATATCCGGCATCACGATCTTTCCATTTCTGAGAAACTTACTGGTTGGCTGATTCCGGAAATAGATTTTGATTGTAATCTCTATATTTCAATTGAATGTTTTATTAAATTTGATCCTCACGAATCACTTTTTTTAGTATTTCTCTATTTTCCATCGTAATTTTAACTTGGAGGTTTCATTGTTATTGTCTCGGTTTCCTGGGACCAACATCAGACACTAAGCAATAATATTAACTCTGAGGTATGATCTGACCCCAGTAGTCTCGTTGACGACAATTAAATCCGCGAAGTTGCTTGATAATTACTGCTTGACGTATCTGTTCCCACCAGATGAATTTCTTCTTCCCTCAGAATTTATCACGATGGTCCACGCTGATAATATTTACGGCGCAACTTGGCCGATAGCGATAAAAAATTGAACTCCAGCAATGAAGTACAGAAATTATCATGATATCGATATTCTAATAATGGGTATATCTTCTGATACTCTTTTCCTTCGCATCACTTTTGTTTTTTGGTGAGTATTTTTCACAAATCTTGCAAAAAAGCTGAAAAATTCGACAGTTTTTTTTCTGAATTCAACAGTACTACCAGATTTACTTGGAAATACTTGAAACTATCATGTTTTGGATTGTCATCAAAGGTTAAAAGAAGCTGAGATGATTGACACCCGAACATAATACCATTTGAGTTCAAATTTTGACGAGTTCTAAGCGTTTAAATGAATGAATTTCTACTTCTAACTATAATTTTATACGTTGTAACCAGGAGTTTGGGTTGATGAGATAACCAAAGTGTTAGATTCCATTCTCGTAGGTTCAGGTTCGATTCCCGATGGTGGCGGTAGTTTTTCTGTCATTGCCTGGCCAGTACTCGAGGGCTTCGTGGAAGGCTCTTCAAGTACTGCACAACGTCCAACGGTTGAAAAGAGCAGGCTAATACCGATGTCTTGTTTCTCTCCTCCCCTCCTTCCCTATCCCCTTCTATTAGGCGTAAATGAACTCAGATGGGTATCGCCTCCTATAAATACCATGCCATGCATTGTTAATAGTGAAAAGACACATCCACAACTTCCTGTCACAACTTCCTGGTTTTGCTCGTAAAATGTTACAAAAATTGCATGTTATGGCTTCCGGATTAAACAGGAAATGTCACGAAAACACGGGACTATAAGCCATCAAAGTTTTATGGACATAAAATGATTATTAGGGAAACACTACATAGGTGCAGGGAGAATAGACGTTGAACTCGCAGAGTATAGCTTCGTTCGAGCGGCAATGTGGGCGTTTTGCTTTGTGCTAAGAAAGGGAGAGAGGCGGCGAAGAAGAGGCCACTGGCACAATATTTGGCTGATCTGTAGGGCAGGGGGACTTAGGTAGCAACTGAAAAGAGGTTGACAATTGATGCACTCGATAATCATATTATTGCAAAAAATTCGAGCTCAAGGAAAATTTAATTTTCCTCTGATGATATTGTGAATTTGAGCGCTCTCAGATCTTCAAGTGAAGACTTATTTTTTTCAATATTGACTTAAAATGTTACTCCTGGAATAAATACATTTAATTTCAGAGTATACATAGATGCATGTTCTAAAATATCCCACTATGCAAATGCTTTGCCATTACTACATATCCAAGGCAATAACAAATCGATATGGCTACTCTCCTATGCTGAAGGCCAAGGGGCTATGATGGCTACTGAGAAGAGTGTGAAAATGTGTGTATTAGTCAATCATCAGCTGCAATAATGGCAAACTTAGGCTAAGTTAAGTTTTCCTCTGATAATTATTGTGAATATTAATGATCTTATTATTTTGAGCCAAGATTCACTTGTTGAATATTGACTGAAGAACATTACACTCCTGGAATAAATGTTTTAAATTTCAATTAGCACTTAGATGCATGTTTTATAATATCCCACTATGTAATTGTTCTGCCATCAGTGCAAAGTCAAGGAAATTTAAAAAAAAATCGATATGGTTGCACTCCTCCATCCCCAAACACTGCAAGTGAGCACCCTCCGATACTTCTCCACCCGGGGAATTTCAATCCTGATTGACCCTTCCTAAAGCTCCCTCCCCCTCGTACCCCCACTCTTTCACTTCTCCCCCCTCCCCCAAACCCTGCGGAAACTCTCCCCCTCCCCGAGTCGACCTCACTTCATCACGCACCCTGTCTATCCAGCGCGTGTCCATTCTACAGTTTTAATCCTACTCACCCCGGCGCGGCGTCCGTACGTACTGTATATATAAATTTCAACGCTCCCCTCATACAGCTCCCGCGTCGCTGACGTCATCTATCTATCGTCCCAATTCGCACGGTCATTGTTGCCAATCTTCCGGTGGGAGGGGTCGATGGAATGACGTGGCTTGTCAGGGATTTCTGAGCCGCTATAAGCCATGTTTCTCGGGGAATTAAGGTTTTCAGCGCTCGAGGACTGTAGCTAATATAGTTTATTCATCAGTTTAGCTATTTTTTCAGAGAGATGTAATCAGTTTATAAATTATGTGTTACTTAACTGCATACTATGGATAATTTAAAAAATGGTCGCATTTATATTGAATCAACAAGGTAAAAATTGCTAAAAAAAGCTCTCTGTTTTTGTCGAACTCTTGTTGTTTCAACCTGAATTATATTTTACGCTATATATCTTCGAGGTGATGTCTTATTTAATTTGCCGTATGCTGGTGGACATTCATGTCTTAGAGTTTGGTCGTTACACATTATTCTTTGAAAAATGTAAAACAAATGGAGGAAGACAGGTGCTGGTGTCCTTAATTTTTCAAGAATTTAATTTTTTATCCTACCTGCACACAAGAAAGTGCCATTTAATTGAATTATTATTCATTAATTGGTGGTTTTGCTTAATTTTATTTATTTATCAAGAAAAAACTTCAGCCATGCCTTAAGAAAAACGTTATTTTTTCATCAATTGTTAAGACATTATTTTCAAATCTATTGAGCACATACTATTATCTACTAAATGTATTAAAACCGCAGGAAAAATACGTGATAATACAATGAGAACTAGTCATTTCGATACCTCCACTGCACAAACGCTCAACAATCACCCACCGAATCTAATCCGCTCATCTAGTAGCCCAACAATACGAATGCGCTCAGCTAGCAGTGTCGGGAGCACAATCGCTCACCTCCAAAGCTTAGATAATTTAGCGCATTCGTATTTTTCGGGTACTAGATGAGCGGATTTGCCTCGGTGGGCGTTTATTGATCGTTTGTGCTGTGGAGATATAGATTTGGCACGTAAGTACTATTTTTTGAGGTTGAACTATGGTTTATTAGATCGTTTTAGGACGAGATTATTAACCGATTTTATTTTGCCATTACTTTTTAGATTTGTGCTATAGAGGTAACAAGGTTCTCGTCGTCTTCCGCACTTCTGTTGACGCTTATCCTAAAACGTTAGGTTTTGGCCTAAAAACTATGGAATTGTATGTGTCAGGCTTGAAAGACAACGATGAGCTACTCAGTACTCAGAGGTGGAATTTTTTTCCCCCTATGTGGTTTTGAAGACGACTAATTTCTCTCACACCCTATGGAACCGCTCCATTACCTTCCAGCGTACCCACTTACGATAAATGGGTCGTTTTCCGTAAAGAAGAGAAGTGATGGCCTCTGGATGCTTAAGAAGAAGGCCAAATGCACTCAAAGGAGTGGGGGGAAAGAATGAAGTGGCTATTTTTTGGGACGTTAATGCGGTGCGGGGAACTACGTCGTTCATTAGTTCGGAGGGAAGTGGATTAGGTGAAATTTGAAGCTTTTAAGGCGGGAATTTTGTCGGAGGGGGGGCAGTTCTTTCTGGATGGCAAAGGAAAACAAGCCAAAGAATTGAAAGGCTTAGCGATTTCAAGTGTATGATAGGTTATCTCATCAGGAAACCTGAAGTTAGTTGTGATGAACCCTTCTCTGGCTCTACTCCGAGTAAATGGATGTTATTCTGCCGACGTTTCGGGAGCAACTCCTCACACATCCTCAAGGCAAATGGATTTAAAGGCAATTAAACTTTCGGTGCCCCCGAATCTTTAGGACTCAGCAGAACTTATGGATTGTATATTGAAGTACAGAAAATAGCGGTGGCGTTTCCCTCCCGTCTACGGGTAAATTTTAATCGCATTGTTGTCACGCAGAGATCGAAGTTCGGAAATCTCTTCACTTTCACCGGAGCCCTAAGAGAGTCCATTACTACAATTTGCCGGGAGAGCGTTAAATGTCACTGAAATTAATCCGTTCCTCTAAAAAAATAGTAACTTTTTAGATTTTTACCACTTCTTTCAATTATTACCTCCAATTCCCTATAATAATTTTATAATAACATTTTCTCTTATTCCCTACATTCCATCCCCTATGATTAGCCTCCCAATGACCTACGTAAATTTCTCGCACTAATGACGGGATCTTCTTGCTAAACTCCTTCAGTTCATAAATTGATGGAACACCTGGTTTGGCATGAAAGAGTTCATTCTAAGTATTCAGTTAGTCTCATATAACCTCCATTTTTGAAGAAAATGGCCTAATTTTATAGGGATAAATTGGTGATCTATTTATTTAACACATATATGTCTTCTAGGCACCTCGCTAGCTGGTTTATAGTCCTTATGTAGTCTCAGTGGCTTGAAAGTTTTCGGGTCAACATTTCGACCTTTTCACTTGCTAATTATTTACCTCATTTCCATGTTAACGTTCCCAGGAATTTTTCAGAAAAAAAAAGTAATTGATGTCTTAGAGAAATAACATAGATTCCTCCTTTTAAAAATATTCTCTCGTGTAAATTGCGGAAGAAAGTGTATGGTGAAGTAGAATTCGTCGAAAAATTCTGAAGAGGAATGACTGGCCGTGGGAATATTTCTGGTCCACGAAATAAAAACGCAGAGACCCTGGATAAATTGTTTAATTTCCTCGTTTTGAAAACTTTCCCCCATCCCTGCATTTTCCTCTTCATTTCATCGTCCCCGTATGACTTTTGGTCCAAAAACCAGTTACCGGCTGAGCGCTTGACGATATGGTAAGATTACGATATTTAATTTGGAGTGGTTTACCAAGTCAGGCGATGGGGCGAATTTCATTAATATATGGAGACCCTCCGTCGTGTTATTTCGCTCGAACATTGTGCGAGTGTTTCTTAGTAAGGTCTCTTTTAAATTTTATAGACTACGATCAATGAGACCATTTCATTGATCAAAGACGTTATCATCACCCTTAGCGTTAAAATTACAGTCGAATGTAAAGGGAAATATTGGGTTGAGTTTGTTTCACGGTTCATTGGGCGCAGCAGGCAGTATATTGCCATCTCCTCTTGAGCTTGATTTCATCGTATGAATTACACGGGGAGAACATGGGTAATGAATTTTTTACTTTCTCCATATTTTCAGAGATTTTAAGGAGCCTGAGTGAAATTTAGAGCGCCTTTTGATTTCGGAAGCTTAAAAAGTAATAAAACCGTTATTACCACTTCATGAGCTTCGAATTAATTTTCAATTCTTTTTTTTTTGGTCATCGATATCTGACACCCATTGAATGAAAAGACTTTCATGCATAAATTGTTGAATATTATACATGGCAGCAAATTTTCAATTTATAGCCTCGTAGTTTTGCCACCATCATTTGGCGTCTTTAATGCTCGCACTCTTAATTAAAGGTAGGAGAACCTTTCATGTTTTAGAATTTTAATGTCTAAATACCTTATTTAACTAATAAAATCAGATTTTTTGTATTATTAATTGTCTTCATAAATTATTTCATGAGCCTGGTGAAATATTGTAGATTATCTCCGATACGAGATGATATTTTTTTCTTTGTATAAAAAGTAAAGATGTGTAAACCTTATTTTGTTTAGCATTCTCCTCAAAGCAACATTTAAGAGAAAATGTATAAGTACTTCCGCAAGTCGATAAACCAATGACAAACGTTTGATTTTTTTACTGAATAGCTTCACTTGTTTATTCAATTTGTTTATATGCTCATTCCAAAATGCTTTCTATCTTATCTGCAGTGAGAATTGCTGTTACTTTTCCCTCAGATTTTTTATTTCATAATATTGGACTGCTTTGAGCTTAGCAATGTATGAAATGGGATTATGAAAAACATAAAATGAGAGCATGAAATAAATTACAAAACTTATACTGTATTTTATGCTCATATTCAAGTTTAGTTCATTCATATCTGTCGGTATAATGTATTTAACACAGCACCAACAGCGTATTTACCACCAGTAGGTATTACGGTTGTAAAACCTCTCTATGTATCGCCATAAATACTTCATGCAAATATGCGGAGAGTATCTTGAGCAATCATATCTACGATGTCAGAAATCGGCGAATGAATGCTCATGGTGAGATGCTGCGTGGGTTTGGCCTCTCATAGTTCGTCTCCTTCTAAGGCTCCTCTTTTCACGGTGGAGGTGATTTCGCGCCGTGAAAACTTTCAAGATAGCTACCTCCCAAGTTAACAAGGCGCCCGACATCTCAACGTCTTCCGGAAATGCTTCTCCGGGCAATAGCAACAGTCCAGTCGGGTCCGCTTGGGAGAGATAAAAAGGAGGGAAAAGAGATATCACGTGATTTTTCCGTCTCGTCTGGCGTCAAATGGGGCGCGTAAGCACTGCCTCCCAGTCAAGACAGCCACTTGCGTCTCTATGCGTCCGCCACCCGTCCTACAGATCCAACTTCCCTGTTTCGCCGACTTGAAGAGCGCGTAAGGCAGAAGAAAATAAAGCATTGAGCAAAGGTTTGGAAGGAAGTTTCCTGTCTGCCTTACTATGAGGGAGGTTAATACGACTACGCACTTCACCATCTTCATTTTTTTTACTCGCATGGAAGACCCTCTCCTGCCTCTTCTCCCTTTTTGCACGGATAAAATATGCCCCCGCGGATCTCGATCGGAATGAGAAAAGAAGGAGAGGGGAGTAAAAAGGATAAAATGCGTAAGAAGTTCTCTCTTTCAGACTCCTTTTTCCTCCCTTTAGCCAAAAACTCCTCGCAGTCGAAGTCGACTCCTCCAGCTCCTCTGGCCGCGGGAGGGTGGTGTGCCTTTGACGTCTCTGAAGGCTTGAGACGAGTTGAAGGAGGTGGGAGGCCTGCGAGGCAAGGGGAGGGGAAGAAAGGGAGTGAGAGATAGCGAAGTTAGGAAGAGACGAAAATCTTGGGTTGTCGGAAACATTCGATGATAAATTTGAACGGAATGGTCGCGTACAGAGATAGGGATTCCAGTGGTTCGAATTCATTGAGAAGCCTCCCTCTAGATACGTGTGAATCGATGGAAAAAATTATTTCAGCCTTTGCAAACACTTGTTAAAAATTACTGCTTTAATATTGAGTGTATTAATTAGATAGGGGCCCTTTGTCTATGATTTGAGGGACCGGACATCTCGAGGGTTCGGCCTGAAACGGACATGGTACGCCGTAATACCTGAGAAGAAAATACTCAATGAATTGAAAGGCATAAAAATTATATTTATTACGCGTATAGGTTAGATCCAGTTTTTAAAAGCATACTTGGGGTGCAACCTTGTAGTATTGGCATTTAAAGTACTTTTTATTGATCAATCATTGCTTTTCTAGCTACTTGAGCCGACAGCGATTCATTTCGTTCCTAAATACTAGAGGCGAGTCGAAAAGAGCGGAACTGGCAAAAAGGAACTGTTTACTGTAATGAACCAGTTAGAAAATGAAGTGTTCTCTAATACTTCGTGTTCAGCGTTCAGGTCTGCAATGCACTCGTCCGGCGTATACGGGTCAGGAGGTATGCTTAACAACAAGTAGCCCGAACTGAAGCTCGATCATTAGATAAGGATAGCACCAGCACGTTTGTTGTGGTAACAACAGATGGCTGTTACGATGTAGACCATCGGAGGACGCGCCATAGACCACCAAGTCCCTAGTTCTTTCCCATGCCCATTCATCTTGTCTCATGTCAGCATGTACAGAAGAAAATTAACAGCCTAATTTCCGAACGTTTGTTTGTGCGAACGGTCGAATGGGCGTTCGCTTCCTCCGGACGTTCGTTTTCCGTTGGCGTTCGCTTCGTCTGGGCGCTCTTTTAAATCTGGTCGTACGTGCACACTCTATATTTCACGTTCATCTTGAAGTTTACGTTCTTATTGGCGGTCATGTTCATTTGGGCGTTTATCTGACAAAAAAAAAATTTCTTAAGTTCCCCACAAATTAATTTCAAGTCTGTTTTTGCATTATTGAATTGTAATTTGACAACTGAGGGGAAAAACTCCCCGGTAGGTCGTAAAAAGTCAACGGAAGCGTATTCATCATATTTGGAGTAAAGAAGAAATATCTTTGTCGACCTTATTTTTTGGCACATGCTCTTTCAAGACACTTTCAAGAAATGATATCGTGGCCAATTGCATGATTACTCATTTATAATCCTCGAAACTTAAACACTTCCATGTTTTATATAACACTTCACGACATCACAAGCTAGGTGAATTCAAATTAAAACAGAGAAGATATTTTTAACGCTTTAGTGAGAGAAGTTTTAAAAATTAATAGTAAGTCGCAAGGGAAATAAAATTGAAGGTATATTACAGTGAACACTGACATAAATAAATTTCTCAGTATAAGCTTGAGACAATGTGTTTTGATTCTTGGAGAGATTAAAATTAGGCCGGAATTTGTTTCAGTTAACTATTGGCCTAGTATGGCGTCATTATTACGCTATGACGTTTGTATTCTCGTCGAATGTTGGTATTGAGACCATGAAATTGAGCGCGTGAAATGAAGCATTATTTTTTCATTCGCCACATGCTTTTGAAAGAGATTTATTTCGAAACTGTTGCCTTTATATTTTATTGAATTTGAGAACAAATACCTATAATTTCTGTCCATTCAATTTTGTTGATAGGATGTCTCTTTTAGGTTTGTATTCTACGCACCGGTCCTGAGTATTTTTATTTTCGATGAATAGGTAATTCTAGTATGGAGAAAGCAGATGCTACGCATCTGAGGGAACCAGATAACGATTGTGTTTTTTTCCGTACCTAACACGAATGAGGGCCTGTGGACCAGGTGTGCTTCGCGTTGCGAGTGGTAAGCACTCAGAAATGAGCTGGGTAAAGTATTCCTTTTTTGTTTTTCAACAAGTCTCTCCTTCCAAGCGTGTAAGTGTGTAGGCAGTGCATAATAGTGATTAGATGGCATCACGGCATCAATATCGTTCGGTATCCTATTTAACCTCCAAGCGTATTAGATTTCCTCGCCTTGTTTCTAGCTTTGTAGGTAGCTAAACTGAGCTTAAATTAATTTTCGGGCAGGTTAATGAAATAGTCATTTGATACATGCCGTGCTCATATGGTTCGTAAGAGCTGTGCAAGCTAGGAATTTGTCAACGTTTTAAATCACGTTTTGTAATGCTATCCTATCAACGCACATTCTATTTGTGCTTCAGTTCTTAGTTTCAAATGATATTTTGAGAAATTACGTCGTTAGATTATTAAATTAATTTAAAATCAATGTGCTATACCTTCTCCATTTTGAAATTCTCAGTAATAGGTTGCCTCGTGGGGTGACTGAATATGAAGATTTTTTTCGTATAAAGAGCCAGATTTAGAAATTGTTTATGCATCTTTGATATTTTTATTTAATCAGACTTTTTCAGAAACTTCTCGTTATTATAATTAGATTTCATTGAACTGACTCGTTCCAAAGCCGCTTTAAATGCTAATTAAAGAAAATAAAATTACACCTTCGACAGCTGAGTTTTAAACCCTTTATCTTATTAACCCTTTACGAATATCGCAACGTTAAATATCCATTATTTACTGTATAAGATTTTCCCTTTGAACTTCTTATCGGTCTTAGTTATAAGAAAGGAGCGTATTAACTTGTGCTGTATACAGAGTGAAGCTCGGTTAAAATTTAAAATAAGAACTTCCATTCATGATCGCCTTCCTTTAGCCAGTCAAACTTTACTCTTCTCGCTGAACGAAAGGTAGTCTTCGCGGAAGAGTTGGTGGTGAGTGGCTTCTCCAAGAGGTCAGGCGTTATGCTGCCGAGTACTCTCCAGCCTTGAATGTTGATCGAAAAATAATGACCTCGTTTCTTTTTTTAAGCAAAGGCAGCGACTTGGATATTCTCTTATCTCCCTTGGTTTTGGTCTGGAAGGAGGGGAAGCTTCACGAATTGGTAGTCACCAGACGTAGGAACGACGAAGGGCCAACATTTTCGGGGGATTTTCTGGAAAGGACCCAGGAATATACTCTCGCAGAACATTCTCTTTCAATTGGATTCACGGTCTCGCATTAATGTAAATGAAAGTGTACGCCTTCTTGCGGGTAGAAGAGGATTATCTTGCTGTGGAAGGAGAGGGAAGGATTAGCTCGTGTACATGCAGGAAGCCGGGAGGGGTTGGAAAGTAACAGAGCTGTATAGTTGTATTGAGTATTAGTGGCTGCAGTGGTCGATATCGTTTAGACATTGCAGTTGCACCATCTACGTCGTTTATTTATGAATAGTTGTAGATAGTTGGCTTATGGATGGCTTGGCAACTTTGATGATAGCCAATGATGACATTTGAAATTTACATCTCTTCGCTTTTCTATACACTGAACGAAATTTACCTATCTGCTAAACGTAATTACAATATTCTTTCATGATTTTTTCGTTCATGTGTGCTTGGACTACCGATATGAATGTTAACAAAATAAAGATATCCTTCAACAGATTAGTGCTATTTCTAATGGGCAATAATTCCACGTGAACGATGAAAATGCAGCAAATTGACATTATAGACGTGTGTACCAATCAAAAGTGTTGCGTGATGGAATATATTAATATTTTTTAGAATTTATAGGAAAAACTCAGGTTCAATGGTTACAGGTTGGATGATCCAATCCTTGACGATGCATGATTGATTGGTGAAAGCGAAAACAATATGGTGGTATCCCTTCGATTTTCTTTCCAACGAAAAAAGTGTCATTGTCGAAAATATCGATATGAGGTGTTTTAAAACGATTCTATTCTACTCTTCACAAACTATATGAATTTTATATTTATGTAAAATATCGATATATTTTTGTTCTCATTTGGTAATTGTGAACTCAATGCTAGCCTTAAATTACTTATTACTATTGCTATTTTTCCCGTTTAAAATAACTATTTCTAGAAGAAAATTATAAAAAGTGGAGATCAAAAGTATAGGATGATTATTTCCAAGAAATAATCGTTTAGGTGAAGAAAAAATGTTGGTTTTTATTATTGTTTGCCCTAATGGTCTGATATTGATAGCAGATTTGGTCTGAATGGCGAGGGAGAGACATGAAGATCGAGAGAGCTGGGCTTTTTGGTGATGCTGGAGACGGTCGCGAGGAACTATCCGTAAAGATGATAAGATCATTCGGTAAGAGGATGTAATGCTAGAGCCGTAAGCCAGCGTAAGAGAGATAAGAGGGGAAGAGGGATATAGAAAAAGAGAGAGGAGGTCGAGGAAGAAAATGGGGTGAGGTTGGGAATAAGGTGGAGTGATAGAAAGAAAGACAGGGACGCTCGCCTCCTGAAGAAAGCTTTTCCCGTGAGGAGGAAAAAAATAAAAAAAGAGACTAGTCTTTTCGCCTCCCGACGCAGAGAGAGAGAGAGAGAGTATAAGATATAGAGAGAAGACTCTCTTCGTAAAGCTTAGTGGATTTTTCGAAATGGGAATTTGAGGACTTCGATCCAAGTCCTCTCTCCTCCCTCAACCCATCTTCCATCCCTTCCTTCGCTTCCATCCAGTCACTATCCAATTTCCAGAGCCCACCCAAATTTGCGCCCACTCCCAGACCAACCACCCAGTACTTCTCCCTCCCCCCCCCCCCCACCACTCCCTCTTTCCATTCCCCAAAAATCCCTTCCCCCCCACTAGTAGTGAGAGATCTCCCCCTCCCTCACCCACTAGTTGTGAGCGGTGGGCCTAGAATGCTCCTCCCCCGCTCAATTTTCAGCTCATCATCGCGACGGAAGAAGCAATTTGGGACTTTAAACGAAACTCCGGCGCCAAAATGGATGGAGGGTGGGGAGGGAAGTTACTTGCTTTTCTTCTTCTTTTTCTGTTATTTTTTTGCTACTTTTCCTGCCGTGTGGGACAAGGTTGGTGGACGGCAAGAGGGTTGGGTCTCTAAGGGTTGAAGTGTTGGGTTTGGTTCGTTTATCGGGGGAGCGATGTGTATTCAAGATGGAGTACCCCTTCCGTTTCCTTATCTCGTGAATGCGTTTCAGCGGACGACCTTGCCTTCCGGGTCTACATGTATGATTGTCTCACCTCCTTCCATAGGGTCAGACGAAGGGGCAACGCTTGAGGAAGAAGGTGATCCTCATGCTCATCTCACAAGTGAAGACCACGCATCTTTCTACGTCTTTTTCAATGTCACATTTTCTTATGGCATTATAAATGCATAACGCATTTCGGAAGTGGTAGTAATTTCGCTGAGTGGGCCTTGGTTAGGCTTTAATTCATTATTTTTCTTGCGGCACTTTTAAAATTTGCCATATTATTCTGAAATAGCTGCCATCATTTTATTTGGGTCAGTTGGTGTAGTGGTTAGCGTAGTTATCTCCCATTCGTTCATCGTGTTCTCCCAGCGTGTTGCATTACGAATGCCGTAAAAAATATGGCAATAAAAAAGGCTCGAAGTACGTGGTCTCCCCTTTGTCACTAAAAGGGGTGAGGGAAAATATATTTCCAGTGAAACTCTCGGCGCAAATACACACAGATGTGAAATAAGACCTGATGCATTCCCGGTGAATATATTCGTAAAAGGCTATTCGGGCTTTCAGCCGGGTTTGGGGATAGATCACCCGGCTGGAAGCCCGAATAGCCTTTTTTCGAACACACAAATGTGGTTTTCGGCTTATGCACATGCGACTACGGAGCGTGGTAACGTAGTGGGTGGGGTGCATGGCGGCTGACTATCAGGGTCCTGGGTTCTGATCCAGAGTAAAGTCTTTGAGCACCCCAAAACAAATCCTTTAATTGTTTGAAGGCCCAGGGAAAGTAACTGCCCACCACACCCTGAAATTATGTTATTTACATGCCTGCGGTTTGGGCAGGCGTGAGCTCTATCTTCACCGTTTCTAATTAACCCATGGGTTGTACCACTGAATGAGAGGGCGCTTACGATCAGGATTGGACTGCCAAATTCCGAGATCACGCGATGGGACTCATTTGCTGACTACGACAATGTGTTTAGCTTTCATGCTGTTTCTTTTGATTTGAAATTCTGAAAATCTCAGTAGCATAAACTGAAGTTGTAAGAAATTGAGTCAATAAAAGGGTGGAGTCAATGAAATTGAGTCAATGAATATGGTAGGAGTGGATTGATTCCTCTTCCAAAAGTACCCTCATTGACCTCTGCGAGATAAAAGTTACACTCTTTGCTGTCCTCTGTGACCGTCTTTATCAGACCAAACTTTTAATCTTAGCTTTATCTGCCCTTGTCTGCCCAAATATCAGTTTTCATCGGCCATCACTTCCCTTTCCTTTGACGCTTCAAATAGCTTCAGTTGTCGGTAGTTTTTCCCTGAACTCTTCACTAGAAGCAGCAATAATTTGAGGCCTGGGGAACCACTTTCGTAATTAGGGGTACAAAATGTTTTTTGTTAGGCCTGAGTGACACATCAACATTAGGAATGGACATCATTTATGAATTTCGATCAATGCCTTTACTTAGAACACTAAATGTGCTTATGTTTTATCTAGCAATGTATCTTCAGGCCTCAAAAGAAGAGGTGGAAATAAGTAAACGTACTTACCTATCAACTGATAAAAATCAAATGGAAAGCCTGAATATTCTCTCCTTGAAAAACTCATCTGTTTCCACGTTTCTTAGTCTCTGGGAGAATTTTACTCCGATTCATTTGACAATTTGATGCATTTAAGCATTTGCCTGGAATTCATATTTTTTAAAGTGGAAAAATACATAACAAAACTAATTGAACTTCTGATATGGTTTTCATGCTCGCGCATAAATTATCTTATGCGTTCGCACCACCGATGGGAGTGAATGCTTATTCCATGATTTAGTGGGTTGACCTAGGCTAGCGGGAAGAGGGTTAAGATGGGTGACTTTTAGGTACCAAAAAGTTACTTATCACGGAATATCGAAGAAAAGCGCTTATACCCCTGGGCAAGGGAGCAAATGTTCCACTATCGTATTCCATCGTCTTTGTATATGTCAAGGTCTACTCTCACTCGTTGAAACAAAAGTTCAGGTTGAAGAATGAAAGGAGAGTCTCGATCAATATCATGCATTTTTAGCTATGGAAGAAACTCACCTTTTACTTTAAAGTGGATAATTTAAAAATTTGGAAAAAAAATAATATTTTTAATAACATTTTAGAATATTACCTAGTACCAGAGAAGTCTTTACATCTCATATGAGTGTTTCAATTACAGCTACATTCCCAGAATTTAATCATCATGGCATTGAGTTCGTCAGAACAGCGCAGGAGAATGCCATTCGGCGCTTATATAGAATTCATTTGTGGGTGACTGCGTTGTTGGAAGGCAGAAAAGAACTGACACAATACGCTCAGTAATATCAGAAGAGAAAGTTAATGTAGTATTTGACGAATAGAGAATACTCAGCGATTATTCCATGCATAATATTTACACTTTACATTACATTAAGGAAATAACATGAACCCACAACGTCTATTTCGCGTCGTAAATGTCAACTAATTACTTCCGCACTTTCCGATTTGGTCTTTTACGGTGGATAACTGCCAGCCTGAAATATTTCCCTTAGGCCCGTGGTACGGCAAAACTGATGTATATTTTATAGCTCCTAAGAGACCACGGCAACAGCTAGAGTGAGGTTGCACTCAAACGTACTCATCGCTCACTTTGTGCGTAAGGGAATGAGTCAAATCTCGGATTTCACCGCTCAGCGGATTAAATTATTATTCATATCTGCATGAAATGATGTACCGCAATCTCTTCCTCCACGGTGTAGTCGACCAGTTCCTATTGGCCAGGGCAGTTCGTGTCCGGAAGCTGTAAGCTCCAATATGAATGATATTTTTGGTAAAGGAACGAGCTGAACTGCGTGATATGTTGCTAGTGACGATAGCTAAATGAGGTTAGTGCTTTTGCAAACTCCATGATCGGATATGATTAAATTGAGCCCTAGCCTTATTACATAGGGGAATTTTGTGTAAAAATTAATATAAAAATTTATGCCCATGGGCTGATATAAAAAATTAAAACGATAGTAAACTTTTAGGAAAAAAATGATTCATTTTTCTTTATCTGACTAAGCTCGGCTGGCTAGTTATGGCATTTGAAAAATAATCTTACGGACTCAACTTTTGTTATCCGTCGCTATGGAAGAATTTTGATTCCCCTTTAAAGTGAATCGATTGATAACAGGTATTTTTTGTTTTTATCGTCCGTACCAGTCCAAATGTAGAGTGTAATTTTTTGTTTATTGTTTCCATTATTTCCATCAATCAAAATAAATACTGATAGAACAAATGCATAATTATAATTTTTATTTTTCTGGGAAATTGCCGCATGAAAATGTTTCCTGATGCCGGTTCCCTCTGAATGGAGTATCTCTCTCAATATGGACAGTTTCTCAGTCCAAAGCTCTGTGTTATTGAATATTCTTTCTGTGTTTCCAGCTATAGGGAGAACCTCATGTTTTTCAGTCAAATCATCCGTGGGAAAGAATGAGTTATATTAGTCCCATATACCTGTGCATATGCAGTACCTGGCGGTGTGGTAAAAATGCTAGGATTATTGTATGGAGCATCCGAGCAGGAAATACTATTCAAGGTCGTGAAAATATGATCTTCCTCGTGCGATTGCCAAACTTACCGTTGTTTCGTGATGCATTCATCCCACCGCATAGATCGATGTAATTGTTCAGCGTATCTTTCGTGGTAAGTACCGAATTTTTTTTACCTTACTTTCATTGTCGCTGTATATGACCGATTTTCCTAGATACTTTGAGGGCTAAGATACATTGAGAATGATTTTTATATCGGAATAACCGCGAGCTTTCAACCTCCGAGAGCAAACAGTAAGAATTATTCTTTTTGGGGATATTGAGGTATCCTCTTCAAAACGGTCTTTGTGATCGAGTGCATTTCATTTTAGAGACTGCCCGGGCTATACATCCGAATCTTCGAAATTCTCCTGCCCCTGCTCTAAAATTCCCAAATTCGCCACGTTTCTGCCTCTCGTCCCACTTCCCGCGTTCCCAATTGAGAGGAAAGTAAAATGGGACCCATTATGGCGACAAAAGCGGGAGCAAACACGTGGGTCTCCCATGGCCTATATGCCATGCATGTCCCACTTGATCCTCCGGGATTGTTCTCTCTCTCTCTCTCTCCAGCAACGACCCGCTACTGCGCTGAACTCACTTGTGTTATACGTCCGTGCATGTGTGTCAGTTTTCCGGAGAGTTTGTGTGTTGGCGCTATGCCGCGGCGTTGGATGTTTGTTCCGCGCGCGATTTTTACTTCCCGCGGTCCCCGCGCGATCGGATCTCCCTTCCGCTGTGGTCGCGGTCCCCGGGGACCCGTCCCTCGCCGATCTGCCGGACTTCGTTGACAGCGGGCCCGCGGACATATGCGGAGGATTACGGCCCGAGCTTATCTGCCGTTGGGCGGCGTGTCGGAGTTATTGCGTCATCGAGCGGCGCATGTGGGCACGACGGAGCGGTCTCGCGCATATATAGATGTGGCTTACGGAGAGAATGGTGATGCATTTTGGGGTAATGTGGTCGCGAAGCCGGGGGATGGGTGAGAAAAAAAATGCAGGGGGAGATATTTGATTTGCGGGGTGTAGCACGAATTGCTTCTGCCTGGGAGCCATATTCATATTCTACTTCTCCTCGCCCTGGATAAACAAGCATTTCCAATCAAGCTTCTCCTCTTGGTAGTTTATGCTCCTGAATATCATCCAGCCATTGACCGTAACTTGCATTCACCATTATCTCTTCCTGAGTGTTCGTGGTCACTTAATTAAAAATGCAGGATCCGGTATATCCATCGATGTATTGCGGCTTAAATGTGAATGAGGATTGAAAGAAGCACACAATCTCCATGAAATAAAGCATCTCACGAGCTCCAATACACCATTTTCATTCCGTAACAAGGCCAATAGAGGATAATCAATGTTATATTTTTGCAAATATATATTGTTTAATATGTGCATATTAGGTTCCCGAACCAATTATCATATGCATACGAGATTCCTATCTTTATTTTTAATTTTCAATCAGAGATAAATAAAGTACCTGCCATTAATTTTAATTATGGAAAATCTATGAACAGGGCATATTTATTGCTGAATAATAGCTCTTTAAGATCGTTGAAATTATGCCCTCTCATCGCACCACTTCCCGAATTAATTCAGAACAGCCGATGTCTCTCAAGTACTATAAAAAAGTGACACTGGTGACTAAATTTAATAATATTTCGTGATGGTAAAAGGGGAGTGTGCTACCTAAGTGGGTAGATCGCTTGGCCGTTAACCAAAGGATCCAGGGTTTAAAACTCGAAGGAAGCCGTCGGACATCCTACTCAAAATTCTAAAAGTGTAGCATTACCATGAAAAAAGGAAATGGCCCCCCTACCCAGATGTATGACTTTAATACTCCTGTGACTAATCCCGGCTCTACCCACACCTATTTAATCAAAACTACGGATTGAATCGGTGTATACTTATTAATCAGTAGCTACTGTTTCATCACGGCTACAATACTCTGCTGCTGACATACTCTTTTAACCTTGTTCCTGAAACTTCTGTTTTTAAAATCTCCTTTTTAATACCACCGCGTCCTTGCTTAGTATCCCTTAGCCTTTTTGCGGAGCTTGTCTCTTGCATTGGAAGCGTGCTCCCTCCGACCAGTTAGGGGAATAACTTGCAGGCGCCTGTAATGCGGTGAACTCCGGGGGTTGAAGTCTGTCGTTCCGTCACTAACTCCTTGACAGCTGGCTCTTCCTCTACTCGAGCGGTCACAATTCTGCCGTTCGCACTCTTTCCTCACGGTCCCAGTGCATGCCGTATCAGCATCTCTGTCCGCCGTCTAACCGCACCCCTTCCCAATGGTCTTCTTATTCGTGTAGAAGGTCGATTACCCTCTACCAGATTTACGTCCAGCCTGTCTCAAGTTTGGGGAGATGCTATTTCGGCAACTCCTTATGTGTCTGCTTTCGGTGACATCTTGCGGACGTTGTTCATGTGGGTACTTCACCATGGGGAAACCAAAAGCGTGTCGTATAGCGCTTTATAGGCAATGGTGGTGTCCTTAAACCGCATGACTCAGAGAAGGGACTTCGAAGCATGTTAAATTCCCGTTTTCCAACTTAAGATCGTGTCATGATATGAAAGAAATAAAAATAGTTAAAGTTTATCTTACTAGGTTGAACTTAACAGCTCTAATTTTCGGCATTTATGCAGCAACGAAAGTTTTGTTTTTAATTTGCAATATAAATCTAAATGTGATTTGATTAAGTAACAAGATATTTTTTGGAAATATCGCTATGATTATTGCTCTCAGCTATTCCTTAATGGTTCATTTTCTCGAGTGAGAACGATACGAATTACATCGTTGTCATAATAGCTTACGTGTGTATTTGTATGGCGATATATTAGTCAATATTCTCTCGCTTTAATTGAGAAAAGCACAATGTACACCAACAACTGTGAAAATCTTGACAAATTAGCTAGCCTAAGATATCCAGGAAAAAATGTCAATGACATTAAGTTGCTATTTCAGTTACACTTTCGAGTACCGTCGTATATCTTATTTCTAAATTAATATTAACTTGAGAAGAAATGGTGCTATAAATTCATTACGTCATAAACATTACAATTTCCCTCATAGAAATTTCATTGTTTTCATCTCACTGCTCTTAGTTAATTTGAAAAACTCACCCTGAGAATGAAGTGAGGTTAAAATCCCATTGAGGATTCCTTAGCCAACTGGCTTCTATAGATTCTATTGTGATGTTTTTTTACTGTTGTTGACCTGAGTTCACCCTTTTTCCTTTTACTTTTTGCTCATCGAACTGCTTTCCCGGATTCTCTGTCGGCAGATATACATTTTGGAGTTAATTAGGGTAGCAATATCTTTCCGCGCCTCCCGAGAAATTTCAAAAAGCCCCCTCATCGCTTCACGAAAATTGCTCGATAGACTGAACTTGGACGCTTGCTGGGCGGAACGGGGGAAGGGCGAGTGCTATGCGGCCCGGCGGGAGGAAGAATCTCGGGAGTTTCTCGCGGACTTTGAGGAATTCCGATTCAAAATATCAAATAAGGGAGGCGGTCAGAGAGGGGGACGGGTTTTTTGGGGAAGAAGGGATTGTTAGGAACCGATGAGGGGGAGTTGCATGAGGTTCCGAAAGTGCGGAGGGGCGGCCTCCGAATTCCGTCGAGGGATGCACGCGTTATTTTTCCTCCTGTATGTGCGCGAAGCCCCACTGCGTGGTCAAGCGATCCAATAAAAAGAGCGGGCATTTTTCCCAGTCGTCCCTCCGGTCAATTCCGACTCTCCCACTCTGCGCTAACTTCGCCAGACTGCTCTCTCTCCCCTCTTCCTACCACATCTTCATGTCCACACGACATCCTCGAGAAACCTTACCTCCTTCCCTCTTAGGTGGTAGGCATTTGGAGAAAGCGACCGACTCCTTACGTCTATTGTACCATAATAATAATAATAATACTAATGTACGCGATGGGTACATGATACTATTCCGAAGGACCAGGCGGATAACTATAATTAAAATATGTAATACTTCAGGCTGATGCTGTTTTAACAAAAAATAAGAACTCTCAAATACAACCTTTCTTCAAAGGCTGACTACTTGCTCACAGCAACGAAATACGTGGAGTAGTCAAAATTATTTGGCTTACTTCGTCAACACACATTTGACTTACTTCTTTAAGAAAAAAATAGTGAATAACCTTTGGTGGGAATTCAAAATGGACTACAAAGGTTTCAAGCAATATTAATAATAATCCGTCTTTATTGGTTGAGATTGGGACTAGAAAGTCCCATCTTTCATCTTACCCCTTGACATACATTATATATTTGCAGAGGAATGCATTGTTAAGTTGCTCTTGAAATTAAAAGCAATAAGATTAAAAAAGAGACGTAGAAGTAGGCGTTAAAGAATAATAAAAATATGCCGAGTGAACAAAGTTACATTTTCCAAGTGTATAAAGATGTGAACAAACGTGGTGAAGACCAATACTATTTGGATGAGTTAAAGAGGAAGGGGTGGAGAGAAACCCGGCGTCGGTATCAGACTACTATTAACGAATGGTGTCAAGGGGACCAAGAATCCTCGGCGGACACGGAGGGGTTGGGTGGGGTGGATTGTATCCTCCCTTCCTAAGTGGAAATTATTCTGAATCGTGTTTTTAGGGTTATTTATAATTATATCCCCTGGCTGGGGATGTAAAGAAGATGCATTGGGGAAGAGAAGAGAGGTTTGAACGAGAAGTGAATGACTCGATGCGACAGTTTCAGTGCTCTTAAGTTACTCATTCTAAATTTTTTTACATATAGCATAACTTTATCCATTCAACTCTTTCCCTTGAAGCGGAAATTATTTTAAATATTGTTTACAATGCACTGACTCGCAATCTTTTTCGGAAGATTCATGATACCCAATAAAATTGGTCATTTTCCTCGATTTTTTTAATGTGCTGTCCGTTTTAGACTGTTTCTTCAGCGATTGCCGAGGCAGTACACTAACAGGTTTGGTGATACATATTTAAGAACGGAAAGTTGTCGCATATAGCCACTTTACTGTTTCTGTTCTGTAAAAATGTTTCAGATTAAACATTGATCTGCCCGGTCTAGCGATATCACCAGGTCTCTAGGATTCCTTTTCAAAAGACGCATAAGCAATAAACTAACCTATTTTTAGCAAAGAAGTCGTACTTTTGAAACAGTATTAAACAACTGTCAAGACATTAAAAAAAGCCAATTCTCACATTTAAAAAAAATTACGATTGTATTTTCACGCTTACCTAGACATCTACGATTGCTGTTGTGAAAAACTCGCTTCCACATAACGTCACTGGATGCCACAAATTTTCAGAATAGGCTTTTATAGTAAAGTGCAATTAGGATATAGGTGTAGAAAATCAACGCAGTAATGCCTCTCTTGAATATGCGCTCTAATTACTGCGGGGTGTAACATTTCCGCTGAGACATGGCACCTGCGACACCAGAGGTAAGACCTGTTGTGAATACCACACGCGGCCTGCGCAGCACGGACCTCTGTATGAATCACACAGCTCGCGTCGCCAGCTCGTGCACTGGACATAGACATCTATCGCAGGACATTACCTCTGCTGGGCAATCTGTGCCACTGTCACGCGGTAGGCGTCGCAAACCATTTCTCATGATGAGCGATGATCATTCGCTTATTCACTTTGCGCAATGCATCGAGTATATTCCTGCCACGTTGAATCACTATGCCAGGAATTTCAAGTCATATATTCTATTTACTCTCATGCTCTTGAATTTGAATGAGCTGAAAGATTTAAAAAGTGACCTTAAGTTCCAGCCTCATTTTTTCTTGCAGTGTTCATTAAGATCTGAAGTAGATATTGCATTAAACTTTAAAGACTCATCTCCACAGGAAAATCGCTGCAAATAGTAAGGCAAGGAATGGCCTATCTCAGCGATTTATTATTAATAATGGGAAAAGACAGGGCTGATATAAATGTCCGCTGCACTTTTAAATTCGCAAAGTTTAAGTGCGGAAAAATGCAATTTCACTTTGTTAGAATACATTTAGATGAAATATACCGGCACGCACCTCATGTATTTTAGAAGACCAATTTACATTAAAAGATCATAAAGATAGGGAATCCATGAACAGGTTAATAATATAATAATACAAAGACTGAAGTCTGGAAATTATTATGGACAAAATAAAATATATATTTATGGGAGGAATAACGCAGGATGCTATTGTAGAAGAAATGCTACAAATACTGTGAAGAGTATAAATATCTATAGGTAGACCGAGGAAAAGCTGAGTAAATAGGGCTCAGAAAGAAATGTCCGAAGGGTAGGCAGGAGTGGAGGTCAGGAAGCGTAAGACGTAGAACGTCATAAACCGATACACATATGTATACGTAAACGCTTATTTGAATTAGATAGCTTCAGTTGAAAATTTTCCTCGACGTTCCATGGAACTTTTTTCCCCTATTTATTGGCCTTCAGGTATAATCTTCGCCGTTCATCTCATATTCCCAGTAATATACTTTTGCAATGTGCTCGACTTAGAAGGCGGTGATCTCATTCCCGTATTTCATAACAACCGATACTTTTTTCCTTATTTTAAATAAGGTGAATTTATAGCAACATATCAAGGCCAATGGAGTGAAACTGACATTATGAAGTGGATTTTGTAATGGGAAATGTTATTTTATATACTTTTTCAATAATAAGTATAAAATTTTCCACATGAATATGTTATTTAAATTCAATAAAAGTACCCTCACTTCCTCTTCATTGAAAGGTATTTTTGTTGAAATTATTCATTACCACAGGTAGGCTAGAGAGGAATGTCCATTTATTTCCCCATTTCCTTTATTAGTTTACATTTATCTGTTATTTTCCAAAAGCAATAATGTGCGTATGAATTTAACTAAAAGGAATTGAAAGCATTTATTTTTTATAATTGTTTTGTGAAATAACACCTATCGAGGTTACCGTATCTTTGAAAGCTGCCTTTGGTGTGCAAATTAATTAGAGCACAATTATGGCAGTATTTAATGTTAAATACCACATTTGAGTATATTAACTATGATTTCAATCTATTTTATTTACACATTCTATTATTTTAAGAGAGCACCGTTTAATAATATTACTCTTTAAATAATTATTATTTTGAATGCATTGGAAAAATATGCGAGATACGTCTATTTTTGCGTCAATTTGTTTTTGTTAGGTTTCTAAACATGTGTAAAACAATGAGTTATTTATGCGCTGGAATATGATATTTAATGAGGCGGAAGAAGGCACAGAATAACGAGCGAGGGGACGGTCGGTTGGCCTGGGCAGGAAGTAGGCATCGTAATGGATGGGTTGAATTTGCAGCAATAGGGGTAGTCGAAGCCAGTCGTAGGATAGGGGAAATATTTCTGGCCGTGTAATAACCTCTCACACATTTCAATCCTCTTGGACTATTACTTTAGGACTACGTGCGTACGTTAACCGGAATTTGCACATTATGCAGTATTCTCCCCGGGCGGCGTGACCCCATAAGTTCATGGATGGAGCGGAATTGCAATATTCGCCTCGCATTCCGGAACCATGGCTAAAATATACGGAGCATTATTTTAGTGCCTTATTCATAATAGAGGGATATGAGTGCGCACAGATGCTTGCTCAAATTATTTTTTTAATGCCTCCTACATAAAGCTTAAATTCAAATTACCCTGGATTTTATACTACCAGCCTAGAGGACGTCGCTTGAGGTGTTTTCACGCATTGGTCCAATTCTTTAAATGGAAAAATAAAAGAGCACCCATAAGATAAATGATGTGCTAAGGTTATATACTTGACTTCAGAGTTACTGGATTCCTAGATGGAATGCAAAATACTTTGCAATATTTGCAAAGAATAAATATATGGCTAATTATATTTCAAACGGGCATACAATGACACTAAACATGCTATACAATCAAATGATAGTTGTCTTTTTTGACTGTCCTTGCGAAGAGTATATTTTCATTGCCGAGAGCGATTTTAAATTCGAATATCATGGATATGAGGGTATGGAGGTCACGTTTTGTAGCACTGAATTATGTTAAAAGTTACACTTTCCCCAAGTGACGATTCAAACTCTGCCTATGCGGGTGGCTGTTTCACAGTAAAAAAAAACTCTTTGACTCTTTAATTTTGAGGTCCATATATTTTTGTCGAAACTTTTTCTCGGTTTCATCTCAGAACTCGCCTACCTTAAATTCGTTGAGATATGGCATCGTCGGATGGAAAAAGTGTGAGTATTTGACGAAATTATGCAGTCATCCCGAAAATTTATAGGGAAACTTAATTCAATGACTTCTTTGGAACGGATGAGTCTCATGCGGGTCGTAGGAGAAGCGTGGTCGGAAGCATAAGATGGGAGGTATTCTCATCGAAAAAAAAGGGTTGACTTCTACTCACGTTTCTTCCAGCTTCCATGACCCATCCATAAACATGCAAAGTCCGGGTCATCTATAGGTGCGAGGGAGTATTGGAGCGATGGGGGTCACTCGGAAACTCTGGGAGGTCCGCGGATAAGGGTCAGTAAGGAAAAGAGGAAAGTTGAGGACGGGGTTTGTGCATTGTGTGATCTCCGTCTCCTCATTCAACTCCTACCTCGTTGCCTTACCCTCCGTCGAACCCCGGCTGTTGCCATATCCAGGGTATAACCCTCGGGGAAAATAAGATATTCCCATTTTTTGGAGATGGGTGGTTTCCAATCGTGTTCTAGCTTCGGAATGTTGTCCTCTATGAATCCCACACTCCTTTGACTAAACATATTTCCCTATCCTTTGCAATAATTTTCCAAACCTCCTTCCATTAGGCTTTATGAGCATTTGTATTCTAGTAATAGGGTGCTGTTCTGGTAGTCTAGATACACGAATTTTGATGTTTTACCTCGGTACCTACTCGATTGATTGTAATTAATTAGACTTGAAAGGAAATTTTTTTGTAAGTATTCTCAATATCGCCAGCAATTTAAGTTGGATTTTATATTTTTTTATGACGGCTTTATTAGAAAAAGGTTCCGTTTTTGACGGCACGTAGACGGTAGCTCCATTTGCATCGAAATTTTTTCAAGAACTCGACGTCTTCTCTCGTGTGTAATTTTCTATCCCTGTGAAAGTGATGCTTGGAGGACACTTCGAGAGCCGTCAGTCGGGTGGGGCGATTAGGCGTGGCACCATTGGCACCTTTCGATTAGAGTAAGCTAATAATGACGCCGGGTTTCTCTCCCCTCTTCTTTCCCTACCCTTCCCAAGCGGCACAAAGTCGGTCGCCTCCCACCAGTACCAATCGTCGAAGTTGTCCGTCGTCAGGGGACACCAATGTTGAGACGGTAGCGCCGAATGAAATACTCTGTGATTGCACGTAGATGTTAATTCTGGCTATACTTAGTACAACACTGTTATGAATGGCATCAGAAGCACTTATATAGTCGCCTATAAAAATTCTGTCGATCACCACACTTTAATTTCAGTTTCTGGAGGTTCAATGTTAGAAACGTAAAAGCATTTTCCGACACTAGGACTCGAACGCGGACCACCCGCATGGGAGGCGAGAGCGGATTCTTGGTGCCAAATCAGCAGTTTTGGCAGTATATCGCCATACTATGAAGTTCAAAACTTAGGAACTCTATATCATTTCCACTGCGT
The DNA here is from genome assembly GCF_921293095.1 of Ischnura elegans. Taxonomy (NCBI): domain Eukaryota; kingdom Metazoa; phylum Arthropoda; class Insecta; order Odonata; family Coenagrionidae; genus Ischnura; species Ischnura elegans. The sequence goes on from NC_060252.1 coordinate 12,677,981, forward strand.
TGGACTTACTCTGGAGTAAAGTTAAGTCTTCCTTTCGACTCCCCTCTCTAATCTTACTATCCTGGAAAAGACATTGGTTCCCGAGACGTCGCTTGCCCATCCCATCCAAACGCCTAAACCCATGGTCACTTAAACATAACCCTTGGCCCCGCTCTTATTTTTTTTCTCGTCCCACCCTTGCCAGAAATCTCCCCTAAACAGGCCCTGGTCCATGGCTTCTCGTGAAGTGAGGCTGCATAAAGGGGAAAGGCAAGCTCGTCGAGTATACGCGAGAGGGGCCTGCCGTCCAATCCCAGCAAAATTGACTTGTTTCCCGGGCCGGAAAAGTGTGTCCGGTAAAACGGGGACGAACGGCTTCGCCGAGGGGCGGCAGGGTTTTAGAGCTGAAGGTTTTCTTGCGGAGGGTGAGGGGATGGATTGGGAAGATGGGCGCAGTGGAGGGGAAATAATAGGATATGGAATGAGAGAGGTGGAGGGATCTTCTTAAGGGACGCGTCTCCGGCCCATCTTTCCCAGGTGGGACGGCAAGGGGCGTAAAATGGGGTAGGGCTTTCATGAAGGAGGTGGCCTGGGAACGTGATACAGTCCAGTGAAGTACACGCGGGGGGGGGGGGGTGAATTTCTAAATTTTTCTCCTGCTCGTCAAAGTCGCTGGTTAAAAGCCGAGTTATTCTGTTTAAGAATGAAAATTTCTGCGTAAAATTTTAATATCTGGCATATTCCCGGGTTCTCCACCGAGTTGGAGAAAATTCGGCTTGCAATATTACACCGTCTCGCCCACCCGTACGAGAACCTGTGCATAATTACCTAGATAATAAAAAATACTTCTCTTTGCTTAAGGGACAGGAATGGAAAGAACTATTTCAGGCTGATTGTAACTGAAAAATAACAGTTCATTACTGTTATGGGGATAAGATTAGAAGTTGCTTGCGGATTGATATAACTCGCTCGACTTAGATTACCCGAACGTTTTACTTATTGTGACCTAATAAAATGTTTACAAAACCACAGTGTACGTTTTAGTGAGACATACTGTATATGATAATATATGTGATTCCCCAAGGAATCAAGCAACAGAACTTTAATTTTCAATAAAAATCATTTGAAATAATAAATATTGATGAATACTCTCAACCACTTTACATCAAAGTGCCTTTTTAGGCCCTACAAAAGCGTTTAAATAAGAAATATACATTTACACTTTTAATACATTTTTGAATGAAATTTTATTCACAAGAAGCATATAAATATTGAAGAATAGGGTATCATGCTGAACTGAAGAAAGAAATATCCTCAGAGTAGAGGGACTAGGTTTCTGAGCAAACTGCTGAACTTTCCTAGTGCTTTTTCCACTTCATATTCTTGTGGGTTTAATCTTAAGAATGAATGTTAAATTATCTTCAGGCTTACAAGTTTTCTGCATTACCATTTTTTCTTTCCTCCTGTAATTTCCTGGAGCATTTTTCATGCTATATCTTTTCATTTTATCCTTGGCATTCGTGTTCAACATCAATTCCCGAAATTTTCTTTTTTATCCACGCCAATTACCGAAATGATCCAATTTCCTTACTGCTTTCTTGGTAGAATTACAGTTAATCCGTTTTCTTAGGTGAGCAATCATTTTATTCTGCATTCATAAAGGTGTAAATGGCAAGTGTGATCGATTACATGACCGTGTTATATGATGACTAGCCTTCATTTGCAGCGTCACCATCAGCTGAACTGTAGAGAGTAATTTTTAACTTAAAAAATAATACATTCAATATATTAATCAACTTTTTATGTCCGTTTTTGACACTTCAATATTATTTTTTTAAATAATTCCAATAAAATAGTTTGCTCTCGGAAGAAGTAATATAGTTTCTATATAGATAGAAATAGCGTAATAGTATATGATGAAATCTTTCGTCCGAATCAGTTATAGTGATGGAAGAATTAACCATTCTTTTGATAGAAAGGTAAAATCCATGCCAATATGAGCTTTCTGTTGTGACCCAATTTCAATTGGACACAATGAAAGAGTTGTCAAAAATAAGTCCATTATTGATAGATACTAGTGTCATTCGTCCTTTTACGGATACGTACTTTCATTGTTATTGGTCATATGCTTGCGGCCTGCTTCTTTGTCATTGCGCATGGGAAAAACTCATTTTTGCGATACTCAATACTGATATTGGTGTGTGAGTTAAAATATCCTTTCCAGAACATTGTAAAGCTTCAATGGATAGTGGCCTTCTATAAACCATAGCGGCGTTCAGAATGCGGATGTTCTGTGCTAAAATAAAGATATTCCGAACTGGAAAAAAATGGAAGAATTCTCTCCGCGACCCGTTTGCTCAAAGGATCTCACGGTACGTTTTCTCGAGGATTTTGTATCCCTGCGCAACAATTTCGTATAAATTCTTGATGCGCTCATTAAAATAAAAGAAGCGTACGGATGCTCTGCAGAGCACGGGTGGGAATCGCCCGAATAAGAGCCCCGTTTTCATTTTCTCGCGGCTCTCTCAGTTTGCCAATACATCGTAATCTCGCAAACAACCCAAAAAGAGGTCTCGGAAAAGGGATTTATTTTTATTTTTATCTCGGATCTCGTCGATAGTCGTCGAGTCCCCGCTCACTCTGGGACCAGTGGTCACAATAGGTTTTCAATGACTCCATCGTAATGGAACACCTGCGTCGAATACCATGGTGACTCGTTCCATGGGAAAAGAGAGAGAGAGAGGGCGGTTTTGCGTATTTATTTTATGCAATCAATGCTCGAAGACAATGGTATTGCTCTCTCGGATTCGTCGGATCCGTTTTGTCATTTGTTCCACGGCCCCGAGGGAAGGGCTTGATGGCACCCAAATGAAAGCCGTTTTCCATCTCCCATCGTCGGAGATAAGATTTTATTTTCATTTTCTTTTTGTTTTTTGCTATACGTTGAATCGTCTTTCCTCCCTGGCTTTCGTGGTGGATACGGTTTAGTGAACTCTGCTAACGATCACGGGTCGTGATCATAAGATTCCTTCTTCTCTCATTGGGATCAAAACATTTTATCCTTTCTCTTTCTCTCCCACACGCACACACAGACGTCTTTTGTTTTCGCGCGGGTTTGCGTCGCAGAAGAGGAATATCGCGTCGTATTTGAAAGCACCTTGGCGCGTGTGGCGACCCATATATGCAAAAGTGATATGATAAAATCGGGTCTTGCATGTGTATGAAGCGAGGGAGATAATACTTTGTTCGCTATTTCCACGGATTTGCTGAAGCAGCTGAGGACCTTTGTATTGACTCGTTCAGAGATCGATCTGAAAATTTCTGGCTGAGAGACACTCGAACTCATCAAATGGTGGTGGATGACATTTTATTCCAGGGACTATTTTTCCTACATATTCATATTTTTTTCGTGGAATAGAGGGCAAATTTATTGATATGGAGGAAGAAAATGTTTGAGAAAAAAGTTGGTAAAGCTTCTCGCACCACTATGTCACTCTAGAAAAATTCCTACATCTGCTTTTTTTGATGTTTTGAAAAAAGAATAGTGATAAATTTCGAGGAATGTTATTGATAATAATTGAATTGAGTTTATTGGGCGAGATTGGGACTAGAAAGTCTCATCTCCCATCTAATCCTCATATTAATAAGAGCTTCGACAGCTTCAATTTGTAAATTTGTTGGAAAGTGTGGAAAATACAAAGATAATAACTCGCAATACTTTCGGAGCAGAAAGTAACTTATTCTTAACTAATTGTGCGCGTAAACTCTTTAAAATCTGAGAGAATAATATTTATTTCATATCTAAGTCGCATTAGTTTATGTGTGTCATTCCTCACTCTGGCATTGCAAATTAACGTCACAGAGGAAGCACCAAAATGGTAGGATTCAGGAAGCTACGTAATTATCTTCAGTGCTGACCCGTGGCAGTTTATCATATTAAATTCATAGTGGCTAATGCTGGAGCGTGTGAACAGCTTGAAGCGTAGTTTAGAGTCCGCTGCAGTTCCTATGACAGGGAATTTCTATTAAAATGTATAAAATTGTAGATGTCGTGGTTTTCCCTAAAACAGCGCAAACTAACTCAATAAACTTGGGCAGAGAAAATTTGTATTGAGGAAACAGTGTGTTTGCAGGTCAGGAAATGATTTTGAATGGTATATAATAATAATAGTAACAATAATAATAATAAGGTTTATCATCTTGGGTTACTCTTATCCCCTGAGATAATGAAGTACAATTTTTAAAGTTAATACAATTTTGAAATTCAAAAATTAGATTAGTAATACAGTGATGAGCTCAATATACAAAATCGAATTAGTTATAGAATTCTAACAGGCAAAATATTTTTTTTTTATTCTTATTCATAATAAGCTCGTGCATATTATTACAGAAGGCATTACAAGGAAAACACTTAGGATAGCTCAAGTAATACAATTTTGAAATTCAAAAATTAGGTTACTTAGACAGTGATAAACTCAATGTGCAAAATCGAATTAGTTTTACATTGATGACAGGAAAAACAAAAAATAAAAAAATTAATGAAAAAACTATTTGTAAACTTGGAATTCATGATACAGCCGTACATATTATTGCAGGCAGCACCACTTAGTATATGATCAGTAATATAGAGAGAAAAGATAAGTACATGGATATAAAACGTACAGAGAAATCAAGGAACGAATGGACCGTTTAGATTAGATTTGGCCGAAGGAAGCCTACGGAGGTAGCAAATATGAACTTTGTTCCTACTACTGCTCTCGCACGGCCTAACTACACTTGTGGTACTCTCCTTGGAGATTGGGGGCTGGAGGCAGATGGGGACATGGTTTTGGTGTTAGAGATTTTTTGAAATAGCATTGAGGGACGACTTCGTTCTGAGAAGGGCTTTCCCAGACGTCTTACCCCATGTCGTGGAGACCAAGTTCGTAAATTTAATTTGCGTTACAACTAGTCGGGAAACCGTGGATGGTAAGATTGGAGGTGAAAATCAGTTATGTAGTTTTCGCCTTCCCCATTTCCCCTGACCGCTCCCGAGAGGTGGCTGATGCTGGGCTTGGGATAAGATTGGGAAAGGAAGATAGAATATTTTTGATTGGGTAACATCTTGATTCCGGTTACGGATGTGGGGGGTTGAAATGGAAATTTTCCGGCCCGTATCAAGGCTTGGCTATTTTGTTGCACTACTTTCCTCAGAAATAAACTTCTTTTTTGAGGATTTTCAGCATTTTTTTATTCATTTCACTGGCATTTTCCCTTTCGTGCTGGAGGCTTATTCAGAGTGTAACGTATATGATATTGCAGAGGTTATGTCCCCGATAACCACCAAGATTACATAATCATTACACTCTGAAACTACTTCGGTGAATGTGATAAAAAACGTACGCGTAATACATCCAAAAAAGAATTACCCGAATAAAATCACCCAAATTTTACCATTATTACAATTTCACCCTATATATAAAAACCTAAAGGTCAAATATTTACCATAAAAAGAATTTAATTTATAATCAAAGGTCCACGAAAGCTTCAATCAATTACTTCTATCACTATCGACAATCGGCATTTTATATAAATGCAGTTACTCCTTTAGCGATTCAACTCCGATTTGGGATACATTAGGGTAGAGATTGTTCTAGAGTAAGCCATAGACGTACTTATTGTTACACGATCAGTTTAGCGGAGCCTGGTCTCTTCCTTGGACCACCTCCGCCGTGGGATTTTTTGATGAAGTCGTCCAAGTAATTTTTATTTGAACCCGTTGCATTTCACCAACCACTGTAAACACAAGGCACACTCAAAAATAATTTTAAAGACTTGATTTTGAAAATAACTTACGAGTAATTAAAAATGTTAACCTTTATTTTGAATGGAAGCGCGTGAGTATAAAAAGTCTAGTCTCACATCTGTATAGTTCCAAATTTTAATTTTTTTAATAATTTATTCAGTTTATTGCTCAACCAACTTGATTGAATGGTGATATGGTATACTCTTACGTAGCTGAGTTATTCATTTAGCAAAAATTACATGATTTACTGAATATAAAATACATTATTGTAACATTATACTGGGTTTGGTTACCAAAATTGTAAACTGCTTTGGGAGCCACTATTTATTTTTGGCAACATTGCCAGTATATTCCTGCAATATATTTTTTAATAAAAATCAACATGCACGTGTGTGCATTATTTATTGTATGTGGGTGATATTATCTGATAGTGTATTCCAGCAGTTCCTACATTTAGTTCATTCAAACATTCGCGCCATCATTTGATTCGTTACCCGATTCCGTTCCCTCTATTGTCTCTTGTCTCCTCGTTTGAGTGACTTCGTGTGTCTAACTCGATTCCTTTACGGCCCTTTACCCACTTCGACTTGCCCGTGTGGTAATCGCGTTAGGAGTTGAATGGTATGCCTTTCTTGCTGGTAGCCACGGAGCGACGGAGTTGAACTCTTCACGTCGTCGGCTCGTCGTCTTTACGTCTCCCCAGGAATTCCGACAGAATTCGTTAGCGTCCGACTCCGTGGACAATCGTTCGTTAATAATAAGTTCTGCCGCTCGGGTAACTCTAGGGTCGGGATGGAGACGAGCATAAACTCAATTGCGCTCGTGTGAGGATCGCGATGGAAAATACTGAACACAGCAACTCTCATACTCTTCCGCCTTCCATGTAGGCGAGTGTTGAGTAGAGTTGAGTTGTACTTAGTCAATTTGGATGCATGATGGTGCATAACTTACGACAATAGGATGAGCTAACTTCGGAAGGTAGTGACTGCATTCCTAAGGCTTAAGTTAAAAAAAATAAAAATATGATTTCGGAATTCCCGAAAAGCAAATGTAGAATAGCGTTTTTCAACGCAATTAGGATATTGAAGAATCCTACATGGATAAAATATCACACTCATCACCCGTTGCTGTACTTTTATATAACTGACGCCTTTACTTTTATGCCGTGCTTTTTCTTTTTTTAAGCTCCCTGTCTAAAACCACATGTATTACAAACCACCTTATTTTGTTTAGTTTTCATTTATAGCTATTATCCCGAAAACAGCAGGGCTTTGGCCTTTACATACGGGGATTCCGACAATTGACGATGAATGTTCATCAGTAGCAGATGATTAGGGTTTACTTATTCAGGTGGGACTCGAACTCCTGTCATTCATTTTGGTAGCTTAGGACGTAACCCCGCCGCCACCGAGGCCGGTAATCATTTTTCTTTCCCTTATGGGAATCTACAATTTTCTTTTTGATTAGATATTTCAAAGTCATATTTCACATCGACGTGTTCGAAAAGTTATTTTCCTGCTTTTTTTAGTCGGAAAGGGTAAATAGTATCAGTTCATCAAGTTTACAGATGTGTACGCATGTATTTTTACAACCCCGTATAATATACTAGCTGCTATTGAACAATTTTGTCTGGATAATAAGATCATTACCATTGATTCACCAATTTTTATGTTAGTGAGCGATTCTTATGGTTTCCAATTCGCTTTTCAATATTATTCTAAAATGTCTGTTCATTAGCTTACCCAAATGATTGCAAGGTTTCTTCAATATTAATTAATTACTGTAAGATTTACAGCGCCACCTATCCATTCCAAATTTTGCAATTATCTCACTCAATTATTACCATTTTGCAATTTATGATGTACAGTGGATATTTTTGCGTGTTCACCTTGCTTATGGACACCAAGGAAAATTTATGTTCTACACTTGGCGCTTCGGTGTATGCTCTATCGTTATAAATTACGGCTATAATAATTACGTTGTCAAATGAACTTTGATAGTATTTAATGCTCGATTTTGAATCAGAATAATCAACATATGGAAATTGTAGATTTAAATGTAGTTTCTGTCTCATTTGGTAGTTTCGAATTTTTATTATCCCTATGCATAAATTGCAATCATATCAGAAAACCTTTTGAATGGACCTTTGAAAAAGGAAAAAGAGTTTTGATATGCTTCATTTTGAGACAAAGTATTGAATTTTAATGAAGTGCACAATGCTTATGAATTAGAATTGAGCCTGCCAAACTATTTTTCAGAATAATTACCTTCATTGTAATTGTCTCATTTTTTTGCGTCATAAAATTGACCTGGACGCTTATAAAACATTCAAATTGTATTTTTTATCAGATTATCAACAGGTATGCATTTCAATAATATATTTGAGAACGTTTTAATGTAAATTTTTCGATTAAATTGACATCTAAGTGTGAATTTATCAATGTCATGTTTCAAAATACTGGATTTTAAATTATTTAGATATCCAATTAAATACCATTATCCTGTAATTTGATTTTATAGCAGATCGTTTTCATTGGTATGACTTCACCAAATGATTCCCTATAGAATTCTAAGAAGTGAGAACGAGCTATTTATTTTTAAAGCTGATATTATATCATTTATTCTGTATAGTGTGATCATCACTATTTTTTCACCAGTTTTGAAGTTTGTTTGAGATTAAATGCGTAATCAACTCACTACATTGATTAAAGGTTGGATTATTCAACGACTGAATCAGGCAAAACAATTTTCTTTGTATTTATATCCATGTATATATTTATACTAAAAGCTTTCCAAAAAGAATTCGGAGATATTCAATTTAATTTGAAGTCCTTAATGCGTATATTTACTTATATTTAGTTGAACATGAATTTTCACTTACTTTGAGCGTATGTCTTCAGCGGTACCTAATGAACTTTGTTTAAATTCTAATCGCAAATTTGTTCAAAGTTTTCGGGATCGAATCGACTTTTGAGAAGATAATGCAAAGTGACTAGTTTTACAACAGGATTTTTACAGAATTTTCTTATATTCATAGCTTGATGCCATATCCATAGTTTCATTCCATTCTTATTTTTGCTATACTGGTATCTAAGTTTTTGGCGGATGATAGTAATTCCAGAATTTTTTAAACATATTTTTCCAAATGAAATGAAATTTAATTCGTTAGTTGCACATTTTATTATTGATATTCGCCCGAGAGCTGATATTATTTTTCAATGGAAAATAAGGGGTAAAAACAATATGTTGATAAAAAGTTAAATATTCCGTACTTAATAATGTGGAGAAGATAGAGATGTGTATCGTGTCGTATTCTGTACGAAAGAGCTCGGAAATCGGTAGCATACTTAAATAACCGGTTTGATGTACATTGAATACTTGAAGAACATTCCTTGTAGGACCGATGCGTTTGTTTTCCATAATTCTCAATGACAAAAAAGTCAAGCGTTGCTCCGCGGGGAGAAGAATCTGCAGTTTCTTCATTCTTCTAATTTCATGCTTCATCTCTTCAACCACTAATAGCAAAGTTATACGACCATCTAGGAAAAAGTACATAGAATAAAAAGAAGAATATTCGGCCTGCAGTAAATAAAATTCAAGAGCAATTTATCTCGAACCGGGTAAAATTGAGAGCACTGGCTAGGGCGGCTATTTCGCCGCGTTCACCCTCAGCTGTCTCTTTAATTGGGCCCTCTCTGTCTCATTTGACTGTGACGGACCACACTTACTTCCCTCTTCCCCCCCCCCCCCTCGTGTGTACGGCTGTAGGCACAATCTGCTCCAGAGCCTCCATCTCACGCCGCGCTCCGTCAAAGGCGCCACCATCGCCCGCGGTGAACGGCCGAATGAATATTGCCGCTCTCCCGATCCCTCACGCCGCGCCGCGCTCGCTACGGCTTCATTTGCCGATTCGGTCGTCTTGGAAACGCCTGGCTGTTATTTTTTTTCTCTCCCTTGCTCCCCATTCCTTTCCATTCCGCTCCAAATACATATGTGGGTGAATACATGTGTGTTCCGTCTAATTTACCGCCAACCGCTTCCTTTAAAAGGCCGTTGGCTGGGAAAATAATGCCACGGGGATTACTCGTTGGAGCATTATAAATGGAGGGCATCGTAGAAGTCACTCAAAAGGGTTTTTGCTCTGGATTTCTCCTTGAATTTCCATTTCATTTACGACTACTGCTGTGAGTTGGATATAAGAGGAAATCGTGCGTGAAAATTATAGCCGTGGACAAATAGCCACGTTGGGAGTAAGTGCTACGTTGGTTCAAGTGATGCTTGACACTGAATTGACAAGATATATCATTCAGCTGACCTCATAGCAACCGATATTGCACCCTCTATAGTGATATTCTGCGCAGGCTGGATGACCAATTCCATTTATAAAAATTACTTTAAAAATGTAAAAATTGGTACTGAACTACTGCAGACACTCCTCAAAATGAAATAAATCTAATTTGCTATATATATATATTTGTGCCTATATCTATATTTTTGTGCTACTCTTGTACCGAAAGAATTAGGTAAGTTGAAAGTTAGAAGTATTTAAACATATGAATATACAGCTACATCAGCGATAGAAAATGTTGGTTAGTCATTGATTGGAATAGGAAAGTATTTTCGCTCCATTTTTTATTTATTTTCTTACTATTATCTTTTTCCATCGGTATATTTATTCTAAATAAAACTTAATAATGCTCTATTTTTTCTTTATTCTTATCCAACAAATGAAGAAAAATCAGTAGAGAGCGTTGGTTATTTAAGACTTTGCATTTACCTGTGAAGCTATTGGTATGATTTCTTAATGTCTCAATCGAAATATTTTATGGCGACAGGATATATGAGAATAAAAAAGCGAAAACTACCTACAATCTGATTTTCATATAACCATTAGCTATTCAAAATAACATGAAACAATGCAATTACACATTGACGTGTTCACCACCATATTCTCATCTAAATGTACCACTATAATTTAAATGTACCATAAATACCTGTACAACTTTATAGCGTCTTGTCTTTTTTATTCTATTCAAATTGCTTATGCACACGTTAACATCGATATATGATTTCTTGAAGTTCTTGTGGAAATCTGATATCCTTCCGCATGAAAACCATATATGAAAATTGATACAATTTTTCTTGTTGGAGTTGTTTTGTATTTTTTTAAATTTTCCATTGTTCTTAAGAGGGATCACATGCCCGGAATTACGTAATGACGCTACTGCACGGGCCTCGTACGCTCATCTCTGGGAGATTATAGTCGACGGAAGCCTGGAGTAAGCCATTCAGGGCGAACGTCTCCTTGTGCCGAGGTTGACCCCTGCCTCTTGTCTTAATGCCTGACGACCCCTCATCCCCTTGGCGCTCTCCCCCTCCTCCCACCCTGGGAATCGCGTGCGTTCCCTATTGATTCCGCACCTTCGCCTCGTCAAACCGACTGACTTGTCTTCTTCCCTCCCGGCCACCGTCTTACAATCCGCTTCCTTCAAACTGTTTCTCTTCGCTTGCACCTCCGGATTTTTAATCACCGCTTCATCATACACGTCACCCTCTAGGTCGAATCACCTTTTCTTTCCGCTTGCATTTTTTTATCCTCACCCTCGGTACTTCAAATTTTCATCCAATGCGGTCTTGTGCCTCCGCACCTCGAGGTCGGAGAAAAATCACGGACTTGACGCTTAATTAATCTGCGATGTCTTCGTTTTGGAACATGTCCTAACGTCTTTTTTTCCAGTCTATTTATGTTTGAATCGCGCGTCAATCGAACGTTTTCTACGTCAATTTTGCCTTAAAATGATTATTTCCGTTATATGATTCCTGCTTTACTGAAATGAACTTACGAGAAAAAGTTTTAACTAAATAGAAGGCACTTTTTTCATTCCTTTATACCCAGCTATTACTATTCAAGTGTTAATTTATGTCAATACAGTAACACCAATTGTGTAAGATTGGTTGAATATTTTTAATGTTATATTCCAAATGGGAACCAGAATTGACTTTTGGCGTGCATTGGGATTCTACATTGATTTTTTTGTGAGAAAAAAATGTGGTATCAAAAGTCAGGAACCAAGCTTTTTAAAATATATTTTTCTTTTTAGAAAACATCTTTATGGAAATATCTTTCTTTTTCCAGAGTGAACAAAGTCGAGAAAAAATATTATTATTAATTTCGTAAATGCTGTGTTCTTTCAACCTGAAATTGTGTTTGTATGTGCTGATGATGTGTCTCAATTTAAAAACATTCATTCCACTCATTTGTTTGTAATGGTTAAAATCTATTGGTTAATACAGCTCCTAGTATTATAAGTAGGAATTACGATTTAAATGAATTTAACCTTGGTCATTTTTGTAATAAAATGATTATAAACGTTCTATGCAACAAAAATCACTAGAATTATGTCATTTTTATGCGGGGATTCATTTCAACTTGATGTATGCCTTCAAGTAATACGTAGTTGGTATTACTCACACTTGCTTGTGATCTTAGATGTCCCACAATGAATGGAAATGTCAAAATTAAAAAGCTACATGCTCGTATAAAGCGCGGTCTTAAGTCAGCTTTAAAGAAACGAGCTAAAATTATTATTTTTATTCATAGAATGACATCAAACACTGGGAAAATGTGAGAGAGCATTTTGATGTTCAAAAACCACCGAACATCACCACAAAAATCGTATCCTGCTGACTATGTATTCGAGGATTACGCCCTCAATTACAGACTCCCTCGGAAATCATAACCTTGCGACCATTTTAATCAACGCAGATTCTGGTGCTTTGAAAACCAGTCCAATTAATTTCTTTCGCAAAATCTACCCGGCGCATCCTCGGAAGGGGTTTTGTAGGGATCAGGAGAGTGAAAGAAGAGTGTGGGTGGAGGGAGGGATCAGGGTACACGGACCCTTGCGTCGCCTCTTCAACTCCCCTCCCCCCCTCCCCCCTCTGCGGCCCTTCCACGCAGAAACGAAAGGCTGAGGACACATCCTACCCACCCCTTCTCAGATCTCTCGTGTAAGACTGGCGTTTCAGGTCAGCGTGATTGTGGTCAAAGGTCAAGTTTGGATTGGATTAACAAAAGGTAAGGAAGGAAGGGAAGTGAGGCGGCGAGGGTGAGGTTGAGCGTCTACTTTTTTTTAGACTTGGGTCGATACATCAGTTTTTCGATACAATCGATACAGATATCGAATCCTGACTATCAATCCCCGATTGGTCACTCAACTTATGTAGATGGAATTTCGAATGGATGTTCAATAATTTTTTATTTTGATCCTCAATTTAAAAACAAATTCATTCCATGCATTTTCCTCAAAAGCCTCAATGTAAATTAGAAACTGTTCCCTGCGCTAAATGACCAGGATGACGATATGGCTTTACATAATAACTGAGAAATGAAAATGTATTTGCTCAATTTATAGCATGTATAATAACTCAATAGATAAGATTCACCCACATAAAATCCTTTTTAAAACGAATTCGAGATAGTTAACACACTTGAGAATATCTAAAGTCACCATGTATCATTATTTGGCGCTTCTGTGCTTTATTATTCTATAATATTTAATTGGTCTCATCGGCTCATTTCTAATTCTATCCTATCTTTTAATGCAAATGTGAATTCTGTACAAGAAATGCTGGATTGCAATTTATGACCTCCAGTATTTTCTGTCGAAACATGCATTACTCCTTCCCGAATAAATGCTTTTCTTTTATATTGCTGAGCGAATATCTGAAATTTAGTTTTACTTTATGTAAATTTTGGACTAATTCATCGAGATTTGACGAATTCAGTGAACTAGAAATCGGAAAAACGATCGTATAAGCCATGTGTGGGACCCAAGACTATTCAATACGACCCATGTCACCCTAATCTATTATTGAAGCATATTAGATAATAAGGAGTGCTTGCAGTGGAGGTAATTGCAAAATAATATGTCATTTATAAACATATACCATGAAAAGTATTTGTACCCAACGTATTTTATGGTATTTGGAGGAAGCGATCGACAATTGAGGATATTTGCGCCTTGAGGGAAGGCTAAGGGTGGAGAGAAACCCGGCGTCGGCATTAGCCCGCCTTTGACGTCAAGCACTGAGAGGTTTACGGCTCAATGTACCATTCGACGGACGGAGTGCTTCGCATGAAACGCCCTCCGCAAAGAACTGCATTAGAGAGGGGACAGTCTCTGAAAATATCCGCCACCACCGGCATTTGAACCCAGGCCCTTGGGTTGGGACCCCAGTACTCTAGCCACTAAACCAACCTGATCCCCTCTCCCCTCAGAGAATGATACGGACATTGACATTGAAATGAACAGTTGCAAGTTTCCTCGATCATAAACTTTTATTCCGACCTAGGTTTCGATGTTAATTCATCATCAGCAAGGTACAAAGAACTATTATGTCCCTTATATATGTTGTTGTGACATCGGAATGAAATAAAAATAGGTCGGAATAAAAGCTTATAATAATGTAAAATTTCAAGTGTTTATTTAAGTATGGAAAAATTCCACTCCTTCACGATTGGTGATTGCACTGGCATTGGCATGAGACATTACAGCCACGCAAAGTCAAAGTCTACCGCAGTAAACTATTTGAAATATCGGTAAAGGGGCGACTTCCGATACCCGTTATCGGTATCGGGCCAAGTCTACTCTTTCCTGTCTTTCCCTTTCGTTCAGGGATGGATGGGCTTGGCGTCGAATTTAAAGGAGGGCGAGGAGGCGGTGGTCTGGGCGGCAAAGGTCGGAGTGAGGTCCATTGGGCGACGATTGGATTAGTCGGCAACGAACCCCACCTCCTCTCTTCTCACGAACCTTTTTCCGGAGTAGGCCGGCTGCTCACATAAAACTCCTTCACTTTCTCTACCGCCCATTTTATCGCTCCTAGCGGTTGCAACATTGAACCAGCGCGGAAAGATTTTGTTAAAACATAGGTTTGCAATATGTCCACTTTACTTACTCAGTGATTCAACCTGAAGAATTATCTGGATAGGTTGGGGTAGAGCTCACCCCAGTTATGCGTCAGCCACAGTCGTGTGAACATCGCGCATTCTGGGTAGTGGGGACAATTCCTTTCCTTGGGCGATCTCGCATTTAGAGGATTTTATTTGGGGTTGTCGATAGGGTTCACTCAAGATTTGAATCGCAAACCTAATGATTAGCAGTCAAATGCAATATTCGCTAGGCTACCAAGCTCCCCTTGAAGGTATGGCTCAGAAATGTGGCCTCTGAGGGAAGTCTAAAAGTTTGCATTGCTACATCGCTGACAATTGCTTTTGTTATTAATTACAGATAGAATATCTCAGTAATTTTTTTGGATATTATATATTTTGCATTAGTTAATCGGGATTTATCTATTACAGTAAAATCGGTAAAAAAATCACACTAGCCGTGTGCGGCCGCTAGGACAATTAATGCGGTCCGTATAGCCGCTGTTGATTATTATACCAATGTAGATAATTGGAGTTTTCATGGAGTTAGCTGCACAGATTAAATTTACATGCAAATCTCATGAAAAGTATTTAATTCTTGATTGGCAAGTTGTATTACCCTACCTGTAGCCCTTTGAAATGGGGTGTTGAAAAAGGAAATAACATTTCCTTGGTTACCAACGTGGGAGTAGGGAGAATCTGGCTGGGACAAACACCGCTGAATTCAATTATTAGGTAACGAAACACAATGATTGGCCTCCTCCGTCAAGCTGAGGGAAGAAAAAACTTGATGGAAGGATTGTTTGAAAATGGAAAAGAATACCTTAAATAGATAGAGCGGGAAGAAGATACAGTGGTGTAAAGAGACTTGCTGTGGAAAGAAGATATTTTGATGTCCACCAACCTCAGGTCTTAGGAGAAAAAGACACATTGGGAGACAATTTATACTACATTACCTGTCGGTATGTTTGAGTTTTTAGCCAGCAATGTAATGCAGAAGGAGCGTGTAGCCTTTTTGGGGTAGAACGCTGGACTTCTGACCTGGATAGTCCGTGTTCGAATTAAGGGTAAAGTCTTTCCACGCCCCAAAACAAAAGTGCGAGGTGGCGTAGGTGAGTAACTGGCCCTCCTAACATGAATTTATGAATCGCAAACGACCCTGGGTTAGTGTTTAGTGAGCTGTTCTCCCACCAGTGCATACCAACCTTCTGGTTGAATCAATTATTGAGAGAGTACGCTACGTTCAAGGATCGTTTTGTTATCATCATGACACTTAATTGTATTTAATCTTACGGAGCAGTGACGAATATGTCTGCTGGAGGTTATTTCGTTTTCCGTATAAAATAGAATGGAAAATGTGTATATAACATTTATGGTGTTGTATTAAAACCGAGTGAAGCGCCTGTAAGCTTTATCGATTTCGTTATTAACTATGGTTTTAAAGTTACTTCCGATTTATTTCCTGTACGGTAAGACTTGGAATTTCTTATTTCCGCCCAATGAATATTCACAGGGTCATTTCCAGAGAAGCTTGTAACCTAAAAAAATATTACGGTGAGGGATTAAGTCTTTTTCGATTAAATTCTCAAGTTATGGATGCTTTTAGTTCGACCGTAAAATTTATTTGTCATGCGCCATAAATTTGAGAGCGAAGTTAAAGATTCAGAATCTACCTTGTATTCTCTCCTGCTATACCATCTACTCCATGATGCAATGGTTTTAGGGTAATGCAAAGCATATTCTAATGTACACTAAAATTTGTATCTCATGCGCAGCATTTACGTTTTGTTAGAAGTGTTGGATTTGTTCTACCGTGGAAAATTATTTTTGGCATCATAGGCCGACGCATATTGTAGGTAACATGAAGTGTACAGCCTATCTCAGTGAATAATCATGGCAGCAAACTAGATATTATTGTTGTTTTTCCTGACATTGTGGGTGAAGCATCTCATTTTCGGGTAATTTTAGCAGATTCAATATCTATAAATCCTATTTGATTCGATTAAATTCCTTGCCATCGAATTCGAATATTCAGTATCATTTTGTAATAATTGTAAGTGAAATTATCTGTAATTATTTTTAACAAAAATTAGTACTGATTTTTAGATTTTTTCCCGCTATCGATGCATGTATATGGTGAGTTCCTTGAAGAACCATGGTATGTCAACCAGAGAAGTTTATTACATTTTTTTATTTTTATGTGAGAGATACTATGAGATTAAGCATTTCAATGCATGAAACAAACCATTCTGCCATCGCTTAGTAAGTGTCCCTACTGGAATAATTCCGAGATCTCGTCAATCTGCAGAGTATACAGGTTTCCATATAGTGAAAGATATGATTTGGATCTCACAGTTGAAGTCGAGAATCGCCGACATTCAGGGGTAACACTGAACCAGCGTTTTTCTCCTCAGAGCACGGCCAATCGGACGAAAAGGTTACATAGCATGTGAGGAATTTCTTCTGCATTGAATATTAATGCTTTTGGGGAACGTTAAATTAGCCATTGCACGAATGGTGAAAAAAAACCGGCGGACGTGGAATAGATGGATAGGTAATTCCTTTCCACTCTGAGTACTCACAGACTCTGAAAGAGTTTCCGTTCGATTGAGAACTGGTCTCTTTTGCGCCGATGCAGCACACTCGGCTAAAATCAAGTGGCGCCGTTTCTGGAAATGCACCAAAAACGCATGTTGGAAAGAAAATGGGGGGAAACTTGGATGGAAAATATACGGTGACCCAAATGTTCTCACTCTAACCAAATACTGCGTACGATTGGGGAAACTTTTGCCGTGTGCGTGTCGGTAGAAGTCCGCTGATGCGCAAAGGTTGACTGAAAAAGCGGTGGAGGAAGAAGAACTTGTTAGCTTTCCCAATATAGAATCTGAAGTTGCGGGGTTCGATGTTCATGGGAGCGTTTCCATGGTTGCGTTCGCCCATGATTTTACCTTCTTCCCTCAATGCTACCGCAATCCTCATATCCTTCTCCTTCTGTAGCCATTTCTACTCCCTTTTCCTTCACGTTCCGCATAGTGATGCCTTCATGGGGATCAAATTTCATCAAATTAATCCACGAATTTTCCCTTTGGAAGGAAGAGGAATTTTTCCTGCTTGATACTTCGGGGATGTAACTTAAAATTTCCATTCATGAAAAATTATACCTGCCGGTTTCCTGCGTGGGCTGAATAATCATCAAAAATGCCTTAAAATGAGGGTACTGGTGAAGTTGAGCAGATATTTCGTGCGGTGCAGAGCAATTGTCTTCCCCTCAAGGGCGTAGGCATTATTTGTGCAGTTTCATGGCTCATCCTTGAAAAAAGATTTCTTAGAAAATTTCGTGCTACAGGATGTTTCCAATTTTTGGGATATAAATCGTCTAATTCATTAAGCATTTGGAATTTCGATATGAGAAAAGGGGCATATGAAAGAGTTGCTTTTGATCTGCATAATTTTTCGATTCTCTTTGTAAGTCCTTCAACATGGGACGTTTACCTGTAATTCATTTATCATGCTAAAGATTTACATGGAATGATCTTATATCAGCATCCATGAGAAATAGTTTAAGTGTAGAAAAAAGTAATTTATTTTTACATTTATCATCATTTTAATCAAAGTATATTAAACAATTTTAAATTGTATAATTCAAATTATAACTCGGCTATTTTCTTTTCCAGTGCTTCTTTTATTTTCAACTTTTATAATTGAAGTCACGTGAGTGTTTACGAATTATCCCTTGAGTAGATCACCAAGATAAACGTGCAAAACGCAACTAAATTATCTCCTTACCGAGTTAGTTGAGTTTAAAAGAGTCAATCAGGAGTTTGTCCCTCGCTTACTAATCGACTCGCGATTCTCCTCTCTCGCACAAAATGCCTCCTCGGTAGCGAGCCTTGTAATTTTGCTTGGGGTGGAACGTGACGGCATTGAAGGCTCTCAGCAAACCGGCTGCCTGCCTCACGGCTTAAACTAAAGCACGAGACGGAATTCTGAACAGAGGCCTTATCGCACAAAACAAGCTCGGGGGGGGGGACTATTCCAGTAATACGCTCCAAAAAGACAACCTTTAATTCTACTGGTAGAGTATATGTTGTCCAAGATGAGAGGTATACTCCCGTTAAAGTTGTTCTGTTACCGATGGGTTCGTAAATTTACCCTTCTTTGCAGGTATCTCAGACGTTTAGTAATTACCTTCTGTCTTTATCCTTGCAATAAGTTCGATTGCAATTTTAGTGTCATCTAATCGTTCGTGTTATAGCCAAAGTTCCCAATAAAACAGCTTTGGGACAATTTTTTTTTCATTTTATCGTTATTATCACTAATTTGTTTATCTTCCATGACAGCCCTAATCTATGTGTGTTTAAATTAATATTATTTGCCTATTTTATTGTATGTGGTTTGTTGCGCCTTTTTATGTTGTCCATTATAGCGATGTGGAGAGTTGATACCTCGTAAAGAATTCTATTTCTGGCTTAAGCCGCGTAAGTATGTTATCATCACAGACTAACTGAGATAGTGATTGAGACGGGTCGGAGAATTTGAAACTGGGTACCTCTCCTTTCTTGTGGTGAGTGATTTTCATTTCTGCTTTTTTAAAACCCCTTATTAATTTTTTAATATGCTCTTTCATGACCTTTGACTATTTATGAACGCAAAATGTAATTAATGTTACAATAAACGTAGAATAAAAGCTGGTACTCGAAATTTTACGTGTTGCACCATTGTACCATGCGCGGTACCGATCATAAAACAGTAACCTCCCTTCATAGAATAGATTTTCGGACTAAAAATTGTGTACTGTGCCAGACTGTACACTTTCACTACGAGTGTATCATGTTGAAGTAGATACCTTTTTCCAACAGTGCCATCCATACACTTTCGTTGGGAGTGAATCTATTCTGAAGTAGAGCCCTTCTCCCTCCCGCCCTGAAAAATCCTCGCAGGCGTCTTACTCACGAGCGAAAAGAAACTAAGTTCGCGCTTGAGTATTCCACCTTCCTCCCCTTACCCATGATTCTTAATGCGAAATGCTCACTGTTCCCTTTCTCTCCCGGTCCCTCCCCCTTCCCTCCCCCACCGATAACAAACCTTCCTCTTCCCCCGCCCTTTTCATTCAGCATCCCATCCCCACTTTTCTTCCGCCTCTATCGCTCCCAACCCAAAACTCTACGCAAACGTTTACCCTCTAAGTTTGTGATCTCGGGCCGAATATCACTCCGCTCATCCCACCCACCCTCATTGCGAGGACTGCGGGGGAGGTAAGAACTCGCGAGGTCTGTGAGAGAATTCGGTGGTTTGGAGTCAAAATCTTGGTGAGGAAGATTGGGAAGGGGGGTCTGGGGAAAGAAAGGTTCGTGAGGGTGGGGGTTTAGGGGAGGGCGGTCCTGACAAGGAGCCCGTTGGTCGGAGGGTGAAAACCCCTTAGACCGAGTAACAAGTATGTGCATTTTGCATAACACAATTTGTTCGTCGAAAGCAAATTCGGCCTCTATTGACTCAAGAAAGTGGTCTGTCTGCCTTTTAGACACCCGTTTCTACAACTGCCGTCATTTGTGACTTATCTTCACTCCCCTCTACCCCCATCCCCTTCCCATGAGTCCCAGGGGACGGTTTCTGCTCCTGTAACGACGAGGATGATGCGAAAAGTGTTATAAGAAAACGTCTTATTTATATATATCGTACTATCCGGTGTACTAAGCGACTGGGCTTATATGACGACCTCCAATTTTTTAGGTTATAATATTGATTTTGGGCTGCGTATAAGACTACCTTTCTTCCAACACTCACCTGATAAAAATATTTGATTTCATTTTAGTGCGTATGTTCAATTCAAACTCTTATTTGGTTCAGGTGCAATCCATATCCACTCTGCTAGAAAACTCAAGTATGAATTGTAAACATATGAGCTCTATGGGGCGACCATACATTTTGTAGTCCGGCGCGAAAGTTTCAAAACTGGCACTATGAAACCAGAACCGGCGTATAAGGCGACTCCTGGTTATTAAAATATTTTCCTGCTTTAAACTCATCGGATTATGAGGTACTTTAATATGATACAGTTATATTTTTACCATTGGTATTTATGATTCGTATTCCGAAAAAATCACAAATTTCATAAAACCCCTTTATTTATGGCTTGCCTGAAAATTGTCTTAAAATGGAAAATATTTTTTATAAATAGTAGCAATGCCTCACATTTATCTACAAGATGTTTAAGAGAATCTCTAGACATTCAAGAGTTGTTTGTATTAACATAGAAATGGAAGAATTCACGATGAAGTTTAGCGTCTCTTCGAAAATGATTTTATAGAAGAGATTTCCCCCGTACTTTATCTTATATTGTACAAAATTCTAACTGCGTGAAATTTGGCCAAAAAAATGACATTGAATAAAAAAAGTTTTTTCTATCATTATGAGAAAGAATCTTCTGCATAATGTCGGATTGGGAATTGAGAGGCATTTCAAGGTGGGACGATTAACATCGCTCGGGCATCTGTCTCGTAAAATCGAAGCTATGCTCACCGCTGGGAGAGGACCTCGACCTAGTCAGCCTCAAAGTTGGAGTAAACAAGTTGAATATTCTAGGGAAGAACGTTTTCCGTAATGCTAGATTCTCTCAAACCTCTCCAGTGCAGTTTTCTTCTGCTGATCTCAGCTCTCCGCAGGCTTATAAGGCGTGTATCCCTCCCCCTACGGGCCTCCTTATCTCAAAGATTCGTGCTCAAAACAGCTTACTCCCAACTCCTCTCATGCAACACCCATTACGGCCCACTCATTCCTCCGTTTGAAATCCTCAGTAAGCTCAGAGAGAAAAGTTCGATTCCGAAATCTAATGATGGGCCTCCGCAACGAAGTCCTCGGTGACTCTGATAAATGCACGTCGGAGATTTGTACGCATTGAAAGGTCCGGATAATGGTGAATCAAGGATTTCCGCTGAGTTTCTTAGTTCCACCTCTGATAGTTCCAACAAATTGAGGAAATTTGTTCCTGAATTATTTTCAGAATATTATGCTTGGTTTTGTTTTATTTCATTTGGGTTTTCCTGGTTACGACAGTGATTATCGCATATCCGGTAGATGACTGTAGCTACTTGATAAAATTAATAAATTGCATAAGGTTCTATATTTTTTTGTTGAATGGTTTGACCACTTGAGGAAGATGGTAAAACCGCAACCCTATGTTGGCTGCTTAAAAAGATAGGGGAAAAGAGCTAATCCAGTTCGTTTATTTTTAATATAATTTACAAAAAAAGAAATAATTTAGTTATATTAAATGATGTAACTGGCTGCCGAGAAAGAAATCCTACAATGGTAACTTAATCTATTCAATTATCTAAAGTGCTTTTAAGCAATCTATGATACGAATTATCATTCATTAAAAGCCCTTCTACCTCTGTTTCATCGATGTCTTATTTAGCTAAAATCCTATATTTTGTGTCTTTGCGTGAACTTTGCTATGTATTTCCCATGCATATTGTGTTCTTATCTTTTCCGTCTTGTTTTTCTAAGTGAGCATATTTCATTTACATGAGCTTTATTGCCGTGGGCACCAAAAATCGCTGCGCAGCTTGCTCTAGAAAATAATTTTTCTTATAAAAATACTTTACTCTTCTATTATTGGGGCAAAGAATTTTCATATAGCTACTTTTAATACTTTATCGATCAATCGATCAGTTTTGCTACTTCAAACTAAATGATTGACTAAATAATATTGAAATTTTTTGAAATCGATGCGACTTAATACGTGACTTTTGAATGTATATACCGCTTTGTTCGTTTAGAAACTTAATAATCTCAGTTCATTCCGTTCCTGCCCGAATGCATATTTTTTAGAAGCATTACCAAGAGCTAAAATAGAAATCTCACTCCGCATCAAAACTCAATTTCAAAATTTTGATGCCCGTTTCCATCCACTTTATTAACAACTAGATCTACTCCTATCTCCCTGGTTGATTGAGGAGTTTTTACTGCCTAAAGGGGAGTTATTCGTTTCTGGCATTCTCCAACTACATTGTAAATAGGTGCATCGTTTTGACTGAATTAAGTCGCAGCATGTGCTTTACCGTTGATTTTTGCATAAATTTACAGTGAAGAATGAAACAATGTGTGCCGGTTTGTTTGCTAAGCACGTTACATTGGACTCATCGGAATTATTATTCCTCTTTTGACCGTGAGTCCCTGTTTAGCATCACCGAATGAAATGCATTGCCGCAAAGCTTTCAACCATAGATTTTTTTTCTTTTCTCTTTAGTTTTTTGTATTTGCATCCAACCTGTCAATGCACCGAATATTTTGAAATAGGTGATTTAAGTTACAGAATGAACCCCGCGGTTATGTTAATTAATATACGTGACATGCACTACTACGTTCAGTTTTTTGGTGTATAAACTGTAGGGTGCTAGATTGGCTGATAGAAATCACAAAAACGCCGCATATATGATGTTTTCGTGTCTGCAATGCGCCCATTCATTTAGAAAAGTTGCATTTGTGGCTTCATGCTCGTCATTTATAATTTCGGTGTTATAAATATCCAAATTTAATGGATGTTTGTATTTCTAAGAAGAGTTATTCTTGGTCGTGAAGAATTACTTACCATTCATTATTTTCTTTTTAGTGATCCACTATGCATCTTATCTTTGGCAATTACCGAGGTGTAAACCTCTCAACATTCTTATGATGCTATTTTATTAATTTACGCTCACCACATGTCTTACATGGCTTGAAGTCAAGCAATTATCATGTACTATACTAACAAACTTGATGGTCCATGACAATGGATATTTACCAGGCTCCGTATTATAAATCCATTGTTAGTACATACTAGGCTTGTCCGTAAAATAAGTTCCACGGGCTGCCGCTGGCGCTAGGAATGTTTGTATGCGCGGCCATGCAACAAAGGCAGATTGTTTGGTTCCCTCACTCCAATCCCTCACCAAGCCAGCGTCAATGCGACGTTTGGTCTTGGCTCAGCAGCCGTCAGCGATGGAGCTTCCTCTTGCGTCTCCCGCCAGCTGCGAGTTGCGGTCTGTGATTCGTTTCCTGGCCGCTAAGAAGAAATCGGCGAAGGAAATTCACGAAGAACTTTGTCAAGTGTATGGAGAAGAGTGTATGAGCTCCGGGATGGTGCGCAGATGGGTTAGGGACTTTAAAAATGGCCGAACAGACGTCCACGACGAAGCCCGTGCAGGGCGGCCATCGGTTTCCGACGAAACAATTGCCAAAGTCGAGGCGGCAATGCTTAAAGATCGACGGATTACAGTTCGGGAGCTGTGCGAAAAGATTCCGGAGGTCAGCAAAACCACAATTGACAAGATTTTGACTGAAAATTTAGGCTATTCAAAGGTCTGCGCAAGATGGGTACCAAAAATGCTCACTGCAGACCACCAGCGTCAGCGGGTTGAAGCGGCCCAAGAATTTCTCGCTTTTCACGGAACAACCGAAGAGGAATTTTTGGACTCTATTGCTACTGGTGACGAGACCTGGGTACACTACACCACACTGGAAACAAAGGAGCAATCGAAGCAGTGGAAGCACCCTTCTTCGCCCAGAGCAAAGAAGTTCAAACAAATCCTGTCTGCCGGGAAAATCATGGCTAGCGTTCGAACGGGCGTGTTGTTATGCGAGTTTATGCCTCGCGGGAAAACAATCAATGCTGACCGGTACTGTGAGACCTTGAAAAATCTTAGACGTGCAATTCAGAACAAGAGAAGAGGAATGCTGACAAAAGGAGTGCGTTTTCACCATGACGACGCCCGACCGCACACCGCCAATCGAACCACAGCCCTCATCGAAAGATTTGGATGGGATATGGTGTCTCACCCACCCTTCAGCCCAGACTTAGCACCAAGTGACTTCCATCTCTTCTCCGAGTTGAAGAAAAACCTTGGCGGAACCAAATTCCAGACGGATGAAGAGGTGCAAAACGCGGTTGTTAGTTTTCTACACGGACAGGCGGCAGAGTTCTATGACTCTGGTTTGAAGAAGTGGGTGCCTCGAATGCAGAAGTGCATAGAACGCAACGGCAATTATGTAGAAAAATAAAAGAAAGACTGAACTTTCCAAAAATGTACTTTTCTTTGCAATTAAACCAGTTATTTTATGTGAAAAAATTTCGTGGAACTTATTTTACGGACACGCCTCGTATTTGAGACTGCGGAATAGATCTTTCTTGTTTGAATGATTATTTCGAAGGCACCAAATGATATCTTTTAGGTATTCCTTTTCTTATTTATATTTATTCCTTTAAGTTATAGTTAACAAGTCTATATCAAAGTTAAAATTCAGAATTGTTTCCTTTATGTATCTCCAGGTTTACTTTTCACCCTTAGTTTTCCTCTCTTTTTTTGATCCTGTTGCGGATTATTTAATTAATAAAATATTTCTCTACCCTGAGGAATCCTTGATTGCTCCATGCCAGTCTGCCGTATTTTTATCTTCCCTCGATGAACTTGAGCGTGATCTCTCTTCTCCTCAACAGAGTTGCCTCCGTACCACCTGGCAGCGACTATTGTTTACCGCCCTACCTCGTTATTTAAAAAGTTTCTCAGACACTTTCCGCTTACTTCTCGCGCCCCCTTCATTTTTAACCAGCGGAGTAAAACCAACGCCCAAGGAGAAGAGAAAGAGAAAAACCCGGGAGATGGCGGCGCGAAAGTTGGTTGACTGATTGCATTTTCTTTGCATGTCTCCTTAGGGCGCGGGAGGTTAAGAGGGGATCTCTTCCACTCCTTTGCTTTGCCGTCTTAATGCTGCCTCGGTCTCATCCTTTTCCGCCTTCCAGGGCTCGGCTGGAAGAAGTCTTGCCTCTGTCTCCTTCGCCAACTTCCATGACCTCCGCTCCGTCCGTAAGGCAACCTTCTTCCTCTCCCCACTCCGAGTGCTCCATGAATATTTTATGAGGTGCTCTGGCGGGGTGGTTACCACTTTTGCATTTCTCTCTATCCCTCCACTTTTTTTCTCTACCTTTTCTCTTACCCACAGTCTCTGAATTGCTCCCCGCGCCCCGGATAACTTTTTTTTCTGCCCAAACTGTTACTGAAAGAAAGCTTTCGTTTCGTATGATATAGTATTTGGAGGAGGGGACCTCATGTTAGGTTCGTTTGCGGCATAGAGAGGGGTAGTGAAGGGAAAGAGGAAGAAAACCCGGTGTGGACATTAGCCTGCTTTTATCGGAAGGTGCCAAGGGGACGACAGCTTAACGTCCCATCTGACGGACGAAATGACAGAGAGTATCTGAAATAATCTTGTTTTAGTTATGTATATTATGGATCAATTTCATCATTTTATATTCGTTGATTATAAGAAAGTAAAGATCGGAAATTCAATTCAAGTAGCCATTTTTTTTGCTCTAAATACAATTTAATATGATCCGTGTTTCCACGAGGTGTCGATTATGATAACATAACTTTACATAACTAATAAGTTTTCATGGAGATAAATGAAAAAATATATAATTTACAAACATGCAAATTTTCTTCAATTAAGTTTCTTGATACTTCTTGGCCTCCGACATTTCGTATGCTTTATTTTTTTTTACCTTGAATACGATGATCCTATTAGTGTTGTAAGATTTTTTGATTTGATGATAAAGTACCTTTGACTCCTTTCTAGAACCCCTTACCTGCTACTTTTATCGAATAAGCTATATATGCCAGTGCTATATTTTTTGACATCGGTTGTAGAGTTCACAATGCATCATATTGTGCCAAGGCCAATCGTAACTTTATAATTCAAAATATTCTAAAATTGTATCTCTGCTCCCTATAGGCTTGGATTCCACGTAGCTAATTCGTATTCAAGGCGAGTGCAGGTTGATTTCAAACAGTAGCCGTTCATCTCGGATTTTTTCCGCTCTCGAAATTATGCATCGGGGCATTGAAAAATGAGCTATGAGTTTTCGACAAGTTTGGGCATACTCGCGGCGTGCATAAGATTGAGCGGAGTTTGTGGACGGGTCCACTTGGCAGGCCGGAGTTTCTTCTCGAATTTATGGATCCGCAAAAATGGGCGATGAATTATCAAAGGAGACCCCCCCTTTGTAAATTTTTTTCTGGGCATATCCCTTCAGAAAACTACGACGTTTCCACATGTCGAGTTTTTTGGAGCTGGATTCTGCATGGACAGATGAGCTTCTGTCAGACGTGTGTACCCATAGCGGAAAAAACTTGCAGAAACCGTTTCGATTGAGAAGGATTCCTGGACCCGCCCTGAAGAACGTCACCTCGTATCCCATTATTTTGTTTTGAGGCATAAATTTGATTTATCAACATGATAACGTTATATGCATGGTATGAAAAAAATTATGGCGTTCAAAATGATTTATTCACATTCGTGCGTGTAACTAATATTGCATTTTATAGCGTTTTAAATTGATTTTAAAATAAATTTCGGTGCACAAAATAATTGAAACACATATTTAATATCTTGATGATACTTTTAAATGGGTCTAAAATTTTATGTCCCGGTCAACGCTATTGGTCTGAAATACACTCAGACAAATACTTTAAAAATAAAGTCCTCGCGGCGAGGCCCAAGAAAAGGATTTCCTTCTACCTTTAATGTGTGGTTATCATGTGCCGTGGCTTAGTCTGCTCTGAGCTATTCCCTTTCCAATATTAACCAGTCTTTGGATTAAATTACTGTGTGAATCTTAGCGGATCGGCAGAGCAAGTTCATTGGGATCCAACATCTTTATTGTTAAACTGATGAGGAAAGCATGCATTTTCGAAACGTAAGAGCGCTGGTGTGCAATCCTTTAAAATTGAACTATGCTTTAGCCTCCTTTATTATTTTGAAATAAGCTGGAGTAAAAAAATATGTATGCGCTGATAACATGAGTGCAAATGCAAGTTTCGTTTAAACTTCATTAAATATCTTCGTTCCCAATTTTTGTACAACTGAGGCTGAATAATACAATATAATGCTGATTTTAAAGCTTAGACCAATATGGATTACCTTCATACCTAGGTTATTTAACGTCATTAGTCTACAGTATACCAAGAAAAATACTTTCCCAAGAGAATCCTCGCGGAATATGTCATGAAAGTACCCCTCCCCTTCCCTTCCTACACCCTCTATTCTGAACTCTAATTCACTTATGAGAGTCGTGGAAGATGTTAAATCCCTCCTGAATCCAGTGGAATTACCCCTGAGTTCAACCCTCTTTCAACCGCCTTCAGTAAACTGCGTAGACTTTTGAGGCGCAAGTAAAGTAATTTGTCTTTCCACCGGACTGGCTTTAAAGGCTCGACGGGCCAATGTGTCCCAAGCTTGATGCGTGGTGTTGGCTCCGTAGACGGTGGTCACTCTAACGAACTGTCGTGAACCTCCTTATAGTTCAACCTCCTCTTCCTACCGCCCTCTTCGAAGTCGCATCCCTTGCGCTCTTTGTACTGTCACCGCCCCAGTTCTTGTTCAACTTAATCCCCTTAGCAATCCCCTTCCCCAGCACACACTTCATCTTCCCTCACATCCTACTTTCCGCATCGTCAAATCTTTCTTCCGAGGAGACCTTCTTAAAATCCATCGTACCCTTTTGAACAAGCTGTGCAAACCTGAAAATCTTCCGCCAATGTGGAGAGCAGTCTTGGAATTCCGTTAAGTTGGCTGGAATTGGAAAAGTTTTCAGCATTTCAGAGACCGTGAATTTTGATTGTCTGAAAGAATTGCGATGGTCTCTCGCTTCAAAACTCCCATGACTTCTATTGTATATTTCTTTGACTTTTGCGAGTTTATTCACCCGGGACGAGTAGAATCTGCTAGATGCTATTCCCAAACGTGATTTACGAACACTGATTACACAGTTCTATGATTTTTTCGGAGGTTGTTTGGGAAAATGTTTTGGAGAGCATAGTTACAGTAAATAGGAAATTTTGTCATAGGAAAATGTCATAAATTTGGGTTTTTGGAGGAAAAATTTTTGTATTTGCAGCGCTGTAAGAGAGCTAGATCATTTTTGGAATCCTTGCCTTTGACTCACAGGCAGAGAACAGATCGAAGGAATGTTTCAATTTAATTTTTCTCTTAAACTAAGTCACTGTGAAAGTACACTTGCAACTTAAATGCCAAAAATATTCAAAGGTACAGGATGAATTTATTTTTAGTCATGAAGCAATGAGTCCTACTGGATGAAATATAAAAGCAAACATGATATATAATGCAAAGAGTATCTATGGGTTTCAATACTGATGACCCCTGAGAAGGATAAAATTATACTAATATTCGACCAGCAGTATTCTTCTATGGCCTCGATCCCTAAATATAAATTCTGCGTTAAAAAAAATAATAGCCAACACTACAATTATTTGCCGGAAATGATTAAAAAATAAGACCTCACCAAATTTTCCTTAAAACATCCATGAAAACAATTACCTCCTACCCTAATGGTGACTTTATTTCCACCAATGCGGAGATGAACGAAAACTCAAGCACTCAAATCAGCCAAGAATTCCTCAAGTATGCTCGCTGCCAAGAGATTGAGGGAGATCGCCAGATCAAGAGTTAAAGATTTTCGGGTGAAATAATTTTTTTATGCTGCTAAATTAGTACTGAGGGAATTTATTGGGTATTCTTTGCGCGTATCTGGGCTTAAAAATTCTCCAAGATGTGTAAGACTTAAAACAAAGGGTATTTGGATGAACGTTTGAAGGTAGCTTGAGGTGTATCTTAAGTTTAGCATTTTGCGAATCTATTTTTATGAATTGAATTCCTCCAAAATGTTTACCCAAAGTAACTCAAATTTAGCTTTTTTTATATTCTGTACGAAAGAGGGAAATAATAGTTGATTTGGATATCAATGCAAACAATAATTTTTCGAGGCATAATCATCATTATCATAAGTTAACAATCTTAAGATTACTTAGACGAAGCTCTCCATTCCTCTCTCCTATCTTCTAGCCTTTTCATAGTGACGTATTTCTTCTCTTTTGCATCCTTTATAACCTGTCCTATGTAACTCATTCTTGGCCATCCCTTGCCTTTCTTTCCATCCACCAGTCCATCCACGAGTATTTTGATCATTCCATCATTCCTCATAATATATCCGACTAAGCTTTTCAGCGTCTTCTCCTAGAAGCGTATTTAGAAAATCTATCTTTCCTCTATCAGCACCTCCTCATTACTAACGCGGTCGATCCATTTTATCTTCATTATTCTTCGGTAGCACTAGGATTTGAATGATTGAGATATTATATGAACACAATATATTTATTTGAGTCAAGCATGCTAGACTAGTATGCTTGCGCTTGACATAATCATGGGATAAAGAAATATATAGAGTGAATTGCTAGTCAAAACCATGCTCGACAATGTGGACGTGGCTACTGTCTCGTATTCGCCTTTCCCAACTCGTCGCAGACTCCTCTGCCGCTTGTTCCCTTCCATCTTGCCCGTCTTTCTCCGCCAAGTCTCCTTGCGCGTTCAATTTGAGGGGTCCTTTAGTTTGGCTTGGGATTATGACGAAGCCCCCCATTGTGTACACCCATGCCTTTGACCATCTTCATCCTTGCGTCTTTCTCCCTTCATCCCTCTTCACCAAGACCACCTGAATCCTCTTACTCCCTCTCTCTCTCCCTCTCTCTCTCTTTCTTGACTTACCACCTTCGTTCCCCCCAGAATCCCTCCCTCCCCCAGACTCCTCCCCCCCCCAATCGTCTCTTACGCCTTTTTACCACTAAAGCCACACCGTACCCCACCCCTCGCATCACCTTCCCCTCTCCCCCTCCCCATTTAATCCAAAGATGAGAGCGATTCGATTCTCCACGCCACGATTCGGAAAGCAGGGTTTCGACCAGTGCTCCCCAATAATGCCACATCACTTCGGAGTGTCCGAGGAGATATTTATTTGTATGATTTTACTTATTTGAAAAAGTATCAAAAGTTGCACAAATTCTTTTTACTTCGGATTATTAATGGTTATAGTCTTCATTACTTTTTAAATGAGACATCTGTGGCAATTAGCACCACTGAATAGATAAAAAATTAAATAATATTAAAGTGCTGAGAGAAATCTCTAATTGCACATTGAGCATTTCGTGAATCCATTTTTATTATTGCAGTTGCCCAAATCCAAAAGAACTATTGTTAAGTTTTCTTTTTTAAATTCTGCACGAAAATAATGTTTGATTTGCCTATAATTAATGACAACATATTTTCAGACGTTTTCAGACAACATATTTTAACGTTTGCTTTAAAAATTTCGAGTAATTTAGGACCTACGATTACTCTCTAAAGTCCATAATAGAGCAGTAAGAATATTCTTTTGAAATGTTGATTCGCAAGATTTTTTATATTTTCTTCGTCTTTAACGTTGCCTCTAGAAGATTATAGCCCACTTTTTCACTTATTTTTATGACTTATTGTTGGGGTGTTTTGTGCATCAACAGAGTGCAAAAGACTTCACTGTAACAAATATTCACTGCGTAGGACGTGTGCCAATATTCATGGAACTCGAAGAAGGAAGCTAAAATATCATTTAGGAATCGATGCCAGCAACTCAGAATCGATTTTATGGAATCGCTTCCTTAGCATGTTTCACCCATCCTACCACATTTTCGTAATATTCTCGGCACAAACTTCTCTATCTTCTCCCTTCGTTTGTTTTCCTTGTATCTTCCTCCAAAGCCCCCCAGCTTTCCTGCATCCCTTTTCTCCCTCCTTGTTGGTCGGCCAATATTTTTGTCGCGCTCTTTTAGATGAGCAGGGATGTCGCATGTTTACGCAAGAAATGCCTTTTTCCTCCCTCAATCGATACGGATGCCCAGGGACAGAACTTTTTCTCCGCTTTTCCATCGAAGCATCCCCACATTACTCGCAATTCTCTCCTCATCCACAAATTTCCTCTTCCCGGAGCCGCAATTTGCCTTCATATCCCGATATCCACCTCGTCGTTCGCAATTATAACTTCTAACCAGCACTCATCCTGCCTCCATCTAAGAGATTTTCTTCCGACGAGTAACTAGTGCAACTCCTCCCTGCCTCTCGTGAATGGTGATGGGCCAATTAGATCGTTCAATAGATGTCGATCGCCGTTCACCATTCACTTGTCTATCGCGAATGGTCTGTTATCGCTCACGACCGATTGTCGCTCACGATCGGAATCGATCACGATCTATGTCGGTCACTACCATCTATATCCACGAGCAAGGTGAGTCGGTTGGATTGTATGGAAATATATATTTAAATCATAATATAAGGTCATTTATTTGTGATATTTATTCTTCCAAGAATTAAAATTGAAGTTTAAATATAAAATAACGAAGAAATATTCTATAACAGAGCTTTGAATGGACAAATATAAAGTTCTAACGCCGATCGTTGGAAAACTCATATTGGAGTGAATTTATTTTTAGGTTATCAGTAGATTTGCAATTTTTAGTGTAAAAGTGGGTGATTAGTCAGAGAATGTACGTTTCTTTGATGTATTGCTAGGGTAAAATCGATTTTTCACTGCTACCTTTATATACCCAAGGCTTTAAACTCTTTCATTGCCCTATTACTTGTATCTCTTTTAGGCAACCATTCCGTCTTTACTTCATTGGAAAGGATCCTCCAACTCATGAACTATAAATTGCATTCCATTTTACCTCCCTTCCCCCAATTATAGCACCCTAACCTTACAACCCTCTCCCAACACTCAGAACTTAAATGCCCTTAGTGTTGCATTTTCTTCTCTTCGCTCTCCATTTCCTTTCCCAAATAACTGTGGCTCAGAGACTTGGATTCTAAAAGTGCTTACATTCTATGGGTTTCCAATAGAAAGGCTTTTACGTGAATCATTCCTGTTCCTCGACCCGGCACCCTTTACTCGCTTTTTGGGAAGTTATCATGAATTAATGACCGCTGTAATTTTCCTTTGACGCCAAAGGCGATAGCCTGAAGTGCTTTTTAACTATTTCATCCTATAACTGACGTACCGTGGGACGTAATTGTTAATTAGTCTTCATTGCTAAGAATAAAAAAAACGTAAACAGCTTTAGCTTCTTCAATACGCTTATGGCTTCAACGCTTAACTGCATCGAACGAAAGGTTTTGCCCGAATGAATCACGAGTTTATTCACTCTTCTAGAGTTATGATATAAGTTGGGATGCATTTCTTCTTATTATTTGACTGTACGTGAGAAATATTTTTATATGGCCCTGTAAAATTAAATTATTTTCACAATATTACATTCACATTTAATTTTAGACTATTCATCTCCACGTGGTGGGCGTCGTAATATCTTTTATTTATAATGAAATATACAATTTCACCAAGTGGCGCCTGTTGGTTTTGCAGGCCTGTATTTGGCCCATTTTAGCATTTTAAGAATGCCGTGTAGTAAGCTGTGGGCTTGTATGTGTGAGACAAATGTTAACGGGGTTCTCTTATCCATTAAATGTTATCAATTTTTATTTAAAATACGCCTTTTTATACCATGAGTTTTATTAGCCCTCTCAAATTTGAAACTCGATTTTGAAAAAGAAATTTCCACCTTGAAAGCGAAACTGAAATAAATGTGAAATAATTAAAGTTCTGAACAAATATTTATAATATAGGTGTGTCAGATTGGAAATATACAGTACGATAAAAAATGAGCCGGAAAAAAACATCAAGAAACAGAAATGAATTCTTGCCTACCTAATGCTTGCTGATGTCCACAAAGATAATTACTTCGTCCAGTGAGCCAGCTCAATTATTTCCCTGATTATTTTTCTGTTATAATTAAAATGCAATCTCTGCTATCTAGCAGATTAAATAACTTTTAAGACATTTTTTTAAAGTACCATTTTAGCTATCAAGACTTTTCCCATTTATTTTTGAGTGGGAGACAATTATCCGCTTGGCACAATGACGCTTACTCGTTTGCAACCAACTCATTGTTAACTATATCGGTATCTTGAGGTTTGTCATTTTTCCGTAAAATCAGAAACTTTTACCCGTGAATTCAATTACGATGTCCTCATTTAATTCTCCACGTGGCCAAGAGAAAGAGAGCACCCTTTAAAATTAGTTCCACTTAGCAAAATATGGGTCTAAATATTTTCAATGAAAGAATGAAATTTCAAGGAGTTGCTTGTATCATTTCTCTCGGATAAAAATTAAATTCTCGTCTCTATTCATGTACGTGTCCGTCTGTCCCAGTTTTTCGGACTTTTAATTCGAACAAGTGCACACATTTTCGCCACATCCGCTGAAGTTCCGTTCCCATAGCTCTGCCTTCTCTGCCCACTTTTTCGATCCGTTATAATTGAAGGCATGTTTCCTGCTGTTAAATTAACCGGAGTTTTTACGAACATGGCCAGGTTTTGTGCACGTGAAGCTAATGGGAGACCTTGACAGTGGTGATGTGGATATCATTCGTAACTCTTTCACTTGTTTCTCATCTTAGTTGGCTTCTGTTCGTAACAATAGCGTCCTTACGCTACTGTTATTAATAGAATAGTTGAAAGTGGGCAGGTTTCCTGATGGCAAGAGGAAATATGCCATAAAAGCATTTAAAGAAAGGCAGTTCCCCTTTTTATTCTTCAACCTTTTTCTTAATATTTCGGAGATTCCACCCAAATTAGATCAGGCGTTTGCCCCTTGAGTGACCGATGTTGACCAAATTTGGTAAATTGACTTCATTTAGTTTGATAACGCAACCCACAAAGTCATTTTGTAATTCATAAACTGTTTGCAAGATATTGCAAAGTTGTGAAACAGCATTTTTACGTCATAATTTTGCAAATATTATGCGACATATTTCCGGAAATAAGGAAAATATGTTCCTCTTCCTCCTATGTTTCAAGCTCAATATTCGCGATAGATAGAATAGCCATTTTCTAAACACTTGACAGTTGATCGCCAAGTAAGAAGCAAAAACTGCACCTAAGTAAATAATATTTGGGAAGAATTTTTAAAAAGATAAATCACCACCATATAACTTCTAACAAAGGATCCATTAACTAAATCCTCGAAGTGCAAGGTGGCAAGGTGCGAAATTGCCCTCCTACACTGAATCTGTGAATTTCGCACATCTATGAGTCAGTTCGAGATGAGTTCTACCCTCGCCTATTCAAATCACCCCACGTGTTGACTCATTGAGAGAGAATGAGAACCATCAGTACCATTAATTAGAGTAATAACTGCTACTATTCTAGATATCTGAGAATGATAGTCGGTACTGAATTAGGTCGTGGGACACACCGCCGATCTTAT
Source organism: Ischnura elegans (assembly GCF_921293095.1). Lineage (NCBI taxonomy): Eukaryota > Metazoa > Arthropoda > Insecta > Odonata > Coenagrionidae > Ischnura > Ischnura elegans. The sequence goes on from NC_060252.1 coordinate 12,712,847, forward strand.
TGCTAGATGTGAAGGCAATGAGGCGTAAGGGGTCGCGTCTCAAGTGACTGCCGCTCTTCTGCGGAGAGATTCTGGTTGAGGGAGTGAGGACTCGATCGGGTTCGGGAGTGGCGTAAGGAGACTCTACGGAACCCTTTGTAATGTGAAAGGGATAACATAGAGGGGATCGGTGCAATGTGTACGTATATTTGCGCCCTCTCTCGCCCACTGCCGCATTGCGTCATGGGTACGCTATCTCGCTGTCCATAGGTCCGCAACAACTCCCCGCGATAGCACTCTCCTCGTCTCCCTTCTCCCTCATCTGCCCTCACGGCTGAATACTTCACTCCGCGATTCGCACGAACGACATCCGATTTGGTGGCATTCGATCACAGAGTCGCATTAGTTCGCGTTATAACATAAATACCATAGTATTGCAATCCTAAGATTGCTATACTACAGTCATCCATTTATCTCCATCCAAACCTTTGTCTTATACCTCGGTGGCGCCGGGGTAACGTCCACGACTCCCAACCTAGAGGCCGTGGATTCGAATCCCACCTGGGTGGCTTTATATCTATCTGGGGCAAGGTTGTATGAGGTTATAAAATTAGTTAATTGTTATAGAGGACTATCTAGCCTAATTTCTCTTGGTATAAAGTCGTCATTACTATTATTATTTGCTTATCCTCCCCGTATCTTCTTCATCTGACTAAGCACTTGTGCCTTGGTCTTCTCTGGGGACTTTTCCATCAATTTATCCTTCCAATTAGTTTCCACCGTAACCGTTGTATCTCATTACATGGCAAATTCATAGTTTCTTTGGCATAGAGTCACCCATATTCTCTCCTATTCTTCTAAATACCCCCTCATTCCCCACCATATCCGTCTAATTCATCTTAATCATGCTCCTTCCGCACCAGGTCCCGTGGGATGATTTTTTTGCATTATTATGGGCATCTTAATTTCTGACTATATCTTTTCTCTTATCAATATCTCTATTGTGTAAAAATATTCGTAACGTAAATTTATATTTTAAGTCGCAATGGGTTTGTGCACCCACTATTTTGTTTTCGATTGCAGTAGATGTCTAAAATTAATAGACCATTAGAGTACTCGTCATGTTGAATAAAAACTTTTGGGTTATGTCACCGCATCAATTCTTGGGCGGCCCCAAAGTTTCAGAATCCCTTGAGAAAGAGACCAGCATCGGTTGGGAAACGTTGGGGTCATCCAAGAATTGACGCGGCGACATAGCCCAAAAGTTTTTATTCAACGTTAGTTCATCGTTTCTCGATCCGTTGACCATTGTTTTTAAGTTCTATTATTTTTCTCTCTGCATTTTGCCGCTCATCAATATGGACTCTTTTCAAATTTGAGGTGGATTTCATTGACTTGTAATCGTAACTTGGACGGAGTAGCTCTCTTGGCAGCACTCTGACGAAGCTCGTTGGACGAAGTACTCCATGGATTGGACGAGATATAATCAATCCCTGATCAATAAAAAAATCTTTGGTCAAAAATAAGCCAAAATTTATTTTTTTATCCGGCAATAGTGACTCTCCCGAGCAAATATTGCGTGACGGAAGCCTTTGTGCTTAAATGCAACGATTTCTGCTTAGATCCACGTATTGGTTACTCTTCAGTCGAGCGTCGTAGCCGAGTAAATCTTGTTTTCTGAATGCACGAAGACCGTGTCCAAGGTCCTCCGAAGGGATGCCTTCCTCCCCAAAGGTGACATCTCGGCCCCGGGTTAATTGGAGCACCTCACTCCCGGAAGAGCGGGGCGATTCGACCTACACGTGGCAGGCATTTCACGGATCAATTCCCGGCGTCCACGACCCGTGCCTCCCCTCACTTGGAACTCCTTTGTCACCATAGGTATAACTCCCAGGCTCCCGATGGGTTCGCCAAGATCGCTCCCGCCAAGGTCCTGTGTCAAGCAGAACAGTCCACTGTAACTCCTTCCTGTTTTCCTGTGGAACAAGGGAACGTTTGCAACCTTGTTCGAAGGTCAATATTCGAATGGGCTTACGGTTTTATTTGTACATCCGGTTACTTCAATCGCGAGGGCACGAAGGGAATGTGAACTGAGGTAAGGGCGTACCCAGGAGTATAGCCAGGGGGGGGGGGGAGGCAAGATATGGTCTAGGGGGGTGGGCAAGCCAAGTTGTGACATTTTAGCATGGAAAAGGTGAATGAAACCCACATTTTAAGAAAATTATAACAGCGCTTTATTCGTTTATGAGATTATTTCCTTTAAAAAATGGTTTTATTTTGTTCACATATCTTTTATAATGCATATGTTTATCGTGGGTTAAAAGAAAATTTGTTGAATACTTTCGTTTCAATTCAGTACTGATTTTGCTTAAAGAGTTTTGCGATTTTTGCTTCTGCCCCTCGCTGGGAACGCCCATGTACTGAGGGCGCCATCTTCCCGATATGGACTACCCATGGAGGACGACATCCGCGGTAACATGAATCATGCAATTAATTCAGACTTAACTTAGTGGAAGTTTGAGATATTCATAATTAAAATTATTTGGTTTTAGTCCACGAAAATTAAATGCATTCCCTGACCCGAGCTTAAAAATCTAGTGTCATTTAGTGGGCAGAGCCAGCCAGTGGCACTAGACATTGAAACCCAGATTTGATTTATTTTAATTTAACACGATAACTCGATTATATTAGCCACAATACACACAAAATAGCCTTTTTTATGTTTTTGATGTACTCATTATCATTCGCGACGATTTTATGCGGTTATTTTTAAATAATTTTGCACCGTACGTCCTGCCCAAGGTGCGAATGCGTGTGTCTTAAATTCGGTTCAGCAAGGTATTCTGTTTATCTGAATTTGGGGTCAAATTTGGATGACGTCGCAGATTCACCCAATTACGGGAATTGTTTGGAAGTTCAATAAGTGACCTCCTACGGCGCGCGAGTAGCGGCTCACTGAAAGGGCTCTTTCCCGCGGCAATTGCTCCATCGTGTTATTGTTGTTGTTTCGATCAAGGAATGGCTCATTGAGCGATTCGTTTGAAGATCCAACAGCTCTCCGAATGAGGCCATTTTCATTCATAAATGTGAAATACCACCCCAGGCGTACTACTTTTGCTTAGTGATACGACTGATACTATAACATACCGGCAATGTAGGTAGTTCCGGTCTCAAAACCCTGTTCAGTTTTCTCCTGCCTAACACCCCAGAAGAACACCCTCGCAGGGTATAGTGCATATGTAAGTGCAACTTATTTTCTCGAGAAAAATATCATCCTTCGAAGCACTGATCAGGGGATTATGGTTTTAATAATTTATACACAGCTGCTTCTTCGGAAACGATATTGACCACCTGTCTGTCAAGGCCCAGAAGAATACATACTGCCTTCAATTCATGGAATCGACAAATAATCCCATCCCGACTCGCTCCCAGATTCCTATAATCCTGGCCTCATTTCCACGCACCCAGCTTCGTCCCTAACCTACCACAATCCCACCTCAGCCGTCTTAACCTCCTCCGCCTCCCATCACTTATCCATTCCTGTCATCGCCGGCATCAATTCTCTTCCTCAACCCCCGTCTTCCGTGCCCAGTCTTCCTCGATATATTCTCCCGCTCAACCCTTTGTTGCCATATATCTTTCGCCCTGTCTACAGTCTTACCACTTGGCGCCTGAAGCTTCCGATTTATTAACTCCCCTTCCATTCTTATATCGTTGTCTTTTTTAGCCGTTGAAAATGTGTTTCATTTGAGCCCATATCATCAGTTCATGTAGATTTCATTTCTTAATTAGTATTTGACCTTTTTTTAATGGTTTGGCAGCTAGAAACTCCATCCCAGTCAATTAAACATCATATTGCACTATTTAAATGTTACACCTAGACGTGGATTTACAAGCTCGAACTATCAAATCTTCAGTTTCTATATCTATTTATTAATTGTCGTATGGTATCCTATTTCTAGAGGTAGGTAGTGCAGAAAATATTCCGTAGATGTCTCAGTGATATTTTTGCGGGTCCTGTTTGAAGTAAGGTCATTTATGCTATAAGTAAATGAGTGTTCTTCGGACGTTAACGGTCGTGATTTTTTGAATTTCACTCCAGTAACTTCCCAAACTCCCTTACCCTTCCTATTCCCATTTTTTCGCCCACTACAGCCGTGGAAATTTCCTTTCTTTCAGTGGCTGAATTGCGGGATACTCATGTGTATAATTAATAACTTTATGATTAAAAATTACTGCTAGAATAATATGGAAAACAATGTGTGAAATGGACAGTTTACGTTGAAATTTTATAATTTTCCTGTTATATTTTATTTTTCTCGATCGGATATCATTTGTGTAATAATACACCCAAGAAGCACAGAAATCATTCGATGCTGTTATTTCACCTACACCTTTTCTACGCAAAAATATCTCCAAAGTGTGATGCCCTTTTTCCTGGCCGTCGATATATATATAGAGAGAGAGAGGCGCACACAAATGTTTTTCGAAGCGTTTCCCTGCCTCGAAATCGCCCGTGAAGCTCGGGTATAGAGCGCTCTGCACACTCCGCATCGCGGCGCCGCTCTAAATGTATTACGGGGCGCGTTCATTTATCGTTCAAACAAGGCCCCATTTCATCGCTGCCGCACCCGGGGGCGGTCTGCAAAGCGAGCGGCGCCGCGCCCGCAAACTTACACGCCCTCGCAAAAACCCCGCATCACGCGTGCGTCGCCTCCGGGTGCCGGGTGACACCGACCAACCACCTCTCTCCACCATCAATTCGACCGTGTTTTGTTTTCCTTAATTTTTTCTTTTTTTTCGTATTTGCGGTGGGCATTTCTCGCTGACTTCGATCAGTTAATGCTCGCCTCGATGGGCATGCATGCCCGGGAGCCCATATTGGGGAATGGGGCAACATTAATGAATGGTTCTACCCCGGCGATGCAGTAGCGCATTAGCGACGACCCACCGCTCATGGCGTCACGGCCCCGTATAAATTTGCCTCCTGCGCCGAAATTATCGCAAAACCCGATCAAAATTGAACGCGTTTCTAGGTATGCGCAATACAAACAATGTGGAATAACGGGAAAGGTTCAGTAAGGCGTAAGAAATTCATGTTAATCAGTTCTTTCCGTGGAATAAATTTTCATACATATTTATAGTATACTTTCAATGGCTCTTGAACGATGTCCCCGTTAAAGCATAAATTTTCTGAGGCCAAGATGTGAAATTAATGGTTAATATATTCTACTCCCGCACTTTCCATTACATTGCCGTTATAACTTTTACAGTAATTTTTTCTTTCCCTCCATCCAAATTGAACACGGTTCAAGGAATTAAATAAATTATGAAAAGAATACTTGTATGAAAGAAAAGCTTTAGTGCTATATTAAAAACATACAAAATTGTTATTTATATCGGCACTGCTTAATTTTTGTATTATTTAAATACCACTGTTAACTTGATGATAACATTAAAAGCTTAAATCTCTCCACCGGAAATATCATGCAAATTTTATAGCATCCAAGGCATGACAGTTTTATGCAAACCTCATTTATTGGCTTAATCTTACTAAACAATTATGAACGACTTTTTCCAATGATATTTCGTTCTAAATAACGATAAATTTTGAATTAATTCATAATAATTTGTACTTAAAATCAAATAAAAATAAAATAATTTGTGCCTTGAATTTCCTTATTTTTATCTAACCGCTTTTTTATTTTATTTTCAGGTAAGCGATGCTGCCCATGCCCAGTGTATGCTTTTGGTGAGTTTATATTTGACATCCTCAGATTAATAAGAAAATATGAGGTTTGGTTTTTTATTTTTTTAACTCCTTTGATATTGTATGTGTGCCAATTAACTGGCTGTGAAGTATAAAAAGAAGTACCCATATTTTTTAAGTGTCGCTCTAAATGCCCGTGTGATCAAGGTTTACTCTCTACCTCCACCAGTTTTGTATGTATATGTTTCCGTGCCTTTAACGACCGAGACTCAACGGGTATCTAAGCTTTATATTCTGCCTCATTAGGTTTTGTCAAATCGTACCTGATACTCTTATCGCTTTTTTCATAAAGCCTTACTCTTATGAGTATTTTACTTAATGTAATTTTAGCTAAATTGGAGAGCCTCACGATAAGAAATGATGTCACATTCATTTAAAAAGCTTAACGAGTAAATTTAATTCGCCTCAATATGTCGTGACGAACTTGATTAAATCTAATATTTTCGTTTGAAGTGCTCATATGATGTGTGAATAACAGGTTCTTAGTAAAATCACTACCAACCTCGATTCAACGAAAGTGTGTCCCTCAGGGCTTTAGATAAATACGAAAATTTACTTGTGGGACTAGGGATATCAATCTCGCATTATATACCCCTAGACTTTTTTGTGAAAAAATTTTCAATTTTTTCAATTTATTTGCATTTACATTTTTTCCCATTTCTGCCGGAAAAGAGTTGCCAACTCCTTAAATTTCTTCAATAAGATGATGTAGATAAATGGCTCATTTAAAGGAAAATCATTGCGTAAAACATTTAATGTATTGAAAATTGATTATTGGTTTTTCCCGATTATTTTTATATTTTAATGTTTAAAATCATGATGGTTAATTTCTCTATCTAAGAATTGACCCAAAATTATATTTCATAATTTATACATACCTCACTATTTCAAAAATATAATTTAGTGGAAGCTTTAGAAGGAAGAAGAAGTGAATATTTGTTTAAATATTTAACTATCGATAATGTTCTCTTGGGTTGGTTCCGGCTCCCCTGGTTGAAATAGGTTCAATAGGGTTATAATAAAATTATATGTTGTGATAACTGCTCCAGAATATACTAATATGACCGATAGCTAGAATTATAAGTATAAATGCCTCCAGTAATTCTTATCAATATTATAATCAATATGGCTTGAATGAGTCTTAAACGAGAGCGGAACCGAAGTAATGGATGATACGTACCAGCGATTATGCCTTAATTTACATGTTTCCTTATGCCATAGTGATTAACTGAGATACAAACTATTGCCATGCTGAGGTGAGGTATCATTTAAACAAATATAAATTAGGCCATTTTCATGAGTGATCCCTGAGTAAAAAGTACTCTATCTCTAGTTTTATCTCTATGACCTATCTTTGTTGTTTTGAAATGAAGTTGGTGTTTATTTTACGTGATCAATTTGAATTTTACTCTTATGAAGCGGCATTATTTTTATTTAAGCCATTTACAATTCAATATACATAAATTCTAGGATTCCTTTATCAATGAAACTCGAAGTACCACAGGAAATATTTGCATGTATGAATTTGTTTACGATTCCTATTTCGTTCTGTTGTTCAGATTCATGGAATGAAAAGTTTTTGCCCCATCATAGGTTTTTCCATGTTTCATTTTTACTCTAGTTAATAAAAAAACGATGGCTCACACCGTCAATCCTTTCATAATTTATGACACGCAATAATTCCACACGTCGTATTTTAAAGTTACAATGCACGTAAATCTTATCCAAAATTCTTATTTTTAAATTCTTATTTTTTTGTAATACGGTTTTGGAGTATTAAGTTTAAGATGATTATAGATCCGAAAATGAAATTTTTATCAAAATCCAAGGCCCCAAGGGAAAAACTCCTTTAAAATTGAGGTGTTATGACCAAAATGTCCTTTTTTGGACCTTTAATCGATATTATTATGAACATTTCAAAATGGAAGTCCAATTATTTACTCCAAGCCATCTTGGTGACTAATTTTGTAATAGCATTTAACGCCTTTGTAGCATTTGATGCTTTACATAAGACTGCTATTTGATTCGGAGCCCTAACGTATGCCATTCATCCCAAATGAGCTTTTAGTTTTCTTAATTAGAGCATATCAATTAGAAGAAACGGGAGAATAATGCATTGTAAAAATCGCACTTTTTAGCGGTGTAACACCTTCATAAATGCGCGAGGAGGTCTTTTCTAACCTCACTGCTGCGTTTCAACTCCCGCTAAGCGCGTATACTTCCATCCTCAAATATAACTCAATGACTCAGGCATTACTCGTCGGGGTGTTGGTTCGTTGCTTTAAAGCGGTTTGTGACCAGAAAGTGAGACCCCATTGCGGTCTCTAATCTGGACAGGGCAGATATGACTCTCATTCCCATCACAGGCATCTGGGAAAACTAACGCCAGAATCGCCGTGTTACGCCTGTTAAAAATGAAAATAATCCAGCAAGATGTTTTAGTATTTCGTGAAATGTTCTCGGGATCGCCACCGGGTCATGAATTGAATAACTGCCGACGTTTCGATGCCCGACTCCGCCATCGTCCTCAGGGTTGAGAGTTGAATTAGCTGGCCAAGACCACAGTCAACAGAGACCACGGATATGCATTGAGGAATACTTGGAAACCTGTGCTCAAAACCATCAAAATGGCCTAGCAAAATCATCACCAACACGCAAGCCAATCAGAGCGCGACGCCGATGACAGCCAATCAGCAGTCACCTGATCTCGAGAGTGACTGTATATAAGCAAAGAAAAATATCACTCGACACTCACAGCCCTGAGGATAATGGCCCAGTTGGGCATCGAAACGTCGGCAGCTATGCAGTTCCTGACCCGGTGGCGATCCCGAGAACATTTTACGAAGTCTATTCGCCGGGAAAGCGCTAAATCCTACTTCATCGTTCATTGATTATAACTGATAAAAATATTTAGTCTTTTCCTATGTTATAACGGTGTGTATGTGACGTGTTACGGATCTTCTATATTCTTTCTCATTTGTTTTTGAGATACAATGAATGGAACAGCTTTTCTCGTAGATAACTCTAATCCACGGTTATGAAAAAAGGGAATAATTTGACGTCGAAAACTCCTAGTTTCTATAAATTTTAGTCTGCTAATGAGGTGCATATGAATAACAAACGACGTCATTATGAAAAATCAAATATCGTTAGAAATTTCCGTGCGAAACGTTTGTGGAAAATTTTGGGTAACATGCAGAAATTATTTAATACCGTGGAAGTTGCGACTATCACGACGTCTATGATTTACTGATTCATGAACCATCATGTTGGTAAAGAAGAAGGGGTGACTAGTGCGCTAATCGTGTCAAAGTTACGGAAGAATTACATTGTAAATTCTAGTCCTGATTAGCATGGAAATAATAATTACTAAAATTACTCCTTGAATATCAGTAAATTGAGATTGGCGTTGTACTTCTGCTGGCACTACGGCGATGGTTTGATGAATTACCTCCCTTATGGTTAATTCTAGTCTTGATGAAGCTAATAATTCTGTACATTACTCTACATGCATCCGTAAACTGAGATCGACGTTGACTGATGACATAATGGCGGTGTTTCGAGCGACCAACTCCAATCAAGCAGTTCCTATGAATAAAACTTAATACTCTCTTGAACTCCACGGCATTTGTTTGTTCCCTTGACGAATCTGCTGTTAGGTGAATGAGCTTGCGTGAGTGTATGTTTTATTGCGTTTTCAGTTTAAACGGTTTTACCGTGCTATATCTTTTCTAACCTCTCACACACCCCCCTTTTTGCTCAACAAAGCGGACAACCTTGGTGAATTAATTTCTTTCAACTGTTATACGGCAGTAGAACGTTAATTTACTTACATTCCAGAGTATCTTTATCTGGCAAAAAAATAAAAGACAAAACAACCTCCGATCGTATGTTGAGGATGCGCAGTTGATCCCGAGTTCCTAACCCACACCATCATTAATATGAAAAAAACACTAGGGGTGGACGAAAAAAAAGTTGAGGGATGATACTCCACAGGTTTCATACACGCTTTCCTCCTCCCTCCATCCTTCCGGAGTCCTCCGGGAAGGGCGCCCCATCCTCCGGCCCCGGAGTATGGAAGGGGGAAGCCGAGTGGACACTTCCGCGAGCGAAACCGACCTTTGCCCCCTCTCCGCAGGAACCCTTTCTCCAAATTTAATGACCCGGGAGACTCGGCCGAAAATTCGTGGAGGGCGTAGAATACAAGGTCGGGCTGCCCCGTCACGTGACAGTCCAGCATTGCAGCACCAAGGGGCAGACATCCACCCACGGACGCTCTCTTCATTTGTTTACTATTTTTCCTTCTTTTTCTGTTTACCACCCGACCTTTTTTTTTTGAAGCCGTGGGTGTAAGGGTATTTTTTCCTTGGCTGGAGGGACCCTTCGCATCCCGGGTGTGAAAGCGGAATTCCCCATTCGAGACCCCGGAGCCGGAAAAATGTCGCCGGGACTGTCTCCTCGGTATTATTTTTCTTAGCGGATAAAATTAACGATTTTCGAGTTTAAAGTATTCCTGTAATGCTGTTACGCCTGTTAAAAATGAAAATAATACAGCAAGATATTTCATCATTTCGTGAAATGTTCTCGAGATCGCCACCGGGTCAGGAACTACATAACTACCGACGTTTCGATGCCCGAGTCCGTGACTGTCCTCAGGGCAGTGAGTGTCGAATTACTCTGGCCAAGACCACAGTCTATAGATTACGGATATGCATTGAGCAACTCTTGAAGATCTGTGCTCAAAGCCATCAAATTGGTTTTTTAAAGTATGTAAAATAAAATACGTCATAAGTTCTCGCAAATAGCTTTACAGGATATTTTAAGGACAAATAATACGCTTTTTTATGTATTTTAAAATAGGTGGATTGGATGGGTTTGAAATCATACTAAAATGAAATTCATCCTATATCCGAATACAATTTCTTAGTCAATTTCGATTTTTTAAATGCCATTAGTGGCTACGATGGTTACTTACAGTTTATTTCTGGAGGGAATTAGATTCAGAAATCAATTAATTGCAGTCATCTAGTGGACGAAACATTTCGTCGATGAAACTTAGCTTCAATCGGTGAGGATTTGTCATCGTTATGTAAAAGAAATATTGATTTAATTATCTTTTTGCTGTTAATAGGATGAAAATTATTCGCAAAAAGCAGCGAAGTTTCTCAGATAACTCTGTGAAATTATTTTATTATTGAGTGGGCGAAGATTTTACTCATTTGTAGGATCATGATATCCTCTAAATTTCAGTCTTCCGAGCTGCCATTTTATACCAGCAAGCCAATGAGCACCATATACACTTTTTTTTCTCGTCCGTTCTCTCCCCCACACGGATCACATTAGTATCAGAATGCATACTTCCATAAATGCAAGAAAGTATAAATAATAATGTGGCACGAATACGATAGATAGTATCAGGAATGATATAGTCCGTTTTTCCCTATGGAAACAAGAGTTGATTGCATATTTTATTGTTTACCACCGGCTAAGATGTCTTTTAAATTACATCAAGCCTCTTGAATCCTGCTATTGATGTCAGTGCATGTGTTATGGCAAAATCCGCCAATGTAGACAATAGACCACACCAGTGATCTTGATATCCCGGGTCCTCATAGAGCAATGCCTAACAAAGAAAGAAAAATGTTAGGTGTTGTATTTTTCTGCATGTGGCTCAATTGATGGGCACATTCCATAAAACCTTTGCTACGTGAATTATTTTGGAAGCAAGTATTATTCTTCAAATTCTATAACTAGGATTCGAGTTTGGCCTGTGCCTTTTGCAACTGAATGCAGGGACCTAATTTCCATCTCCGACACCGCGTTTAACATACATAATGAAATAGGTCAAATTTGTTACATGTCACTCAATTCATCCGGAATCTGCTATGATTGCCGAGGTGATGGATCCATTGTGTTGGACTAATGGCTCTTTTCATTTCTGGACTTAAGATTACTAAGGTGATGTACCACGCCCAACTCCAAGAACAAATTAACGAGGAAATGGAAATATTACGCTAGCTTCTCCCCTGCAAAATCAGCACCGTAACGATTGTTATGTACGAACTGAAAGGGGGAGAAAACCTATTTGGTTCGACGGAATTGGCGCCATTCTCCCACAATTGTTTGACTAATGCGGAACATGAAAGTTTCGTGGAACAAGCGGCCCTGTGATCCCCACCCTGACTTTTGCATTGTGTTTGCACGTCCTTTGTCCGTTAGGGACCCACCCTCTACATTCTACTATCCATATCACTCGTCGTAATATTCTGCTCCGTGATTTTCTCATTCGCACGGTGTGTTCGGTAACTATTTAATTAAGGGATTACTTGTAAATTTTGTCCGTAAATAGTACACGTGAAATATTTCAGCAATAATCACAGGCACCGATTTTTTTGTGAAAAGTGAAAGCTCAGAGTCCAGTTAAACGATTTTTATTTTCATGGTTGTGACTAGCTGACCCGGCGAACTTCGTACCGCCTAACAATCAATGAACTTACAGTTTACTTACACCATTTATAAATCAAGAGCGGCTGTATCGTTTTTAATCATGTTTAATTTATTATAATAAAATAAGGATACAAATTCAATAAAACTACGTAAATGAGTACCAAAATTGCTTGTCAGAAAGACATTTTCTTTATTGAATCTACATGGGGTGGATCGGAGCACGTTTACGCGTATTTTTTTCAACAAATTTTCTTACGTTTTGGCTCAAGAAATTTTGGGCATTGTGGTTTAATAAAGAAGTTTATGAAATAAAAATTATACGCATTCAGTAGTTGGCTATTTGCGTTATTAGCTGTAAAAAAATGTTTTTAGGTCCAAGTCTGTTGCATACACTTGGCCCTTTCAGAGGGCAGGTTGACACAACCCCAGACCGACGCTTGACTGATGCTCAAAATCGTGCAAGAAAAGCCCCTATGAAGCAACATTCGCATTAAATGACTTAAGGCGCGCCAGTTTTAGTATCTCTATTTGGAAAAAATGCACTGCGTAAACGTACTGCATGCGTAAACGCACCACGGTGAGCCCTACACATTCGGGTTTAATGTCTTGCGTCAACCACCTTCTGATGAACAACAGTTTTTGTTTTGTATCAGGCGCAAGATGAAGCGGATGAAGCTAAATAAATATAGCGAAGCAAAGCAGTGACGCAGCGAGGGGAGGCTTTGGGGGATAAACCCCCCCCCCCCCCACGAGCTTAGAGAATTTTTTTATGAAAGATTTTGTTATTAATATTAGGGGGACGGATGACTAACAAACAAAACATATTTAACTATTCACACAGCCACAAAACCCAGTATTTTGAACCATTTATCTTAAAAAATGTCTGGGGGAAGTGCCCCCACACTTCCCGCTTACCTTAGCGAGTTTTCTATACCCTACAGACCCGTGGTATTAGCTGCGCCCAAAACCCCCTATCCTAGATACGCACTTGAAGCGAAGGAAGAAATACAGAGGATGGTTTATCGACTCGTGAACATAGAACGCTAAATTGACCATGAGAAAATCATGGGTTTTCATTAGCACATGATCACAAACAACACAAAAACTGAAAGAATGACCATGCGATTTTTTAATCGTTATCACGAATGCATAACGAATTTGAAATTGGATACGTTTAAGCTCAAAAGGGCATATGAGTTGAGATCGTGGAATCTACGGAATGAGGACTTCCTAACCTTTGAATTTTCCTTTGAGTAAAGTTGCGTGAATCACATTCATCACCAATTTTTTAATGATCACACACGTTCCGTTGGATAGTTATGGTTGGTTTAGGCTTCGAAAGATCATGAGCACAGAAACTACATTTTTCTGTAAATCGTGCCTTAGTAAGCCAGGTACGTCCAAGGACTTAAAATATTCAGATAGATAGTTGGTGATTTCGTCTTCGTTTGTTACTCATTTAAAAGATTCGAATCCATGTAGAGTACGAACTATTTGAATTTACCTCGTTTTAGTCATCCACATCTTCGTTCTTGCTCGCTAAATCAACCATCTTTGATTCGGAACACGGACATTACCGTTTGTCAACAATTGCTTGGAGATTTGTTTACAAACACGGTAGTGAAGTGTCAACTCGAGCTGGGCCACGGCTGGGCTTACAATCAGCTCGAATTAAATTTAAAAAATGTAATTTCAATTTCATTAATATTTTGAATATATTTAGTAATTAAAATGTTATATTGTTACTAAATTCAGTCATTAAAGTGGTAAAAACAAAACAAATTATTTAATTTGTAGTTTTGACCGACTTATCAATTGTTGTGTTACTATAACTCCTAAAAGCATGTCCATAGGAAAGAGATGAATTTTTTTGTGAAATTATCCTTTTTTTTTTAATTGGCCTATATGTTAACCCCGCCTGAGACGAATCCAAAGAACCAAATCTCATTGAAATCGGTGCAGCCGTTCTCGAGTTATAAGTGTTCTAACTAACACGATTTTCGACTTTCTTTTATATATATAGATTAATAGTGGCTTGCATTGTTTAGCATAGTATGGTGGCAAGGTTTGCATGTATTATTACGGTTTTGCTACGAACATTATTGAAATAAACTGCACTCAACATTGCTATTCACGAATATTCGGTGAATGTATTGAAAATATCTCAATTAAATCATGATAATATTATTACTTGACGATGAAAGCTTTGGTGGTATTACTTTTGAAACGATTTATGCCAAAAATACGACAACATCGATGCAGCTTATAAAGTTCACTTGGTACTTATTATAAACCGGCGGTTTTGGAATTTCTGCAGTGATTCTTCTCTTTCTTCTTGTTGTTGCTTCTCATTGCTGAGTGTTGTGAATAAAATGTTTTTATCTATTAATCGCTGAAGGTATGATCCTAATTCTTTTGATAGTTATTGTTTCATTTATTTTATCTATGTTAAATTTAATATTTGTCTTCCTTTTTTCATCAAGATACTTATTAAGCAAGCATGAATATAATCCTATATCCTGCTGGTCTTCCAGACAATTGTGATTTGTAAATACATACTTTCATGAATGAAGGAAATAAATAATAATAATATGGCGCTTATGCGAGTATTACTATCAGGACTTATATCACCGAATGTTCCTTGTGAGAATAAGAACAGGGAGCATAATACATGGCCCACCACAAGCATATAAGTCTCTTTTTAATACTATCAAGCCTCTTGACTCCTATTTTTCATGTTATTTCATACATTATTACAATAACCACCACGATTATGATATTTCCACATTTTCGCAATGATAAAACGACGTCTAAACCTGGAGTAAGCATTGCGTTGAGTATACGTAGAAAATTTCGAGTATTTTGTATGAATGATTACCAGCACATTATTTTCGGTGAGTGGTGAACGTTACAGGTGTTTCTCCAGCGCTGTGCTTTGTTACGAATTAAGGATTTTAAGTCTTAAGTCTTTAATGCAATTCCTTCTCTTTACTTCAGGTAAATCTCGCCTCCGTACCCTGCCGTAACACGTGACTCCTCCTCTTCAAACTCCTTTCTCCACACCCTTCCGCCCCGCCTTTAAATGTTGCATCGTGAAGCACGCGACATTCACGTCGGCAGTCGGCAGAGCCAGTCGCTCTGGGGGTTTTGCATAAGTACGTGAGGTGATTTCGGGACGAACGTTGCACAGAATTCTGAATTCTTGCCTTTAAAAAGTCTCATCCTCCCTCTCTCTCTCCTTCCTTCTTTGGGCTGGCGTATACCAATTAATTCCCTGCGGTGGGAGTCGCGGAGCACGGAGAAGTTCTAATTCCGCCGTAATCAACGTTTACCCGAGTTTGATTTCTTGCCGAGCAATTCCATTCCCGCAGACCAGAAAGTATTCCACCTTCGGGAGTGGGAGCTTTGCTGGGGAGAGGAGCGGGGAGTAGTATGGAACTGTTTCTTAGTTTTCTTGGCTGCATTCACGTGGGACTCGCCCGGATTTACTCTTTGGCTGAAGATCTCCAAGGGAAGTTTATGAACGGTTCAGCCAGAAGTTTCGGATGCAATAGTCGTCGCTCACGTTTGAATGAATATGCAGATCCCCGGCGGAACCGGATAATCTTGAACGTGGGAGGGAGAGGTTCTTTATTTTTATTTAATTTGAGTGCCAAATAAATTGAACCCTGGGAGGAATGGTAATCTCCTTTGCTGCTTTCGCCGAAGGATATGTTACAAATGTGTTTTATGCCTATTTCTTGTTCATCTGGTTATGGTATTCAATTGCTACTCTGTAATCATTCGTTGCACTTCAAGTCCTTGGTAAAGCTGTACATTTTTAATGATTATTTGAGGTTTTTCTACTCGACTTCCCCCTTTTTATAAGTTATACATAAAGCTTAGCTTTAAGAGCTCATTGCCTACTTAAAAACCTCTATGTCTATTTCTAAATCCTAAGTTCCACAGCTCGTTTAATTATTCATATATATTCGAATAACTTTAAAACACACCTTTTATTTCATAACTTTTTCCGGCTATCTTCTCTTTCGATAGTATTTTCACGATACAATACAATTTATGAACCTCGAAATTTTCTGAACTACCGCTCATTACATTTGCTTATCAGGTTGTAAGCAAATTTAAATATTTTTTTTCTTCAGGTAAAGAGACTGTTTGTTAATTATATCAATACTTATGCTGTCATTAATGGGAGACTACATTCAAAATTATCTGCTCTAAAGCTTTAACAAGTTGGGTGATGCAATTTTACTCTTCAATGTCTTCTCATCAAACCTATAGCTTATTTGTCCATTTGGTATGCAGCGTGCTATTGTAAGCCTCTGCTGCAATTTAACATCACTCACGAGTTTTAATCACTTAAATAATTCCAAAAAAAATCATTCTAATTTCTTTAGGAAGAATTCTACTCCATCATTAGTCTTTTAATAAGTATTTCTCAGATTAGTTGCTTCACTAAACCTAAGTGATAAATTACACCTTTACTTTTGCGGCATAAAAGAATGCATATTTTTAAATATTATGGAATATTGAAATATTACTTCACTTCATTTGTGAAAATATCAAAATTTCTTTTTACTTCTTTAGCATGTTATATATTTGCATATTAATTGCTAAATAATAGATCGTCTAGTAAAACCGATATTGATATTTACTGACTTAAAAAAACGAAATTAATTGACCCTTTGAATAGTTTTATTTGCCAACCACTAAGTATAGAATTTTTACTTAAAACTTAAAATGTAATCTCTAAGAGTTGTTGGTTCTGTTAACCATGCAGTATGATTCGAAGGAGCAGATTATGGCATTTTATATCCATGAATTTTTTTCGCTTTATTAGATCTTTATTTATCAAAAACATAGTCAGTATTTCCTAAGGGGAACCTGAGAACATGAGGGGATTTTGGCTGAGACATTGTTTTTGTTTGGCATGATTAATGTGAACATTAGGTGATAAAGAAATATGATCGAATTCAATCTCGAAAAATGTATTCTTCATCGTTCTCAACCCTCCCCGTGGAATGGATATTGATTTGCGAATGAACCTAATGTACTTCAGAAGTATACGATGTAGCAGCACGTGACTCGGTCATGTTCCCGGAATCAATCCATAGTTTCAATCCATACCTATTTCTAGTGTTTCCGATCAGTATCGAGGGAGCCTAATTATGCTGAACTTAGTTCAAAGCGGTCAAGCTTTGCAAGCAAGCAAGAAACAAAGTTCAAAGTATTTTTCCACTCAACTGGCCCCAAAGGCTAGAAGCTGAACGTATTCATCTGCAAGCGATTCTTGAACTGAACAGAAAACGGAGGTTCTTGTTTCAGCTTCATTTCCGTTTCCAATCGTTCCATTTGGCTCTCCTTCGTTGAGGCAATTATTTTTAATTGACGTGACATCGGTGATTGCCCTAATGCCTCTCCTTCTTCGTCATCAACTTCTTTCCTCACTTTCTTATCCATATTCCATTGGCGGGGGATCGAGTTGGTATGGTGACAAGTGTGTTAGCTTTACTCCCCTTAAACCCGGGTTAAAATTCCGGCGATTGTGGAGAATTCTCAGAGAATGCCCGATCCCTGCTTGAATAATGTGTGGAGGACATCACAGGGGCTGCACTCCTTTCTTCCGATGGTACGCTAAGCCGTGGTCCCCTTTTCGCCTAAGAGCAGGCTAATGCCGACGCCGGGTTTCTTTCTACCCTTCCTCCTGCCTTCATGGTGAAGATAGCCTCTGTCGCTTTCCCCAAATGCCATACTAATCCATCTACCTCTATTGCACAAGACATTTTCTACCCTCTTGTTTTTTCTCATTTTATCATTCTTCTTTTTAAATACTATACTGCTAATAGTTTGTTCTTTATAATACTTTTAACTGTAAACGAGAAAAAAGCCATTAAAAAGTGTTTTTGTACTAAAACTCAACGCAATAAAATCTTTTTTTTATCTATCTAAATGTGGTGAACCACTAATGTAGCTGCAACCTCAGTAGGTTCTGAACTCCTTTATGGTACTCTAATTTCCTCCTTGCCAATTAAGCTAACGGATTTCTTGATTATGATATAGGTAACAAAGCCGTTTCGTACTTGCAGGGCAGTGTGACTATAATAGTTTTTTTTCCATCTATCGCATTAGTGTTTACTTAACTTGAAAATGAATTCTTGACTACAGTGTTGGTACCCCTCGTGGATATCATGCGTATTACGCATTCAGAGCATAGTGGTGTGCTTGTCCAAAAACCTGCAGCATGAACTTCAAATTTTATAAATATCAACTTTATGAAAATACCGTGCATCGCATTGTTCTAGAATCAAATTCCCTGAGATAATCGACTTTCAATGATATAGACTATAAGTTTAACCTGCATACTTTTGACTTTTCTACCCTTACCTACCAGTTGGTAAGCGTGATAATAAACACCCGCAGTAGTGAAAGTAAATTCCCAATATACATATCAAAATACTGTAAATACAGGAATCTTACGTGGAAATCTTATTTTTTTCATTAGTTTCATGGCTATCATTAATAGTCAAGGAGATTCTGTCACTAAATAATTTCATGTATTTTTTATTTATCAATTTTTATATTAGAGCTCCACCAGACATTTCCTATCTACGAGATATATTTCATTTTTAGACTCACAACATTTAAAAAATTGATGTTAATTTCATGCAGCTCAGGCTCACCATAGCAAAAAACCTACACCGGCAGTTAGGAGAACAAAATATTACATTTTCCATTGCCTCTCTTTGATGCATTATTTTATCTACATATTTATAGCTGAACACTTTACCTTTACGCATCACCTTTGTCAGTGGCGTAACTTGGAATATGCTTTGGGGGAGGGGGGAATGGGATGGCCTGAGGTGGCGACCTTCCCCCCCCCCCCCCCCCCCGGCTACGGGGGACCGGGAAAACTTTTGAAAAATTACATACCCGAAATACTTTTTACGTCATTTTTTCACTTAAAATTTAACTTTAAGCAGATGCAGTTATTATAAGTCAAAGCTAGAAATTTTTTTTAATTTATCTGAGACTTTTAGGGGGGGATCTATACGCTTCTTCTCCCCCCATAGTTACGCCACTGACCTTTGTTTTTTCTCTATGGATTCGTAGTAACTACATTATTATAAAATATATCCCTCGAGTACTGGCCGTGAAGTCAGTATTGAAGAAAGTGTGTTCTGTTGCATAATTAGTGAGGACCTCATGACGCTCGTACGACCCTAATTTCACCTCAAATTAGTACCTATTCTCTTTTCCCCCCTTCGCGTTTTCTTTCACAGCGTTCGTGCTCTCAACCTCCGCGCGCACGCTTCTCCTCCGTGCTTTAGGTTTTATCCGCGAACTAACAGGCCACTTGAATGGCGAACAATTCACACAAAATCACTGCATTCAGTTGACTTTTGTCAGTCCGGGACTCAGGATTTCCACCTCCCTTCTCTCTCCCTGCTCCACACGTTTTCACTCCGCAGTTCTGAGACTTACGCGCGCACAGCCTTTGCACTTGGATGGATAAATTGCCACCAACACCATCGAGCAAGGCCTTCTATTAGCCTGACCTCTTTTAATGTAACCTCACTCTTTTTTGTGAGCCAGTCTGGTCGTTGTTGTTCATTTGCGATGCTGGTGCGCTTTTATTCATATTTTTACGTCCTCGGAAATTCGTTCCTCACTTGTTTTTTTTTATTTATACCTTCTTTCTTTTGTAATTCATAAATTTGTGCAAATTCCACGTATTTTTTTCTCTTTCTCTCTCCCTCCCTTTCTTTCTTCTGTATCCACGCCAACGCAGCAGCGTCAAAAACAACTCACTTCTCCCATTGGCCTCTCTCATTTGGCTCTCGCGTGCTTTTTGACGATTACTGGCCGTGGGTGCGCGCGGGGCTCGCTCTGCTTTTGTGGCGCGCGAGAGTTCTCGGGGAAAGCGAAATGTTGCCCTCACGTATACATATATATATATATGTGTGTGTATATTTATTATTTTTTTCTCTCACTCGTATTCATTATGCTTCACGACAATGTTCCGAAAATGAGAGGGGAGTCGAGTTGCTCTGTGGTCTCAATTACGGCCAGGAGAGACCAGCCAGCCGTCGCGGCGTCTGCCGGGCCTGTCTGAACCCTCCCACGCACCCCGGTGTCGGATTAACCCCGTCCCTGCGTTGCCAACATTGCGAATTTGCACCCTCGTCTTTTGCTGTGGCATTTGGCCCAATTGATTTGGATTTTGCTTGTTTTCCTAAAATGAAAGTGATAGTAGCGGTCGATTCTAAGTGGAATTTCATTATTTAAGGAAGTAAGGAAAATATTCGAATTCCTCTTTAAAAAGTATAAGTCTACTGTTGCCTGCAAGTTCCACTGCATTGCAGCAATATCGGGACTCGTCTCATTATTTTAATTTGAGAGTCTTGACATTATCACTGGCTCATTTGAAGTCCTCATGATGCTGCAGGACAGAGCAATGTGTAGATTCCTATGAACTTTTATTTTTTTAAAGTGGAAATTTACTTTTTGCACACCGCTAGCGCGCTCAAAATAGCATATTTTCATGAAGATAGTATGGCTATATACTCTTTAGTACACTTACGGGAAAGTAACCCTGTGATCTCTTTGAGATCAATAGGGAAATTAAAATTTATCTCCCATATTAATGTCATAGAGACATGGTAATCAGTGCTTTTGTCTATAAATTTGATTTGACTAATGATAAAATAAATGCATCTTTATTTTTATTTTTCTAATTTTTTTTCAACTTCCCCGTAAACAGTACATAGAGGCCTTTACAATGGAGGAATCAACAAAGCACGACAGAAACATCCATGCCCTGGATAGGGACCACCTACCCAGGCGAGATTCGAACCCGCGACCTAGAGTTTCGCAGGCGAGGACTTTACCCCACCGCCGCCGAGGTCGACGATTATCTTGTAATGATTTATACTGCCTCCTGATATTTTAATGTTTTTTATCATAATTTGGGTACCTACACTTCTTTCAAAGCACCGGATGATCAGGAATTCATCGCAATGCGATTCTCACCAACTGAGCTCCTTCCTCCCATAAATTTTTCCTGACGAGCTATTCTAATTTTCTGTTAAAGATCAGATATGATGTTGATTGAGCATAATGGAATTTCTTTTATATAGCTCAATCCTATAACGAAGATTTAATGTTTGTTATACCGTAGCCAAAGGATCATGGTCTATTATGCTGAATTCAACATAACGATAGTTTCCATTTTGTTGGAGGGCTCAGGGTTAAAAAGCGGATGAACCAAAAGACATTTCGTGCTCTTAATTTACGAGTTTCTTTGCAATGGCCAACCTTGGTCTTCTGAGAACCTTCCTTCCTGCTCGCGATACCTACCCGCATTATTTTCGAATCTGGAGCTATTATCCGCCAAACGGAATAGCGGAAGGCGCTTGTGGAAAGCACTTCATGCATTCGAAGCTCAGCAGGCAAATGATTATTTTCTTCATATTTTTGCGTTCTATATAGGTACTTCTCGTATCTAAGTTCGTGCTTCTATGTGCTTACCTTTCGTGTTGAAACGCTAATCCGCTTCATATCATCAAATTACAAAACAGTTTTCTTTATCAATTTACAGTTTCGTTTGCTGCTTGATATCCTAACTTACGCTTTATCGTTTCATTTATTTCAATTTTGACTACCCACGAGCACTCAAATATCCTTTCTTATTCTCCATCACATCAAGGATCATTTTAGTGTAAAATTCACTCTATGCCCTTTTCCGTGCAAATAATTTCCTCTGTTGATGCTTTGTGTTGGTGATCAGTATTTTTGGTCTACATTTTCAACTTTTTTTTCTCATTTTTAGAACTCGTTTAGAGCTACTTTTCATACTCTTTTTCCCTTAGTTTAGTCCTAAACTTAATTGAGAGGGGTAAGAAAAGGCATTTTATCTTGATATATTTCACTTTAAAAAAGAAATAAAAATTAACTTTAACAGGCTATCATATTTGGCAGGAAAAAGTAGCAGAAAAAAATTCAAATCGGAACGATAAAATGTTTATCGATGTATTAAGGAAATTTGACAGTAATTTTTTGGCACTTTTAGTCTCCTTAGAAGCTCAGCGTATGAAGACCATCTGTGATAAATCTCTTTTCTGAAGGATGTGACATATCGTGATCCTTTCTTCGGTAATGCGACCGTTTCCATGGGAGCAAGGTTATATTATTTCAATCTCTGAATTCGTCTTATTTGATAAAGGAATGAACTCACAAGTGGAACATGTGCGTAAAATACTTATCTGTGTGTGTTCCGTATCATCTGAAAAATTAGAATGACAGCTTACATAGGTTTTGGACAAGTGACGAGCCGCAGAGAAAGACTGGTCGAGCAGAAGTGATGGGTTCTCTTAATAATAATAATTCCTTCAACTCACGGTGGTCACTTTTTTTCCGAATTAGTGCATTATCCACGTCGCTACCCATCGCTGTCGCCCTACGAAGTAATGAGGATGCCCGGTGCCATAGTGTCGCGGCTAGCAGACTGACCCCCTCTTTCCTCCCCAACTCCGACTGGCCTTCCCCTCCCTTCTCCACGAACGAATGATGCCTCGCGCAAGTGGAGCCCATAATTGTCGCACATCGCCTTAGGCATTTTAGCGACCTCTATTTCGCCATCATTCTCTCGCGAGAGGACTGCTGGAGGAGGAGAGCTATATTGGGGAGTAAAGCGATCGATGCGCATTTTTTCCCGGAAAGTGTAATTCCTCTTTTTTCTATGGCGTGGTGTCCGATGGCCAAGTTGCGTGCGTATTTGCCCTCTGGCTTCGCGAATTTAGTTCGTTTATTTTTTTTTTGCATCATTTCTGCTTGATTATTTTCCCCACAATACCTTTCCCGTTCGGTGGTAGGCTTTGAGGAAAAAAAAGGTCAAGGATTTTCATCGCCTTTCTGTTTTTTTACCTGTTTTTATGTGAAGTACAGCCGATTATTAATCCATTCGACCCTCGCACGTGGATCGCAAAAAATATGAATTTCATCTATAATACTTTTTTATTACGCGGGAATATATTCCCCATAGCCAAGTGGGATGAGATCTCTCCCGTGAATTAGAAAAATATGACTTTTTGACTCATTTTGCGTAGGCCGATGTAATAACGCTCCATTGTGCTTCCTTGTAATCCGGTAGTCATATCAAAATATAGAAGTGATTTAGGTTAAAGCTTTTCCATCGCAAATACTAGCGTAAACTAGGCTATTGGATTATTTATTGGAACAATTTCCAGTATACTCCAATATTCATCAATTTTTCAACTCAATTTACATTTTAAACGATTTTAATTTCTTCTGGTGAATACTATTAATGAATTCTTCTTGGGTTCTCAGCCAGGTTAATTCTTTCGTATAAGCCGACGTTTCGAGAGACGACTTGTCTCCCATCTACAAGCCCGTGTTACTCTATGGAAATGTAATTGGACTTTCATAGGGTAACACGGCCTTGAATATGGAGGACAAGTCGTCTCTCGAAACGACGGCTTATACGAAAGAATTAACCTGGCTGAGAACCCGAGAAGAATCGATTATCAATATATATTTTGTCTGCAATATTGACAAATTGTGTTCTTACTTATATTACCTGTGAATGGAGGTTTTAAGTACTGAGTTTAGGTGAAAAGTACAGTGCATAAAAGTACAGTTTATTCATATTTTCATCTAATTAAATTTATCCTTTTACCAATATATTTGTAATGATTCTTGTTTAAAGAAAGTCATAACCTAGTAAATTATTTATTAACATCATGGATTTGTTATTGTTTCATTTTTTATGCTAATAAGTTCATTTCGAAAAGCCAAGACATGATCCTCAGTAACCAACTGATGGATCGCAATGTAGCTTGGCTTCAATGAAATAAATAAAGATTATTGTCAATGATATTGGAATAACTATACTTAAGGTTAGAAATCATGAGACGGACTGTGTAAATATAAACACGTTTCAAGTATTTACGAATGAAAATTATCACTTTAATGTATAAAAAGAGCCTTCAGCGGCTTGATCGAGTCTTATCTGCCTAAATATTGCCTTTAAGTAGCAACTGCACTAAGGTTCTTACAAAACATTATAATTTTTTATGAACCATACTTTAAGTGAAATTCATTATTTTCTCTTGGAAATTTCTTCAAAAATCCATTTTTTAATTTATTTCGATGCACGCTAAAGATCTCAGACCCACGAATAATTGGCTACCGGGCGTAAGCGGAGTGGTATAAAATGCTGTTCAATTTTTACCAGAAGTTCCAACCATGAGGACTACGTAGAGGAGTGCAGAGGGATCCACTTGTTCCTATATATCGTAGTGTAGTGTTGTAAAGTTTGCAAGGAATAGCTCCGAAAAGTTAGTAATAATAATGAGATGCCTTTATTCGGGCGAGGTTGAGACTAAAAAGTCCCCTCTTCTACCTAACCCCTCGATAGCGTCAATCCAAATATATTAAAAATGGTGGACAAACGTTTACAATACAAAATATATACAATGTATACATTTGTGAAATTTCAAAAATATATACAAGTATAAGTGAAAATTTTGTGCAAAAAAGATTTGTTTGTGGGAAAAAACATGAGGATAAGGGTATAGTATCCTTCAGCGAAAAAACCCACAGGAGGAAAACGCCCACGCATGAAAAACCTGCGAAAACCTACTGAGTAAAGGCTAATCTCATGTTATTTGTAAAATACAGTCTAGTTAATGAGTTATGCATTTGATGAGTTATAGATTTGAGTTAAAAAGTTATGGATTTGATGGAACAAATCATCATAACTGTTAATGCCGGCTAAAAGCCCAATATTTAGCTTATTTTTCTGTAAATTTCGGATCGCTCTGCCCATGAGCGCCGCTTTGTGTGGCGATTTTTGTAAACATTTAAATGGACGATGAGTGATGACGCATGTAGAAGCCTAGGGGGAATCTACATAGTAACATTTCGAAGTGGTGGAGTATTTAAAGTCGCGAGAAATAGCTTTGAAAATATGTGGATTTGATAGATCACATCATCACGAATATTTATGTCGGCTAAAAGCCCTAATTTTTCCTTATTTTTCTGTTAGTATCGGATCACTCTGCCCGTCATCATCATCACTGGTCAACAATCCTAGGATTGGTTTGACGCAGCTCTCCACTCAGTTCTCTTATCAGCTAATCTTTTCACATCTACGTATTTCTTCTCTTTCACATCCTTCTTCACTTGTTCCATATATTTTGTTCGAGGTCTCCCTTTTCCGTTCTTGCCTTCCACTTGTCCTTCGACGATTGTCTTCATCAGGCCATCATGTCTCAAGATGTGGCCTATAAGGTTGTTCCATCTTCTTGTTAAGGTTTTCATGAGGCTTCTCTTCTCTCCCACTCTTCATAGGACTTCCTCGTTACTAACTCGGTCGATCCATTTGATTTTCATCGTTCTTCTGTAGCACCACATTTCGAAGGCCTCTATCCGTTGCTTTCTCCGCTGCGGTCATTGTCCATGCCTCACTTCCGTATAGGAGCATACTCCAAATGTAGGTTCTTATAAATGGTTTCTTTACTTCCATATTTAAGTTTCCCGCTGTAAGCAGGTCTCTCTTTTGGTGGAATGCTCTCTTCGCCTGGGCTATTCTGTTGATAATTTCTTTCTTACTTCTCTGCTACTTACTATTCTTCCACTTTCATAATCTATACTCTGCCCGTGTGCGGAGTTTTGTGATTCTATTGAAATACGCGATGAGTGACAACCATAATCTTAGATCGCAGAGCAGGTGCTTGTGTTTGGCCATGCGCCTGAGAAGCGCGTCTCGGTCTCGGTTGGTAAGATGGTCCGCTGGCGGAAACCCGGAATTTCCTTAAGCGATGACGCGATGGATGTAGTCGAGAGTGGGAAATTGAAGTGTGTGGCGGATAGGGGCTCTGAAGGCTTTCAACCCGCCGTCTTCTCTCTTCCTTCATGGTTTATTTTTTTTAAGGAGAGCGAAGCATCAGGCGGGTCCTTCGTCATTCACCAACCTCCCTCACTCTTTCATATTTTTACACCCGGTCGTTTTTTTGATGGGAACGAGGAAGAGAAGGCGAGGCGAGGAAGAAGGGTGCGTATGCAGAAGGGCTGAAGTGGTGGCAGTTCTTCTTTTCGGGGGGGTTGGTTTTTCGGGATGGCGAAGAGTCATTAAGGCATGAGTCGGACCTGCTCCCTTGCTCCTTCCTCCTCGCCTTTATATCCGTTCACTCCTCCCAGCCCTCATCGCCAGACCGTGCTTCGTCGGTACTCTTATTCTCCGGCAAGGCCTAACACATGACTTGGTTCCTCCTCTGACGAGGATATCTCGCGGTGGTTTGCTGATAAAGTGGATTGCACTCCTCACTTCGCTTTCCAACGCGTCGGTGTCTTACATCACCCTCTGTTTTCTTTCGCAATATCAGTTTAAAAGGACGCATATCTGCCTTTGTCCATCACGAAATCTTACCTTCTCTTTGTTTGTGAGTTTAAATTTATAGTTGTAACTTGCGACGGTATTTTTCCTCAAATTCAGGATAGATGAGAAATTTTTAAGGCCTAATATCACTATTTTTATGCACTCGGCCTCTGAAATATCTCACATTACCTTTTGTACATGAGACTCTTAGGATTTATGTAAACGCTCTATAATATTTATTTCATTCCTTGATGATTTATGGCATTGGGTGGTGCGATGACTAAAGTGTTGGCTTCCCACTCTGAGAACATGGGTTCAAATTATGTGGTGGCAGGGAAGTTTCAGTTAAATACTATGCTACTATCATCAAGAGTAGACTTTTTCCGACGCCGGGTGTCTCTCTACACTTCCCTCACGGCGAAAATGACCTTATCTGTCGTAGCCTCCTCCTAATGTTATTCTATATCAGATTTGTGAAATATTTAGTGCTATAATTTGACCTGATAATTTCCCGATTTTACATTCTTTTAATCTCTTCTCCACTTCAAAAAAATTCATTTCTATCCAGGAAAGATGTAAACTATGTTTACTTGTGTGTTATAAAGTTTAATGGTGAAATATGTAGCTTCCACGATAATTATGATTAAGTAGAAAATTTTCGCATTATTAAATGATAAATCTTGCAATTGGATTCCTCCGAGAAGCAACTCTGGGTAAGAAAAGGGTAAATTGTCCGATTTGTCGCGAAACAAGACTGCTTATGTCGGAGAGATCTCTTAAAGCTGAAACAGCGTGGATATGCAGAACTGCGGACCAACTCCTTCCTACCAGCCCCGCATCATGTTCATAGAAGCTCCCTCTCCCCTCATGTGAAACACCACTTCCTTTCTCTCCCAACATCATCGTCCACGGCCCTCCAGCTGAAAACTCATTCTGCCCGAATCTCCTTCTTGGGAAATTCAACCCCGTCCATCCCCCTCGCTTTCATGCGCCAGAACCCACGCATGCAACTTCCCTTCTTTCGCCAAAGAGGCCGGCAAAGTCGTCCACGCTTCCAGCCTTATCACCCTTCCAATCCCGCCTTCCGTCCGACACAGCGTCGAAAACCAACCCCATAGACTTTCCCTCACATCCCTGCCTCGCAGTTATGCTTTACCCATTCCCATACATTTACCAAACCTTATCTCAACAACCCTCTTCCCTTCAAAGATTTCTTCCTCTTTCCATACTCGTTTAATTCACATTTTGTCTTTTTTTGGTACTTCTCCATTTCTTCATGATGTTTTGATGTGTGGCCGAGTACCAGAATGTCTTTGGAGGACGACTGTGGTCTGATCACAGCGGCTGGAGTCCGTTTAGGTACAGTTTGTCAAGGGAGAACAACTTTGTGCTAACATCACTCGGTGTCTGGAATAACGTAGCTAGTTTAAAAAATGTATATGTTAATGCATTGTAAATTATGATCTCCGCGTTTCTTTCAGAGATGTATTCGCACCCTTTCCCTCGAATCTCTACAATTTACGGCAAACTATGTTCATGAATACAGAAATTATAGATTTACGATTGAAGGCAACCTAGGGTTAGAAAAAATGACCATTCTTTCGCCTTGATTACCCACTAAGTCACCAGCATAACATCACATCCTGGCTGAAGTCTATACAATCATTTCCTCTTGTATGTTATTTTTGACAAGGTTTTGGTATCACAGGATTATATTGTCAGCATCAGCATGTCAGAAAACAGCATTCGCTTTGAGGAAGTGGGTTAGGGGAGCTTTCGTGGTTTTATTTATGACAAATTCAGGAAATTTTTTATTGCTATATGTTTACTACCTTTGTGATACGCAAATATTCATGAAAAAGTTAATAGTTTCAGGCGTCACTTTCTGGAGATTATTAGTCATCTATTAAAAATGTCAGATTTTTATTTTCCATATAAAATTTATCTCTCTACGACCATTCTTTAGATACCAGGGTGTCATCCTCAGGTACAACGGCGGATCCAGGATTTTTTCTGGGTGGAAGGACAAGGGCCTGACAGGCAAACGATACTTTCATACTTGAGATTAAAAACAAGATACAACAATGTCTGAACGAAATATTCTCGTAACTTTAATATGAAAGTTATTAATATGAAATTAAATAGTTGATGTTCCGTAATACGGAAAACAAAACGAACTTAATGATAACCGTACTAAAAATTTTGTCAATTTTTTAAGTATCTGGGGGGGGGGGCACATGCCCCCGTTGAATTTTCCTATGCTCTGGTGCATTATGCAAAAATATGTTCACTTTTGCACAAAAATATGGATAGGTAAATATAAACATATTTATTGTAGTGAAAAAAAATCCACAAGAACAAAAATAGTGGGGAGGTTTCAGTTTTTCATTCAGTTCATATTTTTAATGAGATTTTCATCACACGATGCCGTCTTCGAACGAGAGTGCAGTAAGAAACTTATCTAACCAATGCAGGGAATCAGCAAGCGTTTGCTAATTAGAATTTAGTGAGCACACGCAAGCACGCACTCGCGGTTTTACCACTTTCCCCCGTTTGCTCCTCGTCATCAAAACCCTCCGTGCGACATTCTCCTCCCCGCGCTTTCATTTTATTGCGACACCAAGATGACTCCCTGGATATTTCATGTTCTTTCGGCGTGTGAGGTAGAGAGAGAGAGAGAGAGTGCTTTGCGCGTCCGGAGGCATAAAAGCGGGCAAAACCATTTCGGACAAATGACTGACGGCAGGGCGTGCGGGGGAAGGACGCGTTGTCGCATCGGCTCCAGGCTGCTTGCTGGGCGTCGAAGACGCGTTTACAGCGTGTAAACAAGGTGGCAAATTGAGGCGATTGTCTGTTGCCGCGCGCGGAGAGGTAATCCGCGTTTGGCGGGGAGTAATTTCCCATCCCATCCCGCGCCATCCACTCGCCATCCACGTTCATTTAATTTTGATTGAGTTGACGCTCGAGTTGTTTGGTATCTCGCTCCTTTCGACACACTCCGCGACAATTCTAGCGTGAGAGTTTCATAATTTTTCCTTGAACTTTTTTTTTAATGGTCTAGGTGAATATATATTTCACTTCAGCCATCTAGTATCGCGCTGATTTGATGTCTTTATTGGAGACGAGTTCCTAATCCTAATCAATGTTTACTTTTTATTAATTAGGTCTTGATTTTGTCATGTTGTTTCATGAAAGACTAAAATAAATGTAGGACTTTGTTTCCCATCGACGTTTTATCTTTAGTGTCACTGTCTAGTAGCAATACGGGTAACTCCGACTAATGTAGTGATAGTTTGTAAAAGGCATTTCAACAAAATGTGTAGTAGTAGAAAAAAGTGAACTAAATATTTTATGAAAACATTCGTGTCTATGTCCCGTTGTAAAATTAATTTTCCAATAATGTGTATGTATCTGTATGCAATCATGAGAGATTTATTTTACTTCGTCTAATAACAAAATCTAATTATTTATGATATAATACGTAACAGTATTCATTACGCGTTAGGCCATTTACCATCCAGCCGAATATTTAGCCTTAGCTATAAAATCTGTATTATCTGGCTATCCCGCCATGAAAGGTAATACCGTCCTCTACACCTTTCTGATGATGTTGCGTTACTTAAAAAAATTGAATGGGATTCAATTTGTCTGACATTGCATTTTGGAAAGTGAAAAGTTGTTCCATTTTACATGTTAAATCTATCCTTAATTCATCACTTCTTTAACCTTCCATTACACCTAACTAATCTCTTTACTTCTACTATATAATAGTATGCTGAAACCTCTGCTATCTTATGCGTCACCAGTCTGGGTCATGGCGGCAAAAAAACACCTGGTTAAATTCCAAACTACAGATAATTGCTGGGGTTCCTTGGTATATCAGAAACAAAGGCATTTGAAAGTTAATCCCATTCTCATTGAATTAATGGCACAATTAATACAGTTTGAAAAATCCCTGGCCGCTACGAACAATAGCTCTTTTACAAATCTCTGGCAAAACACCCCTAATCTTACTGACAAGCATAAAACCCCCAAATCCCCCCCCCCCGACTATATCCCTTCCCCATAAGTCTATTATCTGCCGCACTGTGACTTAGCCATGACGACAATTACGGAAATTCAATTTTCGAAGCCCGCTGAAGAGAGTCTAATGATTGGGAATAGCGAAGAAATCAACAAGAAAATTTCGGCAAGGCTGGTTATTTATCCTCTGACCCTTTCCTAATTTGATACCCTCATTATTATACCTATCTAACTTTTGTACCCTACCACCACCCCTAACTTTTTCCTGCTTTAACCCTCCTCTATGCCTAATTTCCTCTATGCAATTGTTTTCATCCCTTTCGTTCGCCCAGCCACTCTTCATAGAGAGGGAAGGGGTGGGGTGGAAACGTTTTTGGAATGTGTTTTTAGAGAAATGCTGTATAGAAGGTGAATGTCATTCCATATCTTGTTACTTTCGCTAAGCCGTTGCAGTGCCGAATATAGGCAATACTAGAGAATATACGTGTCGACCACGCATTGGTGAAGCATCCTTTGGTATATGATTTCTTAATTTGATACCTTCGTTATCATACCCAACTTGTGTATCCCTAATGTTTCCTCCATTTTTCCTTATTTCCCTAATTTTTCCCTATTTTTTTTACAACTCCATGTGCCGCATTTTTACCTGGGCTACATGTATTTGTTATTCTATGAAATGAGAATGACAATATATATATATGCAGACATTTAAAAAAATGGAAAGTTTTTCTTTTTTATAATTATCTATTTTAAATTAATGTGCCTGCAAACAATACTACATTATATTTGCTCCAATGGATTTTTTTCCTGAAAAGTTAATATTTTTCTATCTCCTAATTTTTCCCTACTTTAACCCAATTCTACGTCTAGCACTTCCATCTCATCCTCCTTCCCCTCCCTCCTTCTGGTTAGGCATCTATTTTTCCCATCCTCTCGTTCAGCCAGTCACTCTTCAGAGGAAGGCATAAAAACGGGACAGGAGAAGGAAAAAAAATCGGGGGGGGGGGGGGGTGTCGTGCGGATGGTGTAGGCAAGGTGGTGAAGGTCCTCTTTTTTGAAAGGCTCCGCATATCGCCGCTCCCTCGCTCGGCAGGCGCAGATTAACGCTCTCCGCTCCGCGGCGCGGTGGGAATATGCTCCCCCTGCCACACACACGGATGAATAAAGAGTGGAGAGGGTTGTAGGGGGGAGGGGGCGTGAGGTAGAGTAAATGGGAGGGTGGGATGGGGTTTGGAGCGTAGAGGTAGGTGGAGGTGGGTTCTGAGGGTGGTTGAAGTAAGGGCGGGGTGTTGGCAATCTCCTGTAATTATACTCCGGGGATCTCCTTTTCCCTCCTCCTCTCTTTGCATCGCCTGCCTCCCTGGAATCTACCCGTACGCCCCCTCACCCTTCCCCCCTCTATTTTGCCTCCTTTTCGTCTCCCTCCTGAATTTCTCTTCCCGTGGCCTCATTTGCCCGTCTCCCCTGCCGCACGCTCCCTCTGCCGAAAAAAGTCAAATACCTTGTAATCCCTGAGGGGGTACAAGGAGAATCCTTTACTTTTTTCCTCCTCTCGGGTGTCAATGCTGTGGTGTCCTGGTTCAGTTGCGCTACTCACCGGAGTGTCGCGGGTTCGAATCTGGGTAGAGTATTTGGACAAACGTTTCATTAATTCATAGAACTACAATCCTAAGATACTCGTAGTTGTACTTCAATCCTCCATCTCTCCTTTTTTCAGCTGATTTTTTGTGAAATTATAATAAAACCAAATATATTTTTATCCTCAGAGTTTAATTTGTTACAGTAGTAAAACGCCAATGCGTCATCATACGTCGATACTAGTAGCACCAAATGTAACTCTGTGGATTAGAACGTAGTATCATCATTTCATCAACATCTCCCAAAAGGTTACGCATGAAAATATTACATTCGCTTGTTCCTTTTGTCCCCTGATTATCTTCATCCTTATAAAATCTTTAATCTGTCCCAAGTAGCTACTTATCCCTTGATATTTCTCGGAAGGATTGTATTTTATACGTCCCATACACAAAATTTCTCTCCTTATACAGAGTCTTATTCCAATACCTATCCCATGGGTCCATATCGTGCGTATTTTGCCCCACTGTATGTATACTTTCTTCTCCAATTTTTCGGAACACGACTTCGTTTTTCTCCCTATCATTGCATACCATATTCAGCACTCTCCACTTGCACTATAGGTTTTTAACTAACTCGGCCAAGATGATATTTATAAATAAGAATTAGTTGCGAAGTCAATAGGTTCAACGTACGTTTGAGTACACTTTGAAAGAAGGGCTGAGTAGAGATCACTATTCACGAAGCTTTTGACAAATAAAAGCGGCAATCACAGATTAATACGGTGAACGAATTTTCCTGACCCGATGCAATTTCTCAGAAATTGCTGACAATATCAAATTGTGTCCTCGGGAAACTTCCTTAGGCTTTGGTATCTGTAAGTTCTACTTTAATCCGAACCCATCCACGTTTCTCCGGTCAATAGGCTCGATGTCTACTCTCTAAACCGCCTCCCTTGTCAAACTATCTACTTAGTGTTTCAACCTTTAGGCTGAGGTCGACTGGAAATAATAGATAATCACTCTCGAATAAGCTAGTAGTGTGTGAAATTAAAACTTGCATGGGGATCCCATCCCTTTCATCATCCTTGACCGTAAAGTAAAATTATTTATATTTGAAGTCTATGTATTTTCACTTGGCTTTATTCACTGGTACACATGCATTTTTCTAAGAATCGTTTGCCTTATGGTTAGGGTACTCATTTGAGCTCAAACGATGTAATTGTCTCATCACCGAGCAATATATTAGTTCACAAGTCCCTCTCTTCGAGCAAAGCAAGAGGTGTTCCTCTGCAAACTCACTTTTTGAGGCCTTTATCCCCATTCAGGAGTCCCCGCTCCCCACGCCCGCAAAGTCTTGCCTCCTCCACCCCCCGCCTCCATTGGTAGGTACCTCTCCCAACTGTCGTTCCCTGTTCGGCTGGCTTCTCTCCGTACCCTTTCAGGTATTCTATACCAGGAGAGATCTCCCTGTGTTCCAGCGCGTTAATTGCTTAAGGTATGCGGCCAATGAGAAAAAGAGAGGTTTTCCGCTCCAGTGCACTTTGCTCAAGGTTCCACGCCTCATCCCCTTCACACGTTCTAGCGCTGCATTTCTTCGCTTTGCTAATTCCTACGGCTTTTACTCATTTTTTTTCATCATCGCTCGCATAACGCACATTTATTTTTGCAACAGGCCTTGGATTATTTTGGATCCTTTCCCAACCTTTTTTCCATGCATTCTTTCTTTCTCCACGGCCTTTCACCATCCTCTCCTCGTTTTACGCTCCGTGCATTAATTTTATCGACAAGGTTAAAATCGCCTCCAATTTTCCTCGAGATATTTTAATGAAGGCGCCGTAAATACCTACTCCCGGGGCCTGTGTGACGTTCCTTGGCTGGATAATAGCTTTCGGTTGTTGTCACTGGGCTCTTTACGGCAGTTAACGCGGAGTGATTAATTCCAAGTTCGTGTGAATGCCTGTATAATTTTGTTCTGCCTAAGTCCAAAGGACTCTTACAAGCGGTTCAGGCGTCCTTAATGATTTTATTTCTTTTTTTTAGCTCAAGTTGAGGTCTTTTGGGCGCAGAGAATGGAGTTTTTCATGTAAAAATCTCGGATGTAATCCACCAGCGCTTCAAAGCCGTTAATGGCTAAAGTGGTTTTGGTTCAATTTGGTTCCCATCGTTCTTAAAATGCATTTTGACGGGTTTCTTCTTCATGCTCACAATGCTAAAAGGAGCGAGGAAAAGCACTGGAGCATGTGCAAACTTGGTATGCGCATTCGAGGGTGTGTAGAAAATATTAGTAATTGCTCTGCAGAATTTCCACTTATGAAGAGAAAAGAAAATAGTAAAAGCAATTGAAAATATCGTCTGGTTAATAAATCGACATCTTATTTTTAGTAGTTAAACTTGGTGAATGAAACTCATTAGAGATATTTTGTGACATTTTTTGATTAAGGTGATTGGCATTTAATAAAAAAGGGATATCTTTCATGCAAATTTTATTATCATTCATTTATTCTATTCGTATTTCCGCAATTTATGTATCTCTAAAACATTTATAATGTTATTCTGAAAGGTGAGCTAATGCTTTAGACTATGATTGCCGCTGGCGAAGATACTGGCCGTTCAGCTGGTGGTGTTGAGTAATGTGGTCGGAAATCTTTCATTGTGCAGTTTAGCCTTAGATTGACGTCGTAATAACTAGGATTTTCTCGCATACAGAGTCCAATTAGGTTGAATTGGGATGCTCCCTTATAGCCAGTCCAAACCTGGGCACCAGGAGTGAAAAAATTATCTCCCTATATCTGCTCTCTCTACTTGCAAAATATCAGTAGACCATCAGACCCGTCCCTGCGCTCACTACCTGGGGTATGCAAAGTACAGAAATGACAGGTTGTATACAGGGATGACACGGAGTTGCTATTCCTTGGTGTAGTATGGTGTCCTGTTCTCTCCTTCTTATATCCCCGCGCTTCGAACATGACGTGGGAGTGTTGAATCGAGTTTCCGCTACTGTAAAGGTCGAAGAGACGTGTCATGAGTCCGGGTATGCTCTAACGTCGTACGCCTAACCGCAGCATTGCACTCCCAGGAGAGCATGCGTTCCGCAGGGGAATAAGCGAATGGGGACGATACACCTTGCTCCCAAATGCATCGGGACTGATGCATGCCATGATGTAATTCATTCAATTAGGAAACTGAGTATTGAAAATGATGTTGGTGATAAGTTTAATTAAAAGACTTTTAAGATTATTACTACTAATAAAACTACTTCACAGTTACAAGTACATTACTACTCGACTACTTTTTTAGTCTACTAGTTTCTTTAATATTCCGAAGTAGATTTTTAAGATTCACGTTATAGATTACAACTTAAAATGTAACCCAATCATGTATGTTTGCGTTATTACCGTAGTTAGCCTCCTTCTTGACCAATAATGCTTGCAATTGCTCTCCGAAGAATGTTTTTCGTGACATCTATCGTGAATCTTAAAATTCTACCTCAGGTATTGAACATACTAGGGGACTTAAAAATTTGTAGAGTAGAAAATTAGTTATTGTTGTGGAGTAGTTACTCAAACATCTTTAAATTAAACTTTATTAATCATCAAACATTTATATTTATATTTTTTGGGTCACGCGGTGATTTCTTAAAATGCTATGTGACCTTACCGACTTAAGTTCAGGCTAAAAGCTGTACGATTTCTGGATTTGTGTTGTTCATGTTGGGATGATTTTTAGAAATCAATCAATTCATTCAAATACTCTCAGCAGCATATTATTTTACCTTTTCTCTTGAAAGTGACTTTTTTCATCCATTTCTTCGCTATGCTTTTTGGGCGACTTAATTTGATTTTCGGAAGCAATTTTCTAAATAAGATGCGAGTGCTTTTTTTAAGAGAAAATATTTCGTAAATATTATTGTAAAAAAACTCGGGGATCGGGGTCAGAGTTTTACGTGAGCTGAATATAGCTGTATTTGTTTGGATATTTTTTTCAAATAAATTTAGACCGTAGGGCATTTGATAAGGTCTCGCCATAGACGGGCGGGATGCGTTGCTCGTGTAGATATTTCCTTACCCTTTGGGGCACGTTCGTCGAGAGGGTCTACCGGACAGGGAAATTTCAGGGGAATATAAATCGGGATTGAAAGTCTGAGTACCGTCCGGAACATTAAGTTGCGGTTAAGGAAAAACAACTGAGGAAATATATATGGTTGAATTCGCGGATCATTGCTCCGTTAGAGCGGCGTGGTGGGTATTTTGTTTCCCTCCTGGCTGGACAGCGGAGTTAGGCGCTGTTTTAGAGCTAATTAACTTGGATTCTCAGCATTTTTTCTCTTCCACTCTGAAACATTTAACCCGTGGGAGTAGTGAAATGCAAAGAGAAGATTCGAAATTCGTCAATAATTGCTGAGACATTAGTCAGGAAGCCTCTAGAGATACCAGGGCTACGTGTTCGGCTTTTACTGCTTTAACTATGCCAGCTAGCAGATACCTTTCATAGCTACTCTGAGAGCAGAATCTAGATAGCACTTCAAGACACTAATCAACGTGAAGTTGATGCGTAGTTTTCCGCGGCGTTGTCTAGATGATGTCTCCATGTTCCTGGGCTTCACCGCGTGGATTTTTCTTTATGACGACAGTTTCTCCGGTATTCCAACCGGCGTCTTCAGGTCGACCTGAAGACGCCGGTTGGAATACCGGAGAAACTGTCGTCATAAAGAAAAATCCACGCGGTGAAGCCCAGGAACATGGAGACATCACTAATCAACGTTTAAAATATAGGTCAAGAAAAAGAAAAAAAATCAATCATTGATAGTAATTTAACGATATCTTCCGTGTAGATAATGTATGAAATAAGCTATTTTTACTGATATATAAATTTTCGACGCAGTTTCCCCTTAAGTGGGAAACTACTCCAGTGTTATTCCCCATCTCCCGGTGTTTTGTTTTGCTTTGGACCGGCGTAGCACGCGCTGATCCGCGAGAACCGAGCGGGACGCACCGTGCAAACGATCATCCGACGGAGTAGTGTCAAAGTAGGTGCTCACTTGTACGTACACGTGGAATAAGATCCTCTCTAGGACAACCTGCTTGAAGCTTCGCTCGCACCAGACTCTCCTTCTTCGCACCCCGAGTGACCTATTTCGCTCGATTGTGTGGGAACACACACTCGCTGCCCTGCCGGCCCTATTGGCCGATCGGGAATATCCCTGCCGCCCCTGTCCTTCGAAACCCCGTGTAAGCGACCCTCCCTGTCCCCCACCCTTAGGGACGTCGCCGCTTTCCATGCAGCATTTAGTGCGCTAGGAGGAGGCCGGAATATGTTAGCATGCTTGTAGTCCACTTCACGGTCCGCACGCCCTAGATGCTCTTCGAGACATGTACTCCCCATATCGCCGTCGAATACGCATGTCTCACCCCGTAAGAATTCCCGTGTTGCGCCCATGTCATATGCTGGTCCGTCTCACTCTCCCTTTCCCGATGCCCCAAATATATATCCCCCAGAGAACATCCCTGAATCACCATGACGACAGCGCCCAGAATGAATATGTTTGTAACTAAAAGCCAGTGTGATCATTATTGTTGCTTTGTTATCCTGTTACATTTATATTTTATGTATTGTTATTAACTCATGGAATGAACATTGTTGAACTAAACTGGACTTGAATT
The DNA here is from genome assembly GCF_921293095.1 of Ischnura elegans. Lineage (NCBI taxonomy): Eukaryota > Metazoa > Arthropoda > Insecta > Odonata > Coenagrionidae > Ischnura > Ischnura elegans. Next base: position 12,750,701 of record NC_060252.1, read on the forward strand.
AAGGGGGTGAGAAGCCAAGCGGTGCAAGTGATTTTTTCTCAACAGTAAGGTAAAGTTAATTGTTAGAAAAAATACACAAAAATTGGCTGCCAAGTGATACGAATGAGTCTCAGCTCTGTGCTGACATCAAGTGGAAATCAAGTGTACTATATATCAAATATCTGATTCATATCGTTTGTTTTCTTTACATTTCTGTACCTAACGGTGTAAAAAAAAAGAAATCATTATACCCCTTGGCTTCCAAACCACTATTTTATAATTTTATTTGCTATGTCCTCGTGGGTACGGTTGATATGCCACCGAGATCCTTCATATGTTTGAAGTGACATATTAAATTAGGGAAACCGAAGCTAGAAGAGGTAAATAAATTCTGTTATTTGATAAACACAATTACTAGAAAGGAAAAGTAAGAGACACGTTAAAAGTAGAAAAGCACAAGTTAAGAGATCATGTTACAAAAGAAAGATCAATGAACCTCGGAAATTTTAAATTTATAAATTAAAGCGACAATTTATCAGAAATTACATTTGGGGTATGATTCCCTACCGAATTGAGATGTTTTCTTTCCAATATTTTCCTCTTTAACACTCCTCGATATTTAATCATTTTTTCCTTTAAATGCATCGCATTGTATTATTGCTTTCATTTTTTACCGATATGCTTGGTATGATTTTTTTTCGGCTATTTAGTTTCTTTCTCGGCCAATAAGACCTATTGGTCCAATACTAAATCATCCAGTATAGAATGCTGTTAATAATATGTTTCCTCTCAAGTATGGGTGAATGAAGTTATCAGCTTTGAATTCATTTTGCAAAAATATGATAATTACTTTGATGTGAATTAGAGTATTACCTTTTGAAAATATTATATCATGTGCACTATCAAATAACGTATTTATCAGTGAAGTAAAATTCAAAAGTAAGACATGCAATATTTAACCACACTTTTTGCTGAGTTACTTTAAATATTTAGTCTTTCTATGATAAAATCCGTTCATTTTTCAAATATTTTGTACAATTTTATGGAAATATTTGTTCAAAATTGCTGAGAAAAAAATTGTATGCGGTACATTCCAACGCCTAAAAGCGAATTAAAATTCCGTATCCCTTGTCTTCAATGGCCTATTTAGTGCTTCGTGCCATTTTGACTTCTTTATTTTGCTCCCGTAAATTACAGCCATTACCCTGTCTCCAATAACTCTTTTCAATGTGATCTCGCGTAGCTTCGTGGCTCTAACGGTCTTTACCGAGCTTCATAAATTCCCGGGCCACTGCATCCCAGCTACGATGACGGGAGAATCCGTAATTGACATATTTATGGCGCTCATCGTCTAAAATCAATATTCAAGTGAAAACTCCTTGTAAAGTCCCATTAATGGGCTGTACGCTTTATATTGCTATGCGACACCCTCATGGATGCTCATCTTTAAATTTTTGAATCAGATATGCGCTTTTATCCGTTAACTTCACACACTTGTGATTTGGAAAAGGTCAGCCTTTTCTTAAAACATCGTTCAGTTGAGAGCCTGCTAAAATTTTCAATCGGTCTAATGATCTAGTGAATGAGTTTTATCATGGAATTCTCAAAGATTTATATTTAAAAATTTGCTTCGTGTTGAAGCGCAGGTATTAGAAAGTTTTATAAACGGCCGTTTAATCGGGTTCTCCCTATTAATTAAGGACTAAAATATTTTATTTAGAAAATCTTTATTGGATTTTTTAATCAAAAAATATCGCACATAGTCATCATCATTACTGGTCAACAGTCTTAAGATTGGTTTGACACATCTCTCATCTCAATTCTCCGATCAGCTTACCTTTACACAATTACATATTTTTTCTCTTTCACATCCTTCTACTCTTGTTCCAAATAGTTGCAAAGCAAAATACAACGCTCTACCTCCACTCAATTTACAATTTCGGAGTCACATAAATACCTATAATGTAAAAAATACGAATTCCTCTGGTACTTTCCCACATTACTGGCATAATTTGTATGGAATTAGCCATTCTAATCATTGAAAGTCATCCCCTTCTTTACGGTAGTCTTAAAAAAAAATAATCTTAGGCAATGCTCAAGATATACAACCCTCCCCGGCTAAATCCCCTAATTTATTTCCTCGTGTAGATCTCAAAACTGATTGAGACCATCTCCCGCCATTTGAATCAATTGCACTCATGAATTAAGCTTTACGACCCCGATCCCCTCGACTAAGTGCCCATAAACCCTGATTCCCTTTTTCCATCCCGCTTCGATTGGGGAAAAAATATACAGAAAAGCTCGGGCTTTTCCTCCCCCCCTTACTCTGGACCGTTTTCCCGCCTTGTCAACCCTCTTCCCTCCCGTCTCCACCCGCTTGGCCGTACGCTACCCGTGTCTCTTCAGTGACCAAACACACCCCGCTTTCTCCGCTGCTCCATAATTCTTCTGGCCGGGAGATGAACGCCTCCTAGCGGAGTGGTCTCGACAACTCTTGTCACACATGTCAACACTCTGTTCTCATTTGTCGTTGGAAACGAAACCGTTGTAGAGATCTGGCTGGAAACATACGCCTACCCATCATCCGTGCAGCGAGCTTCTATAATTTTCTTCCTTTTCTTCATGACGGGTTTTTTCCCATAAACGAGAGTAATTATTATCGGGAAAAAATATGAATTTTTGTAGAAGCAAAAACGAGCGTGTTTTTTCCGGCCTCAGTGGTGGCGGAGATAAGTTCTCGTCTGGCAATTCGTAGGTAGAGGGCTCGAGTCCCGCCTGGGTGTCCAGGACGTGAGTGGATTTTAAGTCAGTAATTGAGAGAACCTGTTAACATTACAGAAATGATAATTAACAGCCGCGTGCTACACAGGTACGATAATTCTTTTCACGGAGCATTCTCTACGTCGAGTAGTTCCCACAACTTGCCTTAACGTCTACGCCTTTTGTCTGGCATGACAATATTACTGATGAAAATAATACAGAGAAAAAATCTAGGTGAGTTCAGTCCTTCTCTATGGTCCCAAAAATAATCATGCGATGCATCTTGAGAAAGGTACCAACCTTTCCGTATTTTGTAAGATACAAACACAATCGGTTCAGTCACCTTTGAGTTTTAGCTTCGTGAGACAAACTGTTCACTTCAGGGCGTATGCAATTAATTCAGGCTGTATAGGATTATTAAATTAGAGCCTAGTCTTCAGGCTCTAATTCATAAATGTAATTTATTAGCTTCAGGCTAGAGCCAGTTTTCATTATCTAATATCGGCTTCGACTTCTTTAGAAAGATACCTTCTTCATACTTAATCGGACGGCTGAAAAACACCGTTGCAAATTTCAGTAGTGTATTCGTTGTATCCCAAGGTGTCGATTCTCAAATACTTTCGCGTTTAGTCCCTTACTGCTTTGAATTCAATCGTTCATTTTTTTCCTCTTCGTCTCTTAATGAGGTATTCCGAGCCCCATAAGAATTACACCCTTCACCTCAATCTCCTTACTTTCCTAAAACATATCTACTATTTCAAGTCATCGATTCATTGGTAAACCATACGGCTTAAGATGCCATGAACGGCGGAACACCCTCCAGTCGAATATCCCTTTGACTTCTGCGAGCGTAAAAATAAATATACCGGCTTTGAAATCGAAGGATGGAGAGGTTTAATTTTTTTGTTCGTTGTTGTTGTAACTCTCCTTAGCCTGCGGTTTTCCTTTGATGCAAATTTTGCTCTCCGTAACCGCAAGCTAAATCTCACTGGTTCGGAGAAATATTGGTAAATTTATTTGATCTCGCTAATGATCGATTTCCCTTTTGAGCAGCAGTGGAGTTTATTTTCAATGCTTGTGTCGCGCACAAGCATAAGTAGATTTCCGGTTTCCATTTTTCCTTTTTCCTATATTTAAGGTCGGTATTAAATGTTTTGCACCAAAATTACTAAATGTGCGGTGTCCGTGTTGGAGAGTATTCAATACCGCTTTGTCTACGAATCCAGTTTTTCTTTTGCAAAAATCCTCTTCGAGATATCCAGCCCGCTGCTGCCTCTTACCACTTAATTTGATTTTCTCTCCCGAGAATACTTACATAGAATTTGTCTTGAGGGAAATTAATGGAAAACTTTTGTATGGCTTTACGGAAAGTCTTTGAAATTGCTCTCTTTTATCACATCAGTAGCTCTTAAAAATATTCCTCCGTAATTTTTCTTTACTGGAAATTTGAGAGAGGAAACATTATGAATTTTCACCATCTTTTTAGGGTAGGTACCTCATTTCCTCTGTGTAACGTCAATGATTGATTTTCGGAAAATAAATCTATATAATTTGATTATAGAATAAATGCTTCTGCCTGCAGAGGACACATGGCTCTTAAGGGGTTGCCTTTGATTTTAAGAATGTTTGACCTTGTTTAAATTAGTGCTTTATCCACATAATATATTGCGAAAACTTGTCATATTTCAATACCAATTTGACGATCAGTTTTTAATCAGTCTTTAATTATCACAGCATCACCAAAGCTTTTTACTGTCGTAATGTAGCTATACTGAAACATTTTCTCATTATTTTCTCCACCTTCCCTTGAACACGAACAAATTTTTCTCAATTTGTGTCGATTACTTTCATCAACGTAGCTTTAAGTTCGTTTTCCCTATTTCAATGAATTCAATCACTGTCTTTTCAGTGATAAGTGGTGGTGTGTTATGACATAAAACTTCCGCCAAAGGTTTAAATAACTGTATCAACGAAATTGCGTCAATCTATGTGAATCTTTTTCTATGCAAAAATTCTATCTTGAGTCGATTTTTATTACTTCATAGCTATGACCTCAAAAACACTTCAGAGATTCTTATAATCAAAGGCTACTCCTATAGATTTATATGGCCACAATAGACCGACAGACAGTAAAATTAAGTAGATTTATCTCCAAAAATCAATCATTCATCGAAGAAATGAGGTATCCTAAGAAGAAGATTAAAATGAAGATAAGCAAGACCGTTTTTCGAGTCAACTCTTGCCATAAACTTTGCCCTCGGCCATGACTAACTACCAGGGAGAGGAGGAACAACCTGCCGTCCATGAGACAGAGTCCACCCTCCCCGCAGAATATAAAAAAGCGAGCCGCGTACTGCCCCTTCCCCCTCTACAGAAAGCCATTCACTTTCCCCCAGGATCGGTGGGCCCACCATGTTCACCGGCCACCCCAGGGAACAACTCACGGGACCTATATTGCTTCCCCTCCTTGGGATCTGCTCCTTCACACCCCGAGGCAGGAGCCCTAGGAAAAAAAATAACACCGTCGCACGGATGGGTGTCGGATGGGAAGGGTCCAGGGGAGGTCGTGTTGTTGGGAATTCCGGGATCAAACATGCGTATGCATATGAGGTGGAAGGTGTTTAATGCTTTAGGGAGAGGGATGAGGGAGGGGCTGGGTTGAGTAAGCAGGCAAGCGGCGGTTTTTTTTGCTGAAATTTCGACAGAGGAATGGAGGAGGGAAAAAGCGAAGGTAAAAATGAATGCCGATTAGTGCGAATGAATGTGTGCGGTATTCACGCGTCTTTGGTTCGGTTGTTGGGCACGGGCCCCTTGACGAGTGCCGCTAACAATTAAATATCATTAGGATTCTTACCCTTGGCGTCGGAATGGTGAGAATAACAGACATACAACTTCGACTTGATAGAGATATGTTTATTTTCTGTAAAAGGGGACTGCGCTCGTGACGAGAGTGACATGTGGCACCAGTTATGGCGTTAATGCGCTAAAGACTAAAGGGGCGAAAAGTTCTTACTGGTAAGAAGAACCGATCTGGAATAATCAAGCTCCAATGGCCAACAATCAACGACCGACCGCAATGATCAACACGCGATGACCCACCTCAATGGGAAGGGAAGAAGCGGGAAGTTGTGTAGTGCGGAAAACAAGAAAACATGTACTAGAAAAGTCCATGATACGCAAATAATTCTTGTCCCACGGGAAACGGCTGAGTGTCCTGTGCGATAGGTCGAAAGTGAAACTATATTCACTTTCTCGATGACAAACAGACAGATGGGAAAAACAGACAAATGGAAATAATAGAAATGGGGAAATCTTCCAATGCCACAGTAATCGAAAACAATCCCAATGGACCTAAATAATTCCGGTCACAACACGGTCCAGGTTGCTCAAACCTATCCAAACTGGCCTCTAGGTTGAATCACCTAGTAACCCAGTAGGTCTACATCCTCTTATGACGTTATTTCCTCGGGATAAATGTCTAAAATGTTCTAAGTAATGTGATTACTCTATAGAAAACTGCGCGTCACTAATGGATTTTGTTGAGAAATGGCCATATAGCCATTATGCATTTGAATTCCTTTGTTTTGTTGGAATTTTTTCTGCAATTTCAAATTTGGAATGAAGGAAGGATTTGAAATGAAGGAATTGATGATGAATTTAATTCTTCATAAATTTTCCTCTAATGCTTTATTTGCGCCTGTTATTAATTTGACTGTTCCGCAGCTAATATAAATTTAAAAGCATGGCAAATCCTTTTCACAGTTTAAATAGCGTTATAGTCTCCATAAGTGTACTTACTTTTATCTCCAATAATTTTGTATCACATAAGTAAGGGTTTTTTTTATGGAGATCAAAGACACCAGAAAGTCAATCTGATAGTATGGCGGTGGCGGTAATAATGAATACAAATTAGTAAAAAAACGAATGTGTGTTGTTGCCGAAATTAAAGATCAGCACGCGTTCTAGTGAAGGGATGAATTAACGAAGAGAGCGGCACGGACTAAGCCTACCGTAAATCTAGTCGGTCGGTTCGGAGAGCCCCACACGAATGCAGGTCTAGGACGCACCCTCTGGTCAAACTGGTGGTGGATCGCTTTCTACTGATAGCGGCGTTCACCCTCATAGCACGTTTCCACTGCTTTGTTGACCCCCCCCCCCTCCCACTAGATGCCTAAATGCCGGTCACGGCCTTCAAGTTCGCCCAAAGATATCTGCGCCGTGGTCCCAGCGCTGTAAAGCCCTTCGAATTTCGGAGGCGAGACCCGCACTCCGTGCCCGCACCCGTTCGTCCATGCGTGCGGCGGAAGGAAGATAGTGCCCTGAGTCTCCGTCCCTCCGCAGTTTGCATGTTTATGCAGATAAGTGCGGCCTTTAAAAGGTTTCGCGTGTCGAAGCTGTGACTCACGAACTTTGTGTACTTTAAGAAACCAACAGATTAAAAAACAACCAATCGCTTTATCATTTATCTCATTTCTTTGAATTGTCAGCGAGAGATTTTAGAATTCGCTGTAACTCGTATTTATTTAGAAAAATAACCTTCATTGGATACAAAATAAAATTTATTTTGTGAAGTATTTAGGAAAAGTCGATATGTGAGGAAAAATGTGTGCATAATTAATTTGGTTCATCACTTCGGGTTGCGTTTTGTCAATATTGTCTCGATGATTAATTTTCTGTGTTTCTACGTACTTTTCCGTTGTTATCTGGTTATTTTGTAAATCAATGAAAGAGTTTTGGCCCTATAAAGGAGTTATTTTATCATAAAAGAATCACAATTTAGTTGTAAAGTCATTTATCACAACACTTAAATGAGCTTTTGTCCTTCATACCAATAATAATAGTGTAATAATGCAATGCGACAATGAAGAATACAATTTTTCGCAAGTTTCACCTTATTAATTGATTCTTATACCTATATGTATATTTTCACGCGGAGATAAACCGGAAAATGTTTCTTTCTTCAAGAAATTACGTAAAGAACCCGAGAAAATTGTTACACCTTTGTGTGTCGATGAGTAAGAATTAACCAATTTAAAAACTAAAATATGTCAAATTTTTGTAACAATGGTTTACTGTAATATTTAGAGTTTGAGGTAACAAAAAATTATGATGTAGCATGAAGAATTGCTGTATGGGTTTCCCAACGAAGAGCTATTTTTGTTCACTGATCGCGGTGAGAATAGGTTTTGACTTGCTGCTACTCACTGTATCGTTACTTCGTTACTTACGAAAAATCTTTAAAGATTCATATAAATAATTCTCAAGAAATTCATTGCAAATAATTAATCAAGTGTAATTTCTTAAATCGTTGAAGCAATTTTATTTGAAATTTTCTTATTTTCTTACAACTTAATCTGAAGGACTTTGCATCGCGAGAACTATTTCTACCGAGGTTGTTTAAGAACCGTAATTGTTCTCTAAGTTCTGTAGAGTGATAATAATATGATTTTTTTGGCAGTGTTTTCTTATATCGAGGACCGTTTTTCTTCAAACTTCGATGGGCCATGAACATAAGACGAAATAACTTCTAAAAAATTATTTCACAGCTAAATATTGAGAACTCTTGTGGTGTCCTTTCGTTATAATCGCCTGGGCGATTGAGGAATTGGTCGTGCCTGTGGACTAGCTTTACTATACTTCTTAATAGGATGTTGCCGCCAATGACTTCCAATAATTTTGCCTTCTTCCTGAAGCTCATCACCCGTTTGAAAACGCTTCCATCCTCGCCACATCTTAATATAGGTGTAAAGACGGAATTTACTCATCACTAGGTCGGCATTGTCGGTGATCGAAAATGTCCCATTAAAATTGCTCAAGGAGTTGGCAGTTGGGTTGGATCAGCGCTGAGATGACCGGCATTGTCATGGATCAGAACACTTCCAGAAGTCAGTGTATCTTTTTTTTTGGTTTGAGTGGGAATGGGTGTAATGTTTCACAGTAAGCAGCTGCATTAACGTTGTCGACATCGGCTGCATGAAATCAGTGAGAAACTCATCTTTTTAATCAAAACACGGTGGCATAACCTGTTCGAATGTTGAAAGATTTGCCTGAATTTTCTTTGCTTTCCTGATAGTTTTTGGTGCATCCATCGTAGCGATTCTTGCTTTGATTCTTGAGCGCCGTATTTAATTGGTCTTATCTGTAGCCTCAATGCATTTTAAAAAATTATCTTTTATTTACATAAGGGCCAAGACGTGTCATTGCTGCAGCCATGCGGCGACTTTTCTGGTTGACGCTCCCCAGTGCACACTTGGCGGGAGAATGAGTTGAAGCAGTGTAGTTAACGAGATTTCCACTGACCTAAAACTAATAACTTTCGGTCATAAATGATTTGAGCGTGTGGTGGGAGGATGCGCATTTGCCCCATCCGCGCAGTACCCGCCTGTCGCTTGTATGAGTGTTTTTGCTGAGCCATCGGAGGTTTAAAAAAAAGGCCCTCGTAATACTTCTGTCTTCATTTACGAATCACCAATATTATTTCCACTGTATATTAAAGTGATATTTTAAATTTAGATGTGTTCACCGCACAATTGCATGAAAAGAGTGGGCACTCCGGGGCAATGAACGCCGTGCGCCTCTGCTTCGACCTTGCCAAAACCCACGCATACGAAATGGACATGACTGCGTGATCCGGCTGGAATATAGAACAGGAGTCGCTTTTTGCCGATATTTTTTTTACCCCAAAACCTCAAAATTGGCCATATCAGTGTGTTTCGGATGCTTAAATTGAATGGATTTCGGGTGGAAATGTGTGGTGGTTTGAAACGGTATCAGGGAGGAATTGGTTTTCGTAAAATAGAGTTGAGCAGGTCTTATGTAAGGGTTGACGAGTTAAGGGATAGAGTGGGCGAAATATGTCACCCTGGAACGAACCGCAGGCAAATTAGACCCACTCTTGTCGACCATCATGTGGCCTGGTGGGCTGTGGGTGGAGAAAAAACGGAACGCTTACGGACGGAGGCTAGTTTGCTGCAACAGCGAACCTCTCGCTGAGCAAAAATCCTTATTCCTTCTCTTTTATACTGAATCTTGGGGGTTCGACGCGATAGTACCGCGAAATAAATGATAAAAGATAGCGACTTACTAAAAAAAATCTGTAATAAATCCTTGAGTCTGTAATTTCATAATTGGAGTCATATTTATAACTCAAAAGCAATGAGATAGTCGAAAGGGCATTTTCTTCGAGGGCGTGGAATGGAAAATAACACAGTTTCAGCTATTTCAAGAGATTTTAAAAAATTATCGAAGCCCTCCTTTTTATCCAAACTTCCTAGATTTTTCTGGCCTATTAGACGTAATCTGATTGCTGTTACTGTTTATAGATTCATTCCGTTCAACTATATTTTTCATTCACTCTAGTTAATTTATTCACCCTGAAGGCGGTGGACGTTGTAACATTGCTGATATATAACGGTTAAAACTGGTGGAAAATAATTCACAAAAATGCCGTTTTATATTTGCATCAATGACTGAAATACTTATGAGTGTAACAACTTGAGACTTCGTTTGGCTCTTAAAGAAGCACTTAAAGAAAGGAAATTTAGATATGTCTTCCTGCTCTTTTACTGCAGTGCCGAAAATGCGATGAATCCCACCGGCAACCATAAAAACGATTCCAAATTTTGTGTCCAATTGCGCAATAAAATAATAATTTACATGAGAAGGTAGCCATGCCATCAACTATGAAGAAATATGCGAGCTTTAATTTGACGTACTTTATTTTAAAATCGAAAGGGCCCTCTTTGAGAAATCTAACTTCAAACTCTAGTGACGGAATTATGCTACGGATGATAGTGATATGCTTAGTGAGATACGTGTAGGAACGTATTTGTGATAGGGTCGGTGCTTTGTGTTTATCTGTTGTGAGCTTTTGGGATGAACCAAGCCGATAGTGTTCCGGGCATTAATGGGAGGGGAAGTAGATAGAGATAGGCCAGCGGCTTGTGGCAAGGGATTGTCACATGTGTTTTGCGTATGGGCAGTGGCGTGGAGGGAGTTGAACACGGACTCCCAATTAAAGCAAACACGTGTTCAGCGAAGGGGACTCGGTGGCTCGGATGGGTCCCCTTGGACGAACGCAGGAGGGTGTCAGTCCCCTCTCGGTGCGGCCGTCGCTTCTTTTTTGTTCTTATTCCTCTGGATTCCCATGACGACGGGGTTTTGCTACTGATGCAGCATCATCGTGGAATGGGTCGTGTAGCGGACGCCCGCGGACTCTGAATTCTAATGGCCGTTGTCCGGGCTTGGTGGCACCCCTGTTTTGCGGCGGCTAAATATCAATGGTGAAGAACCAAAACCGTCTATCCACTCCATTTTCACAAAAACAATTGATTTCGGTCCCGGAGAAGATTATATAACAAGAAGAATTTTCTGGGAAAAGCTTCCCTGTTCCCAGTAACCATTGATTATTTAAAAAAGTAAATGGATCATGTGCTTTTGGACTTCCACGTTATGCGGTTAATTCGCCGGGAAAGCACAAGATCAATCTTCAAATTGAATCAATTTTTGTATTTATTTCATCATTATTTACTTCACATTTATAAAATATATGAATTACAATTGCCAATTACATCTATTCGCTCATGAAGTCAGTGATTCAACCAGGAGATTTATGGGGTAGATGAAGGCAAATCTCAACCTTGACTCAGCCGCAGGCTTGTGATATTTAATATTCTGGATTGGTAGTCTTATTTATTACAGCTTTTTAAATTATAGTAAAATGAATTCATAATATTTACAATTTCTTGTGCACTAATGTAATTTTTAATGTGATTTCCACACTCTATTTGCGCTTTTTAAAGGGAGCGTGTTCGTTGGGGTTTATTGCTTGTGGAGCTTATTGGCCCTTAGCGCATCGGAAATATTATTTCGGATTATCTGAACCCAGTATTTGAACTCAGGTTCCTCTGATTTATTCCTTACTAATGGTTGTCATGCCCGAGTGCCAATTGAATGTGAAAATCGCATCAATAATTAAAATAATGAATAACCATTTACAAATATAATGAATTCATTTTACTCTTATATACAAAATTAACATTGTGGATATAAAAATGTGTGAAGTATAACAGCGTTAATGTTTTAATCTAGCGTAAAGTGTTATTCATACTTCCCTGGTGGGTTCATGTTTATGTGAAATTCTGATTTATTATAACTTTTATTCCGTCTCTAGAAAAATGAAAATTTTGGAGAAAAAAATTTTTTGCTGTAGTTTACTTGCGACGAGCCGGGGAATTATGCCTCGTTAGAATTTATTGGAATGATATCTGGATATGATTAGTGCAAATTGCGCTAGAATTGCGAATTGCGACTATATATTAGAACCCGGGTACAGCACGGTGAGACACACGCACCAATCCGGGTACGGTTATAATTTCGACCGTTTTTTGATGAGAGACGGGCTGTAAACAGTCTCGCTTTTTGAGGGAATACGAAGTATTTTCCGCGAGCGATGCATAATTTCCCGTTGAGCGTTGCCAGCAAAATGTAATTCCCTCCATCGGTACGTTTTGAACTCCCATCCGTTTACGGCACCGCTTGGTCGTGGACTACTAATTGCGCACGCAGAGTTTAAAACGGAGCTTAAGGGAGCACCATGGGCCATTATGATTCGAATAATGCTGAAACGGCCGAATTGTCATTTTTGATCTTTTTTCGTAATTAGAGCCACATTGTTCGCATAAAATATTCACAGTGGCAAACATTGACGGAGGGAAGGGAGGAGAAAACAGTGTGTTCCAGGAATTTAGAAATAAGCAATTCTTTTCGATACTGAACGCTTTTATATCTAAATATTTTTCTGAACTCAATAATTAATGGCAAATAACGTCGTTAAATAAACAGATAAAGCTAACAAGTCATGGAAAAAATGTGGCCATGCCTGCGTTATTATTGACGTAAAGCTAGTAATTAATTTACCAGGTAACGTAGTTAAATTGAAAGTTAATATTTCGGTTTTCGACCAGGTGAATGCATTAGTCATTTTTAATGGCCACATTTTCTGGGGAAATCACATCGACGTTATTTATTGGCTGCATTAAATTTCGTACATGGAATGATTTTTACAATTTTAATGACTAAACAAATTATATAAATCTAAATTATTTTTAAGTGAGCGGTGTCCAATAGAATAAATAATCACCCTCATCGAGGAAAATATTTTGCTAACGATGCATGGTATTTTGATCCTTCAGTACCTATTGTGTGAAAAAAGCAAATGTGTTTGCCTTCCCACTATCGATTTCAATTTCTCTGCCACCATTTGCAAATGGTGTTTATTTTGAAACCTTGTTGTTAATGTCTAGCTAATGATTGCTTCTCCTTCTTTACAGGTGAGTCAACTGTTCATTCATGTTCGAAGCGCTATCATTGCAACGTTGAGTGGGTGCGTAGAGGTAAGTCAAAAATAATTTTAACTAAAATGCGAACGTATTGGTGCATACGGACTAAAGCAGGGTCTAGGCTAGCTCTCGGTGGCCTTAAACTAGTTCCTCCCCCCCCCCTTGATAATCCGTAGTATAAAATCTAAGTACCAATTTTGGGGGAACATTCCCTTAGGCCGATATGTTACTAGACTTGATTATTCCAAATACAACTGTTACTTTTTGGGGTATATTGTGCCTAAGGTGATACCAATTTTCAGCTACAACACATGTCTATTTTGAGGACAACTATTTTGAGGTTTTTTGGCATCTGACATTAAAGAACGAGCAGAAAGCACGCATAACTGTTGTTTGAACCAATATAAAAATGACTTAGAGAATTGCCGAGGCCAGGAATGGATTTTCCGCTCTGTGCGCGCAAATTACGTTTTCAAATGATTCGGATATTGGATCAATTAGATTCACGAAGAGACACTTTTCCTTCCGAAATTTTGCGGAACCTTTAGAGAAAATTTACCGTTTTCTTTAAGCATAATAGTTCATTGCTTCCTCAAAGTTAGTGATTTCAGCTAGGACTTTTTTCAGCAACACTGCCTTATTTTCTTTCTAAACCCATTTAGAGGGGTGAGGCATAAAGGCAAATTTGAAGCACCAGTGTATGGTGGTGTAACTTTTAGCATTTTAGTTATCGTCCAATTAGGTTTATGTACGAGTCCTGATATTTTAAATGATACTTTTTGGTGGATTTCATGAAATGATGACTGCATCTCGGTAGCTGAGCTCAAGGCTTAACACTAAGTAATTTATGTTTATAAATCAGGCATTCAGTTCCAGCGCATCCTTGGGCTAATACATCTTCCTTTTAAACGTATTAGTTTGAGCGGAGAAGCCCAGCCCTTTCAATACATTTCGATCATGATGGAGGTAAATATATTCCATAGCCGAAGGGGCATTTTAAGGTAAATATGGTTGGAAATAGAGCAAAGGTTGCCTAAGGGTTCCGCCACTAGTTTCCATCCCCTCTTACTTTAAGCGCCCTTCAAATGATAACCCCATTCCAGCCCTTCAGGCTGCAAGTAACCTCTCTCTCCCCTCCTCCCATACATCTCGTGTCTCATTCCATCTTTTTCCACCCACCCCCACTCCTCAAACAAGGCATTTAGAGAGTTTTAGTTCAAATATCATTAAGCTGTGGTAAACTTTTTCGCTGAGTAAAGAATCAATGTTTGCTCTTTACAATACATCAATTAAAAAAGGACAGCACTCTTGCATGCAGTGCCCTTTACGTATGTTCGACTCAAAATAATATTGGAATTATTAGATGCTTTCGTTCATGAGTTTTCGATGCTTGTTGTCACGATGTAGTGAATTCGTTTAACTTATTTATTGGCAAGCAATCCGTCAATGTATTCCTTGTGACTTTATAGTGTATTTTCTAGGTCTTCTATTCGTATATACTTAAAATACTAAAGATGAAGTTACCATTGTAGCATCTGGAGGCTCTATATCGTATAAAATCAGCAGAACGAGAAATAATAAACGGTAAATATGTTTCATTAACTTTGCAATGATAATACATCCATATAACATTCGATTTAATCCAAGGGTGTTTTGCTAAGGGTAAAGTAATATTATGGTTTATTTTTACTCTATGTTAGTATCGAAGATCAATCCAGAACCACGTTAAGATTATTTTGGGTTCCATATTTTAGCGTAAAAAGAATTTTGCGAGCTAAAAAGGTGAATACGCGATCAAATATTGGAGTAACTCATTAGCTTTTGAGATTGCCTATTCCATCTGCCAGGTTCTGCATTCCAATTTTAATGCATTGGATTGGAAATTTACTGGAAATTAAGGCCAACAGTCTCTCCTTATCAGCAAAAATGCTTCCGTCTCTTCGGGGTTTTTGTGCTCTTTATATTGCTTTCGTCATATGTGAAGCATTTTAATTAAAATAGCTGTGCACTTTCGGGTTATGATTTGGATCATCAAGCACGTCAGATGAAGTAATTGCGGTCTGCTTCATTTGGCCATCGCAATTTATAATATTTGAGGCATAAAACCTCGGTGAAACGGTACCTCTATACTCTAGTGGGAACAATTAAATAGAAACAATCACGACGTTTTATATCATTCCATTCTGGACGTGTAATGACAATCGGGTAAAGTGCGGGTGCATCGCTCAACTTGATTCAAAAATCCATCGAAATTTAATTCCTCCATCTCTGCGTCCTCTTTGTATATTTCCCCTCCACACCTTTCCAAAAAAGTATAAAAACACTTCAGCTTTTTCACGAATTCCAATTCCATCAATATTAACTCGCTCCAAAATGAAGTCAACCTTTTTTTTATGAAGGGAGCAACCGTAAATGACGCTCTTAATTTTTCCACCCCCTCATTCCACATTTCTCATTTTTCTCTTTCACTGTTTATATGCCACTGAACGCCTTTCCAACTGGACCGCTGCTCTCTGCACGCCGCCGGACCGTGAGATGTTTACAGGTGGGAGTTGACTGACAAGGGTGTTTTTTTGTCATTTTTCGTCGCAGGATATTGTTCATATCGATTTGTCGTCCTTTTCCGATTGGCTGGTTCCGTGATCCGCGGCCGTGCTGTGCTTGACGTTGATGCATTCGGCCGCGGGGGAGCAAGTCCACGTCCCCACCGCTCAGTTTATCCCCACTGAGAGGGGAGATGGAGGGTAGTTGACCGTGTTTCCGCCCTTAACCCCACCACCGAACCCCTCCCAAAAGGTTGGTTTACAAAAAATATCTTTAAGTACACATTAGGATTAACGAAAAAATTAGCTACACAGTTTGACGTACAACTCTTGAAAATATTATCAAAATTGAAAATCGACCAACACTAAGGAATCCATAGAAAATAATAGGCTTGATTTGGACGTCATATAGCATTTTTATGCAGAACTATAATATAAAACTGCTACAATTCAAGTATTGAAATTTAGTCGAGATTTTTGTTAGCCGCATCGATTTCATTTGCAATGCTAACCTCTTAATTCCATACCATATCCACTTTCTTTTCATTACGAGTTTTCTGCGTTATGATGATTTATGGTTAGATGTAAAAAAGCGCATTTGCAAAGCGGTGTTAAAAAATTACTATGATAGTGCGCGTTCCAAAATTTCACTGTTGTTTTCCTGTTAATTCAATATCGGCCGAAACCCGCGCTATGTGCACCAGTTTTCGCGTAAATGTTTTCTTTTAACGCCGCCATATACATATACGTACTGCAATTTCATGCTAAATAAGTGCTTCGCAGATATAATAAATTGCTAATTTTCTCTACAAATCGGCATTGACTTCCACCCGATACATTGTATCTCTCGCCGAAAATCCTGCAAGGAAAGTTCGATTATAGCCTCCAATTTGTACCACCGGGAGTATCTGATTTTCGATTGTCATCTATTTTAATCCAGAAGGCCTTTTTTGTGCATGCCATTATGGGCATACGTAAAAATTTTCCAATATACCGTTATGGGAAAGTTGGATAAATTTTCTTCCTGTACTAATGCTTTTGGTTCAAGCCATCAAAATGAAATGATCGATGAATTGACAGAGATAATTCACCAATTCATCCGAATTAGCACCTTTTCACAGCTATTAAGTGCAAGGAGATATTTGTTATAATCTAATAATAGTAATAATAACCTCGGCCAAAAAAAAGTTTAATATTTTCTCAAAATATTTTAATGTACGTTGTACGTAGGAAAATTTTCTCACCGTTCTTACACCCAATTTTAATGTAAATATTCATTTTCAAAGTTCTCTCAACCGTCAAATTAAGTGATTCCATCATTAATATTCAACACTGTTCCATTTGCTTGCTTATGAGGAAATATATGCTGTTCAGTGTGGATTTCATGGTTATAAGTTCATGTTTGTAAGAGCTTCGTCGGAACACCACGTAATTCATAAATGATTCCCATTCGCCTCCAAAATCGCCCCAGCTATCCCGAATTTTCCCCATCACTGCGGTGGATTTCAATTTGCGGACCGCATTCTTTCGCTTTGGAGTGCAACAGGAAATGTGGCCAGAACACCCTCCTGGCTGTTTGCGTGATTAAAGATGCCTCCTACATCTTTTTTTTTTCGTCGGGAGGGAATGATTTAAAATTCACGCCGCGTTCATCGCAATTTCCGCGGCCCAGTTTTGTCGCCTCAATAAATCATAATCACTGCTCTCCGGGCGCTTCCTTCCGTCCAAAGTCGCGCAATGGTGACTCTATATCCTCCTCCCTTCTCCAGTTTCCCCTGGGCCAACTCCGGCTGGCACGTTGCAACAGGCACATCCCTTGAGGTTGTTGCACATGTGTCTCGGAGATCCACTGCGCTTGCGCGCTAGGTTACTTCATGGCCGCCGAGACAAATGAATGTCGCCTTTGTTGTAGACTCGCGAACTTGAGTGCGCCTGTCCAACCTCTCCTAAGAGAAATGATTTCCAGGCGTAGAGCGCAGCATGGATACAGTGCAATGAAGATTACTTACAATTAATTGAATCCGCCATTTTTGCGCCCTAAGACTGATTTTACGTTGATTAGGACCAAGATAGAGGATTATGATTTTAAACTATTTTCTGCCATCAATCGTCGGATTTTCAAAATGGTTTTCTACCTATCATCGTCTGATTTTTTTAAAATATCATTCTCTACTCTTCATCGTCTGTGAAAATATTTCAAGACATTTCCAAGTAAAACGAACCACTCTGCACTCATAACCGAGCTGCGGATACTTTTGAAAACCGATTAAAATGCGCTCAAAGACGCAAAAAATTTCAAACTTGAACGACTCGGACGGGTGCCACCTCTATTCATACCCCTTGGCTTAAGTTTGCTATTTTGTGAGGTTCGGTGCAATGTTTTTAACCATCATGCAGTAAGGGGTTTGGAGGAGGGAGACTAATGGATTACGCTTCTCAAGCAATAGCGTCGTGGCACGAAGAAGGCCAAGGGCAGCACTACCCTACTTCCTCATACACGTACGTCATCGCATAGAAAATTGCTGTGAACGTTAGCTAAAACTGAGACAAGCTGTCGTTTATTTCTCTTCTTTTCAGTTATTCGTACGGTATTGAAAACTTAAGATGCGTTTTACGTTACACAATAGGGGTTATCAAGAATAATTAAGGCACTACGGAGTTATAATCGCGTTTAATATACCTAAAGAGAGTCATCATTCTAATGGAAAAGAATGGGTAATCTGTTCGTAGATGATGATGGATGGAAAGATAGGCACATAATTCATTCAAGGAAACGCTGTATATATGATGACGTAGCGATGAAAGGCCTACATAGAAAGAAGGTCTGTATTTGGGAAAATAAGAGGCTTTTGGGGTTCGCGCTGATGTAGCAGCTGGAGTACTGGCTTCCCTCCCAGTGGGCCCTAGTTCAATTCCCTGCCTTGGCAGAGATTTTTCAGAAACTGCTCATTCCGTGCTTGAGCACTTCGTGGAGGGCAGTTCAAAAGAATGCCACTCCGTCCGTTTGATTGGACGTTAAGCTGTAGTCGGCTTCCCGCTTTCCGGTGAGAACAGGCTAACGACAACGCCAGGTTTCGCTCCGCTCTTCAACCCCTACTCAAAGACGCAAGTGACTCAGCTGTCCATCGCTTCTTCCAAATGACATACTATACCCTTCGGGGCTTTCCCGTGTTATCTCTTTGGGATTTCCGATGGAGGAAAGGAAGTAACGTAATTTGGTTTTCCTGTTTCATGATTGCAAGAGGACAGGGCTTCAAACTTCGAAAAAGTTTTCAAAAGGAAGCATGATTGATAAGAGCTTTTAGCGCTACCTAATTCTCAGGTACTTAACATTCAAATTCAAAATTAATCAAATTACAAAAATACGAGAGAATCTTTATTTTCGTAACCATGGAATTATCTCTGATCGTGGTTACCTAAGTGTGTGGAAATAACTTCCGATTTCACATAAGTGCAATACTTTTATTTTGAATGAATATATGGGTTTCTATGCTATCTCTCCAATAAAATTCATGGGAAGGAGTTCTATTCAAATGCATTAAATAAATTAATTTCTTGTAATGCCTCCTTTTTCGGTGGAAACACGATTTATTTAATTTGTAATAGCATAAAAATTGTACTTTAAAAAAAATGAAATCCAAGATTATCTTTGAAAATTAAGTAACTAATAGTATATCTTTGCTATCATATAAATTAAGTTGACAGCTTTTTTTAATAAATATGGTATATCTTTGTCAAAACACCCTAGATTTTGAATACTAAATGTGAAGTAGTGAAATAAATGTGTATAGTGTATCCGGTTAATTTTGCGCTCTGTTTAGGGACGGGTTTTCAAATGGGATGGATTCCATGTCATTCTTACCCTCTTATTGGTGGAACAGAGAATATGCTGCTAGAATAGAGGAAAACACATATGAGGAAATTGGGAGACGAAAACTAGGCAAAGAAACGAAGTTAACTCTGGACCGGTGTGGATGTAGGAAACTTGCTTATCATTATCCCGTGTAAACCGATACTCTTCATGGAGCAGTAGCCTCTTAATTATGGCTTCCCTCTTTTCATCCGCACCATAGGCTCATTTTCAACCTCTCTATCTGTTTCTTATTTTACCCCAGGCGGCAGTTCCTTATACCCAACTACCAACTCGGCTCCGTTACTCTGCAAGAAAATGCGATGTAGTACCTCCACACTCCGTGCAAACGTGGCGCCCTCACCCCCATTACCTTGGAAAATCTTCATCATACCATCCCAGCTCGTTATATCTCTCTCTCCTCGCTTTTGAGGATTCCCTACCCCTTGTACTTCCTCTTTAACCAACCCTAGGGTTCTCCCCTGCCTAACCTCTTGCTGTTTTAACCATTTCCCCATCTTCGCAACCCCCAACTTGTTTCCTCCTATAACCTTGCCCGTCCGACCGCAATGCCGATTTGAACCGTAGCCTTAATTGGGCGGTGGTCGTCTTTAAAAGCAACCCAAGAGGTGAGGGGGGGGGGGGGTTGTAAGGGTAGTTTTGGTTATACTGGGGGGGTGGTTTTTGGAGACCGTAGGAATGAGATAGTTAGATACCCTCACCCACCCAAATTTTCAAGGTTCCCCATCTCCTTCCTTCCTTCCTTCCCCGCCTAGGATTTCGAGCAATGCCAACAAGGGTTGCAGATAGGGTGAGGGGGTTTTTCTGGCTGCCACGGCAACTTTGACTCACAAATGAAGCCTTCCGTAGCCCGCGGGGGTTAAGCTGCGATGGAAGGGCCCTGTGAGGTGGAGCAGGAGATGGTGGGGAGGTTTCTACACAAGGAGAGCCAGGGTCGAGACTGGGAGGTCTGAAGTAAATCGCTCAATTCTTATTTTTTAAGGGGTGGTCGATTAGTCCTCTTATTCGAATTCTGCTTGCTCTTCCACCCGTAATTGAAAACCATACCATAGTTATCGCATATATATAAATTTTTCCAATATTCTTTTTCTTTTGGCGTTAGAAGTGCAGCGATGTGTTGAATGATATTTTAAATTGAGTTAGCATGCTTTAATTTTTCGAAAATTTAATGTTTCATGGAAATTACTTATTACTGCACAGCCTTCTTATTCCTATTGGATTAATAATTCGTGTTACAGATCTGACATTATAATTTTGACTGTTTTCTATGATATTTTGTAAATCCTCCATTAATATTAAATTCGGCTTGCATGTATCGCACGTGTGTTAAATTTTTTACTCGTTATTGAATGTCTTAGCATCCATTCCTATTGCGCATATTCCACATGTTTCTTACATACAACGATTAAAGTTATAAACTGTCTCTTTTCAAGTCAATTATATTTTTTGCTATAAAGAGGAACCTAAGGTGAAATCCTGTATAGCATTTGCCATATTTTTAAGTAGTAATTATTTAAATTAAAAAAAATATTTTATTCTTCCAATCCTGTTCATCTAAACATGCTGTGGAGGAAGTTATTACTATTTAGATACCTTTTCATTTGATATTTTGTTCAAGAAGACTGGCAGTCACCTTTCTTGACTTCACTTTGCTGCATTTGTGGAGCATGGATGAATACTGTTCAATGAATATTTTTGCTACCTTGATTTCCCTCGATATTTTTTTTTAATCCTTTTCAAATCCTTTGCACATGGACTTAACAAAAAGGATGCGTGCTCTTTAAATAGCGTCGATTACCATGAAAAACTTTTTCCGCGAATTATTTTAGGCTCACCACATTATCCAGGTATAACATTACCGCTAATTAGGCGAAGTTCACGTAGGTAGTGGCTCTATTTAATTTAAAAATACGAATATTTTAATGAACATCGGGTGAATTGTTTCGCTGTTACATTAATGTAATCCAAGTTTGTCCCCCACCTGCATCCCCGCGTTTAGATTCCCTGCTTTGCTTTGTTTGCGAGCGCACGCACTGTGTAATATGGTGTATCATATTGCTCTGCAGTTATCAGCTTCCTCACACAAGCCGCCCTCAATACCGGGAAGCACAATATAGCCTTACATTCCGCCCCAAGTTCTCATTCCACACGCCGGCGTCTTGGGTCGGTTGAGCTTGCTCAGGAGGCTTCGCCTCTTGAACTTGCATCTTTAAGGGGATACGTGTCCCTCCCCGTCTCATATCCTTAGTCACTCCAGGGCACTTTCGAGCTTCGCAAAGGACGGACATTAAACGCTCCCAAAGGACACCTTGTGCCGTGTTGCAGAAGCGTAATGTAATCAGGTCTCCGAGACCGTGTCACGAGAAACCTTGTATCCTCATTCAAAGCGAAGCGTGCTTCTTTGTCCCTTTTGTCTACGCTAGCCGTGTACTCGCAACGCTGGAGATAAGACAATGAAAATAGAGAAAAAACAATACTCTCATTTCGAGCTGAAAATTTGTCGCAGTAATCCAGGATCTATTTTCCGGGCGACGTTTCCCTGCGCCATTTTTTTTTAATGACGCTTACCGGAGAAAGCAAAGGAGAAACAGGTCATATTCTCGACAAAGCTCGCTATGTTTTTTTCTTCAAATCATAAAATGAAGGTTCAAGCTCAAAGATAACATCGGTTCTTGGATATATTATTTCAAGGCTACTGGAATTCATTAATTCGTGTCCCGAGACGTATTTAGCCTGAAATTAACGATTTTTGGGAATGGAGCTAATCCCTATCTTTGTTGGTGATAAGCAAACTTTTTTATGACGTTGCTGATTAACTGTTAAAATCCATAAGGAAATAAATTCTTTGAAAATGTTCCCTTGTCATAAAAAGTTTCATTACTATTTGCAATACCTTAAAACTCTATATTATCTTAAAATTTATTTTAGACTAATTGAATATAATCCTTAAGATGAGGCTAAGTTTTGAATTTACATTTTCTGCACTAAACGACCCTAATGAGAGAATAAAATAAAGAGTCGTATAGTTTGAATACGGATCTGCTGATTGACCCAAATTCCCCGTCAAAATTTTTTTTGCTGTAAAAATCCTGCTCACTGATGAATATTTATGCAATTAGTAGCCTACTGATGGATATTTACGACACATTTATATATATTTCGAGCTTTTCCATTGAGAGTGTATTTAAGTCAATGTCAAACGGTGAGGCATTGTGACCAAACCCACGAGTGTGACAACCGGGCCAGGTAACAATTCAGAGACTCTCCTAATTGCTTCCCTAGGATCTTGGAATCGCGTGATCTCAAGAGAATGCTCTCCCCTCGTTACTAGCCACTGAGTGCCACCTGCCCGTGGCTTCTTCGCGTCGATGCCTTTGTCCAAATGACAATTTCAGCAAGGACCAATTAATTCCATATCAGAGTCAAATGATGCTATCTAACTGTAACTCATTTTGTAAATGTTATGACCCATTTCAAGTTACCATACCTTTTCTTCGTTACCAATTTCAAGTATAAATGTGTTGTTTCTCTCTTTATTTTTTTAAATTGGGTTATACTCTTTTTCTACTTCATGAGCAAATGTTATTGACTATTTTGTGTAGGTAAATATTATTTAAATTAGAGATTAATGTACGATGTGTAAAATGAAATATATTATTGATATAATTAACGTCACACTATACATATTCCGTGCGGAAAAAATAAAATGAATCTGGAGTGTATAATAGTAATTGCATGAATTACAAAGCAAATGTGCCGATTCGCTTAATTACAGTGGTCATCACCAGCGGACTCCTTCATCACGGTGATAAGAAAGTAGCTGAATAAATAGCTGTCTAAAGGAAGTATATGCATACATTTTCATTCGGTGATAATTTTGCTTTAAAAGATTTTTTCCTTTGAATAATGCTTCTTATATTAAAGCAATAGTCGAGGGACAAGAAGAAGGGTGGAAAAAGAAGACCATGAGACCAAGAATATTATATATGAGCAGGTGAAGGAGAAAGAGAAGCAATGCGTACGTGAGAAAAATTATTTATCAGTGGAGAGCTGCGTCCTTATTTAACCGTAATTAGTCGTCTAATAACCCAAGCTACAAACCTTTATAGTGTTTGCATATGGTAAGTGCACCTAAACCGTCTGTTGCAATGCTTTCAACGGGAGAGACAAATGTGTATCACTGAAAGCCGACTTAAAATTGATTTCATCTTAAAATGCAAAATAATTTAATGTGGTTGTGATGAACAGAAAATTGAAATTTAAGAAATAAAATTAATATATAATTATTAAGAAGTTGCTAGCTGAGTATTTGAACGTGGACTCTTGTGAGACATATTTCAGAATGTGTTCTTGGGATTCCATTTTATAAGGCCAACTCATCCAAGCTAGAAAATAATTTACATATCTCGTAAGGAAAGGAAACTTTATTTCAACTGTGGACGTGGCAGGAACTCCAGTGCTTAGAAAACATTATTAAGTCAAATTTGAATGTCTTTCCAGTACAGGTGATCAGGTTGATTTTGACATACAATTGTTAAGCGTCATTTTCCTTTAAAGGGGAGAAATGAGGAGAATTTGTACAGAGAACGTAAAATTCATTTATT
The DNA here is from genome assembly GCF_921293095.1 of Ischnura elegans. Lineage (NCBI taxonomy): Eukaryota > Metazoa > Arthropoda > Insecta > Odonata > Coenagrionidae > Ischnura > Ischnura elegans. The sequence goes on from NC_060252.1 coordinate 12,774,798, forward strand.
GCGTCACCATCCAGTTTAACATGATGTATACTATTGTCCATCGTTTGCTCGTAAATGCATTAAGCAGCCAATTAGCGTCAAATTATGATGCTGATTTGCTTCACGTATGGGAAATGAAACGGAACTCATTTCGCTTATGTAGATCATTCAGGTATTATGATTAAACATAAAAATGATGTGGAAGGAAGATAAAATCGAAGAGGCTGCTAATACAGGTTTATGGAGCTAAATTTGTGTACATTTGAGCCTATGTGCCTTGAGGTGATATCAAGTGTCAGTTAATTGGAAATAAGACATGATGTATACTTATGGTAAATGTACTTAATATTGATTGCAGTTGGAATGCACCAATGAATCAAGAATGTTTTGTTAATGACTACAACATATTGCCGATACGTCAACGCCATCTGTGAAACATTTCACCTACTCCATTTCGTTCTATAAATTAAATGCATTTCTGTTCATTACTCAAGCAGTATATTTTGTCAGTATGTTTGGATTGCAATTTAAAATTACAACTTTATACTTTTGCAGTGCCATTTTCTTCAATCGCTAGAGAAACCCCTTCCTAAGTTATCTTCGTTCATTACATACACCGTATATTTTCATTGATAAATTTCATTTTCTTCCGTCGGTTTGTATGCTCTCCTTCTATATTTTATGACAAATTGAAAGCTTTTTATTCGTGTGAATTTATTAAACGAATATTTATGGGTTACATAAATTCACGTGCTTGATAGATTAATCATTTTCGAGGTGAGTAATTCCGACAATATTTCACCTTATATGATGCTGGGTTTGACGTTATAGGTTTTTTATTTCAATAATTGATTGGTAAAATAATATACGATGTTGTTGTTTTAAAAACGTGTTTCATAATAATCATTGATTTGAAAAATGTCTCGAAATCGTAACCTCTAGGTATCCATTTTTTCATTTACAGCAGAAATAAAATTTAAGATATCCCTTGATAAAGAAAGGGCAGCATTGAGCAAAAAAGTGATAGTCGCTCATTGATTAGTTTTGACGATACCAGGCGGGACCTAAAATTCCAAATTATTTATATGCGAAGGTTTACCATTTAGTTTATACGCACTTTAATATGTTTGAAATTCGAGATTGCAAATAATATAATCCCAAGCTGCTAAAATCATCACTTTAGGATCTGAAGATTTCTATTTCATAGCATACACGACAAAAAATTATTTTTCACACTGAGCATTGATGTTCTCTTATCGATGGTTGATGTAACTTTAATGCAGATGCGGAGAGTTGAAGTTCAAAACCTTGACGCAACCCTCACCTGAGCATTTTACAGTTAGATGACTGAGGTGCATCGCTTCCCTGGATATCAATTCCCTCAAATGAGATAATCCCTTCGGGTTGATCCGAGCGTCAAAACCACGCTCTGAGTCGGTATTGGCGGGGAATAACTCGGAAACGGGATATCTGTTCGCCGCCGAGGAAGCGCGTGTTTCAGTCGCACACATCAGAGTGTTCCCCCATGGTCTGCTCAGTCAACCAACCAACCTCCAACATTCACTATTGCTGCCCCTTATAAAAAAGTCTTTTTTTCCGCTGGAGCGTGCCGAAGGCGATAGATTTTCCGTAATCAATCCACTTTACAATAATGGATTGACCCATTGCGACTTTCCCAATCTCTCCATATCGATCGACCTGCGGCAAAAGCCAGTGGCTAAGTTGCTGAGAACGTGCGTTTACGCACGGGTTCCGTGGTGTCTGTGGTCGTGAGTTTGCAGGGGAGAGGGCTGGGGCTGGCGAGGAAGCTCGGCCGGAAGGAAGACATAAAAAGGTGCTCGCACTGAGCTGAGATCGACTACTCCCCATAGCCTTGTTCATAGGGGATTTCTGTCGACTTTCCATTGATAAATCATGTCATTTCATCAATTCCATCATTGATAGAAGGATCATAAGCTTTTTTTTTACTAGCCGATTTAGATAACTATAGCGGTGGCTCAAGAACGATATCTCAGTGCTATTATCTAGACAGAACTGTTCCAGGAGTGCCAATTTGCTTTGTGATGGCATAGGCAAAAAAATAAAAGAAATGGCTGCTGCAAAGGAGAAAGAATCACTTCCCCTCTTCTTGGTGAGAAAATAAAATCATTTTTTGACTTTATCTTGATCCCTAATGAGTAATTAATTGAGAAGGAAGCATTCTGTAATTGAATTATTTACCAGGGTAGTAAAATCAACATTTACCGCTTTCGGTGTATACATGCCCATAGACTGCTGCTGAGTGAAAAGTTTAACTGCTTCGACTTCGCTAATAGATCGAATCTATACCCCAATTGATTCGTGCTCTCTTTTCTGTGCAATTCAGTTAAATCCGACATGTAAATCCAACTATACTCTCAGTTTTTCTTCTCGCGATTGTTGTGAAAATTTGAATGCCATCAATTAGCATTGCCTATCAATTATGAATAAAGGACTTTTGTGGATAATGGTGGATAGTTGCTATTTATTGACGTGTGTTATCATCTCTCTTGTGTTATTGTACATAAACTGTTGTTAAGTTTCGTTCATTAACGATGACGTTATCAATACATTTTATTCATTAACGATGATGGTATATATTGACTTGGAAATCTGTAGCTATTGAGCTTATCTGTGACTATGGGTAACAAAAATTTCATTGCGTGTCACTATAAGCTTCACAGTCCTCTATAGATATTGCAATGACTTTGAAAACTTCCTAGTCTATTTTAGTTGGATTTGGCGGTAATCACGGTTTTGAATGTTATTACTGTATTTAAAAGTTCAAATTTTTCCATGGTGGTTAAAATTAATTGCTAATTGTGAATTGTGCGAAAAAAATGTAACCACAATCGTATCCTGTATATAGGCTACATTCATTCACATTTAAGAATATCCGGTTGCCTATATCAGAATACTCATAAAACCGCTCCTCAAGCCTTTCCTAGCACGCCTAGCTGGTCTTCACTAGCTAAGAGAATCTGTTTTTTAGTTTCATATACTCGTACCTATAAATACTTAAGAACCGAAGATTATTACATAACTTTATCCTTATTAATAATTGAAAAATCTTTAATATTTAATAGCTAGTAGAGACAATCGTGGTTGTTTTCTGCTTTCTATCCCGATTCGCAGAAAGAAAAATTGGGGGTCATCATGTATTTTTAGCCAAGTACGTTCATTAATTAGATGATATGGAGAGAGATGGCTTTTTAGTGCATTGCAGTTGTTAGATAAAGTTGTATATCTGTGGAAAGGCACAGTAATGAAGGTTTAATATAGGAGAATTCAAGGCTGGCTCTCACTCTTCATATTTGAATGCACCGTTTTCTGGTCCGTAACCTCAAATTTCTCATGGCCGTCAGATGTGTTTTTTTTTCGCGCTATATGTGTGGGGATGTTTGGGTCGACGTCATTCCGGAGTTGAAATGTGTATCCCTCGCTGTAGTGGGATAATGGCCTTCATCCCTCCCAACGAATATCTTCAACGGTTTACACTGATGTATGCATAGTACCGGGAGCACGCATGGGAGATCTCCCACACCCCTCCCAATTGCTGCGTACCTTTCTCCCCCACCCCTTGGCATCCCTTAATCCCTCCAGTACACTCTTTTTTGTCCTCATATCTACCTTCATGCTTAACGCCCGCGTGGAGGAGTAACCCTGCTTTTTTACGCATTTTTTTTCTCTCTGTCTTTCCCCTCAGTTTTTTCCCATCCCTTTCTACCCCAGCCTCCCTCCCCAAAGCCCTCCTCATCCCACATACCTTTCACATATTCATTTCACTACGCCCGCATTCGCCATCGAATCGCTTGGGGCTTGGGTTAGGGATCGTCTTGGGAGTCTAAAATGGATTCTCGCCAACCCTCGTCCTCTTTCCCCTTACCGCCTTACTAAGTTCTTCTCCTCATCCTCCCCCATCACCTCCTCTTGGCTTTCTTTATTCGTACATAGCTGGATACACACATTCGTCCATAATATCGTAATCATAAGATTGGTGTACTGCAACCCTCCATTTCTCCCAAGCTAATTACGATCGTATTTTCTCATCCCGAGGCTCTTTTCTCTGTATCCTTCTCGATCTGTACTTGTCCCTTATTTTATTTTGTTGTAATTGCCCACATACAGCGATATTGCCAATTCACAGTGGCCAAGTAATGCGATGCAGTGGCAAATAACAAGCAATATATAATGTATAACGATAAAAAATAAATGAAACGTAACGAGAATCAGATTTAATTAACCGGCAATTTAAATGAAAACATTTGTGTAGGAAGAGGCATTCATTAGTTTTTGAACCTAGGGCCATCGGAAGAAATGATCAGAAAAGAATAGAGGCCTTTATATTCCTCTGGGGACTTTTCATCAAATTTTTTCCTCATCAAATGGTCACCAACATTGGTGTCGTCAGCACCAACACCTTTGGGGGACAAATGGGGTTATATCAAATTTTTTTATCAATTTTTTTTATACTGACTTTTCAAATATTGAGGGGGACGCGTCCCCCATGTCCCCTATGGCAGTGACGCCCGTGGTCACCTCGTAATTGCTGTATGTCAATGCGTGGTCAACCCCACTAGCTTTTCTTTGGCGCATAGTGATACATGCTGTCCTTCCTTCTCCTATTCTTATATGTACCCATTCATGTCTCACTCTATCCTTTCCATTTTGTCTTCAGCATCCTCCTCCAGTACCAAGTTTTGAAGGCCTCGATTTGTTTCTGATAACTTCTTCTTATCGTCCAAGATTCTGAACTACTCAGTGCCCCTACCTACACAATTTTTTTCATGCACATTGCATGATATGATACGAGAAAAACTGTTGCTAATGTTGGGATTTGTTTGAGTTCCTAGGTTTGGTGTAGTATTTAATGGTGTTTGCAATAGGGTTTGTACTTGGAAGGGGTTGACTACCAAAATATAGGGGCGTTTTTGATTCTATGAACTTAAGAGAAGGTATCAATCCACCTCGGAAGATCGTATTTTGTCTTTATAGTGAGTCATTACTCGAATTAAAGCATTTTTTTAATCCAACTCTTAGAATTAAACCTTTCTCCATTGTTATTATCTATCAAAATTACCTCAGACTATCGTGTGGTCAATAACGAATTACCGATATCTTGACAGCTCAAAGTAGCAACCAATCTTTAGTTTTCCTCTCAGTTCCACGACTCTCCAGATGAAAATATCCCCATTTTGCTTCACTCCACTGCGGAAAGATAAGTCCCTTAAAATTACATATGAAACCTGGAGAATCTTTAACACCTAGTAGGTATAAATGCATACCAGTGACTCTCGCTCCTAACTCTGAGCATCGTGTTATTGCCATCAAAAATTTAAATTCGTTTGAGTCTTTTTTATTGTGTCTTTTATATTGTGTAATACCCAACCCGAGGTATTGTGGTAAATAGCTCATCGAGGTATATTAGGAAGAATTTTTTTTATTTATTTAATAAACATCGCTACTTCTACGCAAGTTCTTTGTAGATAAACGAAAAATAAAATAAAGGAAGTGGCTAACTACATAAGAGCAAAGGAAAGGAACAAAATAAAAGTACACAAGTACGAATATCACACTACTTACCGATATCGTGACAGCTCAAGGTAGCAACCCATCTTTTTAGTTTTACCTCAGTTCCTCGACCCCCCGGATAAAAAAAATCCCCTTTCCGTTTCACTCCATTGCGAAACGAGAAGTCTCACAAAATTATTTATGAGACCTGGAGAATTGGGAATTTTTTCGGGGGAGGACGGTCTTGGCCGTGGAGAGAGGTTTTTAGGCCCGCGGGATGCTGAGGTGTCGTCGCAGATGCGTTCCCGTGATCCCCGAACAGCCTCTCCACCCAGACCGATCCCACCTTTCTCATTCCAACCCACCGCGTTAACGGAGTCGTGACTTCCATCTCCTCCCCAAAGGTGGCCATCTTGATTTTCTTTTCCATACTCCGCCAGACGAAGATGTTACGCAATCCCTCGCGGCGTCGACCCGTGGAAAGGGGTCCGTGGAGATTGAAACGGGGTTAAGTTTGTCACCAGAAGGTTTTTCCCGACCTGAGGGAATCCGTTTTCGCTCATCTCCAGATTTTTCATCGGTCTGTCCTAGAGACGCAACTTCTTCCTGACGCTCTTGATAAACTACCTCTGATCTCAACTAGGCATACTCACGTCCGCTTCTGTTTCAATTTTCTTTCTCATCCATCTTATATATTTGTCCAGTTTTCTGCTGTTAATATTTGAATTTTCGCTGCCATATTTTGTTCTTTTCCATGTAATTGTCTTGATGTTACATTTTATTTTTTAATTCGAAAAGGCGTTTTTCTCAGAACCAAGTTTTTCTCAATTTTCAATGCGTTCACTCGTTTGCCTTCTTTCCCGTTCCTCCTTTCCTTTGTCCTCTGCGATCCCGAAAAATGTTTGAACTAAAGGGTACTTAATATTTCTCTACGATTTCTTGGCTTCCGCTTCTTTTTTCTATGATTTGACTTGAGATATTTCCTAGATGTATTTGCTTCGAATTTTGTTGAACAGTATGTAGAAAATGTGAGATATTTTTATTCGGTGAAGGTTATATCATTGTTCCTGATTCTATATATTTCGCCCTCTGTTAATTTCTTGTATTTGCATTTTATTTTTAATTACTTGCCTTACTATTTTCCTGTAAGAACATTCAATCCTAAATTCAACTGTCCTTTCTCCACATTCAGTGATAAACAATCAACCACTGAGCGATTTTAAATTTGCCTGTTCCTTCGTCAGAATGATGTAACTTTTTACAAATGAGATATCTTCAACCACCTTTAGATATACTTGATTCTTTTTTCATATGATTTATATTGGAATATGTGTTCCATTTGTTGATGGTAAACATTTTGGCGAAAATTGTAAAATCTGATCTATCCACATCCTCAGTGCATTAAGAGTTTTAACTTTATTCCCTTGCTGGTACGCGTATTTATTAAACTATTTGAACCAAATACCTTCTAATTTTTATAATGCGATAAGTTATGATGAATAATATATTTCCAATTCTTCGTCTACTGTGCATAATTTTTTGATGTTCTACTGTGATATTTTATTATCTTTATCGTGTTCAATGTCGTATGGGATGCAATTATCAAAAATCAAATAATTTCCGCGTAGTAGAATTATACCAGCACTTATTCCGTGGTTTTATCAATACTTCAACCAGAAATTTAGTAAGGGCATTTCATTTGGTGATAAAAAATGCCATGACGATGAGATATATATACGAGATATTGTGACGCCTGACATCAATCGAAAATACTGTTTTTTTCATTTAAGGCTCCATAAAAATGCCATATTAATATACAGTGTTGCACACAACCTATAGTGATGGCATGAATTTTACGATCTTCCAAGATTCCATCTTCACTCCGGTAATTACATAAGCAAAACTCCAGCATCGCGATAAAGCTCGGGGTTTAATACCGTCTAGGACGTCACAATTTCCGTACGGGGAGGGACGGACAGAAATTTCCTTTTTTATCTCCACCCGAGATCTCTTAAACAGAAATTCGTTACCATACGGGTTGCCCACAGATTTCATACCGGGGTCCCGGAACGCTTGCTGCGTGTTTGACAACACTGTTTACAGAAGCATGGATTAGGTCTTATCGTTTTGGCTTTCGCCACCCGAATAGCCTCTTACGGTTCCTCCTCCTCGTCTCATAATTTCCGTTCCATTCATTGGCTGCCGTTCCTAGGAATAGTGCCTTCGTTGGGAGAGAGAGAAAGGGACGTGTAGTGTGGGAGGAGCATAAGGCGCTCTTGCCAATAAAGGAGACCGGATGTAGAGCGCAAGGGAAAACTCCCCTCCAGGCCAAATGCTCGCTACATATTTCTCTACATCCTCTGGCATCGCGGACTTTCCTCTTCCTCTTCTGCATCCTCTCCGTCCCTCCCGCGGATATTTTCCTTCGTATTTTTCCTTTATTTATTTAATACATAACGCTACTATTACGTAATTGTCTGATGGTAACATTAAAAAGATAATATGTGTGCCAAACTATATAATTGCAAAGTAAAGGATAGAAGAAACGTACGCAAGTACGAAGATCGCATTATACACAAATATGGTTTGTTCAAAATAACCCAAAAATTGCAATTTTCAGTGCTTATTAAAGGACTGCAATAGCAGAAACATCTACTCATTAAAAATATTTACGTTTTGCGGGAATGGTGTTAAAAAAAATTTCAGGCAATCCTTTCTACTCCTTCACACCACTATGACAGAAGGGTTCTTGAAAACAGAGCAATTTCTGCTTCTGGAATTTAATTTTGAAATTCATTATCTTTCTTTCCTTATACTCTTTCGATTCCTGAGAACACGGGTTTTGGTTCACTCACTGCCCGAGTGTCACAAACGCATCGCGTAACCGTGACTATTTTGCAAAACTGAAACTGCCTCTTGTCGTATATGGTGAAGATTTTATCATTGAGTTTCAGGTTCAGTGAAAGTTCAGTGAACTTATACACCATTTAATGAGTAGATTTATATATTTTCTCTGGAGTATTTCCTCACATTGATAAGATTACTTCAGATGCCGGGAGTTGTTTGTGACTTAATCTTGTGGCATTAAATATATTAAAAATACTGCCTTTTGTTATAAATTTTTGTCCTAAAATATTCAAATATTTAACTAAACATCACCCTAATCTTTCCCCACCCGAAAGGATAATGTCCTGTTGTGATATAATACATGTGCGTCACCTAACCTTCAGTGTACATTTTAATCAATCAAATAATTTTTGCCTGGAAATTCTTCTTTATGAATATAGATTTTATTACATTTTTTATTAATTGGTTTTATTATTTTATAATATATTCATTATCTCCTCAAACAATCGCACCCGGCGCTTCACCAGAGAATTTTTTATCGGTAAGCCTGCGATCTTTCATCAATATAGATTTCTGATCTTAGGTTTTTTAATGAATATCTTCGGAAGATCCCCTGAGGATGATCAGCAAGTCGCTGATCGAAACGTCGGGAGACATGGACGAAATCAACCAGTGGAAAACCCGAGAAACTTTTCTTCAATAATAATTTCGTCCTTAATTGATAAAATATCTAACCTAACCTTCCATTGATCTTGCCCCCCCTCAAGGATATTATCTCTATGCGCTAGCGGTGCTTTTCTACGTCTACTTCTTTCTCCGCTCTCCATTACTCTATCGCAGCTTCAACTCCCTGTCCACCATCTTTCATCTCCCAGGCCCCCATCCCTTCAGCGCCCGCACTCACCGTCCCATTTATCAAATCCCTCTCCTCACACGTGTTAACCTCGCCTGGGGTTTCAACCCCCTTCCACCCCTCACAACCCCCACCCTCCTGCCCCTTCTCCTCCGCCTCACCCAACACTTTTTCATTTCCGCTTCCCTTAACCTCATCGGTCGCGGCGGCATCAATTATTCTTCCCCGAGATCGGCGAGAAGGAGACGGCCTTATTCCGGTGGACTTCCTCACCTTCTTTTCGCGCTCGGAGGAAAAAAGTTATATATAACCCCCGATGTGCTCTCTCCTCGACGCCTTAGTCCGCTCGTGCGGCGCGAGTAAAAAGGGCGGTTCTCCATCTTCTTGTCCGGTGTTTGCACTCCGGTCGCGGCGGTTTCCTCGCGACTGTTGTGCAAGACGCTTGAGAGGCTCTTCTCCGAATGCCCTTTTTTTCTAGCGAAGGTGATGCCATTTTCAGGGAGGCGTGATGGGTATTGGAGTCTGCGGCTTGCTAATGTGCAGAATTAAAGGATAAAACTTTAATAACGCCTTGTAATGATGCATACGATGCAAAGAGATTTTTTTTCTAGAATACTCTCTTCTAACTAAAATTACAACCGTGCTTGTTATTCTGCTTCCCAAATAACGGAATTTATTCATTCTTCCAGCTGGTTTATGTTTCTTTGTTTGATTCTGGTCTTAATAAAATTTAGGTATACAAAAGCCATCATGCAGCTTAGAATTTAAAATCGGAGGCAGATATTATTGGCTTATTAAATAAATGGAGATGTGAATTAAATGGCAAAATGCATTAAAATCTGTATTGTTGAATTACCACAAGTTTCACATCCTTTTCTACGTATTCCATATATTTTATTCGAGGTTTTACATTCCCGTTCACCCAATATTCCTCTCGTTCGTCGAAGATTACCTTCATCAGATTGCAATGCATCAGGATAAGGCCTATTAGATACTTTCGTTTTCTTATCAAGGTCACCTCTTCTATTTTTTTGTTTACCTGATTAGTCTTAATATTATTTTTTATGTTGCGAATTTCAGGATATGGAAAAACCATGACGCAGGTAATAATTTACAACTGTAGACAATAACATCCGTTTTATAGATATGTATTTGGAGTGGTGAAATAACAAAATACACTGTTCATTTGAAAAAATGCTGAATGGTATTAATGGATAAAGGGAAGGGCGAGCTTAAGATATATTAGTTCAATGTTGGCCCTATTACGAATCCGCGAGTTTGAAATCATTTATATGCAGTAAAGGTCTAACTAAAAAACCAGTCTTTCCAATTTAATCGAAAAATATTTTTTACAGCCTTTTCCCAAGAGTTAATTTGGTTCCATGGCATATTTTAGTGAGGTTTCCATTTCAGTAAATCGTTTTTTTACCATTTTATAAGTCATGCAGTTTTTTATGCATTAAATATCACCTTGAGGGGCATATGAGCTATTTATCAGTGTTGTCACACTTCTATATTTGTCTGCAATATCTTGCCCATATCTTAATATATTGTTAAGCACCTTCAATTCATCTAAAAGATGCAAAAAGTTTAAACAAAAAATCGTTTTATTTAAATTTCCCGCATAGTCAAAACACCAAGTAAAGACATGAAACGTTGGCACAAATGTGCGGCGGAGATGCAATTTTCCTATGGGAGACAGTGAGGTGTAGCAGAAGCAAAGAGACTGACTCTTCACGTTGAGGAGATAAATCTTCTCGCAAAAAGAATTGGGTCGCTAGAATGTGGAATTGCTATTCTTCCGCAACAACTTCTTGGTGAATTATTTAAAAACTGTGGATGTGCGGGATGGTCTCGTGTTCTTTAATCAAGCCACCCGTTTTGGATTTCACGGAGTTGAAGATATGACCTGCGATTTTTATTCCCTATGCAAATCCTCACCAAGTTTTGTTGCTCTGAGATATGGCGACTGTTTTTTTCTCTTCTGTTCATTTTTAAAGATATTATTTTTAGAGCAAAAATGGAGAAAATGAAGAAAATCTAGGTCAAATATTGACAAAGTACTAAAACTGTAGTATCCTTCCTCATCACTAATTGCGTCTTAAACAAAATTTTTTTATTAATAACGTTAGCGTCTTTTTGGTAGGATTGAGTTTCATTACTTGTATTCCGTAAATTTAACGTCACTTACCCTTAGAAACGTTTTCCAGTGATTATTTCTGTTTAAGATGAAATTGTTTGCAAAATAGCTTATTCTAACTAAAAAATATTATGACACTAGTGAAGGGATATGCCAAATCTACGGATAAAATCTTCAAAATACTGATTTTTAATTTCAAAATGAACAAAGAAAGGGTGATTTATAAGTAATTACGAATGTGATGATGCTACATTGAAATTCTAAACGCTTATGTTAGGTGAACGAAAATGACAATTTAATGCACTCCCAACTTCTCGAAATAATTGCCATCTTATGAACAATATTCACTGGTCATTATCGACGGATGCAACAGCTGGAAGCTGGATTTTTTGTATTATTAACCAAAAACTGTAAGGAGAGTATGCTTTTGATACTGATTTTGCGGCAAAAATTCTTAAAGACGTTTCAATACCACTATATAAGTCTTACCTTATTTCTACAATAAAATAACGATTTTATCTTGAAATATAGTTTGATTTAAGTGAGAAATAATTATGCATCGTGTGTATAAAAATTTATCCCCAAATAGAACTGATGTTAAAAATATTTACCGCCAATGTATTGGAAACTTTTGTCTTGAATAATGTTAGTGGGTATGTTTAGTGTAAGCCGATTAAAAAAAAAGTATGATTTACCCGTGCGGAGCACTAGCGTAGAATTCCACTACCCATACGTCAATGAATAACGTTCATATAAAAATTTGGTGAGAAAAATGGAGAATTCAGTCTCAAAACTCAGCGTGGGGTATTGTCGAAACTGTGGAATAGTTCAACAGATTCAGGTTTCAATTGGTGGAAGTTAGACATATTTTAATGAATGAAAGATTGTCGCTGAAGGCCTTTGACAACATTGCCGCGTATCTCAAATATTGAGGTTTTACGTTGGAGAAAATATTGGAATAAAATATATAATTATATTTGAGATGCAGTTGGCTGTTGAATATTGTCTACTTAATATGCTCTGAAAATTTCATAATGGTAGTGTTGGTACCACTAAAGCAATTAACACGTCAGAAAAGCAGACCGATCTGGCGTGAGTGATGCATCCTCTTAAGCCAAATGGCGCCGTGTTAGGTTGTTGTGAACGAGGGTTATGAGAGGCGCATGAAGCATCGCATTCAGCGGAATTGTAGGAATTTTCCTTGTCACCTTCCTCCGCAGCGTCCCTCCAATGCCACGCCGTCCTGCGGCTTACTACTACCCCGTGCTAAATAACAATCATCCGCGGTGGCGGTCACTCCCATACCATAAGTCATGCACGCGGATGTCTCCGTTCAACAAGGCGACCTGAAGCCGTCACTTTAACGGCCCCCTCCGACCCGCCCCTCGGTCCGCGACGCGCAAATGGAACTAATAACGTCGGAGGGGGGCAAGGGGCGTGTTTGCCTCACCATCGAGGGCAGAGCGTGGTTGTCGTCTGCCCCGAGGTTGCGACAGCGTTGCCGAGGCGTGCATGTAAGAGAGGCAGCCGTTCGTTACCTACTATCCCGTCAATCTTGTATGATTTTTGATTTGTTATTACTTACCCTTGATAAGAGTCTACATTATAAAATAATTGGTGCAAATCCTCATAATTAAGGGAAAAATCAGGTATTAATTGTTTTCATTGGTCATTTATGAGCTATCCTTTCAGTATTGAATTGTTTTTGTCTTACTTGTGGTTATAATATAAGGGCATTCTCAACTATTGTTTTACAAATTCCAATCATTGAGTATTGGAACTTTTCATTGTACTTACTTTCTGTATCGTACATTTTCTGATTTGGTTGTATTTAATTCTTGAAAAATGTCCATATTCTAAAACCAAAGATACAATTCTCTTACGTAAGAGAAAAAATCAAAATAAATGGTCTTTTTACTGGTAATTGTAGGAATTATCGTTTTGATATTAAATGGCTTTTGATCTGAGTGTCATTTATCTCTACAAAATGCGTAGAGTCTTGAATAATTGGCACAAACCCTTATTAAATACTGAAAAAAATCAGCGTATGTTGCCTTAACACTATTATTTGTATATTATATCGCTTCATTATTAAATTATTTTTCATTTATATGCCAATTATCCTAGAAAAATATCTATTTTGTTAAATTATTTGGTACAAATTCTCATATGTAAGGTAAAAATCAATGTAAAGGTCTTTTTACTGGAAATTTTATGGATGACGTTGTCTAAATGAATTCGATATCGTATAAATATCGAATAACTTTTTATTTTGCTATCAGTTATCCTCACGTGTATTTATGCGATTCAGTATGGAACGACGCGACGTTTTTCTTGATGCCGCAGTTTTTGGTATTTTTAATCTGTATAATTTGATGTTAGTCATTACGTTGTTATTCCTTGCATCAATTGATGCCTTTTTTGCGGCGTAATCGTTAGTCCATCATATGCACCAGATAGGAAGATACGCGTCAAAACCAATAACAGTGGAGTGCATACCAAATCGTAGCCCCGTTCACGGTAGCCGTATTTCATATCCAACTGCATTCAGGCACCCTATCTTTGTGATGCACTTTACCTGTTCCTGCGATTGGATCAGACATAATTAGAATTACGTCCTACATTTCTTGGTAATTAACACTGTTGGATAGTACTACTAGATCATCACATTTCCAAAACTGTCTGTGCTTGATTGATAGCATTTTGTACCAGTTAACGATTTTTCAATATTTTTCCACAGTCACGATCTTTAACGGCAGGGTTATACAGCGCTTTCAAGCCTGAGGACCGGATTTCGCAATTTTCCTGACATTGGGACAAAAATATTCTTATTTTCAAGCTGTAATTTTGTAATAAATATTTCAGGTACCTCCTTAACCTAAGTAATGTTCTCTAACAGGTAACGTTCAAAATTGTTTAAATTAGCGGAAACCTAATCGGGGATCTAAAGTATCCTGGTGTGTGATTGTCTCATTTCATTGTTTGTGGCTGCGATTACGATCTTGCATGGAAATAGGCTGATAATCCCTTTCTGGTCTTACACAGAATTCGCTCGAAATTTGATCCTGAGACACTAGGGATGGTTACTAAATGCTCAAGTCACTGAATCACTACGCTTCTTCCCCCTTACCTCATGGTATGTAGCAAGGTATTTTCTGGAGGCGACCGACAGCTGAGGTAATTTGCGTCATGAGGTTAGGGTAGTGAAGGAAGGGTGGATAGAAATCCGGCGTCTTCTTTTCCTTCTCTTAGCGAAATACGCCAAGGGGACCAAGGCTTGGCGTCCTATTTGGCGAACGGAGTTTTGCACTTTAGGCGCACTTCGCTCAAGCAGGGAACGAATGAACTTGACATTTTTCTGCCATCGCGGGGATTTGAACCCATGGTTCAAGCCAACAATCTACCCACCACTCCAACTGGTCTTCTTCTCCTCATTCAGGAAAAATTGAACCAAATTGGCAACGTTGGAAACTGAGTGACGGGATGGCCAGCGCGTGCCAACCAGGCTCGCGCGCCCTTTACACGGGACAGGCGTGTCGCCGGATTGGTCGGCGTGGCATCCCGCGATGGGATGGTGTGGGACGAGAAGCAAGACCGATTGTCACGTGCTTCCCGAGCACTTAATTCATTCGCTTTCGGCGCGACGTGCGTGCTTGCGCTAATCGATGGGCAGTTGTTTCTGCCGACCGTTATGGCCCTTTTCCCGGCATGCAAGTGGGCTGAGGATGAGCGCGGGGCAAGTCCTCGCGATGAAAGGTATATATTGAAAGTTGTGTGTGGGAGTGGCTCAGGACACTTCAAAACAATCTGCGCCACATAATCCCTTTTCATCACACACTCCCTTTTTTTCGCTTCGATCGGCAGTCGGTGTCAGTCTCGCCGCCACATTTCATTCCCATGAGTCGACCTCTCTCGCCCCTCATCGGATATTACCGATTGGCTAGGATTAATAAGTGCTCGCATCGAGTGTGACTTTGACATTAACCCGGCGATTTTTTTATCGCCTCTTTTAGTGGATTCATTCATTCTCTCTCTCTGAAACCTCTGGAAATGGTTTGTGCTGCCATCTTTATCTACCGCTCTGCGCCATTCCTGAAAGGCCTACATAGAGGAGGCACCAGTACGTTCCTTCGAAGTTTCATTATTGTTGCCTCTTTGGGCTCAATTTGTTCGGTTTGCTAAACAGTCCGCAGATCGCTGTCGAGGTGAGAGCGATCCATTCATTCTTAATAATTACTGTATAACACTAACAGTCGTGAGAATTGATATTGAAAAGTTAGGAATTTGATAGATCACGTCGTCGCGAATATATTTTTGGTTCACACGTCTCACTATACCTTATTTCTCCATGAAATTTGAATCGCCCTGGAGACTGGATGATCCTCTGTAGTGACATTCGTGGCCACACCGATTGAAGACAAGTTCTGCATTATTTGAGATTTACTGTATTTATTGAATTTTTATCATTCTATTTTTGGTCCACTACTTTATGAGATGACTTTTGTGCGGCGAATAGCTGTTATTAAGGGCCGAAATTAAAGCGAGCAATTCGGATAATCATTCGTTATTTTTTTTGTGTCATATTTTTTGAACATTATTTTTTTGAGTTTTTGTTCACATTCTCTTGTACATGATCAATTAATAATTTTTTGCAAACTTTTCAAAACACATTTTTCCCCTTCTAAAGGCAAATTGATAGATACTTTGAGTGATACGTTATTTCTTATATGTTAGTAGGTAGCGCAAATAAATTCTTGCTTTTTTTAATGAAAATACAACTAAATTGTGAAAAAATGGTCATAAACGAATCATTCAAAGTATTGTCCACCGCTAGCTACAACTCTTGCTTGTCATTTTGGTAGAGCTCGAATATCGTAACTTCAGTAAAAGTGTGCATCTTTTGAGGCTATCCACGAATCAAGCCGTTTTTTATTTCTTCAAATTAGCGCAACTGCTGGTCAGCCCGACTATGTGGCATCGAACGGGGCGAGTTATGATCGGACTTTGCAGTATCTGGGGAATGTAGCGGATGGGAAAGGACTTCCCATTCGAGCGTTTCGAGGTAGGTTTTAACGGGTCAGGTTTTTTAAGGTCGAGCGTTCTCAATCTGTAAAATCACTTTGTCGAATCATAAGGAACTCAATGTCCTTTATATAGTATAAAACGTCTTGGTGGGTACCTAACTCCTAATGCAAAAGCAAGCATTCTTTACTTCAGACATATTCACGCAGCAATTAGGATATGATGCCATAACAAACTCACCATTGACGTATACCGGTTTGTTTGCCACTTGTCTACTGCTAGAGTCATCCATTAAAAACAGCGGGGACTTAGTTGCGCATCTAATATTTCATATGATACAAGGGGGAGAATGGTGCTTAGGTAGGTAAAATGATAGGATACTTATCGAGGAGTCGAGGGATCAAGTTCAGGATAAAGCCCTCGAGCACCCCCGGGAGAGGCCACCCGACTTAGAATGCTTTTGTACCTATTATGGCTAATAAGTATGGGCTGAGCTCCAATCTGAACAAACCTTCTGGAAACCTGAAAGTGACTGTTCCTGGAGACAGGAAGAATCAGCCTATAAAAACGATGTCTCTCTGGATAAGTGCAGAAATTAGCTTGTTTGCAAGTAAGAGATTGAAGAATTTAATACTTCCAACCAATGGCAAACTCTAGCCTTATCCTTGAGCCTTTGAGACAAGCGGCTGTACAACATTAGTAGCATATGGGCTAAATCCACAGTTATTTGAAATTTCATTGCTTATAATGTAAGTTTTGTCGTCAAAATTTGTTCTTTGACGAATTAATGTGTTAAATATATTATTTTAACTTGCAATATCGTATCATCTGAGAAAATACCTCATTAACAGATATGTACTGTAATGATTTTAACGGTAAATTACGCTGCTTGTAAGCATGATAGCTATTTCTGATGTAAAATGTACTCGGAGTGAGGCATAAATTTGCCCCTAAGGACTACCAGAAACTTCAATTTTTGTAATACTGTAGCGATTCCACATCTTATACTATTCCCCGTCCACTTATTGTTTCTTTTGTTAAAATCATAATTTACTTTTGATCCGAAGTTCAAATAAATTAATAAAGCACGTTGCTCTTGAAGAATCAAGTCAATGACAGTGACAGAAAGAGAAATAAGAATTAATTAAACAAAATGAGCTTTTGAATAAAATGTGGGGTGTTGCAATCGCGCAGAAGTGTATGGGGTGGTTCGTGACTCGTTTAGGTAGCGGGCTCTTTGTGGAACTGTTATTTTGTTCCAAATTTTTTGTTGATGTGAGCTACAGGAATGGATAGAAATCCTAATTTTGAGCGCAGGTTGGATAAGAAGCAAACACGAGGGAAATGAACATATTTTTGTCGAGACCATAAGTATTGTGCTGACTGGAAAAGCGTAAAATAGCTCCAACGTATGCATCTGTACAAAATTTATTCAGTGGCACTGGCAGATTCCTTTCCTGTTTACTTGGATGTATGAAACTCCATGAGACGGCTCCAGGATGTCCCAAATTGGAATGAAAATATTCTTCGCCGTATGATTCTGCGAGGTGACTAAGGTGCCCTGCGGTAGGTCACGCGTCCCGCTTTGCTACCATGGAAACGCCCGGGCGTCTGAAAACATAATTTGCACTGCCTCGCGTAAGTCACAGGTACGGAAGCCGCTCACAGTAACGCCAAATGTATACACTACATTCGGAGAGGCAGGAATCGTCATGGTGCGAAGGCGCGGAAGCTAAAGCAATGTTGTCGTTAAAATAACATTCCGAGGCTGTTGCTTACCCGCTTCAGATGGCGCGCGGGTATCGCAACGCGAGGGAAGCGACGGCGGAATATAATTTGGTTTCCCAGCGCCGTGTTTGCTGTGAGCCTTTTGTCGCCTACGCCCAAATAGTTCTCGTAATCGCATTAACAAAATGCGGTCCGATGCCCGAGCCGGCTCAGGTATTAGACGCGAGTAGGTGGGGATTACAGCAACGCGTTCAATCGATACGGGAAAGTTATCGCGAAATCGATGAGAGGTATGCTTCACACCTACAGCGCACACAATTATGCTCTATTGAGCTGAACTATTATGTAGTTTATTGGTCTTTAAAATTTTCCTCTATTGCGTTATAATTATCTAGATGCATGAAACTGGATCAGTTTATTTCGTCGCTGCTATTTTCACGGAAACAGTGCATGCTTTGATTAAGGCTAGGTGTATTAACCGGTGTTCTCTAGTTTAATTGGGCGCAGTGGGAATTTTATTACCGAAACGAGCTGAATATAAGGCTAACTTAACAAAGGGCATGCTACCGTTGCATTCATTCCATTATAAACATCAGCAGAATATTATCTATAGAAACTTCATGTTCGCAGAATTATTATCAATTATCTTTGAATAATTTAATCGTTCTCTCATACCTAAATGTGGCCACATTATAAGCATATGTTCTCCTTTATTTTAAATGAAATACAATTAATAATTTTTGTACGCTAGCATTTAAGGTGCAGTGGATGTTATTACAAGAATTTCTCGGGAGGTAAAATAATAGTTGCTAAACGTTTTCGTGTATTATTTTCATGTCATCGAATAATCGCGATAAGTATGTTTCAATAATAATTAAAGATTTTTCATTTTCACATTTACCATGTTATGATAGATGGAAAGTAAAATAATTCCGTTTGAAGTTCTGGTGACAAAGGAAATGCATTCTTTTTCATGGACGTATAAGTATCATAAGTTTTGACAATTTTATTCACCTTGTTAATACATGTTTTTTCAACTTCTAAATTAAATTGAGTGCTACAAAGGATTGACATAAATACTGTCACAGTTTTATTCCTACCTTAAGAAATATTAAATTGTTTATAGTATAATGGCAGTATTTCGTTTTAGATATAAGTGAGATTCAAAACGACTAAATTAGCCTTATAGATGAATTGGTGCCATATTTACCGGCGATTGTCCTGAAACTAGTCCTTTAGTGAATCTAAAATTCCCAAAACAATTAGTGCCATTGAGGTACTTATTATCAAAGTTTGCGTAGCAGGGACCTTTTTCCTTAATTTTTATGTTCTTTTCCGAAGTAACTCTTATTTCAGAAAAACGACTTTGAGTTCCAGTAGAAATTAAAATTTTGTTAAATTTACTTACAGCGTATTGAATTAGCATTTGTGCATCATGCATTTTATATTGAGTTTTATTTCTTGTTACGTGTACCATAATGCATTTTTTGGAGCAGTGTGGACTTTATGAGTGGAATAGATAAAGTATAAGAATGATCTTGGGCTCAAAATTTGATGGCATATTGATTTATCATTCCTGTGGGAAATGATGGAAGTAAAAATATTTACGCGCGTGGAAAAACCCGAGATACACCGCACAGAAAGAAAGAGAGGCAGGATGTGTTGGGATTGTGATCCGGGTGGAGAGTGATTGGGTTTGCCGAGAGGAGCCGAATTTTCATGACTAGGTCGAATTTCGGCCGGAGAGCGTGCGTGGGGAGATTGAAATGAAAAAAGAAAGAAACGAGGGGGAAATGAAACAATAAATAAAACGGTTGTGCTTGAGCTTGTGAGAGAGAGGTGGAGAGGATTCGCGAGGACAAAGCATGTGCTATGGATCAAAAAAGCTTCCCAACAAATGGAGTAACACCACAATCGCTATCGTTGAAAATGCAGCTTCGTGTCTGCTGGTCTCGCTGCGACGACGGAGTTTTGACTCAAGAGTCGCACGAGAATGAATGTTCAAAGGTAGATTTATGAAATTCAGGAAGTCGTCTTACCAATATTCGTATTAGATGAAGCCTATCTAGATTTTTTCACCTAAATACTCTCTCTAGCTCACTTAATTTCATTGCTTGATGGGTTTTCGATCATTTTTCTTGCGTAGTATGGCAAACTTTGCCCTATTACGTAAACTTTACGTGGAATCTAAAACATTGTTTTATTGCAAATGAGTAGGATTGCTTTCACACTAATATTTTTTTTAATTTTCGTGTTCTGGGGGGGTTTTATATCTCCCGCATTCCCCCATACTTTCTTGGATATAGGTGAAGCTAATTCTGTGGCACTTTCTACGGTGAGGGGGAACTTGAAAGTGAATAGGCAGGGCTTGTATCATTTGGTGGAGTGTGTGAAGATACTGGATCGGATACGTGCGAGCCTTTTCGGGAGGTCGGGTTACAACTTGGGAGAGCTGTTCGGAGGAGATCGAAGGATTTTTTCACAGCTTGTGTGTGTATGTAGGTGGTTTTTGAGGGTTTTCGGGGAGGGTGAGGAATGGCCCCTCGAGCCTGCGGGACGCAACAACATTTTCGTATTCTAGATGGCGACCAGAGGTGAACAAAAAAAGCAGACACAGCGCGCGAGGAGTGAGTGATTGAGATTGTCTGTGCCGTCATGCGGGGTCGAAAGGGGTAAAAGGCAGGGGCTGCGTGTGTTCGTTTGTGAGTTGGAAGACAACCCCTATATAAGGGTTAGGGGTCGATGGACTGCAGGAGAATTTTTTCGCCTACACACCCGCTCCGAAAAACCCTTCCCCTAGCCAATTTCTCTCTCCTTTTTTACACTTTTTTTATCTCGGAGCGATTTTTTTCGATGAAGCTGAGGGGGTTGTGAGTGGTGGCCGCTTTGAGGGTGTGGGTATACTTCTGTGATGGGGTGGAGGGTTTCAATAAAGGGTTTTGTGCGGTGTTCCACGGTTTCGCAGAATTGGCTCTGTGAGCAGCAAGGGGTTGGTCGTACGTTAAGTTGTGCGGGACTCGTGGAGGTGAAGTCGTGGGCCTTGGATCGGGCAGGCGAGAGTCAACAGCAATATCCTGACGCCGGAACTCGAGCGCCGGTGCCCCGGGAGGTGAAGGGTGCGGGAGTTGGCCTTGTCCCTTCCCAGCGATGGGGTTGTAAGGTAGGCGGGGTAGGAGTGGGGGAGAGATACAGCGACGGGTTGGGGTACTTGAGGCTCAAATGGGAAGACAAATGAGCTCCGCTGCGGAGAATTGCCACAAATGGAGGATTTAGCGAAAGGTTTAAAGATTTAAAAAAATGCATAAAAGTGATCATTCTGGCATGGGTTTAGTGTATCAAAATGGATCGGTGGAAGATATATTGAAATAAACACTAGCGATTTCCCACGATAATTGCATTGCAAATTTTTATTTCGAAATGGAAAATTTTCGCTCAACCACACTTCATTCTTCGGATTTCATTGGTAGATGAGAATTCCAGCCAAAGTGTAATCAAGATAGATTATCACAATGTATCTCGTAAAACACATGCAATTAGTCGTAAAGAAAAGTAATGCATCTAGGATTTACAAAATATGATGAGTCTAATTTTTGATGGATGAAAGATTATGTGGAAAAAATCAATTAGAAGATCAAAAAGATAGCTCAGCACTTCCAATGATTTATTATTATGTTGGCATTTTAACAAGAAATTTTAGCGGACGTTCAACAATTTATAATTAATTTAGAAAGAACATAATTCAAACATTTTTTGATGAATTTCACTGTGATATACACCTGATATTTCACTGCCTTAAAACTCACATGATATTCTCACAGAACGACTTCGTCGAAGATAGCACTCATTTGAATAAAAGGTGGATAAATTTCGTCCGCCAAGGAAATTTCCCGGTAAGCTCCTTCATTACCCTAACAAATCTGCCGCCTAGGGAATCCTTCGACCTCTAGGTTAAGCGGGAGGGATACCCATCGGGATGACCCGGATTTGAATTCAAGAACGCCCAGTCAGGGAATCAGTATTCCATTAACTAGCCCACCACGTCGCCGCCTCTGTTTGCATGCAAAATTCCCAGTCCGATCAGCATGTTGGCAAAAGGATCTTCCAGGATTGAGTGGAACCTTCCGCGACCAAGAATATCACGAGATACCTTGAGAGTAATGTTCCACTCACGGAGACCAAGTTGGCGGACAAATTCTTCAGATATGTCCATAGGTGTGGTCCATTTACAAGGAAACATCAATTTCTCAAATTGGGAAATCGATTGTTGACGACTTCACTTTGTGGAAATTGATTTTAATAAGATACAATCAGCCGTAGTTGTTTTTCTTCACTATTTTATTTGCTCAACCTGTTTATGCGTCTGGTAGTTATTATCAAGAGCTATGAGTTGAGACAGATTTAACGAATAAAATAGTGTAAAATCACTGCGGCTGTTTATATCTCATAACTTGGAAGACTTTTTTTTAGTTGAGATGGGTTTAAGACACAAAAGCTATCAAAACGTGTCTTATTAATTCGGATATAATATATATTTGCACACAAGCAGGATAAAACCCTAAAATAACTAATAAAAATAGACTCACAGAAATACGGGCGCATTTGCGGTGGAGAGTGTTGCCACTCCAAGCACCAGAGTTTTTACCCTCACTATTTAGGGGTTGTTTTGCCCTTGAACACAAAATAGATATCTTAAGAATAAGAGTAAACTAAAAGAAATATCATTTTTTGGAGATCTCGCAAATAATTGATATTTACTCTCACTGAATCAAAACGAATTAAATAATAGAAATTTTATTTCTATTGACTACTATTACTTCCTGTACCAGAAGTGATCAAAATGCGTTTTGAAGCACTCATTGTACCTCTCTTATTGAAATCCTCATACTTACAAATAGC
This sequence comes from Ischnura elegans, assembly GCF_921293095.1. Lineage (NCBI taxonomy): Eukaryota > Metazoa > Arthropoda > Insecta > Odonata > Coenagrionidae > Ischnura > Ischnura elegans. Next base: position 12,797,792 of record NC_060252.1, read on the forward strand.
GTAAATTAAGTTTTTAAGGCTATCTCAAGAAAATAATTTTTTTATTTGCGCGAACTAAATGGAGAGAGGATGCTAAAGTCTCGAGAGAGGGAAGAATTTTAGTTTGGAGAGAAAAAGGATATAAAGATAAAATTAAAGGAAATATGCCTCATTGTGATTTACAGAGAAAAGTTCAGTTAACATTCTTAACGAATATTTGTTTGTGCTTTATGAAAAAAGGGAAAACGATCAATTGTTGGTACCTTTAACCTAAAATTGCCTTTCATTAATCCATTTTGATACATTAACCCATTCTAGAAAGTGCACTCTGTATCTTTATTTTCCAAACCCTTCGCTAAATTTTCCATTTGTGGCATTTCTCCCGAGCGAAGGTCATTTTCCTTGTGAAAAGAGAACGGTCGGGGTGGTTCCCGGCAGAACACTAAATTTTACAGAAACTTGATACGTGGTATCCATGAAGCGTTGCAAAAAAGCTATTGGCTATAAAATTTACTTTGATTATTCACAAGAACATGCTGTTCAAGATAGTTTATGTTAATGTTTTCCTCAGTACGCTGTATATTCTCGAATATACATTTTAGATGAAATCTTTGTCCTTTTGACCAGCATCCGAAGAAGGAAGGGGAAGCTAACTCACAATAATGAAAATACGGCGTCTACTCTATGGAAACAATTTTCCTACAAAATTGTGAGTTGGGATTTTTTATTTGAGATTCTGTAGTTTCCCTTGAGATTACCAACTAAATAGGTCACTTCATTCTGAGGACTTCATTCAGCTATCCCTATTTTTTTCACTTAGTACAGTTGCATAGTTGTGAAGTGGTCATCTCTGTTAATTGAAATGCTGTAAAACCTATTTCATCTCGTTTTTCCACCTCCAAAACTTTTTATTGCGTATTTTCCTAATCCCTTTGATGAAAAATTGGTTCTAGAAAAGTAATTTCGTTCCAAATCACAAAACTACTGTACTTTTTTCTATCTTCTCTTCCCAACACTTTATTCACAGTTAAGACAAAGCTGTTAACTTCTACGCTGTGCTACAGCTTTCATTATCATGAATTTAATAAATTAATATCAAATCAACATCAATATTTTTATATACATTGGAATGAAAATTTTCCTGAAATTTTCAAAATACGTATTTTTATTTATGAGAATTGAGAATGGTATTACTGAGAACTAACTTCTGGAAAGAAACAGCCATGGAGTGGATAGTAGTTGCTTTGAATAATTATATATTAAGTACCTATAAATTTGATTAAAAAACTAGTTCAAATATTATTTAATAGATACACTTCTAAATAATAAAATATAAATGTAATAATAAATTATTTCGTGCCCAAAGTTTTCCTGCTTGACAAAAAAATTCACCCATACGCTTAACTTCTGGCACTTTCTTTTGTCTCTATTCCGTCACTTTTTTCCAGAAGTGGTCGTCATGTTTGGAGAGATCAATTGTTCTGAACGACTATAATCCAAGTTGACTTTTAGAAACTGTTTATTTTAGTAGCATCGTAAGAACGAAGTAAGGGCAATTTTTAGCCATTATAAAATTTTATTTGGAAGGGGTATTTTATTTCGTCGTGGTCAATATAACCTACTCTGGGACTTAACTTAAAACACAGAAGTATTTGTGGTGTGAATAATATAATTTTGTGACCCGTCATCTACTCAAGATGACTGTATAAGTTTTGAAGTAGAAGTTTTTACCATGGTAACTTAAGTATTTACGTCGCTATTAGGTTAAAAAACATATATGTTGCATTTTCAATAATAACCTAGGAAATAATATGCTGTCGAAGTTGTTCCATATTTTTCACCACCTTAGAACTTTCACTATAATCAATTTTTCAACGTTCACCCCTATAATCGTCAACAGGAATGGCTATAACATGAGCGAGTTCTTATTTTCATGACTATAACTTTTTCATAATGTCGTGGTGAACTAAACGAGGGGATACTTCCTAGCGTATTCCGCCGAGCATGGTTCTAAAGGTGAGCCAACACTCAATTTTGGCGTGAGTAATGGGTACACACCTAAACCCTCGCCTTGAAACACAAGCAGCCCGTCCAATTTTCTCGGAGTGATCATTAGAGGCCTTTCGCTCCGGGCCCGCGTTGAGGTCGGGCATCGTCCCGGGAGTTGCGGCCTCTCTCGCCGGCGAGGGGGCGCGACCGCAGCCCTGCACCCGTCACCTCAGGCGGGGGGGGAGGGGGAAGCCGGCAGAGTGCCCCGCCATGCGGGATGCTGGGCAACTGTGAGAGAGAGCGGTGGTCCTTCCTAAAACGCAAGTCCCACCCTCACTAGTAACCGCGGATTCAATTTCGTCGGCTTCACCACTATCCTTCCTCTTTAAACTCATCCGTTTCCGCCGGCTCCATCGCGTCATCTAGCCTTGCAAACACTTGCCTTCAACCCGAGCACCGTTCCGCCTATTAAAATGAAATAACAGATGCACTATTTTGCCATTAATTTAATGCACCCAACGTGTTTTGGCAGAAAGGGCCATTACCTGGCACAGGAAATTATAATATAGAAGAATATAACATGTATACATTTGAGGAGTTGGGGAGGATAAAAAATTTGAATAAATTTATTAATTAGTTAATCACAAACTCTTTTAACTTCCATTTATATTTTCAAATTACTCCGACTGGTATGTCCACTGCTTACAGTCATTGTCAAAGTCTGACTCGGTCGTCAGGTGAGCTCTTTAATTACAGTTTATTAATAGCTTGGTGGCCCCTGGGCGGATTTCGGTTTTGGACAAGGTCTATTTTGTAGAAGTACCGTTACAAGGGGTTTTTGGTTACAATTGCCATTTGCTTGACTCCGCTCAATGTCTATGATTGACTTGGTCCGAAGAGTTACGCCTCCCCTACGAAGTTCCTCAACACTGCCACTTTCTTTTCCACTCGCTGGAGTTTTGATCATTCGGGGATCACATAGTTTTGACCGGGCTGTACAAAGTATACATGTCCACTGGACGGGCGGGGAACAAAGAAAGGAGGAATGCAGTAGGGTAGGAAAGCAAAGAATAATATAAAATAAAGAAGGTTGTGGTGTGATGAGCAGTGTTTGCAGTGGTCATTGTTAGACCTAGGCGGTGATTGTGAACAGAAGAAACGGTAGTCAGTTTAAAATTAAAAAATGGAATCTTAACTACACTTGTGATTAATAAAGCGAATAATTTATTTATAAATACACCAACGGATGAAGTTCGCCATGAAAATATATTTGACTTAGCCGGGATTCGAACCCGGATCTCCCGATTGCCGGTCAGGCGTGCTAACCAGTTACACCACTAAGCCATTTTCTCAAAGTGAACTTCGGGATAGGCTTTACCGAACAAGATGTTGACGTCACAAGTCAAGTTGTTCCGGCAGTGCTTTGAAATTCGTCGTCGCAAACCAGCGATAAATTAAGGATTTTTCACCCCGACAGTGGCTTAGTAAGCACGACCCTCTCCACATGTGGCACAGTGTGGACTTGTGACGTCAACATCTTGTTCGGTAAAACCTATCCCCAAGTTCGCTCTCAAAAAATGGCTTATGTTAGTGGTGGAACTGGTTAACACGCCTGACCGGTAATCGGGAGATCCGGGTTCGAATCCCGGCTAAGTCAAATATTTTTTCATGGCGAACTTCATTCTTTGGTGTATTTAACTTTGCACCCGTTCGCGCGACTGCGTACGAAGTCACTTGTTGGGGCAGTGCTTTTTTATTTATTTATGCTAAAATATGGAATGCCACCATATAAATCATGAAAGTATGCGTTGTATGTTACGATTCGACGAGTTTTATGAAGGGCTGGGGATCAGAATAACAATGAGAAATTGGAAAACTTAGGGGATGCAGAAAACAGGGGTAAAAGGAAGAATCTAGTAATTGCTGTAAAAGGACGACGGGGAAAAAGGAGGCAAACGGGGAGGCCAAGGGGGAAGAATAGCAGGGGGTAGGGAGAGAGACAAGCACGCATGTCATTAGATTGGGAGACCTTGATGAGGGAGATGAGGGGGAAGCACAAATCAAAGTGGAGGAGTAAGAAGGAAATAATAAGCCGATTAAACCACGCCAAGTTAGTCTTCCACAAGGATAACACTGATCACCGCCAGCAACATTAATTTATGGGTAGCGAAATAACCGGTGACGACTTTCGTATGAAGCGTCCTGCTCTATGAAGTGAGACCTGGGCGCATGGAAAATGAGCAATGGAAAGAACATTTGAAGTAGTGCAATGCTACAGAATAATACTGACGGCAAGAGTCATGAAAGGATTTTTGAAAAGGTTAGTGGAAAAACGGTATAATTATATTGCTAAATTAAAGAAGGAAAATGAGAATAGGGCATATACTTACTGTTAGACATGAAAGTTTGGTCAAAACCACCCGGGAAGGTATGTTAAAAGGAAAAAGTCATTAGGGCAGACGTAGACTAGACTTCATGGATGAGATAACCTTTGGTGCTAATCGTAGAAACAAGAGAAAAGATTGGCCTAAGACTGGGTAAAGTGGAAGGCCACCCTAGGATTGTATTCCAAGACGAAATCTCCTCAGATGAATGGCTCTAATGGGGAGCAGTAGCTTTTTCATACTTTGTGAGAGGAGGTACTTGTTGCATCGGTTTCGATTGGAGGCGAGACCGAGACGACCTCAAATCCACCCCCGACTCCAGACTAAGGCGGTGTCTCTTCAAGTGGCCCTCCCCTCCTGCCCCACCCACCTTCCATCCCCCCTTCCCAATCCCTCCTTATCTCTGGGCATTATCCCTCGCTTCTCTCTCTCTCCCTCCTCAATATATCCCTCCTCCACCCAAATCCACCCTCGCCTGAACAAAACCTCCCCCTAATATTCCATCGTCTCCTCCTCCCCCCCGTCGTTATAACCTCACCGTGGGGTCTCTATCCCGAGTCCTTCCTGGAAGAGAGTCTCCCTTCTCCTCCCTCCGTCCTCTTTAAAATCAATTCCAAATCTTCGACGTCTTTCCCTCTTCTCCCAAGACGCTGCTCCGTCCCATCAAACATTTATGCTCCCATTTCCATACCTCACCAAAGCGTAAGTCGTTCCTCGCGCCCGCCCTCAGTAGCCAGAACTCCTTTCTCCGTCTGTTCGTTTAACTCCGCGCTTACTTAAGGCCGTTTTACACGGGGCACATATTTGCAAAATTTGACGTGTATTCAAAGGCGCAGTCGAAATTGCGTCGTGTAAAGCGGTGAATTGTTAGAACATATGCGAGAATGCGGAGACGTGACATAGCAAAATGGCCCCTATTATAATTTCGTCCATGCATTCGCACTATTCCACGCCATTTTTAGAAATTAATGCAATTCTAACCTGCTTAATTCCGTGCCTCGTTCAAAACGGTCTTAAGCTTTTAAATTGAATCTGATTTTCTCCATAAGCTCATGAGAATTCACTCATTCAGGCTATTCTTGATTCCTTAACATTGTAGAATACTATTTTAAAGTAGGAAAAGCAACAAACTTTACTTGCTACAACTTAATCTTTAATCGTAGACTTGTTTCGGTACACGGTATAATTTTCAACACTAAACTTTACGAAACGTCTCCTTCCCAGAACTTGGATGTAAATATCCATCGGGCTTATTGTACTCATACATCTGTGTATGTAATGAAATATATGCATTTATTTTTTTTAGCCAAGACCATAATACGTGTTTTCTTCTGTTCTCTCTTCATTTATCATTTCTAACGGGCCTGGAAATATATTGGGGTTCTAAAAGTATGTTCTCCGTGTTACTTTGAAAAATATCTATTCTCAATTGCTCAAGCAATCTAAAACTAGCACGTAGGGCAATGTGCAAATCCTCTTAGCAATGTGCCTTAGTACACAACTAAGGACGAAAATGGTTGTAAAAATCATTAATAAAGTTTAATCGGTTGCCTATGGTATAAATGTATCTGAGGGACCGTGGTAGCGTTGACAGAATGGCCATTTATCGAAGATTCCTGGGTTCTACTGCTTCGGACACCACAAAGAAAATAATCATCGAAGAGCAAAACCGCCTAGGGAAAGGAACTGGTCTCACCACTCTGTGCGTGAAAAATAAGTCTTTGGCTCAATCAAAGGTGAGATATCCCCTCATCATCCCACCGCTCGAGTGGAGACTGGGATAGTGACTTTAATTTTCCCAGATTTACAAATAAGGATAAATACAATCGTTAAAAGGACAGAAAGCCTCGGATAAATACATATAACATGTAGTGAAGGTTGCGAAAGAAAATAAATACCTTTTTGTGAAAAGAAGAAAGGATAGGAGAGAATCGGTTTGATGTGGTAGTTAAAGTTTTGGCTTGCCACGGTGTGAACATGGGTCCAAATGGTGGTGGTGTATATTTTTTAGAGACTTCCCGATTCTACTTGAGTACATTGTGGAGGACAGCAGGCAGAGTGCAGCCTTCTGTCCGTCGAATGGAATGTTAAGCCGCGGTCCCATTGCCGCCTTTCGTTGAGAGTTGCAAAATGCGGACGCCGGGTTTTTCTCCACTCTCCCCTCCTCAACCTTCCTTGATGACGCAAATGACTTCAGCTGTCGGTCCTCTCCAAATACTATACCATAGCGTGATTAAAGAATTAAGTAAAGGACGGCGCAAAACCAATCTTGGAATTATAAATAAGCAATTGATGATGCTTATAAATGCCTGGTACATTTCACCGATACCAATACAGAATCAACCCAACCCATGTACGTTGCGCCCCGCACCCAAAGCGAACATTCCGCACGGCATATTCTCTCTTCAACCGCCTTTTCCCCTTTCCTCGCATCCGCCTCCCCTCCACACCTCCCCTCGCGACCCACTCCTCGCGTCGATCGATAAGGCCGGCTGGCAGTCGAAATATCCCGCTCCACACATACACCCACATTATCCCGTTCATTCTTCGGGAACGAAAGGCATTGGGGTGGGTGGGAGACAGGTTTCGTTTTTCGCTCGTTTGGGGGCGCGACACCGTCCAAAAACTCGCGCCAGAATACGCTTGCGATTGGCGAACAGACCAGCGGGCGAAGCTGGACGGTAACGATCGCGCATATTGCATTAGAGGATTCTCAAGTCCACAGCTAGATTTGCTGTCGCTCCGCGCGCATTAAAATCAAATATCAAAATCGTCACTCGCGGCGCAACTAATCATTGATATCCACTTTTATTGCGAAAATACACAGCAGTAATACGTAACTGAGCCAATAAATCATAAAAACCACACTTTTAACGCGTGCGAGACGATTCTAAAAAAGACCTCTTTTAACTTCATGCCGAAAGTCACACGAAAGTAGATACTGCTGTCTACCGTCTGTAGAAAAAAGCAAAACACCCAAGTTTGACGGACTCTATCGTCTAAACGAGTTAATCAATTTCAATTAAACAAAAAAGCATGCGAAAGAGATTTTTTTTTCCTTGGATCACTTGCTTAAAAAACATTTCCGCGCCATAGTATTTCCTGTACCTAATTTCTTCTAAAGAAAGTACCCGTTTTTTTGCGCATAAAATTAAGTTGCCTAACTTTGAGAGTGTGGTATTACCGTAATTTTTGTTCCAATAACTTGGAATTTCGATATAAGAAAGCCGGCGCAGCCGAATAAAAAGCGCGCGAAACTGTAACTCTTAACCGATATGCTTCTTGGCCTCCTTGAATGGAGTTCCCTTGGTAGCGATCTTTCCTCGAATTTGTTGCCGTCTTCAGTGTATTCAATTTTGCGGAAGGTGCGCTATGGACTTGCCTAGCCGTTACATCAAATGCGGGAAGTAATCTAACCGAGTAATTGTCATTGGACGCATTCAGCGGGAGCCTTCCCCTGATCTCGCGCTCAACGCGGGAGCGGACCGCTCCGTGGCATATTCCCACGCTCCCTGAATGAAAAAGTCGAGTGGGTGCTCCACACGGGCTTTAGAAACATCTGTTAACACCCCATTGGCAACCTAGAGCTATTATTATAGCATCAGCCTATCAATGACGAGTGTTAAGGCAAGTAGCGGCAAAGAATACGGCTCTGAGAAATTACTGTGCGATCACAATGACAATGAGCTGTTACGTAGCAGTCGGTTTCAGGGGAAATTCCGCAGATGTTGTGGTAGCGTTCTGTGCGCTTGATCCCCCTGAACTTGCCCATTTTCGTGATAATTTCAAATCATGCTTTCCAAATCGTGCCCATTCGGTAGAAGGCGAAATAATACACTTTCTTTGCTAAATTTGTTGGATGTTGAATTAAAAATTCCAATATTTTATACACACTCTAATGGCAATTGAGTGAAGATGGTAGCCAGTTGTATTAAGTGGCAGATTGCTGATGGAAGGTTCCCAGGTTCGTGTCCCAGGTATTCAATCAAAATCCTCAAACCAAAAATCCGTACTTTACGAGGTGGTCAAGAGAAATTGTCTACCCGCCTCCCCTGAATATACGAAATTCACACGCAGTCCTGGGTGAGCTCTTCCCTCACCCATTGAAACCAATCTTTGGGTAAAACCAATGAGTGATTGAATATAAATGCTTGTTTGCTCATGAGATAAATTTTTAACCGTAAACAGAATTATAACTGATGTTGACAAACTGATAATAACTGAGTTAATACCAAAAGAATACGGGCTTAATAGCATTACTTAAACGCAAATATCTCTACGGTCCGCTAAAAGGATTGGAAAAGAGATATGAAATTAAACTCATAATAAATAAATTATCCACATTCTGTGAGCTGCAATGTGTACATTCTGCTTGCGGGGAAGAAAGTAACTGTATGTATAAACTGTTCTCGGGATACCGCGCGGGTAAGATTTTGTAAGAGCGCCGACGTTTCGGGTACGGACTCGCTACCCAAGCCGTGAGAATGGGTAACGAGTCGGTACCCAAAACGTCGCGTCGACGCTCTTACAAAATCTTACCCGCGCAGTATCCCGAGAAGAGTTTATACTTATTGTCCGCCGGGAAAGCGTAAAATCCTACATGAAGTAACTGTAGTTAAAATCTTCCTAACCTGTCCCTCGGCGTCCCAAATCTAATTGGCTCTCGGATCGTACAGTCTTGAAATTTGCTGCCTGTAAACATATGAAACCCGGAGAACATGCCTTCTATGTAAGCCGCACTGCAGGAATATCGTATGGCTCGCGATTTTCTCAGTGATATTCTCATGCTTACATCGTAAATCCCCAAGCATGGAGTCAGGGTAGCGTCAAGTCTCACCCTTTCCTCCCCACCCCCTTTCACCATCCAACACCTTCTCCACCCCCTTCCCCGCACCTCGCCCTCTCTCCTCTTCCCTCTTCAATTCCGTTCGAAACCGACCAATCCCCTGTCTCCCTTTTCTACCTCTGCGAGCTCCATTCAAACCGTCCGCTCCCTCCTTTCCTCATAGCCCTTCTTCTTCTCCCTCACCTGAGTCTTTCTCCCCTTCCCTTCCTATCATCAGTCTTTGCTTTCTGGCGTGAACGAGCTGCCCACGGGAGTGAGGTCGGGCAAAAGGAAGCTTCTTTAAGGAGACGCAACACTCGAGCTCGACCGCTCGTATATTAGTCCTTTTTCATGACGTGGTATTTTCTCCTTTAAAATTTACGTTTACGTATTAGCAATGAAAGACACTTCGTCATTTCCACAATTTATTTAAAAACTACAACCGGCTGCGGCTGTTACGCCATTATCAAGTACATAAAGGCATTAACAAATATAGACATTACTATCAAGAACATGATCTATGCGTTTGATAATGTCTTCATGTACTTGGTATTGGCGTAACAGCCGAAACCGGTTGTCATTTTAAAATAAATTGTGGAAGTAACTATGTGTCTTTCATTGCTGATATAGAGCCCTTCCATAACGAACAAGCTTCAGGTTTCGATTAAATTACGTTTACGTATTGATATTTCGTTGGTGTACAATCTACCTTAGCGAGCACACAGATTTGCAATCATTTTGACCATCATGGTTACATGACAGCCAAATATTTCCAAAGATAGTCAAAAGTCATTCATTTGCTAGTATCATAGTTTGCCACTTTAACCTAGTAATCATCATAAAAACTTTCATCCGTTGAAGTCTTGTAGCAGATTTGATAAGAATAACACCCGGTAGAGGGACTAGAATCAGCTTCAAGAACCCATATTGTTATATTTTTCAATGAGAACGGGTAAATTAATAAAACGTAAAAAATATGATTCAAATTAATTTACTTATGCAAATTTCTGAAACTCTGCTTTGTTATTTAGATAATAACATACGTTTAAATTAACTGATGCATCTCAAAAAGTGATTATCTCTTCATGAATTACAGTTAAATGACCTACTTTTCACATTTTTCTCCAAACATCATGAAGGGAACATTAAGGAGACACATCTCATTTTGTGTTCCATCTTTATCATGTCGAATCACACTTATAAAACTTCGGCTTCATCCTGAAATTCACACCCTTGAGACTGTCGAGCACCTGCTGAAATTTGCCTTTATATTTCAAATATTTAAAAAATTTCCTCTGAAAAATATTAAGGAGAATTTATTTGCGCATGATATTGAAAAATGTTTAACAGGAGATCTCAATATTCTTCAAAAATTTCAAAATGGATAATATCATTGAAAGCAATATTCATAAACAGTGAGTGCATTGGAAACATGTGCCGCTTCCTTGTAATGTTAGTCTCCCTATTGCTTTGAACGGTGAATGTTTGGTAAAAGCTCACCCCATATCATGTGCGCTTGTGCTTTTGAGCCAATGTGTAGCGTAGTGTTCATTCCGGCCGAAATATCTCCGAGGTGGTTTGAAAGGGGCTATATTTATAAATATTTCCCTATGGAATAGCTTTGCATCTCATCTTTTCCAGGCAAAAAACTAGCTTGTACATTCTACGGAAGGCATAAAGAGAGTTATCTGTTATACACTAGCTTTGTAGGTTGTTTTCGAAGTACGAGTATTATATTTTTTTGCATAAGTCGAGAGTTGGAGGAATTAGCACTACTCCTTTTGGCTTTAAATGGGAAATTCATCAGAGTTTCGCAATCTGTCTCAGGCTGTGCCACTGTTGTTTGTGAGCCTAAAAATTCATCCAATACCCGTTGTGCTAATCCACATAACCCCTCTTGCAATGGAAAATCTCATCCATTTAAGTCTTGTAGCAGCTTTGGTGAGAATAATATCCGGTAGAGAGACTAGACTCAGCTTCATGAACCCATATTTTTTTAATTTTCAAATGGGAACGAGTCAATCAATACGAGGTAAAAAGAGAAATGCACCTTTGCAGAAATTCTCTTGCCATTTAAGCCGGGTGAACGGGGATCATAGTGTACCAGTTCCAACGGGAGTGATTCGGAGAGGATTCCATTAAAGCTTGTAGAACGACTCGCTATCTCGAATTGATGTCGTATGTCTTTGCTCTCCAGTTATTCCCAAAATTAATTTACGACGGAAAGTGGTCGAGTGAACGCAGTAACTTGTGCCACGTCTCTTGCAAATGATATTTTATTGGAATTTTTTCCGTCTTTTCCCTTTGACTCAGATTTATTCGAATGCACCCAGAAGGTTTCAGCATCAATTTCGGTATTTTTATGCCTGAGACTGAGATACAAATAAATGAGCTGTTCTCGTTCTGTTAATATTTTCCAGCATAATATTAAATTTCCAAATTCCTCCAAATCCAATGCATCTTAAATATGAGTTGTGTATGTGATGTTTTTCAATTTTTTTTTATAAATTGATATAATACCTTTAGGAAGTTTGTCGTTGTGCATAATGTTGCCACATGTTGCGTACAGTAATGCTTTCATGATGAATGACTAGTAAGAAATATTATTTTGCTTTTATTACTTAATTTTACACACGAAATTTATTTTTAATCCCTATCCACAATAGATTTTGCAAATATTTATAGCCTTATAGGCGCAGTGATCTATGTTGTTAATTGTTCTTTCAAGAAAAAAATGAAATATAAGGCAATTATCGCAATGCGTCTTTGTTATTTCTCTCGAACATGGGCATCTTTGCAAGGAAAATGAAAGTAAGTGTCAGCATTTGAGGCTAAAGCATAACTTAAAGTGTTGTTGTGAGGCTTTTTAAACTTTCTCATATTGAACATATAATTGGAGTGACTCATTAGCATATACCCGTTTGGCCACGATTCACGTAACTATTCTGCCGCACTTCTGACCGGAATACAGCCGTGTTGGGCTCGCGGCGTGCAGGTAATTGCAGGGAACGTGCACTCCATTTTCGCTACGTACGTGCGCTACCGTCAGTCTAAATTTTTGAACCGCACTATCCGCCCATTGCATTTTGTACCCAGAATCCGTGGCAAAAAAGAGACATTTAATTTCTCTCCTGACGCCCATCTCCGTTCACCATTTCTCGACCCTGGAAATTCCCTTTCCATTAACTTTTTCTCATACATATATTTTTTATACCTCTCCGACCGCAATACTTTTCCGTATCTTTCGTTCAACCCCCCCCCCCCCTGGAAGCCTTCTGTTTCGCCCCTAATTAAACTCTTCTTCCTCCCGCGTCCACATTAAAACTCCATCCCTTTATCCAACCCCAATGCCTTTTTATAGGGCATCTCACTTGTGGCATTGCTGGTTTCTTGCTTTGCTCCGCCAAATACTTAATCCTTTTAATTTCTCTCCTGTCCGCAAAAATCTCTGTTCAGCTCCGCCTCTTGGTCTCCTCCCGTTTTATCGATAGTTCTACATTCCATTTCCCACTTTCATCACCCCATATCTCTCGCACTTTTTCTACAATTCATTTCGATGATTATTTTCGGCCAGGAGTTTTTCTCGCATCTCTTACCTCTCCTTACGGTAGACTTTCCCACCTTTTTGCCTCTTATTTGAGCGTTTTTTATACTTTTTTCTTGTTTTTTCATATCCATCCTTGATTTTAGTGTAAACCATTTAACCAAGTCATACCGTAATGCCGTTTTTATATATCTTTTGAATTAAATTCACATTGTAAAAATACTCAATGCGAAGTATTGTATCGAAACTTTTTTTCTGTGTCAAGTATTTTGGTTTTTCACTGTCAGCCTATTTTCATGTAAGTATCATCATTCTTTTAGCGTGCGAGATAACTGCTCTTGAATATTTCATTAAGGTATTTTAGCATTCCAAAAGCCCCAAGTTGAGTAATTTCCTCTCGCTTATGGAAGCGAATTTAATTTATTCCGAGTGATAATGTGTGCCTGCATATCAATATATATTAAAGAAAAATTCAATCTCATAAATTACCGCAGTCATCAGCGCTTTACTCGTATGGCCACCGGCGTTCTTCTTTCATGCACGATCATTATTAACGGGATACTAATGCGCATTATCATGTTCCATTCAGTTCTGGTCGCTCGGAATGTAAAGTACTTGTAATAAAAAAATACAAAACTCATTGTTGATTACCGATTGAGTTAAATAGGTCAAAACTAGTGATATCAGTTCGTTCCAACTTTAAAAATCGCAGGGACAATTTGCAGCTTTAAACTCATTGACCTGGAATTGAATTTCTGCTTATTTCTTTCAAAAATATTTGCTTTAAAACTCCCCAAACAAATGTCGGGTCGTGGAATTTCTTAAATCCGGGTGGGTAGGCATTATCTTTGCTAAACTCTTTCGAGGAAATCGGGATGAAGGAAGTCAAAATCTTTTTCCCGGAGAATTATTAAATTTTCGTGTGAGACGAAAAAAGACTTTAGAGAATGCATAATTCCCGCTCTACCGGTCTATTTTCGAGACGTATTGTTTGTTCAAAACTAACGGTATCACCTAGAAATTTTCATAGGTATATCAGCCTAGGCATGTATATAAAACTGTCCCTTTTACCACTTTCCCAGGTATATAATATCAGGTGTGTGCGTAACTAGGAATATGCTTTGGGGGGACAAGGGGTCCTCCCCCCAGGCAATCATCATCCAGGGGGATCCGGGAAAAATTTTTGGATAGTTACATAACAGGAAACACATTTTATATCATTAATAAATGATCCATAACGTTAAGCCGATGCAGATAATATATGCCAAAACTAGACAGTATTTTTCAATATTCTTTTATTTCTCTGAGGCTTTGGGGGGGGGATGTATCCCCTCATCCCCTCCATATTTACGCCACTTTGTACTATGTCTCATCTTTTTTAATTTAATGCATGTTAGATTTAATAAAGTGTTGGCACAAGTCTACTCTGTAAAACCTGCAGATTTTATGATGATGACTTACGTTTTAAAAGAGTAAATACTATAGAAAGAGGCAAAATACGACGGGTCGATAGGCATTGGTGCCTCCTCTTGAGGATGATATTTCCCATTGCTTGTGAATTTATACTCAGAAGTCCTGAAAAAAATTTTTTTCTCATTAGAACTCGGCCACCTTCTTCTAAAGCTTCCATGTGTCAACTTGTACACTAAGCCGAAATCCGCTCCATTAGTGATTCGATCCAGGTCTAATTGGAGAAAGGTCAAAGCGATTTTGGTAGTATGGTTTTCAGTTTGAAGTGCCCCTTCTAACTGAGAGATCGGTATTATATCCCTTGTTTTCTCATCCAAAAATATCACCAGCGATACGTCTCGCCTACTACAGAGAACTCTGCTGCGTGGGATGAGGTTAAGGACCCAATATTTGGACCCAACCTTGAGGATCCCAGGAAGGAAACAGCATAGAAGGGTTGGTTAGCACCGAATGCGACACGAGCTGCTGGACCTAAGACGGATAAAAGCGAGACGAGGATGAGGTTTGGTTGGTTTGTGAGAGAATGGACGCTCAAAGGAAGTGTGAACAGAACCGTTTGGGTGACCCTCGATAGAAGCGCCCCAGCTTTTAAAGCGGGAAGGGTTGGCGGAAGCTGGGAGGCATGAAAGAAGAGACTGTAGGTGTATACTGATATATATAAAGGGACCCAGTGGCTAGAGCCGGAATTAGGTAGAAGGTGCGGGACGTTTGAGAAGCGATGACAGTGTTTTTTCTGCCTGGGTGGCTATTCATTTGTAGGAATAAAATTCCTTCCGAATTCAATTTCTTTGTAGTGATAGAGCGAAATAACTCAATTATTAATGTTCCACAAAACTTTATTATTCCAACCTTGGGTTTCAACTACTAGATAGCCATTATCAACTACTAGATATCTATTACTGGAAACCCAGGTTCGGGGAAATGAAGTTTTGTGGGACATTAAAAAGTGAATTATTTCATACTATAGATACGTAGTTCCTCCAAGTGAAGCCAGAAAATTTGATAGTGATATTTTGTAGTTACTTTGCTACGATTTTTTCTGCATTTTCTGTAAAACATTAAAGTTCCGCATTTATCTAAAATCCCCAAAACGGTGGAAAGAAGAACTATGTATCAGGTAAAATAATAAACGATTACAGTTAGATGAATTAAATGTGAATCGATTAGCGCAGCGGCCTCTTTACCACTAAGGCCCTTCTATGTTGGGGTATACAAAGCCTGGTATCTGTTATGCTTCTTCGAGCTTAAGTTATGGTTCCGCCGAGGCGAGTGAATAGCCCCTCTTGTTTGATGCTAACGTTAACTACTTTATTCTCTCTCTCCTGTGCAATTATTTTGGTTTCATTATGATTGATTATCATTTTTTATTGATTCTCACATCATTTATTGTCTTCAATCCAACAAAACTGAAGGGAATATCAAGGCTTTTTGCGGATAATTTCCCGATTGCTCCCAACTCTCGACTTTTTCCCGGTTTTCTCGAGTGGGTGACCACCCTGTTTCCTGGGGGATGTCTCAGCTGTGTGGGCGTAAGCTACCTCCATTGAGTCTCCCTCCTCTCTCTGAATGAGAGCAAAACTGAAAGGCAGGAGGAGATGGTTTTGTGTCGAGGTGGCGATGAATAGGGCTTAAAAAGGTGCGGCAGGGGAACGACGCCTTGCCATGCGAGTCGAGGGACAGGATTTCCCGGGAAGCGGGGGTGTCAGAGGCGAGTTTTTTTTTCGGTAGGATGGATGTCGTCCCGGTGTTTTTATATCCTTCTCTTGACGCCCCCTCGGGGGTAGCAATGTGCGTGAGTAGTGGATGTGAGTAGACCCCTGCGAAACGGGATCCGTACTCGGCCACAATCAGTCGTCTGCCAGTGCCCATTCCACGATTTTGACGGAGAAATGGGCGGAGAGGCCGCCCTCTGGTGTAGTAATCGCAAACGTGCGGTCGAGTACGACTTCGATCGACGACGAATCGTCAAGAGGAGTCATACTTGCCCCGCCGTCCCAGAAAGTGCCTCGCCACGCTGGAATATCTTGATGTTTTTTGTCACTACTAGCCTACTCGGCTGTCTCGAGCGTACTCCGATAACACCATTTCAAGAAAAAATCAGTAAAATTAGTCGTAGTATGGCAGGTAGTTAGTTAAGGGGAAGGGATATGGCTGCGTAAGAAATCGGAGTTAGGAGCTCTGTGCCTTGCATTTGGGTCCGGTGAATAGTTCCAAAGATTTTCGATCATCATATTAGCCGCTTGGGGAAGTGATTCTTTGAAGACGTAGAGGTTGACCTAAAGGTCGCGGAGAATGGGAGTGATGATTCGAAGGCCAATAAACTTTTGTTTTCGGTGATATTGTGGATGAATAAAAGAATTATAGCAGATATTCTGCAATATTTGTAATTCTGCTTGAGTTCTGTATATTTTGGAAACACTTCACCCGCTTATATACGAAGACTATGAGAAGAATGGCTAGAGAAATGTTATACTGTAAATTAGAATGCATGTGTGACGAACGGTAATGAATTCATATATTCCTGCAGAACTAATATTAGTTTTTAAATTATTTTTTTACATTTGAGCGACGCGGATGTTTCCTTAATTTCAAAAATCACTGTTCAGATTTTGCTGCTGTAAGTTGTACAGATTCATATCGTCGGTGTGTTTTGGGTAGTGATAAACATTGATTGCATTCGAATATATGCTAATCTCATGGCGGAAATATCGCTTTAATTATTTTGAACCAAATTTGTTAATCAAATGTCTTGCCTTTCAGGAATATCTTTCATTAATTATTGAATCAAAAGCTAATCATCGAAATACCAGTCGCTGCATAAGCATTTATTTATCGCAATAATTATGACGTAATGAGTTCTTACTGGGATTTGAACCTACAAATTGACTTTTTTAAATTCTAACTCTAATTTTATTCTCACTCTAAAATCTATTTCCTTCGCTGGCACGTAAACAGGTTTCAGCCCGCGCACCCTTGATTTTCCGCTGGCTTGTGTGTAAAATTATCCTTACATTCATTTCACACCATCAGTCATATGTGGCATTTAATTTTTAAGGTACCTTTGTTGCAATTTCAATTAATCACGCAGATCATATTTAAATGTGTAGGAAACCCACTCTCATATTTCGAAACTGAGAATTTTCTTAATTTTGTTCCGAATTCCATTGCAGAAAATCTGACTCAACTCGGATAGAATAAGAATACTCTGCTTCGTGTAATATCGCATAGCCATTATGAAAAAAAACATGAAATGTTATCTTGAATCTCTTATGATCTATGCGGGTTCACGATCATTGTCATTGAAGGATAGAAATGCATTACCTTTTTAGTAAATTATAAATTGTACCAGTTGCAATACGAGCTACCTACAGCATAATATGTCTCATGATGCGTTAAATGTGGGCACCAAATATCGAAAAGACTCTAGAGGTTACATCAAGCGGCAGTGGTGAATTCATAGCGGAAGTCAGGTAATGCCGGTTTTGCACACGTAACGATCTGCGGGCAGTTCAACAGAGTGTGAATTGCTTTGTTTTTACGCCCAATCTATATATTTTTGATTTAATTTATGCGAGAATTATCACGATTCCGATCCTGTTAATACTTGACTAGAAAAATTACTCCACCTTAGTTTTTAGTAAAAGACGGGGTATGACTTTCATCGTCATCAGGGGTCAACATTCATAAGAATAGGTGAAGCTCTTTATACTATACTCTTCTATCTTTTAGCCTTTTCTTATTTCTTATTCTTCCCTTTTACAGCCGTAATAACATGTCCTCTATAAGTCATTCTGGGCCGTCCATTGCTCTTCTTCCCGTAACCTGTCCTTCGGCGATTGTCTTTACGAGGCCTGCATGTCTCGTCATGTGACCAGCAAAATTGTCCCGTCTTCTCCTCGGAGTTTTTAAAAGACTAACATCTTCTCCCACTCTTCTTAGCACTTCCTCATTACTTACTTGGTTGATCAAATTTATCTTCACTAAACTTCGGTGGCATCTCATGGTGGAATAGTATGCAATGAACTAAATGAATCTGCTTAGATACGTGATGGAAAATTCTTTAATTAAACACCTTAAGAGATCTTTTCCGTCGTCATATCGTGAGCATCATCAACAGCTCTCGGCAGAATCGAGCAAAACTTCCTAAGCTCCGCTGCAAACCCGCGGTGAAGCTCTCAAACTTTTTGATGCGATTTACGCTGAGAAAATTGCCGGCACATCCTAGTCTCGAAGAGATCCCGCGCAATGTGGATCCTTTGAGCCGTGAACATACCCATAAACCTAAAGGACCCCGGCTATAGAAGGCACACTGAACGAGGTGAGACGCGGAATCACGCGCGCAGCCCAGTGCGAGCAAAGGAAGTAAAGCCTCGTTCACGGCAACTTAACTTGGCGCAACTTGACTAAAAAAGGCATCAGACTCACTAGGTAAATATTCCACCTATCAATTCTTAAGACCCGATTACATGATACATTAACATGTACGAGTCAAATTATGTTTGCATGAACGATTTTTGTGGACCGGAACGGAACATGTAAATATGTATGAACCAAATTAGAACATGTTCTATTTTCTGTATATGTAGTTACACAAGTTGGACACGGTTACTAGGCACCTATTCGTGTTCATACACACGTTCATACATTTTGATATTAACTCGTAAGGGTGAATGTAGCGTATAAATAGGTCTTTAGAACGTATAGGGTATAACTGAAAAAGATCAGTCCTAAAATGGATGAGATCTTTGAAAATTTTTTAATAGTTTGTACAGCTATCGATAGATATTATTATTGTCCTTAATGCTGTAGGGTGCACGCTATTCTGGAAAAACGGAAAAACCCGGAATTCGGCGTGTGTCCTGGATAAATCGATGCACACATGGTCTGACGGAAAGTAGTAGTAGAAGAATAGAAAAAATCGTGAAATTATTCTGATGCACGCAAAGCAAAATATAAAGTAAAATCATTAAAATAACTGAATATTTATCCTATCTTCAGTGATTTTCTATCTAATGAACAAAATTTGATCGAAAATTCTTATTTTTGGGACTGGATTTCTCTCCGGAAAGCAAAGCAATGCGTGTGCATAATTCAGGATATGTTTACATTGCATCACTGAGTATACCTTGTATTGGCTTCCTCCTGGAGATATTTGGTATTTTCTTCAGCTGATGACCTTTGAAAGCCGAGTTACGCTGCATTATGGCGTAGTAAACCCGTCGCAGCTCTGCTCAAGGGTTCAACTCCATCGTTGCGTCAAGTTAAGTCGTTGTGAATGGAGCTTAAAACTCGGGAGAGACAAGCACGACATTCATTAATCCTTGCATTCATGCCGTTGTAAGAGAGGTGGGTTGGGTCGGACGGTGCCCGCGGGGAGTCCGTGGTGGCGGAGGCAATGAATGGAAATGCCGGGAACGATGGAGGGGACACCGCAATCAAGAATCCAAGGAAGAAGAGCTCCGTGCACACACATATTTGTGGAACGGAAAGAGCCCGAGTGGTACTTGCAGGCGACGAGAATGGAGACTGCGGTGGGCTTGAGGTTGTTAGGGCGGATCCAGCCTCTGGGCGCGAGGGATTCACCACTCTGACCACGGCGCGTATGAATGGACGAGTCGGGGCGGCGACGCGCGGTTGGGTCGTATTGTACGACGTCGCGACATTATGGGTTTAATAATAATAATTATAATAATATTTAATTGCTCTGGGTACAATACCCCTAAGAGCCCAAATTGTACATTAGTGGTGAGCTAAGTACACACATAATACAGTTGATAACTTATTAATTATAAGTAAATTACATATAAACATAAATAAATATCATATTATAGTTACAGCATAGTATTATTCAGTTTCGGTTTATCAAGTTGAATTTAATCAAAACATGAAATCGTAAATATGTCATTTAATAATGTATTTTTAACATAATAATAAATCAATAATTTGATTCTTAAATACATTTTATCATTTTATAATATTTGAATGAATAATAAACCAAAAAATAGTTAAGAAAAAAATAGGAAAACCGTCGGAGGGTTATTAGTAAAAACCGACGGTTCAAAGAAGATGAAAGTTCTTTCGAAATAACTTCAGCGATACTGCTTTCCTTTGTTTTGTCGTATGAGCATGCGGTGTATTTTTATATTTCTTTTAGTTTAGACCGTGGACAAGAGACCGTATTTTTTAATGTTTCCAATAGTTTAGAATAAAAAAATATATTTGTCATTTAATGCTATAATCCGGTGTCCTAAATTTTATTGTCTCGTTTAGTTTACAATAAAAAATAAATCTCTCCAATAATGGTAAAGGAGAACCAGCTACTATAATAAATGGGGTAGATACAACACATTGTATTTTCAAAGTTAAATACCGCTCGAAAAATTGAGAAATTAAACACAACCAACTTCCGCTGGAAGCCATACGTTTATTTCTTAAAATAAGCAGTGAAGGAAGCCGAAATGTTTCATATGTCATGGAGTGATACTTCAGGTTAACGGAAATATTGTTTTTGGAACAGTTAAATGAAATCGTAAAATCGACTTTGCTCACGGTAAATGCTTTTCCACAGATGAGAGGCAACAGTGGAGAAAAAGAGTGGTGGTTTTTGAAATGTGGTGCAACAGAAGAATGATGAAAATCAAATGAATCGTTCGCTTTAGCAATGGGGAAGTTCTAATAATAGTACGAAGAAGCCTCGTGAAAACCTTAATTACAGGAATAACAGCCTAATCGTACACCTCTTGAGACATGATGAAGACAGTGGTCGAGGAAAAACTAGATGGCAAGAACGGATGGTTTGCGAAGACTTCGGATAAAATGTATTTGAAAGAGAAGTACGTAGACGTGATAATATTAGCAGACTGGAGAACTAAGTGGAGAGCTGCGTCAAACCAATCTAAGGATTGTGGACCAGTGATGATAATAATAGAAGGGCATCTCAGACCACTGAGTGTCATCTCAGAGTGGTCGAATTTAAGTTGAATTGTGGTGGGGGAAATTACTTGGGGTTATTTTTGGGGAAGGGTCTTACGTAGGAATCCGTACTTACCGCAGAATACGAGTCCAATGAGGGGATAAAGAGAAGAGGATGCATAAACATTGGAAAGGCAAAGTTTGCTTACTGGGGGAAAAGAGATGGGGAATTGATGGGGGCAGTTGGAGAGAGGGTAAGGGTAAGTTGCCGCTGGCGATGATGTCTGGAGACTGACTAAGGGGAGACTGACGACGCCTGGAAGTTGTGAAAAGGAAGGATAATCAGTAATTATGGGCTCGCGAAAAATAAGAGTCTCGTAGGGAAAAAGTTGGCCGTGCATTAATATATTGCTGGGACAAATTGAACGAAAAAATTTGCGATTAGTAATGAAATTAGTTATACTGTGAAATGAATTCAAGTACTAGGTATAAACCCATTAGTGCCCGTAGGCAATTTTAGTTGTCATGCAACATTTTGTCTCAAACAGTGTTTACTAAGTAAGTAATTAATATGATTCATCGCGTGTGCTTTCACTAGACCCAGCATTGCTCGTTACTCGCCAGTTATATTTGGTTTCTGGTCGGATCACTGTAGCCTCTCCCGGTGTTCAGCCGACGGCTGGTGAAAATCTTCTTCATTACGTAAGTTGAAGTAAGTTCTCACTAATATTTATTTCCCAACTTATGGTGAACGCTTTAATGAATTATTATCCAAAATATTACATATTTACATATATATATTATAAACTTAAAAAGCGCCAAGTCTCCCATGCCGCCCAGCAAGGTGGTAAATAGGAAATAACGGCCACCTCGACGCTTAATTGCAGCAATGCTCCACACTTCAGCCACTATTATCATGTTTTTGCTGCGCCTATCGAGTTTTTCCTCGGCCATTATCTAACTTCGCTGAAATTTTCCAGACCGATATGAACCCTGGCCCTGCTTAAGTCAAACTTTTCCCCTGCATCCTTCACTGATCCTTTTATCCTTCACTAATCGTAATATAAATTCTTAATTTTCCCCGATAAATTATCCCCGCTTTATCTAAATTTTATTTTGCTCACCCTGACATCCTCTTCCTTTCATCTACCATGGAGATTGTTACGGGATCTGAGGGTATGATGGCGGCGTGTTCTTTGAGATATTTTTTTCCAGTCTCCGTAAAGACGAAGAGAATGGAAAGGCGGCAGCGACCGGTACTAGAAAAAGTGTAGCACCAAAAGGAGTGATAAAAATTGACCCAACACCACTCCAGTATTCCCCGCTGCGCTCCATAAAGGATTACAAGGGTGTTCCCGCTATGCGTTCGCATCGGCCCGGCGGCCGCCGACGATCCACGGGCATCCTACCGGAGGTCCTCCGGGGGAAAGAGAAGAAAAGACCGGCCAAGGCGAATGGCAAAAAAAAGAAACACGCGAAGTGAAAAATCGCTTCGCAGAAGAATGCTCGGCGCGTGCGAGGAATTCCGCGTCTCTCTCCCATTCCCTGCAGCCAGGAACTAAGTGGGTGCACTACTCCTTTTTGCTTCGCGGTCATTCTCTTTCGGAAGAGTTCTCGTCGAAGTTTCTCGAACCCTTAATGAGTACGGAGGGCGTGAAATGGCCGGGCGAATCGGGAGACATTCTATGGATAGGAAGCGCAAGCAACGATTCTTGTTTGGAAAAATGCAATTGCACTTCGCGTGGAGTAATGTACCGGCTTAAATAGATGAGAACAGATACGGGAGGGAATGGTCAGACCAACCAACGGGAAAATCCCCTTCTCAAAAAAAGAGGATATATTAAGTTGAGAATTTTTTCACGGTAAAAAAATAGTCCAAACAAAACAATTCAATTTATAATTCAAATTTAGTATTTTCAGTTCTAATTTCTTGGGAAACATGTCAATACTTATTTGTCTACCATAGGAGCAATCAGTCTTTCAACACTCATTTTAACTAATGCCCCAAAATTTCTTGGGATTAAGTACTGCTCAATCGAGACTTCATTATTTTGACTAAAGCGTACACTTATTCTCAATAAACTTGGATGTACGGGACGGTCAGCACAAGTGTATAACGTTTCGAGATAGACACTTGGTGCACTTTTTAAATTTATCTGAGCCCTGAAGGTGATGTTCATCGTCGTTAAATATTTCGTCGGTCGCCCAGGGCCTTTTACCCTCGGGATTCCCGCCTGCCCGATCTAGCCAGTCCGCCCCTGGAACAGATTGAATTCCTTAAGGTGCCTCTTTACGATCTGCAAAAGATACTAATCATCTCTACGCTGCTAACTAAGGTTTATCGCTAAAAATAAAGGTTGGGCGAGAAATTTTCGAGAAGTAAATACATAGAAATAAGAATGAAATTCATAATTTATATTTCCTTTGATTAATGATACAGGAATGAAACAGGCGTAATTATATGTGCATGGAGGATGGGGGGAGCAATGCATTAACCCTTAGTTGCACACTAAGCGGGGATTTTGCCGCATCTTTCGAAAATTCGAAATAGCACGTTTACTGTATATAGATCACTGGTGGCAAACTTTGGCATCCTATTTATGTACTTTTTCCTCGACCAAGAACATTATCGTCTGCAATTCCTTCAGAAAAATTATTCTAAGTATTTATCAAGAAATTCGCATATTCATATGCTTTATTTTTGTTTATAAATGAAAGAGAGAAATATTTAATGTTCTTTTAATTATCAGAAGTTATCCAAATGCGTTAAAATACCCAAAAACTTTTAATGTATATTAGGGAAACCACAAATATTGAAGTGGAGCGAAAAAGTCGCAAGCGTGCACTGGCGCTCTCCTCGCGGGCGCGTGTAGCTAAGGGTTAAATGCAGGGAAAAGCAAGTGACATTCTCTGAACGATTAGCCAGGTAGAAAAACTTCAGGAAAAGATGGAGCAGTAGGAGGAAAAGGGTGGGAGAAAGGTCGAGTATAATGAAGTAAATTTAACACTTGGAAAAGAATAAAGGAAGTGAGG
Source organism: Ischnura elegans (assembly GCF_921293095.1). NCBI lineage: Eukaryota > Metazoa > Arthropoda > Insecta > Odonata > Coenagrionidae > Ischnura > Ischnura elegans. The sequence continues at coordinate 12,821,928 of NC_060252.1, forward strand.
AATGAAATGACGACAATACGTTTCAATAGATAGGATTAGTACTTTTAAAACCGAATTTATAGTTTAAAAGTAATAGAAGTAAACTTATATTTAATATTTTCATATGCTGACATACATGTATTCTCTCTCCATAAAGAATTATTTTTAGATAAAATAATTTTTCAAAGGAAGAATAATCCGTTCGCAAATGATAACAGTTATAAATATTTCTTGAGGGAATTTATTTGAGGTTCACACGATAAAAATACTTAGCGCGTGGAAAAAATATTTAAAGTTTGATCTTTCTTGTGAACATTTTTTGTTAAAAAAGTTAATTCAATATTTTTTATGACTATAAATCCAAATAGTAATTCCTCTATTGGATCTCCTTCTGCAAATGTGCGAGGCCAGACAAGGCGGCTAAAAAGTGAGAGATGGATATTAAGTGTACGTACTTATTTTGAGCCAGCGCGGTCATGTATGCACCGTGCATCAGGAAAGTTTTGCCGTCAAAAGAAGCCGTAAAATTCATCCCTTGTAATATGAAACTGTTCAGCGAAAGGTTACTAAAATCGCTACAAGTTACTCCGCCGAGAAGAAAACGTGTCTAGCTTGCATAATGATTTTCATCTTCACCGAGCAGTATATCAAAATCCTGCAGAACTTATAAGGAAATACCACTATCTCCGTTCAATTACATGCCGTGGTTCGATATCGGGGCCTGAAGGGTTAAAATTACTTTTTGATCCATAACTATTGCCTATGAAATCATATTGTACATCCTATCCTACTATCCTGATACATATTCAAGTTACGAATCATAATTTTGTCCAGTACACATAGCCATTTGTACTACAGTGACAGTCTTGGCATTCCATTCGCAAATATGGTAGCAACGTATTTAATCACAAACTATGTATCAATTCCATGTACTTTTATGTGAGTTATTAATATGATTATTTGATGCGGTTCAATAATGTAAGTTGAATTTATAAAAATCTTGCGGTGAAATTGGTGATTAATAAATTTAAATTTTAAAGAAGGAGCTCCACGAATTAGAGCCATGAAGAAAACACCAATTACAGCCAGAATGTATTTGTATTTCCAACTACCGAAAAGACGGCGCATACCGGCGATTACCTCGGGGGCTCCATAAATACCAGGGGATAACTTAATAAAATTAAATATAAAAGATTATTGTTATAAGATAATTAATGAGCCACATATGTACGGCACAAACAACCATGGACCACTTACTCAGACCGGATCCGTTACCTTAACATTGGTGACTTGAAATTTATCCCCCTTAAAGGAGAATACATGATCATTCAGCATCATAGATAATATTTAACTTCGTAGTCTTAAGCGACTTGCATTTTTTCCCAAAACTTACTATCCTGCTGCCTCCCTTTGAGACATACCTATTATAACTCAAATAAAAACACATCTCGCTGCTCTTGATCGTTTTTTTTCTCTTTATTCCAAGAAAAATAGTTTCTTTACAGCCTTGTTATTAATTAACCATGGTGTCCCGTCTGTTACGGTGAAATATTTTAGCAAACTTTCTGATAAGCTAGAACTCTAGCATTATAAAGAATGGTTAATCCCAATGACGATGCGTGTTTTAAATGATTTCAATTCGGTACGATTAATTTTACTCGAACTTCCAGCGAAATGAAATATATAATGGAGATTCGTCACAAAAATTGTCAAAAAATAAATATTTCTGCTACTGGAAGTTGGAAACCGAGAAGCTTGGTATATTCACTTTGGCATATTTACTATCTTATAACTAGCAAATATTGATGAATAACAATTCTTTAGTATTTATAGTTGTATAGTTTTGTACGACAGCATTGCATAGTTTTGAAAATAAACAGGATGGTTTTTATTTTTGACGCCATGCATTTTGGTTTCAGGAAATAAATTTTAATCGATTGCAAATTGACTCGCTTAAAAGAAAACCATTGCCTTGAATAAAACATAAGCCATCTGCTTGTGTTCGAAGAATTTCGTTTCATGATTCTTTTCTCTCATTTTGTAACTCGCTTATTTTTAGCCTGGATATGACTTGAATCTTATGCTTAGGTTCCGATGCACTCCGTTTAATGGCCCGTCACCATGGACACGATCATCGCGTATCCCTTTAGCGCCGTTGTTTAACTCTCGTTCACTGCGAAACTCTCAAAACCAAAATAGCTCTGGGAGGCATTGAGGGATCTGGGATCATGATCCATGAGGTAATCTTTAAGCGTTTAATAGGCAGACCTCTCCTGGCTTACGCATAAGCCTACCCTTACCTGAGTTCAGGCCGTCCACAAATGAAAACCCTTATCTAAGTCTCATGTTTTGTAAGGCTTTGGCGAGGGAGGACGCTTTGTGTCATAAACCGCCATCTATGACGTAAAAAATATTATTCACTAACAAAAAAGTCAGTTTTTCAAAGAGTTGTTTCAGGCTTAATCTAGTAGTTATTCCCAACATGTTGGTAAGTTAAAAATCACTGGTAATTTTCCATGATTACTTAAATTCGTTTCCGCGACCGATTTTAAATTTCATTTTATTTTCAGTTTTAAGATACTCGTAATGCGTATTGTTTGGAACGAATCGTGAATTGAAAGGAAAGTTTTTGTGGAAATTTCGTTGTAACTATTAATTTACTTATAAGTTAGGTTTTCAATTCAGGCATGTAAATTTTCGTTAAACAACACTCTTATGGGGTATCACGCGTGCTCGATCGATTTTCGTGTCGTATTTCCTCTTTCAAACACAGATTATCAATTTAAGAGCAGCGGTATTAGCCACGGTGATGACTTTAAGGAGTCACCCGCAATGTACAAACTGAGCGCGAATTCCACGTAGAAAAAATCATGCCGTATCTTGACCGTAACCCATCGACTCATAAATTTCAATACTTTCCTCTGCCTCAAATTTGTAATGAAAACCCCAATAATTTTTATATTTGAAGTATTGGTACGGATTGACAAAGGTGTACACTATCAAACCCCTAGCATGTGATTATGTTAGTGTTCATGACCAAATCCATTATGTAGACCAATTATTGGCAACGAGCGGGTCCTTAAAGAGAAATTTCGCACGTGCGTAGAGGTGTCGTTGCACGGCAGAGGTCGCCGTCTCACGGTTGGGAGAAACAAGCATTGCTCCGTGACCAATCCCTCGCCGGGAGTGAAAATTCCACTCCTTTGTGTGTCTTGCGTCCCTGCTATTAGCCTGTGGTGCCTATTCTCCTAGCGGAATGTTATAACTATTGGGTCGGTGCGGTGGCCAGAATGCTTGCTTTTCGGCCTCAACGCTTGGGTTCGAATCCCTGAGGAAGCATGCTGGACCGCGTGGAATGTAGGTCCATAAAAATAGACGCCTTAGTCTGCTATAAGGTAAAAGTAAGTTAACTTTTTGAAATGTATTTTCACCTATGTGCATATTATTTAGCAAGCATCGACGTGATAGCAGATGGAGCTCAAGATTTATAATGCTGTTTTCGGCCAACGCATCCAGAAGAGCTTTTCAAAATGAATAATTCTAGATACAATATCACATTCAGGGTATTTTGAAATTTTGACGACAGTTGTATTGACTTAATCTTTACCTAGAAATGATAAAACAACATTTTTCACGAGCAACCCTTGAACTATACATTTTTTTATGGTTAAGGTTATATTTTACTTATAAGTGAGTCACTTTGCAATCAATTTTGAATTATTTTCTGAAATATAAATGAATTATATCTCAAGAAAACTAAATATATCAATTAAAAAAGGGGATAGATTATTTATTGCTAATATTTTACAGTATTAAATTTTCGTGCTTCTATACTTTTTGGTTTCCTTATTTATTTCGCGCTTCAGACAGAAAATGTTTCAATTGCAGCGCTGTCATTATTTATATGTCAATTTTTTGTGCATGTATCCGTATTTAATTTAACTTGAGAACAGTCGGATTGAACTGAAACTATGTAAAATATGCATTTTCATCGGGAAACAATCTCTAGTTAAAATTTCAGAGTTTTAGCATGCTGGGAACTTTGTTTCATCTCGATTATTTTATTATTTTCCATCTCCCTTTTTGCAACGTTTTGCTTAAACAAGTCGTTGTAAAAACGGAGATGGAAATGATATTTTGCATTTTAATCCTTTCTTTTCTCCCAGGGGAAAGATGAAATAAATATCTTTGCTTTGAATAATGAAAGGTGAGTCACCTTCACCGAAGCATCGAGTTTCATCTTGGGCGGTTTGATCGGAAGGCACGGAATGTGGATTCCTGGCTGCTGGAAAGTGAAACCCATTGAAAGCAATTCTCTTTTCTTCCACAATCCCATTTCTTTGCAGAGAGCTTTCTTTTCTGCTGCCTTCTCGAAATTCCTTCCTCCTGCCTCGTTGTCATTATTTTTCTCCTCTACACGAACAATAACACTCTGCCATTCGAAAATGAATAGCACCGTCGGATATTATACAAACTAATTCATTCTCACTCTCCGGAGTGATATTTTCTTTCTGGTGACTTTTTTCAATGCTTTAATTATATTTCACCATCGTTCCCTCTGACTTGTTGCAGCATTTAAGCATTATAATGAAGTCATGTGTCACATGTTGAAAATGTGAGTTTATTATGGCAATGCTTTAATAGTTGCCTCTAAATTTTAAAGCTGGCACAATGCTTTGGGATTGGATTCAGCCGTGATTCCTTCTTTCCACTGTGTAAACATAGAGATTCTTTCAAAGGCATTCCTTTTTTCTATACCCTATATTTGATCCTGTTTACTACTTAGACAAACATTTAAGGAGTCTTGACAAAAATAGATTAAAAGTGAAATGCATAAATGAGCTCTGTATAATTTTGTTTCCTCTGAGAGATAGAAAAATCAAAGAAAGAATTTTTTGCATTTAATTTTTATTATTTCAGAATTAATGATGAATTCAGAGTAAATCTTTATGACTTATGCCTGAAGTGAGAATTTAGCAAAAAGGGGTTGCTAAAATCTTTGATTCTACAGAAAATATCATCAGCATAAACCCATTTTTTACGGTTCTTATCCAAGCTTTCACTAAACAGGTGATAAATGAGAACTTTCTCCGAAAGTTTTTTCGGAATCGGAGCTGGCAGCAGTGAAAACTTCCCCTATTAAATCCTTTGTGGTTCTCATAGTTAGGAATAATAATCCCCGTTTATACCTTTGATCCTGATCGTCACTAATATTATATTCTAGTTAATTGTTTTGCAATCATTGTACATTTTCTGCTTCAGCAATTGTGCCTCACTTATAGAATAAGCATAATTGTATAATAAAATACATATTCCAGAATATTTTATATATTAAAATGAATATGATGATAAACGCTTTTTATGCTCACTAGGTGAAAAATGTGGAGCTGTGAAATATCTTCAGAAAAATCGATTACACGTTTTTGGAAAGTTGATTCCATGGAAAAAATCGATTCATTGATTATTTAATTTAATGAGGCTGCATTTTCCAAATCATATTTTTTAGAAAAACGAATGCTTTTTCTTCAAAACATAACAACTATGGTATGCATGTATACAGAAAAAAATGGAGATCGATATATATTTTCCGGTACATGTCGGCATTCTCTCAGAATATAATATATCTCGTTGAAAATTAAAGAGCATATCCAACTTTTCCTTTACTGTCAATCGTTAATGCATCGTGCCTTAATTGGAAGATGGGAACCATGAAGCCATTCATAAATACCAGGAAACACCCATTCAGGTATTTCCGTGACTGCTCGACGGCGGACATGCCACTATCCTTTACATGCATTAGGTGGAGCGCAGAACGAAGATTCCCTTCCCCCATGATCCTCGCTCATGGGCGCTTTGTGCAGTGGTTCAGGCACATTCCTCTTGGCCGCCTTTTATTCTCCCAGCCCAAAAAGAAACGTCTGAACGCAAAAATTGCGAGCGGAGGAAGTCGATACGATTTTCCCCACCGTGCCTTTTGGTCGACGTACGAACCTGCTCTTCTTTTTTCCATTGCTTTTTGAGTATTCAGTCGTCCGTGTATATAATGCATCTGCCTTTTGCCGAGGAAATCCTTTTGAGAGATGGCGTGAGACTTTTTACAACGATCACGAACTGGGAGTGATTCGGTATTTCATGTTTTCCCTTCTCGGTGATGAACGGTATATCGACGGGTTTTCTTATCTATGCATCTCCTTCGTCTTAGTTCGAGAAAAAAAATGCTTCGCTGTATTTAAATAGCAGAGCCACGTCTTTGAGATGAATAATGCTCGTGCTACATGTGAATTGAAATGGGATATCTTCTTCTCATTAATATTTATGCACCGAGTTTTGAATTTAACCTCATTTCTTATATTTTCTGTGAAAAATTTTGTTTCTTTTCAGTGCTATAATGTTACTATTTTTTCAGTTTTTTTCGTTGCTGTGGTCATCTATCAATTAACGAGTTGTTTGAAAAATATGTTTTCAGTTTTATCGTGGATTGAGCGATATTACATTCTTGTATTTTCTGTATATAATACTAGATGTTGCAGTACTTAAAATATTGTTAAAATTAATGAACATATGTGGAAAATTTGAGATACCCTTATACAATATGTTTTACTGATTCCAATTCTTTTCCATTGCAGGTGAGTGTTTCCCAACCTGAAACTGTTTTCATTAATCGAAGTTTTCGTGGTGAGTAATATAATAATTAGGTAATGCCTGCTACTCTATATATACCTGAGAATACCTTAAAAATTAATGGCATTTTTAACTGTAAGTGGGGTAGAATAGTTGTTTGGAATATTTAAATATCTTATTTTTTCATGCTAGTCTTTCTCTTACTTTATATCTCCCTAGCTCTAACCCGGATTTCCTTGGAATTCGATATTTTTATATTCCTCCAGTAACTTTCTTTGGTTTCGAAGTAGTTAAAAACCATCTTTTAGTATGGGAGTTTATTACCCGATTGATCATGTAAGGTGATATTTCCTTCGTTTTCATAAGCTCAGAATATAATACATTTTTCCGAAAAGTAAATTTTTATCGTCCAACAGTTCTCATTTTACACGGCGTTTACTTGCCACCATAATCGGATTCATTGTATCTGTACGCATCGTAAAGATCATGGCGTGGATTTATTCCATGCTTCAATTATTTAAAATAGGTAGAAAGTTATAGGGACGACACGTAATTCATTTAAAGTTGATAATTTCTGCTCACTTTCTCAATCTCTCTTAGACTATTATTTTACCTTGGCCGTTATTAACTCGTTAATGTTATTTTAAGAAAATGAAAGATGCTCTCTTTAAACCTTGCCATGCATTCTCACTATTAAATTGAGCACGTGCGATGATTTCTTGTATCCAGTCAATTTGTTTCAACGACTCACACTTGCTATGACTAGATTTATTCCGGAAATGTTTCAGTTAATTAGGCACTCTGCTACAATTGACTTGTAACTTTTATCACGGACGCGTTTTTCTTACACCAATACGTTCGCTCGGAAATGGTAAGAAAAAAATTTCAATTAATGTAGATATATTCAAATTTTTCTTCACCGCTAAAATAAGTTTAAGATTCATTCTGCTCGTGTTTTATCAGTGACATAAATAGATGATTCGTCCATTTCATTCCTCTTCTCTATTGCTTTGGATTTCAAACTGCTCCCGGTCTGTTGCATTCGAATTTTTCCCTGTCAAAGTAAAATCAAACCCTATAAAATCCTTAGATATTAAAAATCTAGCACAATGAAATTGGTTTTACTTGCAAACACCAAAATAGTTGTGACAAGATATTTGTTTTGGACAGTTCAAATAAACTTTATCATGATTGATAAAATTGACGTGAAATAATGTTACTATTTAACCACAAACAACTCAAAGCTCGAATGGTATCAGTCAAAATTCGTAGTTCTTTTTCATTAATTTTGTGGAAAATTGCCTTGTTTAGTATTAAGGGACTCCAAATTATTGTGAAATATGATTATAACCTTGAAAATTGTTAATATAACTGATTTTTATTACATTGTCATTGGAGCCTTGAAAATAGAAAAATTAATAACTTAAACGTTGGCCACTATATATTTTTGAGTTTTTCTTTTAGTCTAAATTCCAAGAAGTGGTCTTACTATATAACTAGAGGTCATGAACGATACTCATCATCTTTATTGATATTAGCTTAAGGATTTCACTCTCATTTCCTCCTAGACGACTGAATAGGGTCGTATTTCATAGTGCCACGTAAACCTACCTATTCCATCCATGACTATTCATTATCGTTTTCCAGCGCATAGAATTTACACCGTTCCCTTTTTTTTATTTCTTTCCCCATACAGCGCTGCTAGTGCGTGTCGACTACACGTACCGTTAATCCCTCATCTCGCCACTGAGTCCCTGATCCCATAATTTCCTTCATTTTTACCCTCAAATCCCCACACTCCGCCTTTTCCCCTCCCACCCCACAACCTACCCTGACCCTTTTCCACGCGCGCATACCCCTCAAGTCTCGCTTTCCCACACACGACTCTCTTTCTAGTCACGAGTTTCATGAAAATCCGAAGTTGCGTTGCGGCCTACGAGGTGTCTGTTATGGTGAGGAAGAGCCCTTCCCGCGGGGGGGTGGGGGGCTGGTTGGGAAGGGTGGGGGAAAGGGGTGGGGAAGGGCTTTGAGCTGGGCGGGGAAGAGAGTGTGAGGGAGGGGGAGGGGAAACCCCAAACGCGATAAATTCTCGCTCGTTTAAACATTGATGCAATTCCTTTGGGAACTCCATCTACACCGAGCAAACTCATGCTGCAAGGAGAGGGTGGGGAAGGGTGTAGGGAAGTGGGGTGGGGTGTAGAGGGGTATATGAGGGACGTGAATGATAAAAAAGAGAGGGAGCACGTGATAGAGTGGGAGAGAGAGAGAGAGAAATGAGGGGAAAGAGGGAAAATGGAAAAAATGAGTCAAGGACTTCCCTCTCATTTATTTCGGCGAGTTGGAAGTAAGGGTGGGTGGCAAAAGAATACCGTCCAAGCGTTACGAAAAGTTTGATCGCTGCGTTAGTGTAGCTCCAGATAATTTTTACGAATACCTATTGTTTATTGTGCGGATTATGTATATTCGGGTTCAGTCTGATTCTTTTTGGGCATATAATGTAGTTTACTTAACTCTTCCAATCTGGGGGATCGGATTGGTGTAGTGGGTATTGTGTTGGCTTCCCACTCAGTGGGTCCGTTCTTAAAATCCTGACGGTGGGAGGTATTTTTTCAGAGATATCCCGATCCCCGTTATATTGTTGGGTTGGGTTGATTTATTGATTTTTTTACATGGGGTTAATTTATTGTATTTATTCAAACCGCAAAGTTAGGAAAAATCATGTTTTTCCCGAGTTTCTAAAGTGTTTCAGTAAAGTTCTTAACTCTCTTAAAAGTGCAGCACTCCATCCGTCGGATGAGACGTTAAGCTATGGTCCCCTTTGCGCCTTTTATTTAGAGCAGGCTAATGTCGTCGCCAGGTTTCCCTCCACCGGTCCCTAATATTAAAAATTGCCTCAGCTGCCGTCCGCCTACTTCAAATACAATGCCAAAGGCTACCTGATCTCTCTAAATCTGATGCTGGAAACTTTGAAGTGTAAGTAACTCATTTATTCCAATCGCTTTTTGATCCCATGCATTTAGGTATTAAGTGTATTTTTCCAAAAGCGGTATGTAAGTTATGAAAAATAATATTTTGCCCGAGTTTTTATAGTGTTCCAGCAATTAATTATATACGATATTGAATGAAATTATTTTTTATCAGCCCTTTAAAAATAATTAAGAAATTAAATGACATTTCTAACTTATCCTCCATGTTGTCACTGATGATCCTTTGCTGGAAAATAAATTTATCAACCTGTCATAGTAAAATTGTTGATTTACAATAAAGAATTTCTTCTTATCCAAAAAAAAGGCTTCTTTGTATCACAGATTCAAAATAAGCCACTTATGGTTGCCTTGAATTTTTTTTCAACCTATCCTTCGGAGTTTTAACCTATTCCCTGTAGTAATAGATAACTCTGATACCCGTTAGTGTGTGCGTGTCAGAAATTATTTACGTGTGAAGAAGCCAAGAGCAAAACTCTAAAAACTAATGGTAATAAATTTCGGCATCTATTGCTGAAATTTTGCTTATCAGAAAGCGTGGAAGTGGTTCAGAATATGAGTGTGATGAGTAAAAGGCAAAAATGAGGTTGGTACGCCATTTAAAAATTTCTACTTATTTTCGTTTTGTTTTTTTCTGTGATACTCATTATTATCCCCATAAAATTACTTAGACCACAGTTTTGAAAGAAATACAGTTCTTCAATTTCGTGAACCTTTCTCTAGCTTGCCGCACGCCCTAATGGAGATAGAGTACTCACCCGTTTGGGGACTCGAGAAAAGTTCACGCAACGGGTTCACAGGGCAAGCATAAGATCTTCCGTCACGGTTATACATTCTTGAATCTACCTCGGAGATTTCCGACCTTTTAAGGCTTACTTTCAAACAGTATGTTAAAAATGCGCGGCGGAATACAAAACAGTGGCTAAGAAATAGTGATTATAAGCAATTTACAGTTCCAACGATAAGAAAAATTATTTTTACTCTGTTTCTTAACCCCCAGCCCTTTGACTACCAATATTTAGGTATTGCTATTCACCAAAACTCATGTGTATTTTCATTCCCTTGTGTGAGAAATTTACGCCCCCTTTCTAGTCTAGGTTTAAGGTTTAAGTTTGAAACTTCGCATGTAGGTTCTTCCGGCAAAAGTGCGCTGCAGAGGTAGGTCGCTATTGCGAACTTCTTCGTGAGGTCCTCAGGTGTGCTACACGTCTCCTGCTGGCATGTAGGCAACACTCTCGAGAGTGTTTGTGCGTGAACGCCGGCTGGAGGTGTATAGACGCGTTGTCATGCCTGTTTCCCTGCCTCATCTCCTGCCGCACCCCGCTTGCCAACGTTTTCCCCTGTGTTTTTAGCCCTCGCAGCGCGGACAAAGATGCTCCTCCGCAAGGTTGCTAGGTGGGGGGAGTTCGAGGAACATTTCTGAAGAATTGAAGAAAGGGGGATGCTTCGTAATTCATAAGATGTGCGCGCCGAGCGTCAGGGAAATGCAAGCATGGGGAAAAAGTGGGGAGAGAGAGACCTTCCTTTTCTTCCTTTTGCTCCAGGAGTTTTCGTTCGTCTCCTTTCGAGGCCATGGTAAAAGGGTTTTTTGGAAGAAGGAACCCGCGTTTTCTTTTTTTTTCTTCGCCATCCATTCTTTCGCTTTTTTCTCTCTCCCTATGCCACGTTCTTTCCCCTCCATTACTCCGCGCTGCGTTGCAATAAGATTTAATGCAACCGTCCGAAAACTGCACCGGCGGATTTCTCTCCCACGGATCGGTGGCGTAAATCGCATTTCCTCCGCGGGCGGTTTTTGGGGTGAAGGTATTGGCGAATGGGACTTAATATTTTAAAGGAAGCCATTCGCACATTGTAGAAGTTAGAGCGCATTTTACTCAGGCCTCCGCACTTGTGCTCTGGATACATGGTCTCACTGCGGGCGAAATCAGAAGGATTTCTTGAGAAATACGTTTTAGAGTCGAGTATTTTTTGCTGTGATTCTCCTCCTAGTGGTTTGTATCAGGAAGAGTGCTTGAATAAATTTCTGACCCCGTTACCCTTCAGTATTTCTGACAAATTCCCTTTGCTATCATCATATTTTTCGTTGGTTCCCACTGTAGTTCTCTGCATCCACCAATTTATACTGCATTTATACTAGATACAGTATAAATAACTAGCTGGTGGTCTGTCAAATTAACCTCAATTTATGAATCAAATGCACTGACTGAATTTTATTCTCCGTTTGCTCTTCAAACAAGGGAATATGTACTACAGTTATTTAAAGTACGACCATTGAATGAATTTATTTTAAGAGGCTACCTTTTAATTTATATTAACCCACCTTTAAATTTATAAATTCATAAAAAATGATAGAGTACAGAGAAGGTATTAAATGGAGTTCATCATTTGACTTTAATGTTTGCAGTTTTTCTAATACACTAAGAAAAATGCAGAAATAAAATTTTCTTCTTATGCCATTGTTCACTTTATGTTGTGTAATGTCACTCGACGGAACTTTATCCGATACATTTTCATTATCTTCCTTAATTATGCAGGGTTAATAACACAAGCTTTTCTTTTCATTTTCTTTAAAAAAAGCGCCCCTTATCATTACAACATTTTAGCATCAAAACGTGAATATATTATCCGTTAAACAGTGTAGTAAATATGTAAATAAAAATATATATAAAAAAGCCATCAGAAATAATAGGGTAGTTTCCTTCATCAAAGAAAACGAAAGGCATTGATTGCGAATCGTTACCCAGCATTGGTGAACTCATAATATACAAATTATTTGGTTTTAGAAATCCCAGTTTAGACGAATGTTAATGGTCAATTTTAACCTCAATTGAAAAATTCCAGGTTGGCGCCCATGCGATGCCACTCCAAGTGACGTCACAGGGACCTAGATTCAATTTCTAGATTTAGGGACGAGTAGTCTTACATGTAGGAGTTTTACATCGCCTGAGATTACCAATGCATGCATGTGGCACAGAGCTCAGGGAAACATCTCTTAATAATCACTTATTAAAATTTCCCATAGTCGGAAAGTTTCCTTTGTTTGATAGGGCATTAATAATCCTTATTTAAGCCAATCACTAGCAGGGTACTCTGCTACCTGCTAGCATCCTGCATCATAGCGGCGCTCATAGCCTCGCACCAAGATGGCCTCACTCGGCGGAAGCGGGAAGCAGAATGACGTCGCACGGGCGTTTTGCAGCATTCATACGTAGCTGTCGCGTTTTCTCGAGCATGAAAATTTACACTTTTCATTTAATCGCGAAAAATAGATATCGTCATTTAAAAATCTAAAAAGCGTGAAATACGTACTCAAGGAGTAATAATCTTTCGATTCAGGTAATTAAAAAAACATGAAACCACCCTATTCACGTGGGTAGTCTCTCGGGACGAAACACGTGTAACAAATAGTTGACCCAAATAAGCTCTACGCTCTCTTTCGAGCTCAAAAATTATTCAAGAAACACGTCGGGAGTTGATATTTAACATCTTTTCGGGGAATTATTCATTGCGAATCACTAAGGCATCCGCTTCAGTCTATTTTTCGGAAAAAAAATTCTCTGCCTCCATCAAGCCATTATCAAGAACTCTTTGCACCTCTCATTAATATTCATGTTAATCACCGAAAGGCATTACATATCTCTTAAGGAAAATAGGCTCTTAATTTGATGGTTTCCCCGTGGTATCAGTTTTAATTTCTCAATAACCCTTTTTTAAACGTATTTTTCAAGTGCGAGTCGAAATCCTGGTAGTTTTGGCGTGTATATAAATTCGTAGTACGGGCGTGCACATCCCTTCACAATGGGCTTTTTGTCCTATTCTTTTAATGAAAACATTTTCTAATTGAAATTTTAATCTTGACATCTCTTTTTTTATTTATTGACCCATGCAACACACGGTAGATTAGCATGTAATGAAAGGTGATGAATCAGATGATCAACATTTCCTATCATATTTAGTTACTTGAATCTAAAGATGGTATCATCAGCCAGGCCAGTTCTTCTCGTCGCCATTTCGGTCAGAGTAGATGTAAATACGGCGTGTGTCGCCTTTCGTAATAAATCGGAAACGTAGAGCAAATATCGCAGTCATTCCGGGAATCCGAAATGTACTCAAGGAAACCCGAAAGAGCGCTCCGGATGTCGAAGGGGGTGAGACCATGAAGGATAACGTTTTTCTAAGGCGATTCACCGAGAGGAGAAAGAAACCAGTCGGGCACGAAGAGGGAATTCTATCCATCTCCACTTTCCCTTCCTCCACGAACCCTGGCTCGGATCCTTGTGCGACAGGGCCAATCGAAGACCCTGCATTCCCCTTTCACCATTGTCCCAAACAGTCCCGCCTTCCTCCTTCCCAGATCTTCCCCATCCAGACACTCAATCGATGGCCCTGCACTGCTTCCTTACTAGCAAACATTTCCACGATTCCCTTCCAGCCGATTGCCTCACGGTATCATTTCGGTAGGGGGCGTTGCGGGAGTGGGTGTTTATTCTGAGGAGCGGAGAAAGCGGGAGGGAGGGTTGGGTGGTGGTTTTAAGGGTACAGGGGTCTGAGTGAGGAAACCCTGGAGGAGGGAAAAGGGTACAAAATGTTTGGTAGCTCCGGGAGAACAGTCTGTGGACGGGGCTGTTGTATTTATGTGCGCTGGAGTGAACCCCGGTCGTGTGTATGTATGTGTGTGTCCGTGAGCCTTCCGCGTTGAAAGACTAATTCTAGGTCTGCCATCCACCTCGTTCAAAACCCCACCCTTTTCCGGCCCCATAGCATCCGGGCTCCTTTACACCCTATCGTCCTCCCTCCTCCGTCCGTATGTTCCTCCTCTCTTCTTTCGTCCTTATTTCTCCCTCGTCCTCCTCCACCCAGGCCTTATATTCCACTCTTTCCCCTCCAGTCCTCACAACGGTCTGCAATGCATCGGGAAAAAAACCCGTCCTCGACGAATTGAAGATGTGAAAGCCTTTATTTCTTTCTTTTTTTGGTTTCGGAGGCAAGGCCAAGAATGGGGATTGGTTCGCCGGGATCGGGAATAAAAAGATCCGTGATTTCGCTCTTCAATCTTGTGCACTTGGTGGCCGGGGAAAGTGAAGTGTATTTTCGCTTGATCTCAGTCGGGAATTAATTCGTATATTAGGAAGTTAGTACCATTAGGCGAGATATCCGGAAGGAGAGAGATTGATTGAATGTTATTTCGTGAATTCAAGCATAATGATTTTAATTCCGTGAGTTTTTGGTCAAACGAATATCTCTGAAAATAATTAAAAAATACTACAGGAAATTTTTCTGGCTTGAAATTCTTGATGGCAATAAAATCTCTACTATTTGTGATTTAAAGGGAGCTATAGTTACGTATAGGGAAGAGTTACTGAGGACTGTTAAATTCTTGTAAATACAAGGCAGTTCTACGCTTTGAAAAATACGTTGCGTATTATCGAAATAGTTTTTCATTTCATTTTAGATAACCTCTATGAGTCTGGTTTTTCACTTAGTGAAAGACTATCATCCTTTTATATTTAATATAGCTCACCAAAAATTGAGCCCCCTGAAACATTTTTCTATAATTCCTTTGTGTGATTAGTGGAATTGACCTCCATTTGGAATTAATATAGAATCAAGGGGTAAAATATTTCCACTAAATTATCCGATTAGTTCTAAGACCTTTTTTCTGTGATTCTATCATCGACTATGCTACATTACAATACTCTCCGGTGAAGCAACAATTTTATACGAACAACTTATGACTTGTTTTGGATCTGGAATTAGATATGGCTATTTACAATCGTTGTTAAATTGAGCGGGTATAAGCTCTATTTGAGGCATTGCTGGAGTAATGCTTGGATCTTGAGGTTATGCAGGCATTCCAACGAAGAAGAATCTGAGTGAGAGCCTAAATGTAAATAATTGAAACTAACGGCCTATAAATGTGAACGAAATGGTTAGGAGAACATTCGAAATGGGAGTGAATGCATAGTATACCTACATTTAATTTTTTACTTGAATTGAAATCAATATGAAATTTAAGCGTATCTTCTTTAGGAAATACGAATCCCCTCCTTTTTCCACTGAAATATATTCAAGTATCACTGGAGTAAATAGCCTCTGCAGAGCTATGGAAGTACGTGTTCCATATTTTAATGCTTTTTCTGTACGTCTCAGGACCAATCAATTTGGCTAGTCTTTTTTGCCGTATAATAGTTGTTCATTTAAAACTAAAGCTATCCAGTTGAAAAATAGTCTATTTTCAGAATTTATTTGTATCTCAAATTTGAAACATCTACCTTAACATTCTTTCAGTTGAGAAATTTTTATATTCACGAATTGATGCAGGCAAATTTTGAAAAAGGCCAACTTTGTATGCTCTGAAAATATAAATATGATATAATTAAATAAATGCAGAAATAATAAAATATAATAATTAGTTTGAACAGAGTTATACCTCGCAAAAAAGCCAAAGTATGACCGGTATAGGGACCTCCCACTTGATTGTGGGAACGAACATTTTAAAAGTGTCGTGAAATTCATTCAACTGTAGAAAGCCTAATGGCACTATCACAAATTCTTTCTTTAAAAAATTTCCTCATATTATTCATGGATAAAGATTTGGAATGGATATTAAACTTTCCAACCCTTGCTGTCAGTGAAGTTCTGAGATCATATCCACCAAGAAACTTCACATTTTAATGAAACCATTGAGAATTATTGTGGTTGTGACGTCAAACTTTCGTCATTCCCGCAGTTGGAAACTTTTGTGCCCTTCCTCAATCAGATGTATTATTTCCTGATCCTGACTTCATCCTCATAACACTGATTCTTTAAAATTCCTTTCATAATTTTTCATTTTCCTGCATCACTCATTTTTAATTCAAATTTCTACAGAAGAGGGAATTATTTCGCAAGTTAGGTCTCTTTACTCATTCTCATTTCAAGCAAGTAGATGGTTTTATCTACTCTTAATAAGTGAGCATGGCCTGAAGCAACTATTCTTCACGTTGTTTTTATTGATGTAGGTACTCCCTTCAAATTCAAATCTTATTAAATTCCCCCGTTATTGGTTTATTTATCGTAGCTTATTTGCCGTTTTATCGATAATCTTTGGGAAACAAAAACGCCGTTTCCTAAGGTTTTCTTGGGAACTTCCCGGCTCTCTTCCCAACAGCGTAGTAGCAGAAGTTTCCTTTTTCGGCGGGGAGATAGTTAGACTCTCTCTCTCTCATCATTCTGAAGTATCAATAACCGTTTTTCTAAATTAACTTCCGGCCGAGTTATGAGCCACCCTCCCCAGTAACCCCCATACCAGCCTCCTGTTTTCCCCTTCCCCGCTTCAAAAGACATTTCTCCTTATCATACCGCTTGAAGTTTGGGAGCAAAGTGCGAAATCTTTGGAAGACGCTAATAAAACGTCCTCCCTCCTCACGGCTGATGACTTCTCCCTTCTATACCCCTTTACCAAGTGCAGCTTTACCTCTTCCCAGCTTCCATTACATTAATGCCTCGCGGCCAGTGCAGCGGCCGAGGGTACGAAAAGTTAAGGGCTGATATCTGATTGGGGTACAAGTCTATCATGTGGGACTATCATACTGTTGAGTTGAATTTCAAATTTTGTTTTTATTAAAAACTATTAAAACACGACAGAATGAGGATAAAAATTACCTTAAATAGCAGAAAGTAATTTCACACATGCAGTAGGCCATGCTCGATTATAAATATAAAGGAAAATAACTTTATGAGATGTTACAGTTTTCAAACATAAAATATTGTGAAATATGGACTATGCAGGATCATATGTTACAAAACTAGCATCGCAACATATGAGGCTATGAAGTGTATAAATTTCATTGCAACAAAGATACTTCGAAAGTATTACTTCGAAAGTATTGCTAATATTTAAGAAGAGGAAACAGATTAATACGATTAAGGTCATGCTGAGCGCAAGCAACCTGTCAGCAGGTACCCTCTTGAAATTTTTGTAGCTTTTGAATGATTTACTTTGAGTACAATTATGAGAATTCAACAGAATCACAATTTCCGTCAAATTTAGCTTAGAAACCTTTTTTTTACTGACTCTTTAGAATGCATATGAATCGCCAACTGCAGAAAGGCATCATGTCCAATTCGGACGATTTTCCTTTTTTACTTTAAGTTGTTGCTAGGTGCAAGAGTCAACGTATCCTAATAAAAGGAAACATGTTAGATCGGTGCTATTGGCATGACATGTTTCCTTTTAGTAGGAAACATTGAGTCTTGCACCTTACAACAACTTAAAGTAAAAAAAAGATAAATTGACCAACTTCTTGGGCATGATGCCTTTCTTCAGTTAGCGATTCATATACTTTTTATATCATTCTTAGTCAAGAAAATTCATTTATTATACTCGGACATGTGCCGATGACCACTTGAAATGGAGATTGTAATATTTGAGTGCACAAACCCGTCGTATTATTCGCAATTATATGTCATTATTGTTCATTAGGTGTTATATTAAATAGTCGTTATTTTATATATTGTTAGTTTTATATTAAACGGCTCTTTCTTTTATTGACAGACCAGGTTTTCGGCACCTCCGTGCCATTTTCTTGGAAATGACACTGGTCTTTGGTCGGACCAAGCAAAAAGACACTGAGCTGCGTATCCGAGTCGGACAATATTAAACTAAATTTCGAGTTAAGTATTGAGTTTCTGTTTGAAAACTTGTACAAAGTATCCAATCGATTGTTCACAATCGTTTCCATTTTAAAAAAAAGCTGCGTAGATAACATAGTAACTAATTTAAACTGATCTCTTGCGCGTCCAAGGATCATGTGATTCAGTCTTCTGATCAAAACACTGCTGGTCGCTGTGCACTGCTTACGGAAGTATTTCAAGCCAGGCAAAAGCCCGTGCATGCATGGCCGAATACAACATATTTTGAATAGGAAAATGCGCGAAATTCAATTGAAAGAATGATACTTTTTGAAGTGAAAAAATATCTCGTGGAATCAAATTAATTCACATTCCAATACGATATGTCATTCGAATGTTTTGAGCGGAAAAAAAAAGTTCTATTTAACATTTATTTAAATATAGCGTAATTGTGGAGGCCTTTCGCAAAATGGTCAATTTGTTGGCTTCGCCTGGGGAAAGGGGGTATCATTACGTACAGTTCAGTGTTGATAGGCAGTAGCTGATCTAAACCGTAGATATTTAACGGTTTTAACGGATGCAAGCAAGGAGGAAATCTAGCCTAGTTGAGGGCACTGGTCGGTGGGTGTGATGATGTCTATGGAATATGGCAGGGAAACCTCATTTTCCCCACGGTCCCACTCCTACTCCACCGCTCCAATCCCAAAGACTCAGCCTCCCAACTCCTCCTCCCCTTCCTATCTTCGTGGAGCCCATCTTCCCTCCCCCCCTCCCTCCACCCGCACGTTATTGACTTGAGCCGAAAGAGATGGGGGGGCTCGGTGGGAGGAAAGAGGGGTGGAGGAGCCTGTAGGAGTCGGGGGGCGGGGGGGAGGGTTCTTGGCCGTTTGAGGAAGGGGTAGGTTGGAGAAAGAAGGAAAGAAGATTCCTCCCTCCCCATCCATTTTCATTCCCGTGAACAGGGCCCGGTAGGCACTCAATTTGCAGCAAGAAAGCCCGTGATGCATAAAATTTATCGATTTTTTTGCGTTCAATATTGGAAGTATTACTTGCCACGCACTACCTATATTAACCGACACACTTTTTCATGCAAAAAAGAACTCATCGCTATCCTTGGCTTGGCCTTAACATTTAGTATTTCTTGGAACATTCAGGTGTTTGAGCTATGAAACAAGGTCAACAAAGTTCTTCATTGGCTGAAATGCAGTAGGATACTCATGGTTAAATAAAAAAATCCCCCCCCCCCATGCCCAACCAACAATGCTCAATGCTCCTCCTCATTTAGTTCCCCCCTCCCCCCTCCTCCTTCCCTCACATTATTGTTGGATAAATAAGGCTGGATGTTGTATGCTTTTCTCAGTTAGTCTTGATAATGACGTTGTAACGTTGAAACTAGTAGACTCCAAAATTATAAAGTTGTGGAATAGTACTGTGTTTTTTATTTAACCATGAATATTTCATCGTTCCACCAAGTAACGCCTAAATCTGTTGATTTTATTCGCAGTAGGATACATTTGCCTTTGGCTTCATTTTTATTTATTTTTATTTTATTTATTTCCAACAGCCCCGTAATCATCACATAAAGGCCTTTATAACGGACGATTAACTAATCACAACACTAACATACATGCCTTGGATAGGGACCACCTACCCATTCGGGGTTCGAACCCACGACCTACGGTTTTTCAGGACTTTACCCTACCGCCACCCAGGCCGAGCAATTCATGTGCATGCTTTATTTTTGTAATCTGATCACATCTCCGCCTCCATTTAGGAACTCCGTTGGCTTAATCAACTCAAACTTTAGAAAATAACTTAAGGGAGTTCGCCTTTATTCCATTGTGAAAGATTGAAATTCCATATGCTTATGTCACCTTTTTGCTCTTGGACCGTCCCTTTTGGTCTGCAGGTGATAGTCTAATTCCACCCACTCTAAAAGCTAAATATTTTGAAAATGCATTTACACAGTACATACAAATCGGGTTCCAAGTTACGGAATGCATTCCTTTATCATTATAGAGTGATCCGATTCTGATCTGAGATCAATGAAAGGGCTTAAATAAGTGAATTTCACAACAATAAGACGTAATTTATAATGGAAAGGATTTGGATCAACTTTCGAGTTCGATATATAAACTATATGCAAAATTCGGACAAATAAAACTGAATTCGAGACCAAATACAGATCACAACGTATTAAA
This sequence comes from Ischnura elegans, assembly GCF_921293095.1. Classification (NCBI taxonomy): domain Eukaryota; kingdom Metazoa; phylum Arthropoda; class Insecta; order Odonata; family Coenagrionidae; genus Ischnura; species Ischnura elegans. Next base: position 12,842,326 of record NC_060252.1, read on the forward strand.
ATTAGGTAACTGACCAATGGCCAATCTTGTACAATCTGAAAATCAGTCTTGGATATTTTGCAGGTGTTTGAGGTGTTTATATTTAAAGAATAGCAAATTTGCGGAGCATTATCTAAGTAATGTCCATGTCTTGGACAGTGGTCAAATCAATCAAACTTTCTGTCCACATACCAGAACACCCGTATTTTCATTGCTGATGGATGAGCATAATATACGTTTCCCCTTTAATGAATAATTTAAGTTTATACATGTTAAAGAGAATTTAAATAGCGAAATAACGGCGTAGCATTTTCAAATACTTTATATAATGAACGGAGAATGACGAAAAAAATGCGGCATATTTCCAGCCATATTCATAAATTACACGATATTTCCCGAGCATTCTTCCCTTCCCCGAAATTTCTTGCTATATTATCCCTTTCTCGCTGCTTGCCTTTCTCTTTCTTCGTCCCTCGCACACCATCACTTAGGCTGGACATCCTATACTCCCCATACCGCCCATCCTATTTCCTCCGTAATCAGCTTTTCTGCAGATGTTTTGCTTCGGGCCCGGCCATCCTTTACGATCCTGTTATTGGGCCTCAGACAATATATAGTGTTCCCCACTGCGGTTTTCTCCTTCATATTCCCTCCTCACCCTCTGCGTCCACCTTTACTCTTGAGCAACGTTTTTGCTCGGATTGTTTTATTTTTTTCTCCACCCTGTGCCCGGTCCAAGGCCGCGCGCGTATCGTAGACATTGCTTTTTCTCACGAACCTTTTGATCTTCCGCAGCGCCCCGTCCTTTGTCACTCGCAATCCTTAGTTTTTGGTAAATGTAGGTCTCTTGACGTTTCATTTTTATCCAAGCATTTTCATGATCAAGGGGTGGTGGACATGTATCGCACAATTCCGTGTAAGAGAAAATGTGGACGTTCCCCAAAACATGAGATGACTGCTCCTCCTATCAATCCATCCTTTTTTATTCCATCTTTTCCAGATATATATTATGTAAGCTGTGCAACTATCTCGTTCATATAAAATTGTTTCATACTTGATTTTGTGGAAGTTTGCTATATCCATGATAAAAACACAAACGGTAATTTCCACACTATTTAATTCAACAGTCAACGGCTGAACATGGTTTCAACGCTTTTTGTCATTTTCAAGGCTCAAAGTTACAAGGATTTCCAAACGTTGAAAATGACACAGAGTTTTGAAACCACGGTCGGCCGTTGAGTGTTGAATTAAATAGTTTGCAAATTATCATTTGTGTTTTTATCATGGGTATCTCGTTCATTTCCATGCTTATCACATGAATTGAGTTCTTAGCTGATCTTGGTGAAAAGAGAACATTTGTTTCGGTTTCATTTGTATTTTTATCAAGTTCGTGTCTTTTATTGCGTTATCATCGTTTTTTACTAACAAAAGTGAATGTTATGATCTAAACCCAATCATTCCTTTGATTTTCACGCAAGGAAGTATTAAGTTTTTTCACCTTAACACCACAATTTATAAGTCTTATTGCAAACTTTTAAAAAATTTATGCTTAATGAATTAGAGCATGGTTTCACTACATTTTCAGAGCTATAATTTGTTGAATACTTCAATTCAGTAATTTCTTAATAATAATGAGTCCTTTCACCTGTTCTTCATCTTATTATCTCATGTTATCGTCAATCCTTCGATGGGATATCAGTGCAAATTAGCTAAAAACTCTTAAGGCCTGGTTACACGGTACATTATAATGTACAAGATTCTGTACATTTTTCTGAATGGTTTTCTGAACAGATTCTTGTACATTCACATGGACAAGATCCACGAGTAGATGGTTACACGGTACATTTTTTTGGACATTTTTTCGAATATTTAGGATGTATCACTTATTTCACTTTGTTAACAACCCTATAAATTTACCTATTATTCTGCTCATGGTAGGATCAAATTATAAGGTAGGTGGCTGTTTACGAGAATAAATAATTATTACGATTAAACCACGGGGAAAATAAGGAATGTAACGGGCGGCCGGCCTCTCGTCGCAAGGAGACCCTAACAAGGAACATTAACGAAGTATCTTTCGCCGATATCGTTCGACTTTGGTAGGATAGTAGTGTTCCATAATAAAAGCACATTTTCAAAATTTCTCGGGCTCTTAAGCCTTGTGATATAATAAATAGGACAAATAAATAATGTTCTTTATCCTATTTTCTTATGTTATCGTCAATCCTCCGATGGGATATCAATGCAAATAAGCTAAAAACTCTTCACCGCGATCAGCTTGCCCAGCGCATGAATGCCTCAAGCCAGTAGCGTATCGCCATCACATCTCCACGCGTAAAGATAAAATTCTGCTCGCTAGTTCTATATGAAAAGGGGAGACGTAGCTTATGTGTCCTCTTTTTGGTTTTCGAGGTTGAAAACGGTGAAAATAAAGGAGATCAGGTGGAAAAAAAGGAAGTCAGGACGGGGAAGGAGTGAAAAACGGAAACGGGAATAAAAAAAATCTCTTCAAATAAATAAGTAATGAATGAGGCTTCTTTTTTTTCCTGCCCTTGAGATGGTCTTGCGGTGGAGAGAGGGGTTTCCGTTTTTCCCGTGTCCGTGGCTAATCCAGTCCACCCACGCATTCAAACGCACGGGCACGTAGCGCAGTAGGGTTCGTCCGGAGCGCAAACTCGTCCAGTTTCAATGGTGAATGAGTCTCCTTCAGCATGCACAACCCCTGCCACCCGCCCCGCGCTGAAGAGGCTCCGTTATTTTTTTATCCTCCACGTCCGCTCTGTGCACATAGCATTCTATTTTTGGGGAAAGTGCAAATGAGGAGGAATAACAGGGCTGGGGCAAGAGGGTGCAATAGGGGTGGTGTTTACGTAGCCAGTATAGTGGGTAGGTGGGTGGAGGAAGTGGAGTCTATAGGATTGCTAAGGAGAGGCTGGCTTTTCGGGAAAAAAAAGATGGGAAAATGAGGGAGATGCTGTGGAATTTGAAGGTCCGCGAAAGAGTGGAAGCGGAGGTCGAAAGAATGAAAAACAAAGAGCAACGAAGAGGATTGAAAAGAGGAGAAAAAATTGCGAAAATTCTCTTTCATTACACGTCAGTAACCCGACGACTGCTCTTGAGTTTCTTCACTGGTGTACCTACTTGGAGTTTTATTCCCTCGCATTTCTCATGAATTATTCATATCTCGTGCGTTGACCTTGAGGGGGATCGGGATGACGTGATGAGTTGGATGATGGCTTCACGCTCCGTGGGTCCGGGTTAAAATCCCGGTGGTGGCAAAACATTGTCACACACCACGCGATCCCAGTTTGAGTGTTTCTTGGAGGAAACTTTATGTACAATACTCCGTCCATCGGATGGGACGTTCAGCTGTGGTCCTCATAGCGCCTTTCGTTTCCCTCGACGCCGGGTTTCTCTCCGCCCTTCTTTCCCGACTCTTCCATTAAGAAGCAAATTACCTTAGCTGTTGATTGCCTCCTTCAAATACCATACCATACCAGAATTCTGAATGCATATTGCATAGCCTTGAATTCTGCGGATATATCAGTTTCATCTACAGAGTATCATAATATTTTCACCCCTTTTCTCAGAAATATACGGCACATTCAGATCACATCCGTGAATTTAAATTTTTTTGTGGGCAAATTTTATAGTTACTTTGGAATCACTTTCTCCATCTCTATTTAGAATATTTACTCCAAAATGTTAAAGTACTCTTCTCACAACTTCCATTAAGTTATCCCTTCCGATATTCTAGAATAGTTTTAGATGCACCCTCAATCAAACTGGAATGTTCACAATGATTTTTTTAACTTCATTGCCTGTTTACTTTTATAGATGAAAATTTATACGTAGATGTAATCAAAATTTTCATAGGAGTAACTTTTCTTGAAGCATTGGAATTAGCAATTAAGCTATGAAAACCAAGAATAAAATAAGGAGACTGAATCTTGAAAAGGGATTGTTAATTCTCGATAAACTATCCTGTACCGCCTCCTCGCGGTTACATGGGTTGTCCAGGAAGAAATTCGGGGAAATTTTCCGATCCCAAAAATTTGTCAAGAGGATCCACAACAGTTTCTCTTCCATGTGAGCTGCTCTGTTCCCACGCAGACATGCGGCCTCGTTATCACGGTAAATGCGTTAAGGAGTGAGAAGGAGGCTTAGGAGCATGTGAAGAAGAGAGTGATAAAATAGAGTGCTATATGGAGACAGAGGAGGAATGGGGCTGGGAGAAGGCTTCAGAGAAAAGAAGTCATTATCGGATTTGTTCGTCATAAATTTGTCATGAAGCTTCTCAAGTATTTTGCGCCAATTTGATCTAATCTTTTCACATCCGCATCGGCGATATCTCTGGATGGATTAGGAGTAGTAAGAAGCTTTAAAAGGATATAAAATTAGAATTTAATGAAGAAGAGTCGATAAAGAACTTAAACGAGAGATGAATAAGGGAATATGGTATAGGAGGAATTCATTCAAGATCTGTTACTCACTCAGTGATTGAATCTGAAGTTTAGGGAAGGTTATAGCTCATTCCAGACTAAGCCTCAGGTATGTGACCTTTCACACATTTTTGGTGAGAGGGTCAGTTCTTTACCTATGCCACCTCGATCTCAGAGGATTTCTTAGTGTGTCCGAAGGCTTTATCCAAGATTTTAACTCGGAAAATCTCCATTTACAAGCCAATTGCTTACCCAGGAAAAAAATTATTCTGATTCGATTGCAAAAGTTATAAGAAAATTTGAAATAACTCGTGCCCTCGCATGATTTGCTATGATCAGCCGTGAAAAAAATATCAGCAAATTAAAGATTATAGACATGGAAGAATGCGTGGAAAAAATGATTTTTTTCCAAAATTAGACAAAAGAATCCGCATATTGTTTCACTCATAAGCAACTCAGTCTTTTCAAATAAAAACCAGTGTCATCTGGATTGGTGTGGTGACGAAGCGTATCCGTAAAATGAAAAGGAGTGGCAGTAAACTATAAAAAAAGACGTTTTATATTAATAAAAAAATATCTAAATAGCTTTCCCTCCAACACCAAACAGGTTGCTAGAATTGTATTGTGTCGTAGTTGAAAAAGGAAAATTGGAGTAGGAAGAAACGGGGGTTATGGAAAAAGATTATCGGACGAGATATGCCAAAATTTATCACGGAATTCATTGAGCATTTTAAATTGGTAGTTTCCATCTATCCTCAAACAGACGATCGCCTTATCAGGGTGGGTGAAAATGGAGAAGAAAAACCTAAAGGAGATAAGATAGAAAGGGGAAACCGGAGACAAAAGATAGGAAGACGAGGAATTGAAGAAGGGACGAGAAAATCCTAAAGTTCTCGTGCGAGTCCACGAGAGAGGTTTTGAGGTGAGGTTTTGGGAAGGAAAGGATAGGGTTTTGACATGACAAGATTCAGGGGAGAGGGAGTCGGGGAAAATAGAGGTTTCCAGGAGCCTGGAGAGGAGTAGGAGGAAACCCTGAAAGGGTTGAAGCTGCTAGCAAGTGGTGGGGGGGGGGAGAAAAAAAAAACTTGCAAGAGTGGGGGTTGGAAGGGTAAGGGAGGAGGAGAGATGAATAGAATCGACGCAATCCCGCGACTCATCAATCATTGACGTGGGTTTCGTCGGGGTGTTCCGAAGGATGTCGGGCTGGAGGCGGAGCGGGGGTTGCCGGGAAGGGAGGTGTGGGCGTGTCCGGAGGATGTGGAGGTGACGAGGGAGAGAGAGCGAGCGAGCGTGGGTGGAACGTAGTGCACCCCCTGCTATCCACCCGAGGAAGCGGAGGTCTTGTTTTTGAAGGCAAGAGGGAAGCTGTGGGTTTGGGAAGCCGGCGCTTCAGGAACGGAAGTTAGTGTGAAAGGTTTTCTTTGTGGAGGGTAGAGGGAATGGGTCGCGGACTCGCAAACAAACGGTCTTTCGTCCTTCGCGCGAAATCGAGGCCATTACACTTCGCTCCTCCGCCCCCTACTCTGCCGGTATTTATCCGTTTAATGATTAAAAATTGAGCGAGAGCTGACGATAAACACGTTGGAGGAACACAATGGCGGGGGAGGGAATCTTGGAAGGGGCTGGGCTTGACGGCGACGTCTCCGAGCACGCTGCTTGTGGAGGAGAATATGATCGAGCCTGCTTCTTGGGATCCTTTCAATATGGCTGGACCTGAAAAATGAGTGGGAGTTCCCTTAATGGCTATCATTTTTTTCCTATTTTGAATCGTCCGCTTTCAAAAACTTTGCTAATAGCATCCACCATTTGGCTCCATCAATTTTATTTCAGCCATAATTAGAGCTGAACTTTCAAAAAGTCTAAAAATGTCTCCAAATATGCCATGTTATTTATGGAATCAAAGGCATGCGTAGTGATTGTAACGGTTATTTTTTCCTTAATAACTACTAATGTAATGCATTTTTGACAACGTTATAGACTTAAATTGAGTACCTTTATAATATGTTCCCGAACGCCGTCGTATGCCCAAAATGTCCCGGTTTTTTCTTGGCTACATGGTAATTGAGGTAAAAGTTTATTACTTGAGAATATTCAGTGGATGTATTGAGAGGTAGTATCTCGATTCGTATATTGATTCGTGTCAGCTTTCCATTCCGTGGTGCCACTCCAACAATTTTAGGTTATTTTTTTATTTTACTTGGGGTTCCTTCTTAGTATTTGTTTGGAAGTAGATAGCTCATTCTGTTTGGTGGGACACCACGTCAATGCTTTCACCTATGGGACTCTGACTGGCCAAACAAAGTATAAATTACCTGTATAACCTTGATAACGATAAGTAGTAGTAATAAGACGCAGCAAAGATAAATAGTTTAGACTGGTCAGGGATCGGAATATCCATCTATGATAGCAATTAAAAGTGAGATAATGGAGGCTGCATTGGGTGAAGAGATGGACTCTTAAATAAGGAGTGATGTATGTGCACTTATGTGGGAAATAGATTTCTGTGAAGAGGTTCATATCATAAATTGATGAGTTCGTTTAGCTCATGTATGCACACGAGTGGTGGGAGTATTTCGGCGATTAATTGCAAAGCTATGGTATTTTGTCATTTGCAGGAGGATCGGGCTGGTATGGTGGCTTCAAGCCCCATAGATTTTAGTTCACATCCGGTTGGTGGCACATAATTTTCAGAAATTGACCGATCCCTGATTGAGTGATATGCGGAGATCACTCCAAGCGCAACACTCCGTCTTTCGGATGGTGCGATAAGCTGTGGTACTCTTGTCGCCTTTTGTTAAGAACAGGCTATTACCTACGCCAGGTTTGTCTCCAATCTTCATACCATACTTCCTTCCCTCTCTTGGAGCAAATGATGTCAATGACCATAAGCAGATTATGCACAATTATTTGAAACACATATATGTATTGGAAGCACGAGTTAAAGATAGGTTGGCTTAATCCTAATGCAATTTCATTTTCCTTAGTGTCCTTTTCATTAGTATTCTTCCGCATCTTTATTCAAAATTTTCGCTATAATGTCGTTGAAATATAATTGTCGTCTTGATTTGCAAAACTTGTTGATTTTTTTACATTAAGCGCCTTGTATTTTTTTCATATTGCTCTTACACTATGTCCAATTATAGAAATTTATAATCAACCGAGGACTACTCTGTAGTGTACTCTCAGCTGTACAATAAATTCAGGATATGAATTAATTTTGTAATTCCTGATGAAGATAATTCTGATTATTTAGCTGAATGTCATTAACAGAGCTGGTAAAAATATTACATCTTGATTTTGAAATAATAGAGAACATGGGGCCAAAGTTGTCTCATTTACTGCCCGCTAAAATTAGAAAAATTAAATCCTCAAATAAAATGTTAAGACTTGCCAAAGACTGGCTTTTCTCACAAGAAATAATTGAACATTCATTTTGATGTTATTTTTTTAAACACTCATGCATTATTTACTGCATTATTATTTTCTTTCATTAGCATTCAACTTTGTTACTTGATGGTGGTTCAATTCTGGTTCTATGACCATGGAGACCACCTGAAGTCCCTCATTGTTACTATCTTTGTTATTCAACAGTAACAACCAAATGTAGGAGTAAATAAAATTATTATTATAGAACACCATGTCCATTACCGGCTAAAAATAAAGTACATTTTGTTGTGATTTAAAAAAAACGGAATAGTTTAAACATCAGTATAGATTTTAATTATTAGCTGGGCATTTTAAAAATCGCTCACTGCCAGTTCTATTAGATATTTCCCTAGCCTCGGTCGCTCTTAATTAAAGGCGGCTTTTAGGTATGCGTTTAAATGCCGCGGCAGAATTCACGTGGGAGTGTCAAAAAAAAAAACCTGCGAGCCGACAGGAGCCCCAAATTGAGCTAATTGAACACTTTACAGGGTGCATTAAATTAATTGCCTCAACCCCTTCTGTATTGAGCTGTTCGCGTGATGCCGAGACATTGTTCAATTGGGAGCGAGCTTCGCTTCGGAGTGACGCCATGGGGAGAAAAAAGTTGAAGGCACACCTGAGCGCTTTGCAGATTTCTCCGATACTCAGCCATCGGGATTCCTCGCTCTTTGCTCGCGAGGATGCTCTCTCGCCTGGGATGGAATGAGTGAAGCAGACGAGCGACAAAAAGAGTGACAGCCCTCATGCCACACTTAGTGCTTGCTCGCGAATTTTTGCCAGCTCCCATGCATACCCTACCGGCTGAGGTATACGATCTCATCTGGCAAAACCAGAGGTAATGCCCGTATCCACTATTCTTGAGAGTCATGCTTTACCTATAACCGTAAAAAAATGGTCGCTTTTTCGCATTATTTCCAGTGGGTAGACCAACTGACTAGCCCGCATTTTCCTCTTGGTATCTGTTGTAATTCTATTTGCACTCCTGTTCGGTTGTTCTGCTGCTGGCGGTGAAATTATCTGTGAGCGATATCATGATTATATTCTAGGACTAGTAGCTTTACTCGTAAATGCAAAGTATCAGGTAAATATAATTAATTATCTATATATAACACGAATTCGTTTTTGCGTAATCCACAATTCGTGCAAGCAGTAAATAAAGGGTTTGGTTCTATCAGTCGCAAATTTTCAATATATTTCGATTAATACATAACCTTAAAAAGAGGCTATATAGACGTTGATCTTGTTTTTCACTTTTATTTGGCCGAAACTACATGAACTGCATGTAGTGAAAACATACAGATGTGACAGAATTTTTCAAATGAATAAGAAAATTCAGATGCTTATAATCTCTATGTACTAAAAATGACTTCTTTCAATATAGTTTTGAATTATGCATCACACATTCATTTGCATAAACGTCATTCAATTATTCATTCGGTGGTACATTAAGTTTTTTAACCACAAAATTATTTAGAAGTTTTAAACGAGGACCCAATTCGCAATGAAAACGAGTTAGTACTGCATGATTTCAAATCAAAGTCTGCATTTGTGGGCCTCTTGCTTATAAATGAGGAATAATTGAAGCAGGTACTCATAATCACATTGCAAATTGAAGATAGCTTCGTTTATTGCTAATAATAAATATTCCAAGATTTTATTAATTTATGCGTGGAATAATTCTTCATGCTAACTCCATCCCTGGTTTATAAAAATATCTATTGATGAAAAATCATACGCGTAATTTGTTTTCGTGAAACTTGCGCGAAATCACACGACCGCTGTCATTCTTGACAGTCTTAGGAAACGTATGGATACTAATAATTTTAACCTTCCCTCCCCATCCCCCTTCCCAAATAAAAGCTTTATACAGTCGCTCCGACCTCGGTCAGCCATCATTAATCCATTTCCATACAGTATTTTTCTTCATCTCTGCTTTTTTCCTTTCACTATGCTTCCCTTGTCTGTTTCTCCTCACTTCACCGGCCTCCCTCGGTATCCCGGGAAACGAAGGAGGATCAAGCAGTATAGAGGAGGAAACGGCCGGAGAGGTCGATTCCATGAATAGTTTGCGGCAGGATGATTGATCGCCGGACGGATTAATTGAAGAAATAACGAATTCCATGCCTTCGTGGCTTTGATCGATGAGTTCGCTGGTCGAAAAAAATGGAGCGCGCACACTCACACAGCCGCTAAAGCCCCGACGTCGGCGTCTACCTACCCCATCCCTGCCTCCGCGACCCCCTCCTGCACTTGATCAGGCCCGTGAGCAGTTGTACGTAGAGGTTTTTTTTTAAGCCTGCCCCGTCCCATGATACTTCAGTATTCCCGTCACGAATTGGCCATGGTACTATAAACATTTCCTATTATGTCTTAATGAAATTGTTTGAAAAATAGAAATTTTATATTTTCCCCCAAAAAGAGATGTGTTCCTTCAATTGCAGCATGCATTCATTGCTATTGCTTATATAGGCCCTATGCTTTTAATATTTTCGTTTCCTTCATCATCACTATAAGTAAACAATCTCATGATCGAACGAATCTCTCCATTCCCCTCTCATCTCTGCTGGCGTTTCCATATTGACGTTTTTTTTATAATTTTAGACCCCTAATAACCTATCTCAGGTAATTCACTGCAAACCGTCCCTTACCATTCTTTCCGTCTGTCCTAGGATTGTTTTCATCAAACCATCATTTCTCATGATGTGGTCAACTAAGATGACCCTCTTCTCCTTAGGGTTTAATGAATACCTGTCTTTTCCCCAAATCTTTGGAGCTAGTCCTCGTTGCTTTCTCGGTCGATCCATTTTATCTTCATCGTTCTTCGGTTGCACCACACGGCGAATGCTTCCGCTCTCGACTTCACTGCAGCTTCTCTTTCTCCTCCAATTATATTGTTAAGGGCGCAATAATTACAGACAGGTCTAATGAATATTTGCTTAAGTTCAAATTGTAGATATTCTATCTCTGTTCACAAATAAAATTAAAATTTCTCATTTTGTGTTATTAATGGATATTCACGGCGATATCTAATTTTGACCACTAAAAGCGAGCGTTGAAGATTTTTAAGTCCCGTATTTGTATGCCTTGTCTGCTCTTTACCCTTTCCACAATACTCTAACGTCATGGAGAAAATGATATCAGCTGCCGATCGCCATCTTTATACACCAAATCTTCAGCTATCCTCCTTGCTGTCATTGTCACACGCTTTACACAGAATCAAAATGCATAAAAATGATACATTTTAATAAAAGTTTAGCTGCCACGTATTTAAAAGTTGGAACTTATGGCCTGAGTCTTTTGCAATGGCTAGAGTGTAAAGAATGTAATGTTTGAGCGTTCTAGTCATGGTTGAAGAGCATGTACTGTTGGCTTTGGCTTAAATAAAATCTTGATGTTTGTATTCGGGCTCTTGGTGAATTTTAATAAAGAAAACAGGAAGCGAGTGCCCCAAAATAAGATTATCAGTTCCCTGTCGTGCTCTTTTTCAGTCAAAAAGTTTTCCTTACTCTCATGTCATGAAAATTTATAATTAGGTTTTATTATAGTAAACAATTTTTCATATAATTGTAAACATTGATTTGTAAGTGTTCATTGATTAGAAAATTTTATTCCGGATTGTCGTCACAGTATTGTATTTTTGGTCGGTCTTCATACAAGGTTGTAACGAAGCAATTTCTCCTTTAAAACGCCGTTATTTTTATGCTATTCAAGTAGTCTTTTTTAGTAGTTTCTCATTATACTCCACTTATTCATGCCAGGGTATATATTTTGCATAATGATGGAGTTTTACTTGAAAACCTATTTATTAATTTAAAGTGACCGTAGAAACTCTGTTTTTTTGCCAGGTTGTTAAATATTTTCTCGTACTGCAGTGATCACAATTACGGGTGGTCGTAATACCGAGTCGCATTTTGAGTGTATTTTTCACCTCATCTGGGCTCTCTTTTGACTGTTTATGAATTACGTGCCTCCAGCTTCGCATATTCCCTTTCCATGCATAAAGGGCGCATTTTTGCTTTCATCCCACCTGTAACTCAGCCCTCGTAGCTACCCAACCCAACCTCCCCCCATGTATACTTATTGATAACAGTTTCTCTTATGCTACCACACTAATGTAATATATAACCCCTTATTCTATAGAGATTGGATATAATTATATGAAGTATATAGCACGTTAGTAGCATATTTTTTATGTTATATTTATTTCACGAGGTTTATTTTTTGCTTTCAACCCACCGATAAGATATTTTATTTGCTATTAAAATTTAAAAATTGAACTTATTTTGAGTGGACGTCTTTTTCTTAAAAGCATCTCAGGCACGTAATGAATTTACTGAATTTTTATTAATTCCGGAGAATGTTGTCAAAACTTGGGTTTGATCAAATATTACTGCCATTCAAATATTCTTTACATCGTTGCTATATTTGAATCCTTGTTTCATTTTGTGATGCTCTTTCGATGTAATCATTGATGCACCTGCAGTATTTATACACTGTACGTGGCATTCATGCTCTTTGGAAAACCTAGTTGCACCAGGACTAGATCAACGGTCGAATCATAATTTTGGGTACTCGCATTACCGATTCGCTTTTTGGATGTGTTTTTTCACCTCATCCGGGGGTGACTCTTTATGAATTCCACCCCCCTCGTCTCGTGCATTTCCTCTCCATGAATAGGGGGTGCATTTTTTCCCTCGTCCTCACTCGTCCCACCCTTCACTCGGTCGCCGCAGCGGCACAACCCAACCTCCCGCTTGTTTACACGGATTCATTCGTTCGACAAGATTGAATGCTTCGCCAAGGGCACAAGGGGGTATAACAACCGCTGGACCTCTCTATCCCGCCGAGTCTGGATAAAATTTGCATTCTATTATAACTTTGAAAACGTCATCAAACTGGCAGCTTTGACGTTAACAGCGAATTAGGCGACGTGATGCACCATCTGCGTGGTGCTTCCCGCTCGATATTCCGGCTGGGATGGGACCCTTCCGATGGGTGGGGTAGTAATTCGTCTTCGTCCGCCTATCCAGTGATTTGGCAGCGTCATTGATACTGCTGCATTTTTACCCGATTTCGGGATCCTGATGAGTTCGGAGGAAAATGTTTTCGCCCGGGGTTGGTGCATTGTAAATGTTTATCCTCCCCAGTGTGACATGCGCTCCATTGCAATAAAGGTGGAGCAATCTGCGTTGCGGACCGAAAACAAAAAAAAACAGTTGAAATCCGATGGATTGTATCGTGTGATGGTGGTAGGGAGGGAAGTGTTGGCAACAAAATCCGCATATTTTAAAAGTTTCAATTCCAGTACGTCCAATTTTGACGGCTAATGCAATGCCACTGAACGATGTCCATATATGTATATACATTGAAGTTAATTCAAATTTCACTATTTTTATCCAATTAGAATTTGTGATTAACACACTATAAGTCGGATTTACCTTTATGGTTGAATTTCCCAGGGGATATATCCTTTAAATTTGGAATAATGTTGGGTTAGTTTCGACATTAATTAAGGTAATTAATCTCCGAACCCACCACCCGGTTGGTTATTGTGCGTAAATGAATCTAATATGGTGCTCCTATTTTTTTCTTTATAGGACTACAAAGGTCTGACCTTTTCATCTCGGCTTAGCTATACTCTAATAATTAAAACAACCAAAATCAAAGCTTAAAATTATTTTATGCCTCTATTTCGCTGGCATAGGTTGGTGTTTTGACCCATTCGTTCCGCAAAATACGAGGTGTGGGTAACACCTATTTAAGCTATATTAACAAACACTATCCACTTCAAATATGGAATTAAGTATGTTAATTACATGTAGTTAGTTAAAAACTTTTTTCGTTATTTACCATTGGACGTAATATTGTAAGAGCTCTGTGGCATAGAAAGAACTGGGTTTTGATACAGCCAAGGGGCAAATGTATTATTAAGCCCAATTACCAAAATACGAATGATATCAATAGAAAAAGTTGATTATGTTTGAGGTTAATGATATAGTAAAGGTTATTTTTCTATAATGTAATAAAAATGTGAGTAATATTTCTGGTAGAAGAAAGCCGTGATGATGATGATGAAATTTAAATCGTCAATCGTCAAGTCGAATAGTGGAATCATATAGAATTACGTTAAAATAAATAAGCATATTTTATGTGGCAATAACTGACGTCCATTTAAAAGAGGGAACTCATATTTTCTCCATTAATGATGCCAGGCAATCGCTACTCAACTCTTTTTACTAGGTTATTTATTTGATTTCCATATCATTATTCCAATTTCCTCAACGTTTCTATGAAACTATTTAAATCGATTAGTTTCTAGTATCGTGAAAAGTTTCCATCCAATCATAGACAACAATATATTTAAACGAAAAAATATTTGTAGCTTGCGGAAACTGGAAACCTAAAATTTTACCAATAATTTCTGTGAAATTATATGTGACTTCGCCTCGAAATTTTATGCAATTAGATTACTATTTCATTTAGCATACCATGGTAATGTAAATTTTGAGTGACCCTTGCAATTTATCATTGTGTTTCCTTTGAGATTCTTGGAATCGACTACGTTCATAAATCACCCCTGACATATGCATGTTGCATTTACGTAAGATTATTCATTTTTCTAATTTTCAGTGATATTCATGTTTTTATGATAAATATTTGTATTTATTTATTTTCTCATATCCCATATAGTGACCAAAAAGCATTGTATTAAGTCAACGAGAGTACATTAACTCTACATGTTACTTAACTCAAAATCGGATATACCTACTCGAATCTTTAAAATTTGTAGTAGGTTACTTTTTTTCGAAGTTCAGCAGTGTTTCTGTCAAACATTTTTGTATTTCAGGGAATAGCTAAATAAAAGGCACTCAAGTAGAACACTAGTATTACCCTCTTTACTATACCCACCGTGATAGGATACGGGGTGTCAGATGTCGTTGCATGCCCCTGAGTATACATAAATGTAACGCAGACTTTGCTCACCTTCCTGCACCATTGCTTCTGTTTCGAATTACCTTCTTCCAGCGATGGTTCATGAATCCATTGATAGTAAGACACAGAGTACTCTTGATGGAAAGAGGTGAAAAAATCGAGATATAAAAAACTTAAGTAATACTATTTGCATTGAAGGATGAAAGCTACAACGAGGTTGACGCACTACTATACAAGATGGGTGTAGGAAAATAACGAGTCGGGAGAAGAGAAAAAAATACGTGTCCTTTTTTTAACCCACGTGTGGGTAGTTTGTATTCACCAGCCTTGCGTCCTCGGATAAGGTTCAAGAGATGAGATGAGCCGAGAGACAAAAGACTACGTGAACCCGGGGAGGCGTTTTCGTCAAAGAGAGGAGACCGATCACCGTCACGTCATCTTTGGCCCGGGTGCCACTAGGGTGTGCGACGCGCTTTAACCCGCGAACGTCGTTACGCCTCAGCCACCGCCGTCGCGGTGGTGAAGGTCCTTTTGACGTCGGGAGGCACGCTTGCTCGGCAGACTGCGTGCCAAGGGTCGGCGAAAAAATCTCCCACGTCAAAGATTTCTCGGCGACGGGAGCTGACTGCCAAGGGAAATAATGTCGAAGGGGGTTGAATCACCAACGTCTTTGGTGCCGGCGTATGATCATCTACATTACGCCGCAAACCCCCTCGATAGGCGTGTGGCAGGGGATATTAGCGCAACAGCCGTTGACAAAAAGGACGGAAGTACACGTATAAATTTCGCCAAACATTTTTTTATTTCTTCATTATGGAAAAATTATTTTCTTTACCTATACATTCGCCAGAATTCTTAATTTTAAATCAAATTTTGAAGTTAAAATCTTAATTTATCATTTCCGCCGCACCTGCAACTATAGCGAGGTTCTAACTTGATGTTCCCCGTGTCACCCTGAAATACATCTATTCTTTATTGTCCAAGCAGTCTAAGCTTAACGTATAGCCTTCTCATTCATTAAACCAATCTTTAGAATGTTGACTAATTACTATGGATGCAGAATTTTTGTCCCTCCGATGGAAAACTAAATGTGTGAATAGATGGGTGTAGACTTCAGAAATGTAATCTTATTATTGCTTAACGGATTACTGATTTTTATAATGTAACTCAGATAGCATTTTAAAGGTTGAGCCATATCCAAATATACGAATAAGTCGACTAGCATTAGATAACTAGAAGAGTTCCATTTTCAGGTACGCTGATTGGGTATGAAATGCTTAATAAATAAATCATATATTGAGCAAAAAAATTATATCAAAAAAGTCGTCTCATCTTCATATAAATGCTTGAAATAGTATAAGTATACCGGAACTAGCCTCGGTTTACGGAGGGTTAACTTTACGGAGGAAGTAAACTTAAGGTTTATTTCCTCCGTAAGTGACACCCGCAATGCACGAATTGGTAGAAAATTTTACAGAGAAAATAACAATCACCTTGACCTAAACCCAAATCCCAATCTGGAAATAGATTAAACAATGGAGTAAGTAACAATACTGGGAATAGAGTAAGCACAAATGCCAGAATATCGATATGTACACTCACGCTTACAGAAAATTGAGGATATGGACATAGATGTATCGAAAAAAATATTTATTACGAGCATGTACTGGTATATCGGCATGTACTTCCATCCATACCAAACATTTCCCAGCTATGGGAGAGGTAGAAGGGAGTTTGGGTTGGGAAGCATGGATGAAGTAGAGTGTCGAAGGAATCGGAGGAAATTGGAAAGGAGGATAGGCTTCCCGGGAGCGAAAGTGGACCCGAAGGAGACCCCCGAGTCCGCTTGGGTCGGCTTGGGAAAAGATGTTGGATAGGGATGTTTGCACGTCAAACCTTAAGTTTATTTCCTCCGCGCGGGAAAGACAGCGATAGGCAAAATCGAGTTGAGCTGGGTCGATGATGATGTAGGCGAGGCGAGTCTAGGATGCGAGAGTGGCCTGGGATCTTCGCAATGGAGGTGATGAATGGGACGAATGGAAGTAATCGCCTCGCAGGCAATTTTCCGGCAGACCGCGGGGCACTGGACCGGCAGATATCACCGATACTGCCGGCCATAATTCACGCTTGCCCCATCCCCAAGCGAGAGAGGAAGGCTCTCAGAAAGTGGTTTTTACGCCCTCCGCTACACTTTCACTCCCGCAGATATGTGGCTGGTGGTACCCTGCTGATGGCCACTGTAGCTGAACTCGGAAAAAAATTCTCAAAATGTTGACCGAAATTATATTCCGAATTTCTGCATGAAATGTCTGTAAGCCATGGATAATGGTACATGGGGAAAACATATTTCATTCAACGCAGGAAAAGGAAAATAACAAATGAAATCCGCCTAACTATCTTTTTTATGAGTAGATAATATGGGTGCATGCTAATGTTTTTAGTAATTTGGTATTTGTATACTGGGATCCTATTGTGACTCAATGCACGAAATGATCGTGTTCTCAGTTTTCTTTCGGCTTAGAATTCACCTAGTAATTTAGTCCGTGCGCTTCTAACCGCTTTTTTATGTCCGTTCTGCCGTGAAAAAACTTATGCGTTCATAAACAGTAATACATGGCAAAGCCGATGCATTTTTATTGCTAGTTAAGTTGGAAGCCATTACAACCAGATCGATCATTAGCGAAAGATTTTAAAATTTAATTAGTTCATTTTCCTTTAAGATTAGTTCAAGGTGCGTCTATCTTACCCGATCGAGTTTCTGCCAATGGTGTGGAACTATAATTCCGAACTATTTACTGAACTAGTAAAATATTTTACCGAACTAGTTGGATATTGTTACCATAGTTTTTTTTGAGGGAGAAGTTATGCATTCTAAGGAATTTGGGTCCTTTCCAGTGGCTTGGTTATTTTCTGTTTCTACCATCAATTGTAAATGAAGGTTAGAGGTCTTATACCTCGGGGTTACAAAATGAATAGACTGTATAAAAGCCCTGAATAAGAGAATTGCATTATTCACCTAAATGAATGGAATTACTGAAGGCATGCTTTAATTTCTTGAGGTATTATGATAGTTTGGTGCGAAGGTTAATTGCCTTCTACGGCTACTAATACAGAAATGAAGTAAGCAGAAGCAAAAAAATAATATCATGGAGATAGGTGAACAATTAAAGCATACTTTTCCCACACTCACCAGCCCTATATAGTCGCATGGTGGCTAAACAGCTGCAGATATGAAAAAAATTGATGATGCATTCGGCCTAAAGGGCCGAGTAACTCGGAAAACTCTTCGGGGAATAACAATTAAGTTTTCTCTCTCTCCACACTATTCCAAACGCTCCACAGTGAAAGGGTCTAAGTTAACATGAGAGTGTAAAATTTGAGCTAATTCTACGATTTTTCAATGAGAAAGGTCTCCCTGAAAAATAAGAACTTTCGATCCACCCTATTTTACGTACAAGACATGCATTTCCCTAATTTGGCCTCAGAAAATCCTGATTGACGCTTTCTCGAAACAGCTGCGTTGATAGTTTTCGAAGTGTATATGATGCATAAAATTCTGGGTTTCTTCGGGCAAGGCCGGGGTTGGTGTGGTTTAGCGGATGAAAATTGGAAAGCAAAGGATGGGGAGTGAGGGAATAAAGAGCAATGGGTATTTGGATTCATGGAATTACATGCATACGAAGGGAAGCGTTGGGAACGCCGTGGGGAGACGGATGGCCGAAAAGGATTTGAACTGAAATAGCGATGGGATGGATGGATTGATATCTACACCAACGTTAGCGAAATGGATTGGCTTGGGAAGTGCATAACTTACCTCAACCGATTATAGAGGTAGAACGCGAAACGACCGCAGCATAATGAGAATATATGGTAGCTCTCCGGTGGCATACATACGCAGGGTTTAAAATGTAGGTGTGGGAATATTGTTTTCGAATCCGAGTTTAAATCCATGAAAATTGTCAGAGAACCCATTTTTATGCTTGCCAATACCAAATTATACCTATTAATGTAATCTCCTTTGTATATATTTCTCTGTATTATTGCGGTGAAAATTATTTCTGCATCGAGTTTTTTTTTCATTGAAACATTTTCCATCTTAGCCGCAAATGTGCACAGTAAATTACCTGTGAAATACTTAAATAATTGAATTAACTTTTGCATAATTTTCTCATGTTCCAATAGGCACAATGTTTTCCGAGTTGATAAAGATCATCGATGTCACTAAAATATTATTTATTCTTTCACAAGTTTCCTTGGAAAAATACCAATGTCAGGGAAGGTTGAGTGGGCTCAATTTCCTGTTCGTTCAGAAACAGTCTAACACCCACATTATATGCCTATATGACTGCCCGTTGTATTTTATGTATGCTGGTAATGTTATTATTTTAATTTATGCATTCGTACTTTCAGTTATTGAGGCACAATTTCTTTAGCCTATGGATTAATTGAGGTACCTAACTGGGACTTAAAATACATTTTTTCCATACATTTTACATTCCCAAAATCAAACCTAGGTCTTTTTATCTTCTCGTGGAAAGACATCTACGTCAATTCTGCTTTCAATTAAAACTCTAGTAAAACGTTCTCAAAGAGGACATCAATTGATTTAGAAAAAATCATGGCTCTATTATCTTAAAGGTGGGATAAATTTTTCTAGGTCCTTTCTCAAAATATATTTTTCTTGTGGCATTCCTTACATTGTATAATGATCTACCTACTCATATAATGGCGTCAAAATCTTGCAAAATGATGCAGTACGACGTACATAGTGGGTTCGCTTCGTCGGATGATCTTATCATATCAGGTTATTAGTATTCTTGCGTGTGAATACTGTTGAGTCCAAGCATTCACCTTTCCCTTGATCTCATGGTGTTTTATTGGTTCCCTTAACACCGAGTATCATGGTATTATATCCAGAAAAAAAACCTTTTCTTGTGCTTCGTGAAACAGCCACATTGTTTCGAGGGAAAAACCAGGTCATCTGTTGCAGTATCATTTACTAGTACCCGTGTATATTCGTAGCGGATGGATATATCCCCTGTGAACCAAACAAAAACCTTTTCACTAGCTCGGCTCACCAATGTGTAGTTTTGGTAACAACAGCTATTCTGCATTTTCCATTCAAATTCAATCTCGCCCATCCCGGAATCCCCGTAGAGTTAGACCATTTTAATGAGAGTTAAATCAGAGCCGGAGTTCCGTAGCATTTGATATCTGGTATTAGCTCGCTGATTTTCCCTCTGTGCTACATGTAAAGGTAACAGATTAAGATGGCAAAGTCCGCATTGAATTTATCCTTTGAATCGCGCGTGTATGCGTGCGTAAGATTTTTGTCCATTCTTTTCCACTCCTCTTCTACACATCCAGCGCTTGAATTTAATCACCACAAACGTATTTGCGACGGAGCATGTATTGAAAGGATTTATCAGGCATGGATTGCAAGCTTATGGCGTTTGAAGCTGAGGAAAACCCTATCCAATCCCTGTAAGTCATAAAATGCTGCTTCTTTCATGTCTCTCTCGCTATGGACGAATGTATACTTTTTTAATTTTCCTTGAATTCTGCCGGGCTATGGTTCTGAGATTAAATGATTGCGCGTGCACAAATGCATGATGCGGTTGGGTTTAATCTGACGCAAAATTTATGCAAACTTCAATTGGCTCCCGTGAAATTTCTCCCGGCAACGATTGGAGTTTTGCATTCCTCGTTTTTGCGTGCTCTCCCTTCGGTAAAAAGATCACCGGCCCTTTGGTTTGGTAGGGATTGAAATGATTGCATCCCATCATGCGTAAATGGATTATTGTGGATGTCGGCGCAAAGAATATCAAGCCCCGAAAATTTTTATTGTTGAAAGTACGGATTTACCGATTAGTTTTGATCGATTCGATTAGATATTTTACTCAAATGATCCCCCATTATTATTGAATTTATTAGAGGTAATCTACCGGCTAATGTGCGTTAAAATGGAAGCCGGATAGTTAATTTTATCCTTCAAACCCGTTGCTCTTCTTTTTGTAATTTCATCGCTTTCTAATATCCGCTTACAGTTCTTTACCCTATCAATGTAAATATCAGTTTGTATATCTACTTTATCTAGGTTTATCCAAGTACCTCT
The DNA here is from genome assembly GCF_921293095.1 of Ischnura elegans. Lineage (NCBI taxonomy): Eukaryota > Metazoa > Arthropoda > Insecta > Odonata > Coenagrionidae > Ischnura > Ischnura elegans. The sequence goes on from NC_060252.1 coordinate 12,863,221, forward strand.
TCGGCTTGCTTTATGCTGCAAATATCCAGTTTCTCCACAACTCCATTGTCGTATTCCTCTCACTTAGAAACACCCTCTAAACTAACCACCAATTGATTGACACTGCATGCGGTATTATCCTTAGTAGTATTACTTGTCATCATTTAATTGTGTCAAAACATCATATTTTCAGTAAATAGATTAATTAAGCATGCATTGCTGATTTAATTCTTTGTAAACCCTCTGAACTTAATGATCACGAGGATCAAAACTTAATGATTTTTAAAAATTATTTGTAAAAGGAAATTATGTTTGTCAATCGATGAAATTTTATTCATAGTAGAGGAATAATTCTGGTACTCGACGCCGCACCGTTCTCCGCCGCCGGGCCGCGAGGATGCCGACGCGTTGCCTGACAGGAGCCATCGACGATTCTTGAAACCTTCGCACAGGCGTAGTCAGGACGTAGATCAACGTCTGAAGTCCAATTCTTTATCTGCATGTATTCATTAAAATCCTACTGCTGAATTCTAAAGTATACGATGATGATTTTACGTCACTTCAATGTTATATTGAAAGCAAATGCCCATCTGGAATTTGTTGTTAAACGTGTAGTCTTTTATCTGTAATATTTCCTCGTGGGACTTTGGACTGATCCAGGTTTCTCTTCTTTTCGATTCAAACAAAAATTTTGTTTTTTAAATAAATTTATTATTTTTTTGCAATATTTTTATATCTCCTCCGAGGTTAGGACCAATATTTTACCCTATCAATGCGTCTACTGTTTGCCTCATTAAGGGTGGTTTCCCGTACCCCTTTCAATATTCCCTCACACTTGTCCCCTTCACAGGGTGGGCACCCCTACCCCATTTCAGGCGCACTTTACCTCACCTCAAACCCTTCCTCTCCTTTATACCCTCGCTTAACCCCTTGGCAACGCCCACCCGGCCAGGGCACACACAACCCCTCTTAGCGCACTGCTCCTCCCCGCCCCCGCCCTGGCCCACTTCACTAATGGCGGCCGCCCTAATCTAATCAATTACCTTCGAGTCTCAATGCCTTTCACGCCCGTCTATTCCACTTGTTCTCCTTGGGAGCCGAGATCTTTTCGTTGCTAAGGAATCTCCCTTCCTCCCTCCCCGCCTTCAATTTATCTCCCACCCTCCCTCCCCGCTAAAATCCCCGCATTAGCCCCTCCCACCAATTTGAAACCCCTTCAGCCTGCCTCCCCCTCCTCCATAGAGGTTTCCACCATTTTCCCAGGGAACCCACTTTCCTTCCTCTCGCTGCCTCCGCCGGAATCTCACCGACGGCACAACGGATATAGTTGATTAAAGCAGGTTAATTCAATTACGAGGGTGATACGGCTCCGAAGACTTCACTTTCCGCTTTATCCGTGCCCCCTATCTCTTCCTCCGCACTTTACCCCCGCCCCCTCGGCCCGCTTTGGACAACGGTCTCCCCACTCCAGTTTTCTCCTCCCTCCCCACCCACGACCCGAAATCTCCCTCGCCCCCAGCGCCCACTCCTGACACCGCAAACCATCTAAATCCCTCGAGAGCGAGAGAGAAGGCTCTTTCTTCCCAATTTTTTTATCGAGCGGTGGATTTTTTTTCCACCCCCCTCCCCGGTCTCCGTTTAATATTCTTCCCTCCCTCGCACTCACTTCCTGTCATCTCTGATGGCGACTCTTTTAACTTTATTCCCCTTTCTCCAGCTCTCAGAACCTTTCCTCACCTCCAAGAGGGCCATGCACACTGTCGGAAAACCTTATCTAGAGAAAAATCTATGGATTATCCTTATCATAGGATAATGCTCCATAACTCTCGGAACAGAAATTTTGCCTACACTAGTGGTAGCCCGCGTCGCCCAAATGTTTACGGTGGGGATAGGGTTGGTATGATGGCTAGAGTGTTGGATTTTCACTCCGTAGGCACGGGTTCAGATCCCGGCGGGGGCGCAGAATTCTCCAAATTCCTTGATCCCGATCCCTGCTCGATTATTGTGTGGTGTACACTTCAAGCGCAACTCTCCGTCCGTCAAACGGTAAGTTAAACCATGGACCCCTTGGCACCTTCCGCCGAGAGCAGGCTTATGGAGACGCCGGGTTTCCCTCCACCTTCTATCTTCCATCCCTACGTTTTCCTGGGTACAAATGGCCTTAGCTGTCGGTCCCCTCCCCCAAATACCTCCAAAATGCCCTAATTACAGCGCCGGGATTCTTACATCATTTCCCTTCCTACCTTATCCTTACCTTAGAGGCGTTGGCGGGCTCCTATCGCAACGGCGCCTCCTCTCCTATTTCCTTCCCAGGTACACGAGTGAAATAGTATAGGACTTATGCTCAAACTCGAGAGGTATTTCTTCCCAGGCTCGTACGGGGAAACTTTCCAATGTCCCCCAATTATGTAACCATGTGAAGGAAGATAAATGTTCTTTCTCGGGAAATACATGCATCGCAGTTGTCTTAAACGTGAACGAATAGAATACCATAATCATTGAGGTGAAAAAGGAAAGACTTGGTGTTTCTGTAAACGACCATGGTATCTAAGTAGAAAATTAAGTAAAAAACTACGGTAACAAATGTATATACGAGTATTGATATACATCAAAGGCATATATCGAGCCTCATACAAGTTTCCTAACAAATGGAGTGGCACTACTTATCTTTGTGAACAATGTTTCGATGCCTTAAATATATTTGTATGTTGTCACACGGCCACTTTCAGGAAGATTGAAATTCTAAAGTTTTTATGTCATATGCTCTCCACCACTTGATGAAAAATAAGTAGTTAAAATAAAATTCTAATTATTTTAAATAATGTAATATACTAGTTGTGAAGATTATATTCGTCTCTTTTTTCATACCTGGTCAGTGTTTCAGTTTCATGTAAATTTTGTGTCTCTCTTCATCTATAGGGCTAATGCAATAGATTTATATTTTTATTTAGGTTAAGAACGCAATGGAATTGTTAACTCTCACTGTTTGAACGAAGTCACTTTGGATGAACACATGGTTGGGAGCACTGAATGTTAATTTCATATTCCACGCTCTTTAATTTGACTGTGATTTTTGGTTCGTGAAAAGCTTATTTTTTTCATTTTTTCTCTGCGATCAGCTGCTTTGAATTATTACAATATTATATATTTGATGTATTATCACATAAATAGAAATTATTTTTGAAAAGAAAGCTCTAGGTTATCTCGACAAACAATCTACGCTATTTTGTGACGGCTTCGTTCAAACCCGCAACCTTCTTTTTTCTTTCACCCTCTGTCAGCGTCTCCCATTTCCTGCCTTTTGAGCGAAAAAAGTCAATTTCGACGCCATAATCCGTTTATCTCATTTTTACGCTTCAGAATTACTTAGTTTTTTTCCTCTTCCAAACCGCCATTCAATCAGTAGTATCCATTTTCTCCTGCGCTAGCTTATTCCTTTCCCAGCCTCCAATTCGTCGTCATCTCGCCCTTGACAGATCAATTGGAGTCATGCTCTTTGTAACTTTCGGCCGTGTTGGAAAATTACCATCATTGGCAATTAGCTGGCAATCAATCGCGGCGTACTTGCTCGCTATATGCTGGATAAGCCTCGTTGATGGTCCCATCACTCAAGTTGTCAAATGCACGCAAGAATCCTCAGCGTAAGAGATCAAATCAACTGGAGCATGTCTTGTATTTTGTAATTTCATGCACTAAATAGTAAGAGATCCACTATGGGATGACCTGAATACAATATACGTGATTATATATACATAAGGGAATGAAGACGACTTTTTTTAGGCATTTTTCCTCGTCTGAGTCAATTATTACTGCACCCATTATTTTCTTTAATTTTTTAAGAAACAAATATTTTTGGATTCTTATTATAGCTGTGACCTAACTGTGCTGGCTTCATTCTGTCAACAAATACATACTTATAGGCTCTGAATACCATAGGAATAACAAGGATGAAGCAGTTACAATTTCACATTGAAGTTAGAAATATTAATATTTTGATTTTTTTCTTCCTTGAGCACACAGTTGCGTAAATTTAAAACTATCCCCTCAAAAATAAACAAAAAGTATTTCAAAATTAGAAAATTATTGCACGATAATTCTTTAATTCTGGCCGTTTCGTTAACAAAAAATACCAGAAAATAAATACGCAGATTTTTTTAAAATTACAGACCATTGCGCTAGTCCCAAAAACCCTCTTTTCGACCACTGTGTGGCTTTTTCATCTAGACCCTTTTTCGAAGAATAGCGAACGGAAATAACCCAAGACAACAGTGTAATTTGCGGAGGGCGTTTTGGAGAAGTCTTCCTGGTAAATACGAGTTTCCGGGCTCACCGTTCACTATTATGGTCGGCCACGGGGAAAATAGAGCGGAAAGTGACATTGTGAACCCTTCAAAATTGCCAATTGCTTTGCGGTTCTGATGAGATACGTTCGCTACCCCCAGATCACCCCCAACCTCCCTTCCCTCGATGTTAATATTCCCGCGCAAAACGATTTGTTGAGTGAGTGATCGTGCTGGGTTCGGGTGAATCGGGAGGGTGGATTGGTGAAGATGTGGGTGGCGTGCAGGTTTTAATGCGATTTTCGCTCCGCCTAACCAACTCCGGCCAAACTAAGCCTTCACTCCCGGAACGGTTGGAAATGAAACCGCGGGACGCCAATCATTTCGACGAGCGAATCTTTCCTCACTTCTTCATCGGAATTCGTCATTCGTGGACCACACCCGCCCCCCACCCTGCCTCCCTTTCTCCCTTCAGTCACTCCAACACGCCACGCCCAACCGATACCATATCAACTTCCCTTCTAATATCTTGTATGATGTTGGGCGCGATGTGGTGAAAGTTCTTAATATTATTAAAATAAGAAATTGCAATATTTCCAATGAGTTTTATTAAATATTATTATACGTTTTATACATTACATATTAACGTTGTATAAATTACATATTATACAACGTTATCGAGTGTAAACGTGCAAGTGTAACAGTGTAAGTGTTATGTTGTTTATAACGACGAAACGTGTAGTGTCATAACAAAACTCAGTGAAAATATTGCAATTCCTTATTTTAATAAAGTTCCCTTGTAATGGCATCATGTCACATCCATTAATGTTAATCGTTTTACTTTTTGAACCAATGCATAGAAATGGTTCTTTGTGCCAATAATTTTTGCTTCTACTATTGTGGTAAAGATTGAAAAATTATAACAACCTTATTTTTCCGTTTTCCGATCCATCACGACTGATCCCTCCCACCTTTTCGGATTAACAATATTCAGATTTTAAATTAGTGGTGGTGTAAATCTCGAGGTATCTCGGTGACCCTTTTTTTATAATCCTATATAAAAATAATCATTCGACGAAAATTTTTTTTCGTACATGCAACGTATGCTAAAATTAGTTGATTAAATTCAAAAGTAATAAGTAACGAAGAATGGCGAAGAGGATTAGAATAAGAAAGTGTATTTTTGTCTTCATTGCAACGCTACAAAAGATGTATCTTTAGCCTGAATACGGTGAATCTTGGAAAAAATTCACTCCCGGCGATTTTAGCCAAACTTTTTTGAGTGGGTTTAGAGAAATGCAAGGAGCAATTATTGCTATTATTTAGTTTATCAGTCTTTTTTATTGATTGAAAAAGGAGATATTTTAATGCTTTAGCCATATTATGTAGCCTTAACTTTGTGGCAATGATTATTTTACCCATGGAGTTATAAAAACTCTAACAGTATATCTTGAATGGGGCTAAAATAAATTGCTGATGTATGGCAATCCTTTGCACGGTTTTGTGGAAAATTCTGTTGAACCTGCCCTTATTTCATTTTAAAGACATCAAAATCAGAAAGGGATGTCCCTAATGCTATCCGTATTAGCTCCCTAGCCAAGAACATTGAATACTTCAATCCCGAAATTGAATAAACTGTATTTTTTATTTGATCCACTATAGATAGTATGACTTTAATCTGATATTTATCTCCCTATTTAGATTTGTGTTGTCCGTATTTTGCTTTTCGGGTCTTAGTTTTCGTGCCAAATACATCAATTTAATGGTTCTCCAATATTTCGGGATAGGCATGTTAATGGGCTGCGACGAGGAAATTAGCCCGGCGCCGTACCCGGATGCAGTACGCACACAGCGTACAGCGAATTGGTGGGAAAGAGCTTGGAAGAGAAAGCGAGGGTGCGGTGGACAATGGAAAGGGTAAAGGCTATTTCTGAAAATACCATCGGCCCACTTAACGTCCCCCCCCCCCCTTCCCCGTCCACTACGGTTTTTTTTCTTCCAAGCCCTTTCTCCGGCGCCACCACAGCCAACTGCCCTGAAACCAAGCCGCTCTCCCCGCGACATTTGGCACTGCGAAAAGGCTTGCGTTGACTTTCCATACATCCCCACTCAATGGTCCCAGCTTCTCCCCTCTGGTGATGCTGCGTTCCTGTCGTGGTACAGGGTGAGGGCGCGCCTTAATTAATCAGACATTGTTGCATTTATGCGTTGAAAAATGAGTTATGCTTGGCTCCACTCAAAGCAGAGCCAAATTAAACTTACTGGAAACATAATAAAAGATCGAAAATGAAAAGGAGACTTCGTTGATTTCCACTATTTATTTCGTCCGTACGACATGTTTCGAACCATACTTGATTTTGAAACAATCATTTGAGTACTAGAATTACAATGAGTGATTACTTTTGGCCCACCCTACTCCAGGGCTATTTTCGCAAAACGCACATAATAGGATATGAGAGGGGGTGCGGACCTCGTTCCTTTAAATCCCCCACTGCGCCCTTCTAACCTTTTATACCCTGTCCCACTCTGGTGGACGAGGGAGGGAGGTCTTTGCCAAACGCGCCAACCTTCCCCTCGGGCCTGTGGACTCCGCCCTTGTTGTATGTGTTGGCCTCTTGTTTGGAAGGGGTTAACCGTACAATGGCCTCCCAACTCCGGTGGTTCACGTGAATTAAGGACGGTGGTCCCACGTTAGAAAGGAATACCGGGATGGGTGACGCCAGTGTGAAGGGGTGAGAAACTTATAGCTGCGAGATGGCATGTCCATTTGAGTGTCCACTGACCCTTGAGAACTTTGAAAAAGGTACGGGATCTATTCTTGAATTTATCACAGACGAGAAATTAACGTGAATTCTTAACGTGATATTTTAACGAACTGATACTTATAGGAACTGTTTTTTTTCCCGAACAATAAAGGACTTAAATAATCCCTGTGCGAAACTTCGTTCACAAATATCCTTCTTATTTGTTAAATTTGGGTGGTGTACTAACACCCACTCCCATTGAGGCGCCTGTACTGGAAGTATTTGTGTATATAATTTATGAGCGTTTTTATTAGGATGACAGCACTGCAAGTTGGCATAATTGCACTCGCGTCTCCCAAGTCTACTTCTGATTTGGTTTTTCAAAACTACCAAGTAAAACTTGGTGTAAGAGAAGCTGCGTGGGAATCAATTAGAATTTTAATCCCAAATTCGTTTTGTATTAATCTGTATTGGAAGATCAAATACGTACATCGTTTGAATAAGATTGAAGTCTTAAGAAGAGTTATCTTAACTTCTTGATAAATGACAACCTAATCGGCCACATTATGAACCGCGATGGTTTAACGAAAAATATCGTTGAATGACCGATGGAAAAGAAAAGCGAAAATGGAATGCCTCGGATGAGGTGTATGGAGCATATAATGCAGAATGTAAAAAGAAGAATATGTAAGGATTGACAATTGACTGATGATGTAACTGGGTGAAGGGCCTCTTCAAACCAATTTTAGAGTGGCAGACCATTGATAATGACTATTCAAAATAATTTACATGATTTATTAATGTGATTATATTAAGTATTTTTGGCATGTATCTTCGATAGCCATTAATCTATACATGACTTGTAAAATATCATTTCATTAGTATAAAAATGTTACTAGTGATTTTTTTTAAACTTCAATCTGGAGAGCTTGTAATAATGCTTTCATTTACTACTTATTGTTTGGCTTTATGCACACCCTGTATCTGCGGCCAGTTGAAATGAGAGATGAAATGGATATCCTCTGGAGTTCGGATAGTTCGCGGTTTGCGGGGACGCCGTCCAAATGGTAGTCGGGGCATTAAAATGGCAAGGAATAAAGGTCAGTAGATTGTTGATCGAGGTCAAATGGCGAGAATGAATGTGGAGATGTAGGCTTTGGCGCTGCGGTAGGTTATACGACCACAGAGAAAGTGACGGGGCCCTCTCCTTTGTTTATGCTGGGAGGCGTTGTGGAAGCTCCTATTGGAAAGATAATGGTCCGCGTTACGTCGCGTCGGAAGGATAACCTGCCGGACATCATTACACATGCCTATTTTCATGATACCAATGCTATTTGCCTATTGGCGCACGTTACATTTAAAAACTTTTTCCTAAAATATCAGCCTGATCGTAACGCTGAATCAAATCTTATTTGGAGAAAATGTACGGACAAATATCTTACGTATATGGAGTTTCTCATCTGAGCGGTCATATGCCCAATCATTTGTACGAAATCGAAGCTTAGAGAATTCTAGCTTTTCTGCAATAAGTCTTCCAAGGTAAGAGTACGTCATAATAAATATAATTAGCCATATAAGCACAGGGGTGAGGATATACAAAATCAAAATATGCTTATTTTGTGTGAAAAAATCGTAATGTTATGAAGAGTAAAGCTCTGAGAGATATTAATGTCAACCTCAAGGAAAATAACTAAAAATATTGTGGAAAATTGAAGAACAAACAGTGGCAGTGAGTGAAAATATACTACTTCCCACACAAACAGCGTAAAAAGACCTCTGAGAAATAATCAGTCCCCGTAAAACACATTTTTAGGCAATACTTATAGCGGGAGAAGAACCGAAATAGCGATTCAAAGCTACGAGTTTCATTGATAATGAGCCATGACAAAATGGTAAAATTCTACCACAGAAACTTGTTTGGAACTAAAATGAACGGCATTTGACAAAATTTACTGCTTTTACAGAAAATCTAGTTACGGTATAACGAACTCATTTCATCATGAAATATTTTACACTTTCGTGGCGAACAGAATATTTAAACTTTTCTCGGGATTTCGCGTGGGTAAGCTTTTGTAAGAGCGCCGACGTTTCGGGTTCCGACTCGTTACCTATTCTCACTGCTAGTCGTAGTAGTGGCTGTGAGAATGGGTAACGAGACTCCTTTCGTTAATTTGAATCCTCGAATGAAAACCTTTTCTATTATAATAATTGAACCGGTAAAATTAGTACCATGGTAGTGTTATTTGGAGTCTCAGTGGATTCATTGTAAATGTGGAAGTTTTTTTATCAAGTTAATAATGTGCGTATACAAAAAAGGATATTTGGTATCAATCATCGCGTGGTCTGATAAGTGTATTTATCTCTTCAGACGGACTGCTGCAGTAGTCAGCGTGTATTCTGGGCCGATAATCTCAGAACTCACCGCATTATTGGTCACTATCACTAAACAAGGCATTCTGCGTAACTAGGCATTCCCCCATTCAATCGGATATGCGCTAATAATCTATTCTATGAGTTTGGCATTATTATCGGAGCACCAGTTATCCGCATTGCGGCACGTTGGATTAATTTTGCCTAGGAAAAATGAAAATGTTATCCGCTTTATTATTTTTTCTCTTAACTTATTTATACTGTATCTTATCCAGAATTTCATCCCAGTGATTTCGACTTAACATCAGACGCTAGTGTTCGCAGATTTCCAAAGGTTAGGAAAATAGCAATTTGTTGCATAGTTAATATATCACAACGCTCGGCTAATCTAGAGAAGACGACCAACATGGGCAAATAACATAGAAGTCAGCAGATGACAACTCAACTCTTCAATGGATGCACTGTAATCCTTCATCTTTTTTCTAATTTCTTTAAACAAATGTATCATATAGCACACCAAAACAAGTTTACTTCCACTCACTCTTAAGATCTGTCGTCCTAAATTCCTTCCAATTCTCTTCCTAATTGAACTCTTAAGGTTTTCATGATCTTACAAATTTCTGCATAGTGTTATTTTTGATTCGTATATAACGTGAAATTTCTTGTTGTGAATTCATTGTTAAATTTTAAAGTAGTAATGGCCTTTGGAACCATGTCCGGAGGTATGAAAATGATGTTATCGTGTGTTAAGGGCTTATGCCCTCTAATTACTTAATAGGTCCTTAATAGTTGTAATTTTGCTTTCTCAGCATCAATTTTCTAAAACCAGGTAAACTTTCACAAAATAATTTTTGTCTATATTTTTGTGTAATTTTTTATGCACACAAATATCCAACGGGAGAATGTGTTGAAGCCTCATTTCGTAAGGAGAGGGAGGTTTGAAGGAAGGGCACGTTGTGGGATATTTGGGGGTGGTGGAGTGATTCATGATGGGTATTTGCACCATGGGGGTCATTGTTGGGCAAGAGGCGCACAGAGGGGAAAGCACCGACGTTGTGGAGGCGCCGCCCAGATTCCTTGCAGTGAAATCCGTGGGCATTATTGCTCTATCACACGCGTGCATGATATATCCCACCGTGCAATCTAAACGCAGCATAAACCCATTTCGGTTCACCGATTCCCTTCCCACGAGTATTATGGCCTCAATCCCTCCACATTGGCGCCGCGCCGTTCCGATATCCTCCCTATGGCTTATGATTCCATTCCATGTAAGTTTTAATCATCAATCCCTCTCTTGCGCGGAAACTATTCATTAATTTTGTCTGTTGATATTTTATTCTTTTTTTCTATCAGAGAAGGTAATTTGCCTCATGATTGCCCTTCTAGCCTATGAATTATGGAATTGGAATATGGACATTAAAAAAATTAGTGAATTTTATTTTTCAGAGTTTTTCAAACACTATAGAAAAATCTCAATTCTTCAATTCAGTATTTATCTTTTTAGTTTTTTTTTAAACAAATATCACCTTCAGCACACCAAAATAAATCCACTTACTCTCAAGACCTGCAGTCATAATTACTTTCGAATTCCCTCACCAAAATTTCATCTTTATACATTTTTTTTTGCAAGATTCCTAGGTCTTTATTAGATTTGCAATTTCCGCCATAATTACGTCTGTTCAAACGAGTATCCTATGGTTATCGCGATATTTGGAGAGCATATGGTAATTTCTTTTATTTTAGAACTCGTGTATACATTAACTAACATCTCTCATACCGTGTTTTTTCAGTTATCATGGCATGGCACCTGTTTTTTGCTTAAGGGGTATTTATGTGAGTTTGCGATGAAGTATCCAGCAGTAATCATCCATCATCCAAAGTCTATGGTGTTATTCCATTTGCTTATGAAACCTTTCACTCTATTCTAAACTTACAGTCGATAGAATAAATTATAATATTAAGACACTGCCATTCATTACAAATGAGTGCGATTTGTGCGAAAACCTTGATACGATAATATTATCGTCCTTTCCGTATTTAAGAGGTCGTAATGCAATGGAAATATCTGTATTTAAGGAAAAATTTGTTGTGACCTTGCAATTGGTTGCTAAATGTAATTATGTACAATCCTTTTAGAATTCCTTTTACATCTCCACGTAATTATTTTATCGCTTAGCCACCCCATCTCCAAACATTTTCCCTCTCTTTGCCCCTGCCCCATCAAGTACCTTTGCATGCATTGAGGGCCCTTATCTCTGTAACTTTCTCCTTTCCTTGGCCCTTTTGTTCAACCAATTCCCTTGATTCCCAGCACCCTAGAAATTTATGGTCCTACGATCGATCCAATAGATTACAATCTCAGAGCTCCCTGTAGGGTTGGACCCCACCATTCAACCCCAATCTCTATTCAGTCTAACACTCTCCGCTTGCGATGTTTTGTTCTGGCAACATATATTTCTCCGCTTTAATTACCATGAAAAACGCATAAACAGTGCGGAACAGTTTAGTTTTTTTAGTGTTATTTTTATTCGAAAATAATCGCAATCAGTTCCGCCTCATCAAGTTTCCTATCTATTTTGAAAGGGATGCTACATTTTCGTAGCGTAATGATTGGAATTAATAATATATAGCAAATACCGGGTGCTGTTTCTGAATTTATATGCACGAATTCTCGTTCGTTCCAATGGCTGTGTTGATTGCATCCGTGAAAATATATAGCTCACGTATCTCATGTGATATGATATTATTTTTTGCTGAGAAAATAATCTATTCTTGGAACTCCGTCGAAATTGCATTCATATAATTTTGTATTGGTAGCGTATAAATAGTATTTGTTACATCTGTAATGTTGACAAGATAGTTCCACTCTACAAAAACTCGGTTAGAAAGGCATATTTAACGAATTTCTTAAAAGTAGCAGCCTTTTTTCTTGTTTCCTAAGACATTTCTTGTAGTGAATACATTGTTTAAACATAATAACGGCTTTGAAAAAATTGTTTGAGGTCTGGAATTGACGTTGTCATTCGTGAGGTATGACCAGTAAGTAATTAGAGGGCATAACCCTCTAATTACTTACTGGTCATCTTTACTGAGATACAGTTCGTAAAAATGATCTGTAAGTAGGTCCCTAAAACAACTCTAGAAAAATCTTCTCGGGATACCGCGCGGGTTAGATTATTTAAGAGCGCCGACGTTTCGGGTACCGACTCGCTACCCATTCTCACGGCTACTGAGAATGCTGAGATCTAGTATCTAATGCAGACGGGATTAAATCAAGTTGGCCCGGCGGAGTTAAGAGCACGATCATTATAATACCCCCAGCGATGAGCCGTGAGAATGGGTAGCGAGTCGGTACCCGAAACGTCGGCGCTCTTAAATAATCTAACCCGCGCGGTATCCCGAGAAGATTTTTCTAGAGGTCCCTAAAAGTTGTCATTTTGCTTTCTTAGTACCCATTTTCGTGGTCAATTTTTACAAAATAAATACTTTGTATATGTTTTTATCCAAGTTTCCTATTAAAGTCATGTTTTAATTTTAAAAATGCATAGAAATTGATAAAATCACATTTATTTATTTAGCGACGGTTTTTAAGTGATTCAATTTAGAAAACGTATGCAAAATAAGGGAATAACTTCGGCTATATGTATGCACTTATGCATGGAAGGGTTGCTTCGCCTTGTGAATTTAACCTCCCTGCTTAAAATTAGGATAGGTATTGGTGTTAGATGATTATAAAGTATTTAAATTAATATCGTATTAAGATTTGATCTTTGTAATGGTTCTTCATCCCGTTTTCCTATAATCGTTCATTTAAGGCTAATTACTCTTTTCCTTGGATACGTAATCCACATTTTAATAGCTTCGGAATAACTTACTCAAATAGTCTTTGTACAAGAAACTCTTCATGGTCCATACATGTATGCTATTTTTTTTTCTCCCAGAGGATTCTCATGAAAATTCCCAAGGGTAAATCCCACTCGATGATCGTCTTTCATCTTCGTTATCATATCTTATACATCCCATCATCTAGTATCTAATGCAGACGGGATTAAATCAAGTTGGCCCGGCGGAGTTAAGAGCACGATCATTATAATACCCCCAGCGATGAAGCGGTTCATCATCATGATAGAGGAACTATTTTATTCCCCCTTTGAGCCGAAGTCAAACATATTCCGGGGCATTTTCATTCTGATAAGCATTCCATATTTTTATTTCGTTTGAGACGTTGCCGTCGAATCCGAATTGAATATCCAGTGGAGGAATGAGTGCGCGATGCGTTACTCGTCTTTGGCTCGTTCAAAGGGATGTGCAACCGACATTTTCTTCCCGCCGCGCAGACCCGCCGTACATTTCCATAATCTCCTCTATTTTCACTTGCTTCCCTTTACCTCTGCTTCCTCGTCTTGCCGGCATCCCTGCACCTGCCACTGCCGCTCCTCCACACACCCGGCCCCTTCATTTCCGGGTGCGGCTTCCTGCTCCCCGACCCAGACATGTTAAGGCGAACCCCCGCCGAGCACCCATCTGGGGTTGAAGCAAATCTACTGCTAATCCATAGAGAAGTACCGGCGCGATGGCACGAGTTTCGATTGGTTATCGTTTAAGTATTCTACCAATTATGCTAGGTTTGCATGTGATATTTACGAAGTTTTCTGGCAGTCTACTCTCTTGGACTTGCTTTTCACTTAACGATAAGGTCTCTTTATAAAGTTTTTATGAACTCGCCTTGTTATTAGTCATCTTGTCCGGGTCAGATATTGCATTTCAATTTAAACCACTTTTAGATTAGCTACCAAGCTACCAAATTTCCAGGAAAGCTCTGAACCAGATGAAATTGCAATTTTCTAACACTTTTTATGTGATTTTAATTTTATATCGATTGTTATTCAGGATTTAAAATTAAACATGGAGATTAGCCCATAAAAGTGGTCATCAAAATCCGATGGCGGCACTGCGATCATTTAAAGGAACGAGAATACGCGTCATAAAAATAAATTTTTGCATCAAAATTAAATTGATTGAACCAAAATATGCCTCTAATCTTAGTAGTTCGCTATAAAAATGTTGTCTATTATAGAAAAATATTTTATATTGTATTATTTACAAAAATTACTCCCTTTCATTCTATCTTAAAATACCTTTACTCTTCCTTCCTCTACCTCTTTTGCCAAACGTTCTTGCCTGGAACCTCGTTTTCCAAATCCCCTTCCTGGGATTCCCACCCGGCCAGCTGTTCAGCCAGAGTGGGCGTTTCAATGGCTAACTCTACCGTTGTCCCTAGGTCGTTGAGGGTTGAGTCAAAATTTGTCCGGCTTCATACATATTCCGGCTGTGCGTAGAGGTATTTCTGATTGGCCGTTGTGAATCTTGACGTTGTTGTTCTTTCGTACCTAACGATTAGAAACGACCCTACGCACGGCTGGAAGATACATAAACCTTCAGGACGATGTCTGAGTAAATAAATTGAAACGTCGCGTCTGACTGGACGGCTCAAGTCTTATATTATCCCGCGCTTATCCCATTGGGTTCTGGGGTCCTCCATTGATAATGTTGTTCATTATTACCCAAAATATAGTTCCACGGTATCCATAATAAAGATAATTTGCATTTCCACCCTGTGACGGATCTATGGGAGGGGAGGAGAGGAATAAGGGGGCTATGGCCCACCCAACGGATCGAAACGTACACTAGATAAATCGAAATTTTTGTAGTTCATCATTGTACAAAAGTTTTTAGCTATATTTTCCGGTAAACTTTCCAATATAATGAATTAAAATCCAAATTTTCTAAACTTGGGGCCTATTTATCAACTTTTGGTATGTTACATTCGGAAGGGATAGTCGCGAAACCGGACAAATAATCACGAATTCGCGAAGTAGCGCAGCGGAAGCTTCTGCATTCTGCATTCGGGCAGAATAAAAAGTCTCAACACAGACAAACCCGCTCATTACTCGCTCCATCCAAATCGTATGTCTCCCCCCCGCCATATACCGAAGATGCCTCTCCTCAACCCCCTTGAGCAGTGGATGAGTTTGAATGTATACCTCCCAGCCATCTCCATTCCCATTTTTATATGCAATCCTAATTCAGTTTTATAGAGGAATGATGAAGATGAAATGGATGGATTGAGGGAGTAATACAAAAGTTCTTCTCAGAAGCTGGTTGGAAGCCTGGGAAGCGTCGCAGAAGGGAGTTTTAGATTTCCCTGCGTTAACGTGGGCTTGGGTTTACGGAAGGGTAAGAGGCATATAAATAGCAGAAAAACAGTGGTGAAATGCTAGTGGGTAGGCTTGCAATATTCTTTTGTTGATTGACTAATCAATTTTTTTTAAATTACAAATGTAATATGAATGCTAAACATTGGCTTGCTACTGGTGTTTTTCCTCATTAAAATATACCTCGCATTGCTTCCTCGTTTTTGATCAATCAGATGGCGATTCCGAAATTTGATGTAACCTAAGATTGATGAAGATCAAATTGATAAATCTTGTTAGAAAAGCGGAAATTTTAAGAACAGTTGAAGAGAAGAAAATTATTTTAAAAAGTTTGGTTTAAAGACGAGGCAATTAAATCGTTGACAACTATACACGATAGAAAATTGTCGTTAAACGGCAGGTGGAAGGGATGACCCGCTGAGGTAGGCCACGGGTAAGATGCATAGAGCAAGTTATGGAGAATTTAAAGTTAAAGTTGATGTGTATATGTAGATAATAAAAGAGTAGCCGATTGGAGAATTGAGTGGAGAGCTGCTTAAGAGATTCCGGATATGCATTGAGCAACACTTGGAAACCTGTGCTCAAAACAATCAAAATGGCGAGGCAAAATCATCACCAACCCGCCGGCCAATCAGAGCACGCCGCTGATGACAGCCTATCAGCAGCCACCTGACTACGAGAGTGAATGTATGTAAGCAAATAAAAATCTCCCTTGACACTCACAGCCCTGAGGACGAAGGCCGAGCCGGACATCGAAACATCGGCAGTTATGGAGTTCCTGACCCGGTGGCGATCATGAGAAAATTTTACGCAATCTTAGAATTGATGACTCTAGTAGATTATTATGCCATACTTACGTATAAATGAGACTTTGTCCTTTTTCCCGATAGGTAATTAAGACGGTGTGTAACCCCGTTTCTACTGGTTGTTTTTCGTTTTGTTTTCGTGGCCTAGAACATATTTGTTTAAAACTTACATTGGTATCAGGGCATCAGCTGGAGACCTTTTTTATGTTTGCCTTATGTATTTTCAAAGAGTGAGGCAAAAAGTCTGAATTCGAGAAACAAGAAAATGTCGCAAAGGTTTTTTCTCTCTACGTATCCTGGAAATTTCAAGATTTTTTCTTAATATTTTAACAACTAATATGCCGCGATAAACCCATTAGAAAGGTCGTTAGGCATCCCCTTAAATTCCCCACATTGTATGGGTCTAGCGTAATTTTCGTTTGTAAAATAGAAAATGATGAGATAGCTGTAATATGCTAATTAGATTTTTGCCATAATATTCTTGAAATGCGGCTTCCTACTAAACAATACGTACTTTGTGCTTTATCGCAGACGGCTGTAGGAAATAAAATACGGCCTTTCTTAGCACGTCCAATAATCGCATGCGAACGAATTTATTTTAGGTGTGTTTTATCGTAATTCCATCGCAGGCCACATTTTGCATAAATAAACTTCGACTTTGTTTTCTTTTATTTTTTATTATTGTTTTAATATTGATGGTATTTTGTACCTCATATGTATTTGTTAATTTATACAATTGTGTAGTTGTTAAATTCACCATACTCTCCTGTACTAAACCTTTCCGCCTAACCTCTCCTTGGTGCTAACGCTCCCACTCTTGTCTTGAGCACGCCAAATTTCTCAGTCGTGTCCCATCCAACTGCATTTGCATCACGGCCCCCGGAAACTCAACCCCCTCCACCCGAAACACTCCTAACCCCTTTCTCGGGCCCTAATCCTTCCAGGGGGAAGGAAGGATATCCTTCAATTTCTCTCTACCCAACCCACTCACTCAGGTCTCACCCCGTCCCTATTTCTACGTGTCACTGCTCGCAATAGGCGATGTCGAGGCAATAGCCGCGAGGTGCGCCTCGCCGCCGCCCGACGCGACGACTGTGGGTGTGTGCGGAACTCGGGAGGAAGGCCCCGTGGAGAGGGTAACGTGAGGTTTCGGCGGAAGTCTTTGGTTTTGGAGGAGCGGCGGGAGAGGGAATCGCTGGAGCAGACAGACATACACGGGGATTCTCACACACACCAGCGCACTCGAATACCCTGGGATTCGGCGGCAGCCCCCCCGCCCCGCTCCTCCGGTTCATCGTTGGTAAAGGCGGGATTGTCTTCCGATTCGTCATCTGCTCCCCCGTCTGCTCCCTCTCACACATCCACCAGCCTCCGAGCCTGTCCTCCCACTCCCTCCGATCCGTAGAGATGGCGTGGAGCTCGCGTCAGACGTGTAAACTCCAATAAAACGGATATCCGAGGCCTCGGAATATCGGCGGTTAGAATCCATCTCCGGGAAGTCAAGAGATCCTGAGACCTTTTAACGGATCGGAACCTTTCTTTTTTTTCTTTTTGGACCCATCGCCTCACTCAGGTGGTGATTATTATTTTTTCACCGCTCCTCTTTTCCAGTACTCATTTTGCGGTGTTTTTAACGGCTGGAATCGTCCGAGATGATTGTCTCCGACTGGTTATCTCGCTTTTTTTCAACTCGTCTTTTTATCCTGCCTCCGTCCCGGGGATATGTGGGAGAGAAATATTTTTTAACCTCTCCCACAGAATAGGTGTCGGTGGTAGTATAAAATAACCCCGTTCCTATCAGCCATCGTGAATTTTTGCATCCTAGAAAATCTGCTTCTCAGCATTTTGTGCGGAAAGTAGTTTCTGCGGGATTCTTTTTGCGTTCCTTAGAAAATGTCGAAAGATTTCCTTTGTCTAAGACTTTTGGAGTTGGTAAGAACTGCATGTATAGCGATTTTCATAGGTTGTCGAATATGTAACGCACCTTGAATATTTTATTTATACTCTGCTGTTCTACAGAATCTATTTCAAAGTGCATTGTTGAAAATAATAAATGCGACATTTTTTTTATTATCGTGGTCATGTAATTGCAATGAGTGGGAAACGACGGTTGTTTAAATTTAATTGATGGAATTACCAGATTTACCTCATACAGATTTTGAGATTAATTACTACATTCATAATTAATTAAGCAGCCATTGATACAGAGGCGATTAAATATTTTATGTAATTCTTTATTCAGTAACAATGGATGTAATATATATTAAACGGATAATTGAATATCATATTCCATGTAAATTAATGTTTTGATGGCAAAGATCATGTTTTTGGGGACGATAAGTTAGCTAATGAAAAGTATAACTGGCGACTATTTTTTAATAGTCATGTCTCTTTGTATTTAGCATATTAATTTTCATTAATTTCTATTCATTCAGATGTCAAGCTATTAAATAATCGGTTTTCTTTATTGATATTCAAATGTAAAAGTCCTCTTAGAATGGGAATTTGAATTTTAAAATCTCCTTTTATGCAAGCAAAACCCTCCTTTGTACATACTACCATTAATCATATTACCAATCATTTTGTTCTCTAAATTTAAGTAATTGTTTCTCTTGAGTTTAATGCAATCTCAACCTGATGTAGGGCTTATGGGGGATTTCATATCGTAAGGAATTCCTGTCATTGCAGTTTGGTAAATATTGTAGACACAACAATAATAGTTCTCATGATTCGTTACTACCAAGACAAATGGTGATATTTGTGTCATTTTTTGGAAAATTTAATCAGTTAGTGTGGGTTTAAATTTTCCATTTTGAGTTTTTGTATTTATTTCGCACTGGCTGGACTGGCCGCAAGTTCAAATTTATTTACGTATTTTTTTCAGAGTCCTATACAAAGTCTTCTGTCTAAATATTATTTGAAAGTGGCCCTATTTCAATGAACCTATTTGTACATAATTGCAACAGGTTTCAACGCTTCAAGTAAAGCTCTGCGTTAGTATTTGGCCATGTATTTTTTAGAGTGCATCTCACTTTTATACATTTTAATCTCGTACAGAAAGTGTTTACCCTGAACATTTTGCGCACCTCCCTGTGTTTTCTATATCGGTGATAAAGGCACTTTATTTCAGTAAATCTATTACTATAATGTTCGGGATACACTAATTCTTGCGTTAAAGCACACGACTTTCGTCAAATATATCCTTCCATTGACCACATTTAATGACATCAGGCTGAGGTTGTTTCATTTGCCATTTTTTCTTATACTTTTAACGTGTTAGCTAATTTAAGCCGGTTACATTAATTAATACGCTGATACTGTGTCGAGGATTGATTGATTAGATGGCACAGCTCTTGGCACGAGACGAAGAAAGCGTCAGATCCAGCCAGCAAGATCCTCCGCTGAGACTGCTTATAGGGAACCTCGCTTTGCATTCCAAGTGCTTGTTGACTCGAGCGTGCACCGCTGCCTTGGCGCAATTGGTATCTGGATCGGGGCATGCAGCACGTCCGGGTCTGATGCTGGGAAGTCAAGTGGAGAAGTAGTTAAGTCGGCTGTTCGCTATAGACCTACCTACGGAGTCAGGGGAGGAGGAGTCCAGGGCGCGGAGAACACGTGGATGTGACAAAATACACGGGCAAATATTGTTCCTCCCGGATCAACTCTTAATTGTACGATACCGTGAGGTGGAGGGGTCGGGGAGGCTAAATTCGTTCAGGAGCTCAGCAATAGTTACCCAAAGTAAGCTGGGTCAGGAAGGGAGGGGAGGAAATTCCAGTGGTAGTCTTGAGGTGTGTTTGTGCAAGAGGCATTTTAGTTTAGCGGGAACGGATTACGTTCGTGGGTCTACGTGTAGTTAGCGGAATGGGCGTAATTCACACGTCAGGTGGGGTTATATTGCTCCATCGGTGGAGATTTCAAGCGATAGTGGTGAAGTGAAACAGCGCACCTGGAGCTATTGTGGTGCGAGGTAATTTTAGTATTATTTCCGAGGCTCTTGCGTTGCCATTAGCGATTCTCAGAGTTTCTCGGCGTCTACTCATTAGAGCTTACGGTAATGGTGTAGAAGCTCCACTTCATAAGGGTTTAACAAATATTTCTATGAAATGCAGAGGAACTTAATACCTTAATACGATAATATTATCTTTCCAATATCCTTCTTCGCTTTCAGCAAGTACTGGGTGCCAAAACTCATTAACAATTATAACTGTTTAAACTATTCTAAAATATGAACCCATTTTCGAAATCAGTTATCTCAGGTGTGAATTGGTGGAATATGCTAAGAGAAAAACTTTTACTGGGTTACGATAAATCATTTATACCTTTTGTGTTTGTTACCTATTTTTATATAATATGATAATGTTCTACATAGGTGTAGTAATTTTAAATAATTTATCTGCAGTTAAAAGTTTCCTGCTTTACTTTTAGAACATATTGTTAATGAGTTCTAACTACAATTTGTGATGCATGATAGCGGAGAGAAAACCTGGAAATCGTCCTTATTATGCAAGACAAAATGCAATAATACTTGAGCTAAGTTTTTAGTCACCATTATATTTATCTATTCATTCTGCCTGCATCCTTTTTTGCCTGGAAAAAAGCGGGCACTAGAAGTCTTTCGTCTACCTTTTATGTTCATAAACTTAAACTTTTACTTAAATTAGGCATTTTTGTTGAGAAAAGTAATCAATATGGACTCACATGTTAAAAATGACGTATTGTGTCAAATAACGTTACGCAAGGCATCAAAATGGAGGCGTATAAATTATAATGGTTACATGTGCATTGTGCGTCACATTTACTTGTGTAGTGTATTCGTTTTATGCTTGCGTTATCCACTATGCCAATTAGAATAGATTCTTAAATATTCTATGGCTAGCTATTCGTAGGGACATGTTCTATTCATTCGATGCCTGGTTGATATTTTTCTATATTTTCTTCCGCTTCAATCGTTGTTTTTTTCTGCCAATCTTAAAGCATGCTACCTACGTTTGCTGTATATTACCTTCTTTTCGGTATATTTTGCATATCCTGTAATACACAATGTCTTCTCTTTTACATATCTCTGCTATAGGTATTTATTAAAAATTTCTTCACTTTTCTGACTTTCCATTCAGAGAACGTGTACATTCCCTCTATCACCTCATAAAAATTCCAAAGCCGCGACCATATCGGAAAAATCTAAATTCCCTCGTAGTATTCATTGGACTTGAATTAAGGATATTATAATGTCATAAACAGTTAAATATGCTGGTCATTGGCAGTTTTGATCGATACAAAATTATGTGGTACCTACGTTAGATTTATTGGTTATAATTGTGAATATCTGTGAATACCTTCTTCAGAAAATATCATTAGAAGCCTAGGAAGACAATGAAAGTAATGTAATATCTTTTC
This sequence comes from Ischnura elegans, assembly GCF_921293095.1. Lineage (NCBI taxonomy): Eukaryota > Metazoa > Arthropoda > Insecta > Odonata > Coenagrionidae > Ischnura > Ischnura elegans. The sequence goes on from NC_060252.1 coordinate 12,885,012, forward strand.
GCTTAAAAATAAATGACACCGTAGTTTTCTCTGTATCCTTACGCAAAAATTAGTTTCCTGAGGGATATTATGGTCACATTTGGAACACCCGATTTTTATAGGCCTGGAAATCTTTCAGGTTTTATAGCCTTATACTATAATTACTTTTTTCTTTTACAAGGCCTTTACTTTATCTAAATTTGGAGTTTTATTCACCTGGCAATTTTATTTGTATTTCTGAGAATCAAAATTTGCCATGGTCAATAATTTCCAAGCCCACAGATGGATATCTTTATTTCCTTTGATTGAAAACCTTGGCTTTCAAATTCTTCACTGTTCCTCAAAATGTGAAAGGTGGTTGTTCCTGCCTGAGTGCCATTATTTAAATGCCCAGCCAATGCCTAAAAGTCAGCGAGAAAAATAGGAAATCAGTATTAGGGAAATAAAACAGTCATTCAACGTGACAAAATGAGAATTGTAAACCTTATTTATGAATTTGATGCATATACTGAACCCGAGAAAATTACCTTCCCTCCTCCTCGTAATTAAGAGTAATAATTTCTTAATGGCCACAATTTCTGCTTCAAAAACACAATTATAACTCATTTCCCTCGTATTTTTTTCTCTGAAATCCAAGAAAATTCTTAAAGGAAGGGGTTGGAGCAAGGAAATACGTGGGGCAGTTTTTTTATCTCGGTTTAAAATTAATTTCGCGCCACGTTAAACCTCCGTGTCTAAGGCAAGGGTCTTTTAATTAGTGGGACAGCGAAAAAGTCATTTTTTTTCAAGGGATCAGGGTGAGGTAAAAATGTCCAAACCTAAAATTATGGGGTGGGGCCTTCTGTAAAAAAAGAGGCAGATAGGCATTACTTATTCTCTACGGGAGAAAATCGATTGGCACTAAATAACAGCCGTGGCTCTTAATAAACGAGACTTCATTTGCAAAGAATTTTGGGGGCCTTCCTAAAAATCTTCATAATGCCGGAGCAAATATTTGGGCCCGATCAAAAGATTTTCCAGTCGATATTATCGATAGTCTTCCTCATCACCATATCGGTGGTTTTCCCCTTTTTTACGTGAGTACCTTATCCAGTCGTCATACATCGTCTATCCACTATCTCACGCAGCCACAGTACCACATATATACCTTCGCGTGTTTTTCAACGTTTTCCTTAACTTTACTTAGTGCCTGTTTTTAGGGTGGAATATTGCAATCGATTTTTAATTTTTTTAATTTCCCAATAAGCTAGTACTCTGAATATCAATTCCCGATAGCAGTTCATGTTTCAAATAGTTTCAGCTCAATTGGATGAATAATTATCGAAAAGTCAACAAAGCGAAGTTAAACATGGAGATCAGTTATAAAAATTTGCCGCGAATTTAGTATTGGTACTACAGTCGAAATTGTTTTTAGTATTAAAATGTTTGGTTTTATTGTGACGCCATGAAATTTGTTTGAAATCGTTTAAAATCGATTAAAAATTGAGTCACTTATAGAAATAAAACTAAATCTCTGTTCACCCTCTGTTATGAAAAAATAAAATTCAAGTGCCAATACGCGAAAAACGTTATTTTATGACTTTTTTTCATTTTTTGGCTTGTATCATATCAACTCAACCCCTCTATCCCGACGTCTTTCGCTGCAACCATCTCAGGGTTTCTTTTTTTTTGCCAGCATCCTCAGAGAACTTTCTGCCGCTCCTTCATCAGGCGTTAACCTCAAAGAGCTGTAGGGAGAGGAAGCGTCGAAGTAGGAGGGGTTAGGAGGTGGGATCGTCCCTTCCCAATCTGTCTCCTTACCTCCCCCCTCTCCTCCCTCTCAATCGTTTGAACGACCTTTTTCAGCGCCTTCCCACCGTGGCGAGAAATGGAAGCAGACCATAGCTTACGTTCTGAATCCCTCGATCAACGACAATCTCCTACGGAGTGGAATAACACCCAGGAGAATGTTGCGCATAGTTCGTCAAAGAGCTTTCCGTTTTATTTAGATAAAACCATTATATACCTTGATCAACGTCAATTACCTCCATATACACCCAAGAGAAAGTATTGTCTACTCTTCCACCGCATTTTTACCATCGTCTAAGCAAAAGCCTTAATATATCCTTTACTCATCGACATTTCCTCTTGAGTATAGACACTTCCGAGAAAGGGTGGTGAGTGATTCACCGTAGCGTTATATCTGTTATCTAGATATATCTATGGTAGGTATATTCCTTGATCAACAGAAATTATCTTAGGTACAAAATAGTTGTTTTACATGACGCTTGAAGAGGTAATAAATTATTGTAATTAACCCAGTAAATTAACCCAGAAGGAAAGAAATAAAATTTTAATAATTTTAAGTAAAATATAGAATACATAAAAATAAAAAATTTAAGTAGTGCAGCTTATGGTTTCATAATATGTTTTATTATCGAGATAACAAGAATATAGTGATTATCATTGCCTTTATAATGGCAATAGGTGATGATACTTTTCGCGCGTAGTGGTGCGGAAAATTTACATGGATGTTATTTTTTTCATACAAATGACAAATTTTAATTGAATCAATTACCTATCCTCTTGTTTTATCAGGAATTAAAGTGTCTTCATCATTTTTTGACTTAGTATATTTGTTTTTATATAAAGCGGAACATCCACGAGGATTACAGTGCTTGTACAGTCCTGGTAGTGTGGTGATATTTAAAATTTTTCAGAAACAACAATACGTTCATTGTAGGAATACTACTATTACTATATTCCCCCTTGTTATTCATTCTTCACTTTTCCTCTTATACTCTACCATTTGTCGTTTCTATTCATCACCATAGTATGGTCTTTCGGACATCACCTTTGATTCAATCATCGGGCTTCTTCATTGCTGATCCTGTAAAACTCATTCCTTTCCCCGCCTTTCTTCGCTCCATACGCTTTTGATCGCGCGAAGGAAAGGAAAAGAAGATAAGATGGAGAAAATGGTGGGGACTAGTAAAGAGTGGAGTGGGAATACCTCACTGCCGTCGGCAACTATCGGAAATCGAAGTTATCGAAAATTATGATAGAGTGGTAGTCGGAAAAATGGAGTGGTGTGGGGATTTTGAGCAAGAGAAGATTTTTTTTACTATTGCGTGAAAAAAAGTTCGCAACTCATTTCTTCCCCCCTCTCTCTCTCTCTCTGCTTTCTCTAAGTCTCCCTCACTTTCTCAAAATACACCCACCTTCCATTGCTACCTTGATGATTCTCCTTCGCTTTCTTTCTCCCTTTTATTCAGTCTATCACTTTTGCCTCCTCCGTTACTGCTTTTCCAACTCGAAACCTCAAACTAATCCTCGTGTGCGTTGAGTTTTCCCCCGATTCGAGGCACAAAATAAAAGGCAGGAAGGCAATAGAGTTCCGAGGCTTTTTCAGTCACCGCCTTATCTGGTGCGGAGACCGCATGCCGAGGAAGCTCAAAAGGAACCTAATTCTCTTACGCTGTGGAGCAAAGCGCCACGTGGAGTTTTTTCAGCGTTTCATTTTTTGTTTCAAAATTCCTATTTCCTATCGTCTTCTTTCATTCAGAACACAAACTCGTGGCAAATTTGTCTGCAATTAGAGGTGATCATTCTAATGAGCCTAAAATATCAAGTTGTCTTTGGAATAGATTAGCAAGTAATATTTTCAAAATTTCTTATTTTAAAAATAAGACATTTTGAGGAAAATTTTTCTCAAGTCATAATCAGAAAAACGGTGGCCTATCTTGATCTTGATTATTAGCCTGATATCCCTTTATTCTGATGGTATTTCTCGAGTGATGAAGTAAGGATTTTAAATATCGACCCATAATACTTAACACGCTATTGGAACATATCGTCATCATCTTGGGTCTGGGAAAGGAACTTGTCAATCAGTAGAAAAAAAGAGCCCACCGTAGCTTTAATTTCCACGATAAGTAGTGGGTCTTAGTTGAGCAATAATGTGATATCTCTTGCATACCTCAATATAAATATCTTCATAAGTTACCTCTAGCATTTTCATCTGCCTGTATGGAAGTGTATGTAGATCCAACTCTACTAACGTCAAGGTGCCAGGTTTTATACGATATTTTATTGCATTGGACAGAATATTTCATTATTGGGCTTTGAATTTAGCTGACTATGAACTCAATTAAGGTTAAATGATCAAGATCGATGCGAAAGAGAGCATATCATTTAACCAATACTTAAAATTGGCAACCACACGAATGACACCCACAGCTTTAATATAAGTATGCAACCCGACGTTCTTGCATGCCGCTCGGGAAGCATGGTTATTCATCGACTTATGGTCTGGCATAGAAGGTCAATAATTCCAACTAAGTTACTCAAGCTTCAAACAAAGCAGTATAATAACTTTAAGAAAGCTCAGATATTAATGCAAATATATTAATAAAATATTTTTACTCGTATTTTTACCTAACCTGTGGCAGTGATAGTGGTGATCCTTCATACAGATGATGATAGATCTTATTATCCTCTGTGATGAGTTGTATATGCATTGTCTAAGATTTATCCCTCAATTTTATTGTGATGTTATTTTTGTAAATGAATTTATTACTGGAACTTGTATACTTATTCTCTCTGTTCTTTTCATTTTAGGTAAGTGATCCATGATGCTTCTGCCTGCCCCAATACCTCTGTAAGTTTAAATTAAGTATTTGCTCCTAGATTACGACGTAGTAATTAAATAATACAACTGTTTTATTACTTTAGGGATTTGATGAATATGTAGTTTACTTATAATTATTCAAGTGTGGGATATTGTTGGTTTATCTGGCGAGAACAACAGAAATACGCTCAAAAGTATCAATTTTTGAGTTTTGCATTTTTAACATAAATACAGTATTGAACATTACTTCTTAGAGCAATGAATGAGAATAATTACAAATGCCATGTTTTGCCTCAAATGTCATTTAAATGTCAAAGTTAATTTTTTCTATGACAAATTACGAAGATAGGGAAGAAAACATTTTGCGAAAGTCGGCTCGAAAATTGAGGTAATTTGATTGATGAAGGAGATATTTTCCTCGGAAGATGTATGTTTGGGAAGATAGCAAGTGAGGAATGGCGGTTGAGAAAGTGGAGAGATATTTATGCTGTATAAAGAATATTAGCTTTTAGCCAAATAATTGGACATGGCGATCAAAGATAGGAGTAGAAATTCGAAAGGGAAGGTAATGACATGGGGTTGGAAAATACCTAGTAATTTGTGTATTTTTTTACATGCATGCCCTCAATTAGTTTCCCTTGTTTTGTAATACTTATAATTCTGGTATCAAAAGATGATTTTTTAGAGGAGAGTTGTTAGGTTAGCTTCAAATGAATTATAAGTAGACCTTATGCTGCCATTTATAGGATCTTTTTCATCGTTTAGTAAGAAGTTATCATTCATAATGACGCCACTCCCTCAGTAATCCGTAACTCTTAACAGACTTAATGTAACCATTCATTTCAACCGCAATGATACCAATTTTTAATGTAAAAGATCTTGGATTGTCTTTTAGGGAAAATTTTTCTCCATCTTAGGAAAAGCTATTAATTATGTGAGGCGTCATTTCTTTCAGTAAATGAGACCTATTTAGAATCCTAATTGATTTATGTTCTTCTCTTCTTCTCCGGGTCCCTCTATTTCCGGTCATTGGTAATCTTAAATGGCGAGTGTAGCCGCGTCATTTTTAATGTTTTCTGCTTACTCTTTTAAATAACCATGTTACTTACCCCTCTTAAGCTCTTCACGGCCACTAATTCCCTTAGGAAGAACGAAATACTTTGCCGTTCCATGTAATACTGAAATCGTATAATCAAAAAGCTGTTTAAATCAGATTGGAGGTAAAAATAGAACCGCGATACCGGTTTCCAATTAAGCCACACTTAGAGATCAATCAACAAAGGACACAGGAAAGGGCAGCCGATCACGTGGAATCTCCTTTACAGACCTGAGATATAAAAAGCGTAACCTGAATTTTCAAGACACTCAGACTCTGAACAGGTCAGTTATCAGTCGAAACGTCGGCATGAGGTGAATTCTAACCTGACTGAAAACCTGAGAATGTTTAATCAATATGTGATATCCCCTAATTTGTGCCCGGGCATTTTGTGTCACTAGTCAGCGGAAAAAATAGCCATAAAAAGGAAAGATACGAGGAAAAGATTGGAACAGAGATTTATACAGTTTATCTGAGCCGAGAAAATATTTCCGAGCGCGTCGATGAACTGGCGGTGGGTGGAAGATATGTGGTTCTGGAGTCGAGGAGTGGGAGTGGGTCGAATGAACGGAATCAGAGTAGGAGAAAGAAAGTTGGAGGGAGAGAGAGAGAGAGAGTTAACGAATTGGCGTTGAGATGAGTTTTATACGAGAAGTGTTTCAGGGCGAGAAGTGACAGGATTTTCGGGTTTTGGAGGAGAAATGGTGAGGAATAGAACGTCATGAGAAGGGAGGAGGAAGAGAGCGTTGGATGTCTGCGAGAGAGGGAAAGGTTTTGTTGGGAATTTAAGTTCGGCGTCAGTGTGATGGGGGCGCTGAGGTTTGAGCGGAAAGCCTTGGAAGCGGAGTGGGGACGTCGCTGGGGAACATTTATCGCGTCCATCAATAGGGCGCTGCGTGATTGGAAAGGAAGCCGGGAAAGTGGGAGGTGGAGTTATATAGAAGGGCGCGAAATAAGGGAGGAGAAGGGTTAGGTGTTGCTGGAGACGATGAGGAGGAGAAGGTATTGCTGCGGTGCAGGAGAGAGAGAGGAGAATGAAGAGAACAGGAGCAATGCTGATAAAGAGAGGAAAGAAATGACAGGAAAGCGTGCACGCGTTTAAAAAAAAAGTTTTAATAATAATAATAATATTTATTGTTCTTCGAAAATTGTCTATTAAGAATATACAATGGTTACAGCATACAAAAGACCTCACAAAATAAACTTTTACAAAATATACCAAATATATCCAAATGGAATACAGCACAACTAACACAACAGAACGTAAAAATGAAATCTTGAAGTTACCCAATCATAGCAAGAAAACCTAACTACACATAGTGTACTTACATACTCATCATAACATTTAGGGTAGAGCATGAATAATGATAAATCATTTACTTCAACAAATATGGCATGTAATTCCAAACCGATCTGAGGTAAATGTTATAAAACATTAGTTGTGAATAGTTGAAATCACAATTACGACTAAATGCATACTTTACAAGTTTGAAAACCTGTAAATTCTTTCCAATGGCAGGGGCATAAATTTTTAATCATGCTAATGGTCTTGCAACAGCGATATATTTTGTACCTCACATAGTTCAAGTAGTTTGCTGGTACATTTTTAGCTCCCTCACTTATTGCTACCAAACCCACGTCTATACAAGCTACAAAGATTTATACTTAGAAACCACAGGAATAGGCGGATTAAAAACAATACAAAAATATCCGAAGCACAAAATGAAGTCATATATAAAGTTTTGGGTAAATACAGAACCGTTGCCTCGATAAATGTTGTTATTTTTTCATGCGCTTCCAATAATAATTATGAAACAATTCTAGATTTTGTCAAATTATTATTGAAAATATTAAATTAAATTAAGTATTTGACATTATCATGCCTTTTATTGTTATTGCGTTCTCCCAATTTTTACGGTGTGGAGGAAGAATATTTGCGAGAAATAGAGGTTGGATTGTAATCTTAAATATTAGATGAGGCCTAGTAAGCCCAGTTAATATGTGTCATACAATATTTTTAAATAGTTTTAAAATAATTATCATTCATGAATGGCGTCCTTTCTTACTCACATCAAATTAAACACAACTATTTGCAGTTAACGCGAGGCTCTTAAGGTAATTTAGGTAACCCTTGTCAATACGCGGTCCCAGCGCGTGAAATGTTGAATTTGCTGAACAATTATAGTGCCTGTGATATCCCTCATCAGAATTAGAAGGAATTGATGGCTATCCAAAATTTTATTTTGAGCTACAAAAAAATTGAAGGTTCAGTGAATTTATGGCTAGAAATTGTAAAAACAAAATTACATTTCAGTTGATTTTATCGCTTAATATTTCATCGGAGTTCACCACGTAGGAATCGCTGCGTATTGTAAATAGTACTGCTTTTTTCATGGGAAATGAGCTCGGGATATATCTTCATCTACTCAAGTGTTATCCTGAAAGGTATTTTAGGTTCTTCTTTTCAATAAAACGTAGACACGCAAATCACTCTCAAGGCTCTAATACAAGAAAAATAGCGAGTTAAAACGCTTGCTACAGCAACAAATGGAGCGGAATGTCGAAGCTAGACTCCATTTCATGCAACTTGTTTGGATCGATGTTCATGAGAATTACGGCTTCAGCATCCATATCTATTTCTTTAAGAGTATGATATGTCTTTGAACGTGTTTATATTCACATATTTTTCTGTAAATAAGCTGAGTGATATCGTTACACTTTTAATGCCTTGATATTTGTAAAAAAAAAGGCTTATTCAGGAAAAGAGATGCTAGGTGATAATGAGCACTCAAGTCATGGTCTTGAGAAATAACCAAAGGTTGCCTAACCAAGCTAACGGAATAAATATAGTACATGTGACTATGAATAGAAACTAAAGGGTATTTTAGGGGTTAAACCAAAATGTCGCCTGAAAGGAAAGTAAGGGAGCAGATATAGAGGAGAGGAGGACTAATAGAGAGATGGGAGGAAAAGGAGGGAACGCGGAGTCGTAAGTGGAAGAGACAGGCGTGGAGAAAGCCATGGAGGAAGGAGAAGTTGCTTGACAGAGTCAAGGATGAGGAAATCAAGCTGGATGGAGGAGAAGTGGAGGAGGGGATGGTAGAGGAAGGAACGGAAGAGGAAGAGGAGGAAGAAAATCCACTGAGGTAGGAGGACAGGGAGAGGAGAGGGGAAGGTTTGAGTCAAGCTGAGTAAACAGTTGGGGGTGGTCGTGGTGTATTAGGAAGTTTTGTTGGGAGAGAGACTAAAAGGGTGGTTGGTATATTGGGAGGTTGTGTGGAGTGAGCAGAGAAACTCATTGGGGAAAGCCATTGGTGCCGAATAGGGAGATAGAGAGATGAATATATATTTTATTGTACTGCGAAAATTCTCCCTTAGGTACAACATTTCTGATTATTTTTATATCTAGGTTCCGGGGAATATATATATAAATAATTGAAACATACTAAATTAATTTTAAGAGTACAATTGCAACACTGACACAATAACGTGACACTCTTAATTTGAAATTTAGTACGTTCCGGAAACTTTATCCAGCTGTCATCGTCAGCCAAAGACAGATGACTTACGGTTGTGTTCATATCTCCTATCTTCTTTGAAGAAGGAATGGAGGTAGGTAATGCTAGCGGTTGGATAAATCCGTTAGAACGTGCAAAATTTTACTTTTACGTGTCCCTTTTTTGGGTGCCTTTGTTTCAATTCGATTCCTAATTTATTATTTATGTGTTATCGCGACGCCGGTAAAAGCATTTTCGACTAGTAGTGCGCAGTGTAATATACACGAGTAAATCTTGAAAGGAAATGTTTCTGGCCCATTAGCATACCAATCATACATTTCTTAAGTAAAAGCAGAGAATGTGCATTGTAGACATTCTCCGGCAAAGAGTTACTCAAATGAGTTCCAACATCCTAATATGACTTTTGAAAGAAAGCAGTTCAGTGCTATGGGTAGTACAAAGAATCGGCTCAGGATTTTAAGACACATTATTTGTTTAAAACTGGTCCTTCATTATGAAATTTCCAAGGTAGTACGTTAAACACCATTCCAAACTCTACCTTTATCTCTAATACACAAGGAGATCGATTTTGTGTAGTGGGTAGAGTTCTGTCTTCCTACCCTGAGGTTCTCGTTCTTGAGGTCGAATCCCGGCGGTGGAGGGCATTTTTCACAGTCTGCCTGATCTGTGCATGAATTCTTTGTGGAGAGCATTTAGTGGTAGTGAGGAAGTACAGCACTTCGTCCGTCGGATGGATGGGACGTTAAAACACGCTGCGTAGGGATGTCAAGAATTCTCGTTTTTTTCCCGATTGTTCCGGACGGGTTACGAAAATTCTCGTCATTTAGGTGCGTCAACTTGAACAATTTTAAAGCTTACTTTAGTATTTATTTACACGCTTTATTAGTATTTAGTAACACGCTTTCGGTTGTTTTTAGTTACTTATTATGAATGGACGTATTTAATGTAGTATTAGGTTTAGTTATATTTTAAACATTAGCTACCTTAACTATGTTTAAACCAAAGGCAGTGCGCCGAAATTGGCACATAGTTTCAGTCTCACTTTTTCTACCCAGTTACGTCTTTCCTCAACATTTAAATACACCGGTAGGAAACGTGTTAAGACGTGACCCCATTGGCACCTTTCGGTCAGAGCTGGCTAATGCCGACGCCGGGTATCTCTCCATGCTTCCTCCCCTATACTTCCTTCATGGAGCAAATGATCTTAACTGTCGGTCGCCTCCGCAAAATTCCATACGGGATGATGATCTTGCGACTGTTGTCGGGGTACATCGATAGTAGTTTTAGAGGATATTCTGGTTATTTACTATGAAAAAGATAGTGAAGGAATGTGTGCTGGAAGAGTATAGCGGGAGAGACAGTTGAAGACGCTGGATCGATATATATACAGTGGAGGAGGAAGGCTTTTGAGGGACGAAATGAGGCAAAGAGAGAACGCGGCTGAGATGTCCCTGAAGAAAGTGTGGTGAGGAGGAAGAGCAGAAGGCTGGGAAGACACCGAGGGTTGATTTGGGAAATGTTTGATTTGATGTCAAGTGTAAAGAAAGAAATGGTTCCCGAGGGGTGGGGCTTTTTTTATTTTGTCGAGAGAGAGAAAGGGGAGACTGTTTTTTTTATTTTAGAAAGGAGTTTTCTCCTACGGCGTAAAGATTTCATGCGGGTTGTGTGAATAGGGTTTTAGGATTGGATATCTTTGATTCGAAGGGGAGTAAGGGGGAATCAAATATAAATAGATGGGATGGAACCGCATTTGGAGATTTTTTATTTGCCTCCAAATCCTTTGGGACAAAAAGGGAAAGATGTTTATTGACCGGCTCTTTCCAAAAGAATGTGTGTATTCATTTGCTTACATTTTCGAGCGAGGGATATTTTCTCTGCTGAAACGTTTTTCGTTTGCCTTTTCCTTTCCAGACGTTACGTATTGCTTTCGAAAGATTTTCTGTAATAGAAATGTTTCCAAATTTTTGTGTGTTTCGTCTGCAATGAAAGGCCACCGTGGAAGGTACATACGCAATTTAATGGTTGTTTTATCCCAAAAAAGTTTTTAACATTATAATTATAAAACCCAATAATACACCTTTTTATGTTGTATTCCATCATCGTCCTATCCAAAGCAACCGACAGCAGCATAAAATAACCACTCTCATCGAAATTTTCCAACCCGACTTTTTGGTAATCAGCTTTTATGTGATTGCGATGCACTTAGATAGATGGACTGTACATTAAAATCAGCGAGTCGCAAAAATGCTCAAATTAAAGAAAGAAAAATTTTTGAAGTAATTCACGCGATAATTCTATTTAATATTTGCGATAACTGTTCCGGTGTAGTGCTTTACCTACTTTTTTGTTCTCGATTATATTAACGTGTACGAGACTAAGAACTAAGAACTGAACTAAAACTTGACCTTTTATGACAACTGATCAACGGCGGTTAATATTACGAAATATTTAATATCCTCAACACCCTCAAATTTGTCATTTTTTGCACCAAATACCAGGTCCAATCCCATTAAAGATTTTTTTCCATTAGATTAGTTATTTAGCTTAATGTGTACTTAGCTCTGGGAAAAACTAGTCTCTGGAATGCGAGGGGGAATATCTGTGTTACTTAATGGCATCAAGGTAGTGAATTATAATTATAAATCCCAACAATACACCGTATAGGTAGTAATCTCGTGTCTTTCTTTTTATGAGAGAAACTTGTACTGAGAAGTTAGCTTATTAAATACATAATTTCATTCGGTGACTCCATCCGAAGGTTGGCTTGGATAGTTAAGGGTGGATGTTATTTTAGGTTTACCGACAGGTGAGTGAATTTCCCACGTTAAGGGTAGGGAGGCTTATTCCTTGCCTAATCCGCCGTACAAAATCAAGGGTTTTGTTTGGCGGTGTCCTTTGAATTCACCCGAGGTTTGAATTCGGGGTTCTACGATAAGCAGCAGAGACTTTACCACCGACCACTACCAATACCTACCACCTACCACTCTTTCTGGGCCTAGCACTCTACCATTGATGTTAAACATGTAAAATGACTTAATTATTTAGGCTCGTCATCACCTTAATCACATGCTGTCAGAAGAAACTGTATGAATTTTTTATTTTACCGAACGGAAAACCATCCCTCAGAAGGCCTTTCGGTATTTTTCTCAAGCCGGCCGTCTTCTTCATACTAGGAAATTGTTGCAATATATTATTATTTCTCACTCTTCCTCATCGGGCCATTGTAAGCCAAGTAGGTGTTTGGTCTGACCAACAAGCAATCTTAAATCCCTCCTGTCCCTCTCCATCTCCAATTATGCTCCTACCTTCCTGGTACTTATCCTTCCCGCCTTAATCTTCAACTCCGTGGAGGTCTTCATCCTTGAAGTATACCTTACTGTGCAATCTTTATCATATCGAATTTTCATCCATCCGTAGCACATGGCCAAGCCAACTTAATCGCTGACTTTTGACCACTTCTACAATGCCTGACCTGTTGTACAGCTCTCTCATTTTTCTGTTTCATTTTGCTCAACATTTTCCTCCTTCTAGGGTAAGGCCAAATACTCTTCTATAGATTATTATTAGAAATATTGAGTTGAAGGGAATCGGAGAACGCAGGCCGCCTGCTCGCGTCTTATCCTTAGTGCCACGCAATTATGGTAATCGCCGCACGACGAGGTTGTCTCGCTGCACTGCCGTCGGATTGCTTGTCATTATCGGATCTTCCTCCTCCCGATCGCTCCCTCTGCAGTCTCCGGAACCCCTCTTCCCTCCCAACCGTGCCTCAGGATGAAATATTCAACCCCGTTTCGAATGAATGCACCGGTGGCTGTAATGCCACAATTCCCGCCCTCGGGCAAGACGAAATTTCAACTTCAACCCAGCGCTGGAAACGTCTCCATGGATATAGATTGAGATGAAGTGGGGAAACGGGGAGAAGATGAGGGATTGGGGGGCTACTCTACTATAAGGCCTGGAAAGTCAGGGTATTTCATTGAATCCGGAAAGTCATGGGTTTTTCGGAGATTATGGGGGACAATGTTATAAAATCGTTGAATTGTGGCATTGATTTGCGAGCAAAAACTTGTGAAACGTCTTTCTCTATGTTATTAGTAAATTGAACTACACTGGCGAATTTCTACATATATTTTCACTTCACGACCGGTTCCGATGCATTTTTAATTATTTTCAGACAATTCTTTGTGGAAATTGCCAGAAACTTTTCATTTACTTAAATTTTAGAATCCCACGATGTTACTCTTGAAGCAACCCTCCTTATTCGATTTCTAATAGCAAAATTGTTACCAAAATTGAGAGAAATTTTGTTTCAGTGAAATAATGATATTTCGTCATCCCCTCACACTTACGTGGTACTAATAGGCTTAAATTCGATATCAGAACGTCACTCATTTTTATGCGGGAAATTTCGATATCTTTTTTATTTTGATACCACTCTGATTCTGGGATATGTCGTAGTTACTTTTAAAATACTCAGTCAACGACGAGAAGCAATTATAACTATAAAAAGGAACCATTTACGTTATTATTGAATTACCTGGTCTTTGTGATGCAGTACTCTATTGATGCTTGCAATTACTTTCATAAGGCAATGAGTAGAGTAAAAGTGGTAGAGTCAGTGCAACACGCTTTTCGAAACAATAGATTTTCCACCCGAATGGAAGCCCTAGTATCATTCAGTACTAACATGCGCCGGGAAAGAGTCTCAGCCAAGAGCCTTTTTCCCTTAAAGATGGCAAAATTCTTAAACAATTATTGCCTCTGTTTCAAGTATTGAATAACAAAACTTCGATATATGCCTATATGTTTAAATAATACTTAGTTTCCCAAATATCCTCCAATTAGACATAACATTACCACTTCTTTAACTTTTAAGGAGCGTTTCGGATCACACATCGTTACCGTAAGCGAATCAGGCTGGGATTCGCTAGAGACTCGAAGATTGTGCGCTAGGCTAGGATTGCTTGAGCAATTGAGAATAGATATCTTTAATAGTATTAAACTGGGATAGTATTTACTTATTGTATTTAAACGGCCCTAACACCTCCTGCTACAAGAATTTTTAGGCGGCGGGTAGTATGTAGTTGTAGAAAATGTATAATGAGTCTGTAAAACTGGAAGAAGCAAAAAAAGTCGGGGAGTATTTTTTTTCGATGCTTGATCGATCACCTTGAGGCACGAGGCAATATCGCAGAGGTCTCTTGCTGCCTCTTCCTCTCCCTCCTCCCTCTCCCTGTACAATCATCGCAATGAGAGGAGGGAGCCGTGTTATTACGAGTGGTGGGGGGCGAGGGATGACGGAGTCGGCGGTTCTAATGGCAAGTACCCTGGGGCAACCCTCCCCCTCCCGGCTTCCTCTCCGGCAAGGAGGAGGCAAGACAGACGTGTCATATCATGCGATGCGCATAACAATAAGCCCAAATCACCCCGGGGAGGCTTTACGGGGAAATAATTATTGGCCGAAGCGAGTCGCGAGAGTGAGGACCTCGTGCCGTTGGCACCTAGTAGTCTCCGCGCAGTGTATGCAGGCGCCGCGGTGGATTTTAAGGCCGTCTCGCAGTGGAGCATGACTCGAGGATATAGCTCAATCTCACGTCCTCAATCGCCTTAGTCTTTAGGTCTGCTTGTGCCTTTCAGAGTTTGGCATTCATATTTACGCACTCAAGGGCTCTAATTATACGGGGATTACTTTAATTATGAACTGTGAAATTCATGATTAAACTACATCTTAATAGAGTTAGAAAAATTTTATTTTTGTATCAAATACCATTTAAAACTTCGGGATCATTTTTTGTTCAAAATTAAGACCTAATACAACATATATGTAGGTAAATTCTTTAAATCAGCTTTAAAGTGATTGCCCTTCATATTTCGTTGGCATTCACGCATACTTACTTGAGCGTAATCGTGGTAGAAGAACTATTTAAAATGTGAATCGAAAAGCAGAAAAAGCAAACATTCATCTTAAATTGAACAAAACAATAGAGCACCGTAAATAAAGAAATAGACAATTTTTACAATTTTAGAATAATTTTTACATTTTTTCTAATGTATCAAACGCTCATAAACATGGACCATCAGCTGTATTGTTTGTTCAAACCGATGACCATATATAAGGCACTGTGGGATAGTCTTTATAGTAGATAAAGGGGAAATGTATGTTAGAGTTAGAATGATTTTACAATATGAAGTTGAACATATAGAGGCGTGGCAAAACTGCATCTAAATGCTTTAATATAAGTTTTTTCTTGATAATTTTTATTGCATTAAAGACTACTCAAAATGCAACTTCTACATTGTTATATTTTCAAAATGAGGGCCATATAAAATGCATTGAGGAAAAGTCTTGAGTCACCTCGCTTATGAGGATACTACTTTCAGATTTTAAATTCATAATGAATCGAGCAAAATCATTGTATTTGTATTCCGGTGGGATAGGTATGGTGAAACAACACGTTAAGTTAAATCGAACCTCATTTTCTTTTATCAATTCATTTTTTATTGCTGCATCGGTGACGTTATGGGATGTACGCATATAACGTTGCATCAAATGCGTTTGTTAAAAAATCTTTCTTTCATATCTTAGGTGTTGATAGAGATATAAAGAGAGCATTACCAGTTTTTCGTCGTCATTCTCGCTACGCCTTTTGAATACTATCTTTCACAAATTCTCTGTAGTTAATGCACTCGTAGTTACCTTTTTGATTTTAGTGAAATCTGAGTTTGACGTATCATTTCTTCTATTTTGAATACGTTGGAATTTTACGTAAATTGTTTACTAATCTGTAACTTTAAACGGGTATTTGCACTCCGCAAAAAGTTTTTCAAAAATGTAACGTCCTTGTATCGTCTTCTCCGTAAAAGAAAGGCTCATTTGAAAAGTCCTGAGTTACTTCCTCAATTTGAGTTATTAACTTTGCTGATGAAAATGGAACTCCAAACTACAGGTAAAATTGCCTACATCCTACCTTCGCGATACTGGAGAATATATGTGATACCATAAACGAGTTATTTTTCCAGTGATTGTCGCTGTAATCATTCCGAAAAAGCATTTACGAAAAATCCAGATAATAATACGTAATAATCTGTTATCAGAGTTTCTCTGATTTCATACCACTTGGTGATTTTATCTCAGGCAGTAAAATAATATTGTTCTCCATAATCCTTAGGTTTATGGTAAATTCAAAAGACAGGTCTTATGTGCCATATTCATTTTTTTTGGCCATTATAATAGCATATTAAATTTGTTACCTACTGCGGCAGATACATTTGCCGTGAAGGATTTAAAGAAATGTATATTTAGGTTTTTCATCTCATGTGTTCACCATAATATACCCTGGAATAGGAAATTATAAATATTCATTTAAAAATCAATAGCTTGTGCTCTCATGTTAAGGAAACATTTCCCTTAACTATCAGATAACTTTCAGGGGGACTGCTTGAGGATATGCAAAAACTCACCTCGATACTTCCCCATGTTTGTAGTACAGATAACTTGTCTTCCTAGATTCGTGTAGAGGTCTATTCTGCCTATTTCCTGTTTCCCCTTCCTCCTCCTGTTGTTCGCAAACCTCCTTCCAAAGGCGGAATATGTGTCGTCTTTGAATCGTATTGATGGACGTAGCGGAAGAGATTGAAAGGAACTAGTTCCGTGCAGCGGTGAATGAGGAACGAAAAATCGTCTTCCCATTTCCCCGCTGGGCATCCTTGTGTTTGAACATTTGTTTTCCGCGAAGATATCCCGGATTTTAACCCTCCAACATCGCACACTTCCTTCTTCATTTCCTTTTTTCCCCACACTCCTCACCAGGATGGATTTTATAGCCGTATTTTTACTATGTCTTCTAACATGCTGCCATATCGAGTAAATACCTTTTATTGCGATTTTATGCACTGTGCAAGAGCACGAAGTGAGGAATGGCGGCAAAATTGAGAGGCGACCAGATTTGCCTTTATAGTTTTAGTGAATGAGAAGTTGAAAACTAGCGCGTGGTATGAACATTAAAGTTTAGAATAACTACCAAATAAGCGGCTACAGGTCCCCGGAAAGTGGCCAATGAAAGGCTCACGTAGCATAATACATTGTTAACATACATTTTATTAAAAATAAATTGATATTTCTCTTTATTTATAGCTTTATCATCAGTGTTCATAAACTTATTGTTTTAATTTTATCTTTGATAATTATTTTTAGCATCATAGCTTATTTCAACTTTTTTTCTTTCTTGCATATTTAACATATATATTTTTCCTCACAAGGAAGAAAGCGGCCTAACCGAACAGTTGAAACGTTTTCTTTATTTATCTCCTCCTTTATATTTAACTTTTGCAATTCACGCACACCCTTGATAGGGTCAATCTACCCAGTTGGGATTCGAACTCGCGACCTTTGGTTTCGTAGATGAGGACTCTACCCCATCAGCACCGTGGCCAGTTGGTTGGGTAGCGTAGCTAAATTGTAATACATTGGAAATCAAACACGAAGGGAAAAATATCGATCTCCCTTTAAATTCGTCCACTCCCCCTCATCCTTTCGCCGAAAATGCAGTCACATTTCCCTCATCCGAAGTGTGAGTATTAAATTCATTCGATGGGTCCAAGGCTTTTGTGTGCGAGTGCGAATGGACCGCGCCGCTTGATGTTTGTTTGTGTGTTTGCGTATTTTTTTGTTTCCTGTCGATATCTCTGTCGGGATGTGGATGGCCGGTCGCGGGCAGTAGCATCGGCTGGTTTTGACTCTCGCCCGGCGTTGGATACATAATCCTTGAAATGCAGTTTCATTTGTTCTTCGTTTGACGTAGGTACCTAGGTGCCTTTTCGGCCATGTCCCCCCGCCCTCCGTGTACCCGTCATTCCTCTGTGGTGCCCACCAATCCGCACGCCGATTGGATTGTTCGATCGCCCTGTGATGACATGGTCCAGGGTTTCTTTTCTTTTGGACGCGACCAAAATCGCACGATCACCGTTCCCCGAAAAATCGACGAAAAAAATGTTGCGTTTTCAGGCCACTGCCCAGGGCGAGAGCCACGGAGTTGTTATTTCGCCAAATGTTGCCGTCTGCTCTGCATCTTTGATCGGGGAATGTTTCGGGTGTGAGCTCAAACGGTATAAAGTAGCGATTCCATTGACGGTGACGGGTAGTTTTTCAAGGATTACGGTGACCACATCACACGTTCTCGTACTTTAAATCTCGGAGGAGTTTGGTATATCTGTGGTACTTTTGTGAGCATGATGATGATTATACCGTAGCGTCCTCTAATGAAGAAGTTAAGCACGAAATGGAAATGTTGAACATGAAAAACGAGCACTGGCAGCTCGGTCACAATAAATTCGATATAACTGCTTGTTAATCTATTAGTGAATTTGGGATCGGGTTGGCATGGCTAATGTAGGCTTACATATTAGCAGGTTCAGGTTTACATCCCAGCAGTGACAGAGATTTCTCATTGAATGCCCGATCTCAGTCAATCTCGTTTTGTTAAAAGCTCTTAAATTACAGCACTCCGTGCGTCAGTTGGGCCATGACGCTGCAATACCCAAGAGCAAACTAGTGTTTACGCCGATTTTTTCTCTACCCTTCCCAGCCAATTAGGGAATTACTTGGCACCAACCCTAAGATGACTGTCGCCTACCCAAATAATACCCGAGGGTTCAATAAGTAATCTCCCTCCATTTTTTTTAAAGCCATTGATATACATAGATCAATGCCCTAGTCTTTGCTTCACATTTGATGTTTTTTCTTTGCGCTGGTGAAGTTTGACACCGTTCTAACTGATGTCATAACCGTAGAACAGCGTTAAAATGGCGTCTACATATGACTCACGTTAAAAGATGTTGCTTTTATTGTTATTGAAATCTTGTGTTCGGAAAAAGGAACCGTGGTGAACATCCATAAACGTTCGTTTGCAGTGTAAGGCGATGCTGGAGTAGATAGGAGCACATTTGAGTAGATAGGAAGCGATGGGTAAAGAAAATTACAGCCTCAGGAGATGCAGAAACATAGCTACATGGTCAGCCACGCTCTCGGCATGGCTACGCCAATATAACGAGCTTTTACCACGAGGGAATTCATGCTCCCCAAAAATGTTAGCGCACGGCCATAGAAGTTGCGGGGACTACGTAGAAAAAAATAGGACATGGATTAGACATATTGATGCATATTGTTACCAAATAGGGTAGTTTCCTTTATAAAAAAGAAAACGAAAGGCATTGATTGCGGCTCGTTACCAAACATAGTGAATTCATAATATGTGAATTATTTGGTTTTAGAAATTTCCAGTTTAAACGAATGTTAATGGTTAATTTTAACCTCATTTGAAAAAGGCCAGATTGGCGCCCATGCGATGCCACTCCACGTGACGTCACAGGGACCGAGATTCTATACGAGTAAATAGGAGTTTTACATCGTCTGAGATTACCAATGCACAGAGCTCAGGGAAACATCTCTTAATAATCATCAATTAAACCTGCCTATGGTCGGAAAGTCTCCTTCGTTTGATAAGGTATTAATAATCCTCATTTTAAGACAAGCGCTACCTGCTAGCAGCCTGCATCACAGCGTCGCACATATCGTCGCCCCAAGGTCACCTCACATAACGGTATCGGGAACCAGAACGACGTCACACAGGGTTTTTCCCAGCATTCATACTTAGCCGTCGCGTTTTCGCGCGCTTGAAATTTTTTTCTTTTCATTCAATGGCGAAAAATAGATATCGTCATTTAAAAATCTAAAAGCGTGAAATACGTACTCCAGGAGTAATAATCTTTCGATTTAGGCAATAAAAAAATCATAGGAAACCACCCTGTTCTAACACAAAACAATAAATATGTTCTGAGAAAAAAGTAAGGGCCATTATTTATTGAACCACGCTCGTATATGCCAATTGCGTTCGGTGGAAATATTTCGGGCGGAACACACAACACCTTTAAGCGTCGCGTCTTTCGATCGTCGGCCACCAGCTGACTCGCGAGACCGGCCTCCGAGTCTTAATTTCCACCACGTGCTTGCCCATCGGGATGACGCTAAACTCCCCTCAACCGCACCCATTTTATGTTTTTTTCGCATTATTTTTTTTTGACGCAAGTCATGGAGGCTGCAAATGGGATGCACCAGTCCGTACCGTTGAAGATTGATTTTATCCTTTGGTTGCATATTTATTTCTCTTTTCAAAATCAAACATCCATAAATTAATTTTTATGTAAATTGATAATTACTTCAAACTGAGCATAAAAAAGTACACACTCAGTACTCTATTTTTTGAGTAAAAAGGAAACAAAAAACAATCGAAGACTACATGTCGATCCATTTGATCTAAATAATTGCTAAATTTAAAATCGTTGGGAATTGGATTGGAAAATTATAAATTGTGATATATTGATCACATCATTGTGAACATAAATTTCGGTTGAAATTCGTATTCAAAGCTCATTTCTACATGAAATTTATATAACTCTGTTCCTCAGAAATGGTCGTGTTGGAGATACAGGCAAATTTTGAAAAGTATGTACTTGATATATCACTCACTCACTCAACACGAACGTTGGTTGGGATAGTGGGTGGGTAGCGCTCTTTCCGCACTAAGCCTCAGGCGTGTGAGTGGCACACATTCAGGGTATCCGGGCCTAGCAAAATAATTATAGTGCTAAATTCTACAAAATGACGGAAGTCTTTATGCTGATATTACCACATTCCATTTCAATCAAAACTCTCCCAATACTAGTACCGTATAATTCCCAAGAGTTAAGTTATTACAGCATTAATTCAATTAAAACTTATAGAAATAATGTTTTTTGATATTTACTCACTGTATTATTCCAGGAATTACAATCGAGACACCTTTTAAAGATAATGGGCTCGGATTCAGAATACGAAAATCATTGAACTGGCGTAAGAACTACGTCAGACATCCTCACTCACAGTAGTCACTGTCAGTAGTCATCAGTCTAATTTTTGCTGGCATGTCTACTTGAATTAATTTGCGAAAATTCTCCGAAATATTCAAAACGTATCTTACTTTGTAGCATAGTAAACGTTTCACCAATTTGATGAAAAAGATATTTTTTTATTTATGACCGGACCACGTAACTAACCATTATTATCTCAGTATAAATTATCGGTGAATGTTATCTAATTATTTATTAGTCGATTTTCGTATGAGATTGCAAATTTTACCGTTAGTGATTCGGTAGATAACGTTATATAGAATAGAATAAATCGAAGTTTTATTTAAATACTAAATTTTAAATAAATAAATACTGCAGAAAATCTAAAGGCGAGAATATATTTATGCTTGTATGTATTCCTCAACGAGTTCATATGATCACAAATTAATTGGTGTCCGAAAATAACTGGAAGTAATAAAACAGTAACGTAGGAAAAATATTATATCCTTATTATGTTTTTACCTATCTCAATTACACTGTACCATTACTTTTTATCCTCATTATCCACCATGGTAAATTAATTGATATATTCGATTCACCCGAAATTAATAGATATTCCTGAGTTCATTTAATAGTTTTTCATCAGTTAAGGGCCCATTTTTATTTTTTTGCTTTAAGCTGGAGTCTCTCTAGATAAGTAAACCTAGTCCAGTGTTCTTCATTTCCTGTGTGTATTGCCAACTTTGACCAGATAAGCATCATCGTCGTTTCTGGATGAGACCCATCTTCTTGTGACCTAGCTTACTTACTCACAGGACCGAGTTATAATGCCCCACTGCATTTATCTCTAGCTTTAAATATGTTGACATTAAGCGGTGCATGTTCCCGGCTCCAGTTGTCCCGCGATTGTGTACAGTTTCTTGCCAAGTGTTGTATCACGCTGCAAACTCCGCTTCTTCAGCTGCATCATCCAAAAACTCCGCGATATTCTCCGGTTCTCGGGCGAAAAGAAAGCGGCATCAACTCCTTTTTTTCCCCTAGAATAAAGGAAAAATAAATCTATCCCTGCATGGATGACTGCAGCAAATTCCGGTTATCTATCCTCTATTTTCGCTCGAATCTCTTCCTCAATCCCACCGTCTTTTGTTTGCATAATATCCTCTGTTCCGCGCTCAAATCCTTCTATCCCACCCATTTTATTTTTATTTTTTTGTTCCTGACCGGGGATATTACTATTTTTTTGGTTAATTCTCTGTCATATTCCACCGTTATCTTTTTCCTAGGTCAGCGTTCACGAAGCATGCTTTCTGTGTACTCTGTGCCGTTTTTTTCCCTTCCGAGCGAGAATCACGTTCCTCTACTCCTCTCTCCCTCTCTCTCTCTCTCTCCTGGATTCACGGCTATACATATGCATCTCTTTTTTTTCCTTCATCCTTTGTCACTATCCCGCACCAATGCTGATTCGGTTGAATTGCGTGCTTACGCTCGCGACACAGAGGGGGGGAGGGCACTGTTCTCGTTCAAAGCCACATTAATTGGTTGCACGTCATATTTTTAATCTTCCCATTTAAATCTCCCTCTACCTCTTTCTCTTTTTTCCCTCCGTGCCCATTTGCGTCGAGATGGTTTTGAACATACTGCGACGAGAACGTCGCACTGTCGGCAGATACCGCTGTGAGGCTATTCTAGCGGAGCGTTTGGTGTTCGCAGTGTCTTTTGCAGGAACCCCGTGCATTGCCTACCGCCACGGTCGTGAGCACATTTGTGCTGAATATATATGTGTATTCTATTCAACCGCCGGCCTGTATAGTTTCCCAGCCAGGGAATCACTCACATCCCACCTCTGCAGAGGGTTTTTTAAGCGCTCAATTCTCCTCACTCCTCCCCCCCTTTTTTTACGCTCAAAACGTGGATGGAAGAACGGCGGGCTATGAATCCACCCGAAACTCATCCGCGTTGTTTTTTTATCACCAATTCCCTCCGGTGGAAAACCCTTGCCAAAAAAAAAGGCGCACCTCTGTTTTTGCATCCAAGATACACCTGGAATTAGGGCAGCGAAAAGCTTTCTGCCTTTTTCGCGTCATTTTTTGTTTGCCACCTGAACTGCCCGCGGAAAAAAAAGACCGAGTAGCACGAGGCTTTATGCTGTACCAGAGAGTGAGGCGGAAAAAACCGCGAAATTAAACTCCCTTGGAAAGAAAAATGGAAACAGCGAAGAGTCGAGAATTTGGTCGTGCGGAAGGTTCTCTCCGCTTTTGTTTAAACGCTGTCGGTCCCTTTGAGCATTCCCGTCTTACCATTAGTCCCGCATGGCGTCCCACTTGCGTTCTGCTGCTTTGCGAGGGTGGCTCGCTCGATACTTCCAACCATAGCCTTAAGACACCGGTCATAATAGGCATATTTGTGGATGAAACTGCATTTATTCTGGACCTGACATTTGATACAAATGCTTGCATCAAATGACCACTGGGAATGTCACTTCCAGGCTAACGGAACTGTGCCTAAACAAAAATCTTAATTTGTAACTCTCACGGAGACCATAAATGATTCAGATGGTGCTCGAGGACTAAGTATGCGTTGTAAGGTATCTTACATAGTGTAAAAGGCGGAATCTTCAGAAATCATGAAAATGTGTGTAAATAGGAGTTATACTTTGAAATATAATTAATAGCTGGGTAAATCCACGTCAATTCAACACAGAAAAGTGACATTTTCAACCCGACCATGTCAGATTTCTTTCAAATTTGGTGTATTCAATGGTACTGGTAAGTGATGGAAAAATACCAATTTGTAGAGGTCAATGATGATTTTGACAAAAGTTACAGGTCCGCAAATGTTGTGAATTTGTCGAAATTTGTCGAAAAGAACAGCTCTGTATAAATCTATATAGAGATGTGGAATAACTTATGGTTTTCGGTTGAAATTTTTTCGAAAATGAATCCATTCATACCTTTGAAGGTTGAGTGCGACCACTGCATTTACAATTCAGAAAGAAATTAGTGCTCAACTTTGAAGTGGTAATTTATTGATTAATCA
This sequence comes from Ischnura elegans, assembly GCF_921293095.1. Lineage (NCBI taxonomy): Eukaryota > Metazoa > Arthropoda > Insecta > Odonata > Coenagrionidae > Ischnura > Ischnura elegans. Next base: position 12,909,133 of record NC_060252.1, read on the forward strand.
CAAAAAGCTTCAATTTCATGTAGATCCCTGAAGATATGACTTTTTTAATCTTAATTACTGAAGGCATTCAAGAGGCAAGTGTTAACATGAGAGTGGTAATATTAACAATTGCGATTGTTGCAATCAACCGTTATTATGAGGTTTATGCTATCCTTTAAGGTGAAATTATAATGACCCGTTCCCATTTGCTGTTATTTTATTCTTAGCAAGTAAATCCTATGTAGATATTTAAGTTCCTTCTCCCTAGAAATTTCTTGATGCACATTTTTACTGTCTTAAACTTCGTTTAGCAGCTTCCACTCGCATCTGAGTTGAAAATCTTTAAAAGGCCATTTACCGCAATGACGTAATTGGCAATATTTTTTGAGGGTAAGAAAGCTCATCTTTTCAGCTAATCGATTTTCCTGGCGACGTATTTTTCCCCTATTTTGATGCTTTTAATTGTTGTCCTTTTATGCAACACTTTTCTCACCTTTCTCTCAAAAAGACAACTACTTAACTTAGCATGACTTTTCTTTCATCACCCTGACTCGTAAGTGAAATATTACAGCAATCTCAGATCGTGTATTAATCTTTCGTCGAGCGATTCTTTTTTCGGAACACTAACGATCGTGATTTCAACCCCAGTAATTCTGAAGAGGCGTTAGCTTAATCAACTACGCGGATATATTTTTGATATATTTATTTCGTCAAATTGCCAGAAACTTAATATAATTGTTGATATATGAGGACATATACCTCTGTTTACTTGATGGACCTGACATCAGCCCTGAAGTTGGGGCTCGCTTCTTGATGCCGTCAGCAGATGCGACAGCCACCCGGTGGGATACCCGAAGAGACTTCTTAGGCGCCTCATGTCCCGTAGAAACACGAGAAAAGTGACATATCTTTCCGACCAATTAATTTCCCTCCCGACTTTTACTCCCCCTCTACTTTCAGGTGCTGCCCTCTTTTGAGACTTTCCGAAACCATCCCTTTTCGTCGGCTCCCCGTCTGAAACAGTAATTACACAATGGGTTGTGGAGGACAGGGAGCCTTTTTATGCCCTAAATGCTAATACACCTTCCATACAGCCTTGGTGAGGGTTCCTTTGGCCTCCATCCCTGGAGCCCAGCTCCTCCTTAACGTACGAGAGTCGGCAAGTCCTCTCTCGGCGTCTAACTCCCACCTCTCTTTTGCCACAACGCTGCATAATTCATAAGACTCGACCGTCCGCCGTAAAAACGTTATTCAACTTCACTCAGTCTCTCTCTCTCTCTCTCTCTCTGGCTTTCCTTATTTTCCTTCCCCCTCTCCATCTCTCATTAAACGTACAAAAGCATAATCCTCGTTTGTCCGCTCTCCATATTTTATTGCCCCTGTCCTCTCGTTGTATCGTCTAACAACCCGTTCCTCACAGCCCTTGGTGACTGCGTGGCTGGAGTTGAAGAAATGACGCGATGCGTGCGACGGGGTGTGATTGACGGAAATCTAGCGCAAGACAAGGTTAGAGAATTGAGATTTTCGTTTTGTGAATTAAAACCGACTGATATTTTTCCGCAAATACTTTGATTACCTTTACACTACTCTCTACGATCTAAGTACTCAATCACAAAGTAACTCGGAGGAAACTTGAAAACAGTTGAATCTCGACATATGAACAACCTTTTTACAATAGCTACTTATCTATTACCTTTTAAATGCACAAAAACCCCTCAGTCATCCTCCCGATCAAATGACGATGATAAAAAAATTTATTGAAACCGGTCGTTTGAAGACAAAGTATTTGTGGAAAACTACCAGCATTTTTTAGTTAACAATATGTTATAAATCCACCAAATCAAGCCTGAAGCAATTCTCTGAATGAGAAATTGTAAATTAAAATCTTGGGACGCTAAGCGAGGTGCATTGTTGTTAGAGGTGAATAAAAATAGATGTTACCTATTCTCTATTTCAGTCGCTCTTCTTTGTAGCCTATTCTCTCATACCGATAATAATGTCATGTCATCCATACGTCGTAAATTATTCCTGAGTTGAAATAAACTGGACATAATTAAGTAGCCAAATAAATAACGTTCTTTAATTGCGTCCAAGCGTCACTCATTACGCCATAAATCGAACTTATGTGATCATATTAGACTACATCAATGAATGGATGTCGCCAATTTTACAGTGCTACGGATTTTATAGTGAAATGTAATCTTTAGTCTTACGAAAATCCTCAAACCTAGATTATTTAATGTGACAAAGGTTGCTGAAGCTTGCATGTTTTGTTATTCTTAGAAAGCTTTTCACTTTACAAATCATTTTATTTTAACTACGGTGATTGGGCAGCCGCATGCGTAGAAAATAAGAGGATTGTATTCTAAACTTATGTACTTTGTTAATGTACGAATAAATATGATCTTTATCAAAGTGGAAGTAGTTAAATAGAATCAATAAGCGTTAGGGCCGAAGTATCGTTTCCAGTGGCAGTGACCATGATCATCGTAAAAAATAATATCTGCAGAATGAAATGGAAATTTTCATTTTTTTTTCAATTTCTACTTTGTGACTGGGAGATTAAATGTATGATGCTCTAAGTTTATTAAAATCAATTGTACATTAAAAGAGCGACTTTTTGTTTCTTAGTTATTTTTACCTTTGCACGCTGTAGTATAAGGTAGCCTCAATTGAGGTAACCCATCATTTTGCTAGTAGGGCTTCCGTAACTTTTTTCTTACTTGTTTTATTTGTTAGCAAAGCCTCATATGCGCCCTATCTTCAGTGGGCCAAACTATTCCGTCGGTATCCCATCTTGGAGGCAAAGGAATTCGCTCCTCGAGAGCTATGACTGTGAAACTTGGAGCAAATTGTGCTTCCCTCCCATAAACGTCCAACCTTGTGTCACCTCTTGTTGTCGCTGTATTAAGCCGTCAAGTGCTTCCAAAAACTTTTGTTTCGACTAGTTTTCGTGCGCTCTTAACCATAACTGCACTTCATCCTCCACTTTTGTCAACACGATCCGCTTAACGCGACCACGTAATTCTCCGTGCCCCCATAACTATCAGCTAAACAAACTCAAGTTGAACTCTGGATTTCCCTCTTCGCTGATGCTCGGACGAAGTGGGTTAAACCGTTCTTAAGCATCCTTGCGAAAACTTTGAAGTCGCCGGCAAAAAATAGCCCTCGTAATGCACGTTACCCGCGAAAATATTCCTATGTTTATTTCCCCGCCAAGTTTTCCTATCATTGCCTTTGCAGGACCTGCAGCCTTAAAGTGAGTCAATTGTCTAAAGGACGTTTCCTTAACCGAGCTTAAAGTAATAGTAAAGTGTTCATTTTACTCCTACAAATGGGTATGTGGCCTGAGTACTATAATTTACTCATTCATTTTGAATATTAATTTCTTGTTTTAAGATAAAATTAATTCATTACAAATTTTTCTAAGCAAATCTGATTTTAAAAATCACCTCAATTCTCTAATTACTCTTCAATAGCCTTTTAAATTATACTCTGTGCGATATATTTTGAATAAACTGAGATACTGAGATATTGTGGCTAAAAGGAGCTCTTTTCTCATATTCGATACCATTTGTCTCTTTCGACCTCTTATCATTTATATTTATCACATCTAAAAGAAATATGCAGATTTTATCCAAAAATTGAACAGGCATTTGGATTTCTTCTTACTTCAAATAAATTTAATTGAAGTAAGAAGTAAAAATTTATAAAAATAAAATTATACTTAATTGCTTTGAGCTACTTAATTTCTGATTAATGAAAATGACAATATATTATTTTTGTTAGGAAGTTATAGCAAAGCGAAGGTGGGTAGACATTTCTTTCAAATGCCTTCAGGTTGTCACCCGGTTAAAAACAAACTCCTAATAACAATTTTAATATTTCCAAGCTATTTCCTTTCCTTTTAATTGAGAAATTACGATATCTTTATAACGGTCAGTCCTAAATCAACAGGAGGTGGTTGATCTCTTGTTAAACATTTCCGGGGTTCGCCCGAATCGCATTTTCGCGTTTCTTGGAACATTCCTTCAGATCTCTAGCGGCGTTATTCAGTCACTTTCCTCACACTTCCCTCATTTTTCTCATTCTCTCTCCGCACCAGTCTTTTCTTTTGTTTTCATTCTCACGCTCCACTCCACCTCCTTCATTCATTCTCGGCATTCGCCCTGAACCGCAAACACTTCCGCAATTCTCCGTGTAACTCCGACCTCCACCACTCCTACCAGGTTATATCCCAGCCTCCCACACATACATCCCTATCATCGGACCCTAAGGGACGGAGTTAAAAAATATTTTAGGCCCAGCTCTCTTTCCTTTCCATTTCTCTCCGTTTCCATGAGCCGAAGCTGCTTTTCCGAGGGCTCAATTAGTGGCGCGCCTTTGAAAGCGGTTTTCCGTGGAGAAGGGGTTGGATATGGTGGGTAGTTTGGGATTGAAGGTGCGGTGGTTGATGGAGGAGTCAGCTCCCCCTCCCCCTTTCCCTTCCCTTTCACCCGCTTTTTCTTGCGTCGACGACATCTTAAGGTCCTCATTAACCCCACCAATCCCCGCCTCACTCCACCCCTCGTCTCCACATTCGTCCTGCGCACGAAATCAGGCGTTTTCTACTTCACACTCCGCAACCAGTCCTTCCCTTTCTACCCAATCCGTACTCCCCTTGATGAAGAAATATTTGTGTAAACTAAATACGTACAGTAACAAATTTCTCTTCGTAATCAAATGTAATAATAATATCATTCTAAAACAAAAAAATAGTTTTGCAATTCTCAACCATAATCCAAATACATACATCGAACTGCAGAAAGCCATAATAATTTCAACTCACCACATCTCGAGATAGTTTCTCAACTCAACAGAACAGTGAATTATCACTCTTTACTCACCTTTACGCTTTAGTTTTAAAAAATTTAGCGAAAACCTAAGAAAATTTTATTAAAAAGATAATAATAGTAATGAATAAATCATTTATTTCACCAGTTGTGACACAAATGAAAAAAAAATTTCGTGTGGCTCAGGTTCTTCGGAGCTTACCCTAAATTTTCCCTCGCGACGGCTGACTTCTATGGTATAAGAAGAAATATTACGGAACACTATGATATGAATTAAGTTTAAAGTCATTGCATGTTCCCACTTTCATTAACTTCGCTGAATTAACTAATTTCGAAGCTTATTACTTCATCGTCTGGTAACAGCGAGTACGAAGCAATACCTGAAGAGGGCGTCTATCATCGATCAAATAAAACCGTGGAGGCGGGACAGTTTGTCCAAAACGCACCCCAACCAACCAATTGACAATGGCGTTTAAATTTGGTCTATATGTTTCCGTTGTCTGTGTAGAGAGAAATGTTTGCGTGAAGTAAGAAAATATGTAAAAATATTTCAGCGAGAAAAACCTAAACGGGATTTGAACCACGGACATTGGGCCTTCAAGGAAAATTATTTTCTCGTGACAAATAATGTAAATTTCACCGCCGTTCACGCTGCAGTCTTGAAATATTCCAAATTCACTGACAGGCGTGGCCAGAGCGCCGCAATACGGTTCATCTTTTGGTAGCGGCTTCTTGGAAGCCCATATTCTTTCGCGGTTGCCATATCAACGGACCGCTTGGGCCTGACATCTATCACCGTTGAACCTTGGTAAAATTTCCATGGGAATTAAAGAACCAGGATAGCGAAGTGGTATGAGCAGTGCCCCGGAAAGTCAAAGGTCCTTGGTTCGATTTACGGTGCTGGGGAATTTAGGCCCGTGGCTATCATCGTGAATTTCACCACTGTTCACGCAGCAGGCTTTAAATATTTTACAATAAATTAGGTGATAAATTAGGTAGAGCTTCTTATAGGACGGAATAAAATTATAAATTCCTCTTCTAAAGTCAATTAAGATAGGATTAAATACCTTAAAAACCGGTTTTTCTGCTGGAGAAAACCGAGAAACCGGTTTAGAAGATATTGATTCATATTTTAATAAGCTTACGGAGAAACACTACTAAATTTCAATATTGAAACATCATGGGTATAATTCCAGAAAGTGTTTTGCATGTTAAGTTAATTAAAGTGGAACTATACGATAACTTTAAATTCTCTACAGCTTTTACTATCCCTCTTAGCCATCTCCTTCAGCTGCTGATTTCCTTTTCACCACCCGCCAAACTTTCTTTCAAACCCTCCTTTCTACCTCTTCTGGCACTCTCTTCGTACCCACTTCCTCCCCCACCAACCAACTCACTCCTTCTTCTCCCCTTAGGACTCCCTTTTCCGAAATTCTCCTTCAAACTTTTCTTTTCGGCGAGAGCAAGAGCCTTATGGAGGCTTTGTTAGTGCCATGGGGCCCGCAAAGGGTTCTTCACGAAACTCATTCCCCTTCAAACTCGCCTCCAAATTTCCTGCGCCTCTAAATCCACCCTCCCCCGCCCCTCATTGCCTCCCCATTCTCTTTTCTCTAGGTTTACCCCCACACCCCCGCTCCACCCCCCCCCTACACCTCACCCCACCGCCCTTTCGGCGGGGTGGAGGCCTCACTCCAAAAAAAACGACTTGCGCCCATTCAGTTTTGCTACTTAGACCCCCTCCCTCACACTCAAGTGCCGGATCAGGTAGTCAAAACGTGCCGAAATATCTTCGAGTAGGTACCCAACTCGTCGTGAGGTGGTGAGAATTTGGGCGGTATTTTTGTAATCTCGCCGTGTCGGGTGTTCGCATTATTTTTTTTTATTTAGGGCTCTTGCTGTTGGTGATTCTCCTTATTTAGCTTATTTTCTTAGTTTCATTTTGTCATGGAATTACTTCAGGTTTTTTTTTACCGCTTCCCTTCGCTCTTTTCTCGTGAATTTGAGGATTTTTTTAATAGTTAGGATTACAAACCATTGAATGTACATAATTTCTCCTATTAATACTGAACTTTGCTGCACTTTTGTCATCAGTAGTTAGTGCTTCATAGGTATTTTGCTGCAGGGGAAAATGGTGGCTCTCTTAAGTGATAAGGAATACCTGCAACCGATACCAGTAATTTTTTTAAGCATCGAGTTACTAATAGCTACTAGTGTATGATGTCCACGTAACTGTTAGTCCATTCGTAGCTCTTAATTGCTTCAATGCGTATTCGGTTGTCTTCTCCAGTAGACATATTGATCAGTAATTGTCATTAGGAATAAATAGCTTAATACGGGCCAATATTTTCAAAGGACACGTTGTAGGAGAGAGAACTCTTTGTTGAACAGTTTATCCTGGCAATAGCCTACGCATTTACGACTTCAAAATTTCGTTCAATCTAATGAAAAATCAGCTCACACAACAATATATCTCCTGACTTCTCGGCGAGAGTGTTAGCCAATTACGGAACTGAGGCGTGTCAGTGTGTTGTGTCTCTCTGCTTTGAATTTTGTTTGTTTGTTCCCAATCCAGGTGGATCATTTTCACCGCGAATTTCCTAAATTACTCCTTACCCGGCGTACATCCCGTTCATTGCCGAATCGTTCCTGAAACTCATTGAGGTACACAAACCTCTTTCCCCATGGCGGCGGAGTATTTCACTAGGGCAGGAATTTCAATTATAAATATTTTCATGAAACGTAGCTGTGGGTCCTTTGCGTTTTGGAGGAAGTATCTTGGCGAAGTAGAATCATTGGAGAATCAGATGTGGACACAAGTGTATTTGATTTTTGTCTGCCGATAGTAGTGTGTGGTTGATTTCATCGAAAAGCTTGTGATTGAAAGATTTTTGTTTGAAAAATTACATGAGATGTGCTATTTCTCAGCCTTAATCCCACACCTTGAATACGCAGCAAGCATATGGAATCCGACCCAGAAAGACTTGATCCGTAAACACAGAGAGTGATGCAAAAATTTTTCATAAAGTAGGCTGGGAGCTGCTGGTGACTTGGAGACTGCGCGCTAGGCTAAGATTGCTGCAGCAATTGGGAACGGTTGTCTTTCAGAGTGACACAGGGAACATCATATTAGAGCCTCACTATATTTTACACGTCCAACAGAAATGATAAATTAAGGAAGATATTTTTTTCCGAACAGATAGGTATAGGGATTTGTTAATGCCCCAAGCAATTAAGGAGTTTAAAAAAATGCTTATCAGAACTTCGCACGGGCATTTCCTTTTTATTGAATTGAGACTTGAACCCCCTATCTTCTGTTCGCAAAGAGAGTATGTTCGTCTCATCTCCACCAATGCAGACGAAGATGACATGGATGGTATTCATGGTCCACCGCGTGATGAATAGCCCAGATAAAACGGATACATCCCTTGTTTAGGGCAGTATCCGTCACGGGCATACCGACAGGGTTACCCAGATGTTAACCGAGTCAGGCTGGGAGCCGCTAGAGACACGGAGGATGCGCGTTGGGCTTAGATTTCAAAAACAATTGAAAAAAGATATCCTTAGGAGCGAGACGGAGAGCATCATCCTAGAGCCCCACTATATTTCTGGTCCAATAGAAGCGATAAATTAAGTGAGATATTTTGCCGAACGGATAGATATGGGAATTCGTTTTTCCCCCGAACCATAAAGGACTTTAATAAGTGCTAGCCGTAATTTTCTTCAATCAACTGCCATTTATATGTGGACGGCTGGTGTCCTAACATCCCCTACCACTCGCCTTTTTAGGCGCCTTAGGGGGTAGTATGTAGATGTAGATGAATATGTCTAGTTTACTTTATTATGATGACGGGGCATGTCTTCCTGTCATAATATGGCAGATAGTGAGGAAATATCTGAAGCTTTCCAGTTATATCATGACTTACGGAGCATATATTTCTCCCGAATAGGCTATAATTTTTTTGCTGCATAGCGGCATCAAAGAGTGCAGAGGCTCCCAAAAGCCTCGTTCTGAAGCCGGAGAATAGGCTAGAGGTGTGAATTTAGCAATGAGCCGAGCTCGAGGACGGCAATGTAACGGGAATAATGGTCGGAGAGGAGAAAGGGTGTCTCTATAAACTTCCCTCCAAATCCTTTCCCTCATTCCCCGGGGTCGCTTCCTTCCAGACCCGTGAGCGTGTAACGGAAGCATCGAGTCGAATTGTCCATTATTCTGCTCCACTACCTCGGCAATCAGCGCCATTCGACTGTCCCGCTGTGTGTTCTGGGTGGTTCTGGCGCTCACGCATGAAGCGGTTTAGTCGTGGTTTTGATCGAGTTAGCGGAGCGTTTATTTTTGGAACAGTCTGCAGCCCGAGTTACGAGTCAAAGAAGAGGAAAGGCACTGAAGAATACTGCGTAATTACTGATGTATTTCATTGGTTGGTCTATCAGGGTTGCATTCGATTGGGCTCGTTTGCGACTTTAATTCTTATTGCCAATTGCGATATAATTTTAAATAAAAAGGGGTCTATGTTTCCTACTTCTTATTATTACGAATTATTCGTAGCGAAATATCGTCGGGCTCACCCCTTTCGCTGAAAAGTTGATGACGTCACTGCCTCTTTCCCAGCAGCTCACCACTTTTCCACTACTTGTCCACCTCGCGCTTCCGTCTCGCTTGGTTTGTTGTCATTAACATTCTGATGAGTGATTTTTTCATGCAAAAGAACTTACTGAACAATATTTAACTTTGATGACGTTGCTAACTTGTGAAAATTGGACGGAAACTTTTTCATTTTAAAATTATGAGAAAATATCTGAAGGAGGAAGGCTTTTTTCGCTTTAACTAATCTTTCCTAAATTAAATCAACTGAAAATATTTATACTACTTAAAGTAAATTGGCAGCATCATGATATTGAGCTACTGAAAGCGAAGATTGACTGGATCTATTTTTTTTGTTAGGGTAGTATTTGCTGGGTGTAATATGTTTAATGATCCGCATGGTTAAAGGCCCACAGTGCCTATAAATCTTCTTCACACACTATCACAAATCTTTGTAATATTTGAAGTTGTTAAACTTATTTAATGTGGGTATTTGGATCAGAAAAAGTTTTATGTTGAAGATTACATGAGGTATGATCATGGAATTATATTCTGGTATTAACATTTCCATCAAAATATTTTGTTTTAATAATGAAATAGGTTATTGATTAGTACCTACTCTAAGCATAGAAATTGCAAAATACCGTAGTTTTTTCATGTGAAATAATAATCTAACAATAAAATAGTGTCGTCAATGCTGCAGCAATCGTTAAAATAAGCAATATTCATCGTTACAATAAATTGCCTTAATATATTAATATAATTAATGCAATATTAATAACATTGGTTCAAGCCTACATAAGCAAATCAAATTATATGCATTATCGATAGGATTGCGGAAGAGTTGACAGCGCAGTGGAAATTGATTGTAAAAATAATGCACGGTATTCAAGAGCTGATGGCTTAAGATGGATAGATGGATGATTTTTTTATATTTTTTTAAATTAAAACTCATCTTTCACTTGATGTTCACCGAAATATATAGCAATTTTAATTTAACGCCGAATGATACCCCTGGAACCGCGGGAAGGCCGTAACTTCGGCTGATGAGTCGAGGAGTTAACATTAGAATTTTTTATGTTTTTCCTCCGATTCTGAGGCATCTCTCTTTTTTTGGATAAAACGAAGCATGGAAACTTGCAACCCGTATCAGGTGAATCATTCGGCTGAACAAAACTGTCAGATGCAAATCCTTTGCCACTGGAACAACTTTTCCTGGTATTAAGTTCATGAAAGAGTGAATTCATTTCCAAAATGAGTCATATCACTTCTGCTTCGAACGTTACCGATACCGCCCTTTAACGTTGGAGGAATCTGTCAGAGAGTAGCCCAAACAATAAACTTTTGAACAATTGTTCCACTTTTTAGTAGCATTTGATCTGCTTTTTAAATTTACCCTTCTTTCGTCAATATCCTTATCCTTTATTTCCCTTATATCCTCTGAATTATCATTTGCCATTTTTCATTCCAGAATTATAAATGGATGTACTTATACAATTTAAATGCAAACCAATTTACCGGAACTTTTTAATTAGTCTAATATTGAAGTGCCACCATTTCATTCAACTTTTCTTTACGACGATCCATAATTTTCTCCTCGGTTAATACACCGGTGACATGTCCAACTGTTGGTGTAAAAAATTCCTCCTCTTCAGAAGATTGGTAGTGCATCCAAATGCACCAAAGAGACAATTGGTACAAACAAGTGTATAGCGACCAGTGTTACCTTTCCGGCGTAAGTGAATCAATTTTCTTTACCAACTGTTTTTCCGCGCATATGGCCTTCCATTACCAGCCAAGTAGTAATCACAAGGTTAAGGATAGGGCACTTCCTTTGACTCAGGCCTTTCTCTTGACCGAAGAGAAGCAAGCTTCTCAGTGAGATGAGTGTAGGTGTCTTTATATTATTCGGTATATCCTGATATTGCTAAACAAATACCGTGACGCGGGAGATTGTTTAATATAGGGGAGACCCTGAAGGAGACTCCCGTCCAGGAGACCACCGTGATAATATAAATAATGCAATTTAGTTTCTCAAGGAAATAAGTCTTTTTGTTAAAATTTAAGCATACCCACTAATGTTATTTAGTTAAAGAGTACATCAAGTTTATTAGTATTCTATTAATGCTATATGATTTGAATAAAAGGATTGGGTAGTGGTGCAAAATGCCCCCCCCCCCCCAAGAGCTCAGAGAAATTTTTAAGTTTAATTCATTTTACTTAATGGATTAGTATTACTTATAGAATAGTGTAAGGATTAATCAAATATCTCTCATAAGGCGGTAAAACTCGCCATTTTGAACCATTAATCTTAAAACTTTCCGGCGGAGGGCCCCCGCAACTCCCCCTTACCCTGGCGGGTATGCATTACCCCCACAACCCCAAAGTATTAGTTGCGCCTAAACCCCCCCCCCCCAGCCTCCATTCCTAGCTGCGCCCCTGCGATAGGGTAGTTTCCTTCATCAAAGAAAACGAAAGGCATTGATTGCGATTCGTTACCTATCATTAGTGTATTCATAATATAAAAATTATTTGGTTTTAGAAATCCCAGTTAAGACGAATGTTAATAATCAATTTTAACCTCATTTTAAAAGGCCGGTTTGGCGCTCATGCGATGCCACTCCACGTGACGTCACAGGGGCCCAGATACTACACGAGTAGTCAGAATTTTTGCATCGGCTGAGATTGCCAATGCTTGCATGAGGCACAGATCTCAGGGAAACATCTCTTAATAATCACCTATTAAAATTGCCTAAGGTCGGAAAGTCTCCTTCTTTTGATATCAATAATCCTTTGTATTCATATTATAATAGTATAACCTTTAATTTGGGTAATAATAATCCTTATTTAAGCCAAGAGCTGATTGCTGGCTGGGTACTGTGCTACCTGCTAGCAGCCTTCATCGTAGCGGGGCTCATAGTCTCGCACCAATGTGGCCTGACACGGCGGCAGACGGAACCAGAATGACATCACACGGTATTTTCCCAGCCGTCGCGTATTCGCGCGTTTGAAAATTTTCACTTTCCATTTGATTACGAGAAATAGATATCGTCGTTTAAAAATCTACAAACGTGAAATACGTACTGCAGGAGAAATAATCTTTCGAATTAGGCAATAAAAAAAATAATAGGAAACCACCCTCTTCTACTACTACATTATCACCTGATCTTTCTTCCACCCTTCATTTCTTCATCTTTTACTTTGATCCTCATTCTCCCATATTTATCCGTCCCTACTCTACCACTATCCCCTCGTCCTTCTCCACGTTTTACTTTGCCTATCTAGCCTGTCCTTGATCTCGCAGTAATGCGGAAAGACGATGCAACTCTGCCATCAAAATGGATGCGTACGTGAGTTCGGCGGAGTAGAATGTTTTTTATTCTCGACCCGCAAAGTATTTTTTTCGCCATCATTCTTCTTCCTTTCCCACGCACCTTGTGTACATCTCCTCCTTCCGGAGTGACCTCGCACCTCTTTTCTCCGTTATTCTTCGTTTTTTTTGGACGTAAACATATCCACTATGCTGCGGGGTTGCGGCAGGGCTTGGTGGCCCAGTGATGCTTACGTATGCTAAGTTTAGAAAATAGCAAAGTGCGGCTGTGCGATAGAAACGTGATGTTTGTCTCAATACTAAAATAATATTTCCCGATGAAAATGTAAGGATAAATATGTCAATTGAAATTATTGATCCATCATCCGAAAGTAATTGGCCATCCGTTAAGGCATCGCGATAAATAATTTTAAAAATATCTTATATCGCGGAATAACCTCCAATTTAATTCGACATAGCAGTAGAGATATTTTATCGGGAGTTGGGAAGTTCTTCGGTTGGTCCTGGGTTCAAATCTTGGGCCTCCTCACAGCCCTGAATAAAATCCCCGGATAGAGAGGAGGCACAAATGAGGCAACAGTACATATAACCCTGAATTTATGAACTTAACACGCCTGTAAATCAGTGTGCAGTAAACTAGCCTTATCTATCGCAATCAACTTCCAGGTTGAATCACTGGCTGAGTGATTGAATGTTACTTTGCTATAGTATGAAGGTTTATATTATTTGCATACGTGAAAGAGATTGATAAATACATAGAGAAGAATAAATTTTTTCATCATCGATAATAATTACACCGGAGATGAGAAAGGAACTGCCCCTCATAACCTGAATGCCTATCATTTTGCTCATTATTAAGTGATTTAATCTGGGGTGAGTTCTACCCCCACCGCTCCGACGCTGCCTTCTACTTCCACTATAGAGTGAGTGGTTATTGCTGTTTGGGTGTCTGGTCGTAGTTTTTTCTATGTTGTTAGACTTTTTCATCACCATTCTACGCCAATCATTCGGTAGCCATGCCCTTTCACAATTGATTACAACATATATTTCGTTTTCTTATATTTTTTATCCAATTTAAACCACATTTTCATTTTTTTATCTTTTATTCTTACAATACTGCAGCATCCATCGATGCATTTGATGAAATTTGCGGGGGTCATGCATGATCTGCGTCAAGCATTCAGCTTTCATTCTTTGGTCGTGGATTTGATATCTTACGAAGTGAGGTTCAAATACGGCGTGGTGCGAGTCAACTTGGGAAATTTTTGTGTACACACTTAATGAATGTACTCTCCTCTTGGCGGAAGCTAGAAAAACACGGGGAAATGCGTGATTTGTCTGCAGAGTCTTAATCTGGCTTAGTGAATCAGTAAGCAGTTTATCCGGAACTTTCCGATTTAATAATTCTTGATCCGTCTCCCATCACGGCCTCTTTGAGAATTCTGCGGGGGGTCGTTCACCCCTGGGGGTTTGATGCCCCATCTCTTAGAGCGTCTAAAATTTCTTCCTCCCCGTCTTTTCTGCATCCCCTTTCACGCGAGGGGTACTCTTATAGTCGCAACAGTTCCCGCCGCATCTTTCTTCATTAGTATCATCTCATTTTCCCTGCTCATACCGAAACTCCAACTTTCTCCTCCTCTATCATTCGTGGGCATCCCTTTCTTTTACCGCCGGAGGGGTCGAATAAAATAAAGAATTTTCCGATGCCGTCACAAAATTCCTCCCAATCAGAAGCCATCGAGCCAAATTCTTTGGAAAAGGTATTTTCCTCTGCGATACGGTTCATTCGGCCGCTCTTCCCTTCCTGATTCCACCGGTGTTCATTAGTGGGCCTGGGCGAAATAACGAAAAATATAAATTACGATATCTAAATGCGTTTGAAATGTAATATGGAGTTTTGAACGCTTAAAATATTTGCTCGTCCGATTTAAATGTTTTTAAATTTCGCCCACTAACACAAATAAGAGCATCGTGACTATTGAATTTTTAACGATAAAATCCAAATATTTTGATGAGTAATCCGACAAAAAATGTGCCCAAATGAATATCACAATATGGTATCCAATATTACAATGTATCCTCCAATATAACGATTGTAATATTTCTCGCACGTCCGATAAAAATATCGCGTTAAATGCCACGATAATGTATCGTGATATATAGTACGAAAAATAATCGCCACCCGATAAAACAATGTACCAATCACAATATCACAATAAAGATATTAATATACCATATGCGGCCGATTATGCGATATATCTTCCGATATGGATATTGTTATATTTTCTCGGGCCATTTTTTACCAGATGATATATTGTGATACTTTATTTTAATTTTTATATCGGCTATAAATAATCGTCCCGATATGAGTTATCGCACAGGCCAGTTATCTATATTCCGATATTTATTATTCTACATCTCCCAGGCCTAAGTATCAGGTCCATCCCTGTCCACATGCTTTTGGTGGGTAATTTTAGGTTTTGCAGGAAAATTACCGTGTTGTTCCTCCAATTTTGCATTTTTAACGCGGTGCTTGGTTAGTGTAAAAGTTTTGGCGCCATCCAAGGCTGCACGGCTCCGCGTAAGGTAGCTCTGTCGTTTTATCGATCGTGTTCGGTCTGCCGATTTCTGCAGTGGATCCTTTTCGACTTTTTTTTGCAGCGAAGGCGCGCGCCCTCTGTAGCCGCTTTTGAAATGCTATTCCTCACTCTCTCTCACACACTCTCACAGTCCTTTCAAAAGTGGTAAAAAGAGAGTGAACTCTGTAATGAGTTGCAATAATAAGAATTTCGTGGGCGTACAGGCTCTGCGTCTCTTTGATACCAATTAAAATATCTACCTTGCCTATAGAATCATAGCACGAAGACTTGATAAGATTCATGCTACAAGTAATCAGGGCATTTCTAGTTTGCTGCTCCAAGAGAATGAAGGCTATTTCTTTTCATTATTTCTTAGAACTTTTGGAAGGAATGAGAATTTCTTTTGTCAGTTTTTTGCATTATTATCGTTGGATTTTAGATACAATAGTCAAGTAGTTGCCGGAACTAAGTTCTTCACGTTCCTTGATTTTACATTCTTTATTAAGCACGAGTACCATTTAATGTATAGATTATCCTGTTTAGACCTTTAGAAGACTAAAATATTTTGTTTTATGATGCTGACGATGTAGGGAAAATTTATTTGCAGGCTTTTAAGGAGCTTAGATGTGGATACAGCTGGTATTCTATGGCTCTTTTGAATTGCGAATTGAATCTTTTGAACGAATATTTTGGCTTTTAATCCATATGTCCGTTTAAAGGTATTTATTTATCAATTAATATGCTCGTTTATCGTAAACAGTAATTAATTTGGTCACTAATATTGTAACTAATATTGTAAGTTATTCCACGAAAACTAACTGATAGAATGTATAGGATTATGAGAGTCATTATTTAAAAATATTAGTTGCTACGTATCAACCTGTTACATTGCTGTCCTGACGAAAAACTTTTTATGACTTATAAGTACTCTTATTTTCAGGTATTGAACCTGGCATTTGCAATTACAGCCTATGCTTAGCGTAAACCCTTACCTTTAGTTCGCTTGTGGAAACCTCTTCCCTAGTTCGTCGTATACTACTTTTGGTTAAAGATTCATTTTAGGAGCTCTGAACCTTGAAAGGGGAAAAATAAAGAAAGGAATATTGAGGGAACGCGTTTAATGACGGCGGCGCATTCGCTTTCCTTTCATAATTATGACGTGCGTCAGAAAGAAGAAACGCACAATGGTAATTATTTTCTCACGGCAGGATGGTGGGCTACGTACGTGAAAAGAAGTCTCCAAACTCTCAAAATCTCCTCTCTGCTGAAAATCTCTGGATTGCTTTCCACTCTCTCGGTTTCACTCCAAAACCCAAATTCCCCACCCTCACGTCAACCCAACCACTCTCCCATTGTAATCCATTCCTTCCCCCAACCCCCCTCTTTGCCCCCCCCTCCCTACGTTCTCCACCCCATCAGGTACACCCCCTTCCTTTGTTAAACAAACTCCTTGGGTCCCTCTCGCTCGCTTTGCTGAGAAAAGGGATATAAATACGTTTCGAGGAATTCCTTGCCGATCTTCCCCAGTGCGTTCGTTCCTGTCAACCTCACATTTCAGTCCTCCTTAACAATCCCATCCTTTTTCTCTCCGCGCTGGCTTATTCAGCCGATGCAGACCTCATCGCTACTACGACTTCCATTTGCTCCACCTTCGAAATCGATACGTTTCGTCACATTCGCCATGTTTACGTTTCCGTCTCTTCACTTTGATCCTGATAAGCAGTATCCTTGGTAAGCATCCTGGAAGCAGTGGGGTCGTTACCCTGGTTCAAAATCAAAACAGGATAAAATCTATGCATTGGTGAAGCCAATGGTATCAAGCTGCTGCTTTTTGGGATTTTCATTGGGAAATCTCATGGTTTAAATGAAATTAAAACTTTGTTCAAAACACCCAATCGTTTTCAGACTTGCGAAAGCCTTATATTTTCATGGCTCTTTATATGATTCTGCTATTAATATGTACTCAGCCATGAAACCGGTGTCGTACTTTTCAATTCTGTGAAATTAAAAATTAAAAATATACTTTCATTAACATTTTTAAACATGTTTATATATGTAATATGTATATGGGGGAGCCTGGTGGCCTCGTAAGTTTAACTTGAGCCCTCTGATCGAAAGGTCCTTGATTGCATTCCGGGAGAATCCTTTGGCACCCTATTAGGCATACTCAATAATCGTATTCATCCGTCTCAAGCACTTTTTTATGTCCTTGTATTCCTGGTCTTTTCGACTATGAATGATATGAATTCCATTGTTCAACTGCGGTCTGCTTTTGACTTATTTTTATAGAAGTTGAGCGTATTCTGTGCGAATCTCTGCAAATGTTGTTTTACTTACACCTTTATTGAGTATGTCCTACTCCTACACCAGAAAATACATGTTTGGAATATATGTTTCGTCTTGATGGTCATTATCTGTAAGTGGGTAATTGTAAATAGGATTAAATTATTTATTTTGGAGTACTGATAGATGTAATTTAAGTCCAGAAAGCCAAAGTAGCTCTGGTCTTACAAATGTTAGCTAAAATTTACCTTTGATGCTTTTTTTAGGAGGTCGAATGGATCAGGTTAGGTCACCATTCTGTTTACGTATCTCTTAGTAAGAATATTTCATCGGAAATAGTGTCTCCGTGATATAAATCAAAATTTCCCCATTGAAATTAGTTTTACAGGGACGACGCAACGAGCTTAGCTAGAGTATGGAAGAATGAGCTAAAATAAAAAGTATAGTTCTTGCTATTTCCGCTACGTTCAGTTACCTTTGGGTAGCATTGAATATTTTTTTTTCCAGGATAAATTAAATAGTAAAATAAATATTAACCTTTTATTACGTTAATACTGAGTAATTGCGCACATTTCTCTAAGTACGTAGAACGCACTTGCTTTCCAAACCAGTGTCTTCGGTTTAAACTCGATGAAATCTGCAGCATTGAGGTGGTGCGTTAGTTCACGGCAATAAATCTCTCATCAGGAATTAATATCCGTCAGTTGACTCTAGCGTTAATCGATGAGTCCACGCAAAGCAGTTGCCGAGCTGAGAAAATCTATGGCCTCACACACCATAAAGGCAGCCCTTTTAGCAGTCGAAAATTAGTGACTTTCCTCCACCTTTCCTTTTTGAAGTACCTATCTGCCCACCTACGCAAAGTAAAACGTTTCCGAGTCTATATTTTCTTTTTTTTCCTTTTCGATGTAATTAACGATCAACATAGCCGTGAGCATTGATGGAGTCGGGGGTTGACGGTAGTATTTCTAAGCCTCTGCCGCCTCCATTTCCCAATTCCGTCCTGCCTTTGAGCCGTCTATCTTCCCTTCAGCTTTTTGCCCGCTCCCTCCCTCCCTCCCTGTCTTTCCCTTGCTCCCAGCTTTCGCGGATCTGCTTGATCAAGCTCGTGGCTTATTTCCCCGAAGTCTCACCCACTCCAAAAGGGGCTGCTGCCTCTCTCTCTCTCGCGTCAAAGTCCCAATCGCCACTTCCCCTTCATCCCTCCTCTCCACCGCCGCGCTAAGGCCCGCCTTCCCTTTGTTTTTCCGAGGCCCGTCCTAAAGGAACTTTAATTGCCTCAATGGGGCGTACAGCTCTCTCTCCCCCACCCACCCGAAAGCCAACTATTTTTCCTCCAAGCCTTTACCTTGATCCGACGCACGCCAATCACCACCCTCGCCCTCCCAACCGCTCTTACCGCATCCCATTCTTCGCCTCGCTCCCTTGCCTCACATTCGTCCCGATAAGAATCCTCCCCCTGTCCTGGATATAACGATCCATATGCCATTTGTTCTCTTGAAATTAACTTCAATCTATCAAATCAATGGTTTGAAAGTTCACTTCGTGGAATGGTGACATGATAGATTCAGAATTAACGCTGTTATATACCACACAGTATTTATTGAAAACTCTACTAGATTTGACCTTTTCTGGTCATTATCAAGAGGTAGCAGAACTCTGTTGCCTTCTGATGATAGATTCGGAAATAAATTTTGTACCACAAGGTATTTATATAAAACTCTTCCGATTTCGACCATTTCAGGTCATTATCAGAAGGTAAGGATGACCTCTCAAGAGGTAACAGTAATCTGTGGCAAGGATAATTTGATTTTCAGGTACTGCTCTAGTCCATGGAATGTTTAATGTACTTCTGGCTGCCACACATCAGAAATATTCTCTTATATGCATTATACCATTCAAAAATCACAGGTTTTTCATTCATAATCATGATCGTTACACCTGTGATAGACGGGGAGTGTACACTGTACAGGCTAAGATTGAAGATGGAGGTGTTAGTTGCGTGTTGATTCAAAAGCTTGTATACTAGTGCGGCAGCTTATTTAGCAGTGGAACATGAATCTTAATGCCGTTTTACACGGAGCACGTCATTGCAATCGCAATCTGACGTATGTACTAAGGTGCAATAAAAATTGCGTCGTGTAATGCGGTGAACTGCTGGAACACTTGCGAGAATTCGTGGATGCGAGCCCCTGCTCTAATTCTGGGATCGCATTCTCGTAACTTCAACAACTTTTTCCGATAGATGTCGCAGTATTGGCAATCGGAAGAAGCTGAGTGACAATATGTGTCAGTTCTACGGTATAACTCGAATTGATGGTTCCGCAGAAACAACTGTTTACACGAAACAGACCAGTATGTCAACAACGTTGCACACTGAATTTCGTTTGTTCTTTGTTCCAACAAGTAACTCGCTCAATCTACAGGCGACGAAATATCGTGGATGAATGCTTGATTACAAGTACCGTGTAAAGTGGTAACGCATTTTCTGCGCAGTAATTACTGCACGTCAGATTGAGCAATTAATACAGTGCTAATTTGCGCCCCGTGTAAAACAGCCTTTACTCATGGTGAAATAAAATCATTATGGATTTAAGAAATTGCTTGTGCAGAAAAGGCAATATGATTTTCAGGCACCGCTCTTGTCCCACGTGGCGTTGGGTGTACTTCTGGCTGCTTCAAATCCCTCTTTCATCCTATGCTCTCCTCCTTCCCTTCCCCTCCCCTCGGGCAAAAATTGATTCCTTCGCGAATTTACGCGGGCCGCTGCTCCGCACGCCAGAATGAGTGATTGAACCGGAAGAATATCAATCGGCACAAATGAATTAAGGGATTAATTGTCAATCCCGCTCTTCCCCAAGACCCTCAGTTATTCCCTGCTTCCCTCTTATAAATCCCTAATGAGCCGGTTGACAAATCCAAGGAAGAAGCGTCCGATGGAAGTCCCTGTTGTCTCTCGAGTGTGTTGCAGCTTCGAGTTGGGAGTACAATTTCAATCCTGTCCCGACTCGGGTGAAGTAACGAAGTTTTGGGTGCAGTAGGGAACAGTTGAATAACTTAGACGCGGAATTCGGAATGCTCGAAGGAAACTTTTCGCGGAGAAGAATAATTTTCTACGACAAGGTGGATAGAAGTCATCTTGGTTAATTATTTAAAATTTTTGCGCCGAGCGAAATCTCATTTCGTGTTGATAGAATTTTGAGAAGAAACGTAAGGATCTCTTCCATCTACGTAAGTGGCACTGTAAGCAAAGTAAACTAGCTTTTTTTGACTGTGTAACTATGCAACCAAATATATACTTGAAGTTATTTTAATGAAGAAGGTAGTGAACTCAATGTTTTTGCTAGAAAATTTTCAAATACTCTGTATTTATTCCTTAATTTTTTTTTTGACGCTCTTAACAAATTTGTTCTTTCGTCGTAGTCCTTCGTTGAACAGGCCTCTCAATTTTTTGACTTTACCAAATTAATTAAAACGCTACATTGAATAGTTCTTACAGTGAATTTTGTCGTACATCCTTTGTTATCCTTAAATATACGTATCAGAGTAGAATGAGAATACAAAAACAGCATATAAATTATGAATTTTAATTACGCTCCCTAAAATTGAATTGTCCTGTCATTTTTTCTCCTCAAGCAGTTTTTAGTAGTCATTTGTTTAAAAACAGCGAATATCTTTACTGTATCATTATTTTAATTCTTCATCGCAAAGGTGTGTCCTGAAGTGAGAGCTCGTATTTTAATTTGCGAAATTACTTTAATTGTACACTATAGAATTCCTACCCGCTGACTTTTCTCGACGCGTCAAAACACTAAGTGGTTTTATGAAGCGGATGCTTTTGTTATGTGATACAATAACTCAATTTTAGGAAAAAAGACCGTATTTTCCTACTGTGCCTTCGAGTTATGAGAAGCGCTTATGCATGTGCATGCAAAGTGGACCAACTCAACCTTTAGACTCTGGTCCACGGAGCAGAAAATGTGAACAGGAAGTTCCCTGAATTGGGTATTCTCTCTCGGGCGAGGCCTCGTCTCTTGCCCACACTCGAGAAAAATATTTAAGACTCCATACGATCGGGTGATCATGTTATATCTCCCCTCTTTTGTTTATTGAAACTCATCTTTCAGCCGTAAATTATAGTACGGCTACCATCTCGCCTCCCGGTTGAGAAACCGTTATGAACCGTTGCCCTCGGCAACGCGGTCCAAAGTCCGCAGATGCTTCATCATCCTCTTCCCTCTCCAGAAAACAACTCGACCTTGGAAGGGGCACTGAAGCTAGTACCCTCTTGAAATCTTAATCCCGAGGGATTAGAGACTTAAAAAGAAGCTTCCCCGGCCATTTAAACGAGTTCCTCCCCCACGATTCCGCACAAACTCTTGTTCCTATCATTACGCCCTTAACGAAACCCATTCTCGCATGACGCTGTCCCAATATCTCACGAGCGCACTCTACTCTTCGCTTTTTATCCTTCATTTTTTTATTTTTCGCTGCGCCACCCGAGCCGTCGCTCGACGGACTTCCCTCCGTATATGTTTTTTTCCTCGTGGACAAACTACCTCCCACGGCTTTGCGTTTTTGAAGTCCCTTAGCATTTATAATCACGCCTAGCCCAGGCAACAAAACTCGGCTTGCTAATGTGGTCCGCGGGTGTTTTGCAATGATGATAGGCAATCTTCTTTAACGTCGTAGCCGAGCAAGGTGCTGTGTAGGAAACCAGGACGGAAATAATGCCTCACCAAGTGGTTTTAATCAAAATCAAGTGCGTCGGAATGAATAGCTGTCCTCTTTCGAGGAAGGAGGAAGATTTTATACTCGTAATCATTCTAGAGTTCTTATTTTTTACTTTTCACTCTCCTTGCTCTTTTTATTATACCTTGTTTCATTCTTTTCATCGCAGTATTTAATTAATATCAACCGAGTTTCTTACCCCACTGCTCTTTCCATTTATAATCCCAAGCGTTTTTAAGCAGCTGCAAAAATATTTTATCCGCCTGGTTCATTACGAACTGCATTTACGCAATTTAATTTCAGTATTGTTTTAAATTATTTTGCACCAAGAAGACCTTCATTCCATTGAGTGCTAAAGAAATTCTCATCTGTTTCGCTACCTATCTTCATTAGTGCGACATTTTTATGCTCTGACGTAAAGACTATTTTCCTTAAAAACTCAGGTCCACTTTTACGGCATGCAAGTTTATTTAGGCTATAAACTCTTCCGGGAGTCTGGAATTAATTCAAATTTTGATGAAATTATCATCTTTCTACATTTTGCATTATATCAATTTTACTGTGAAGCATATTTCTGCATCTACAACCCTTCTCCAGAGAGAGGTTTTTTTGTTTTGCTTTGGGTTGCATCTGCTTATATGGTTAATTTATTGTGAGTCTATGATATTAGTATTCCATGTTTTTTCTTAAAATATAAGAGATTTCGTTGTGTTTTTAGGAGTGAATTTTGAAATCCGCTCTTTTTCTCATTTCTCATAGAAATACTTACTGGACCTGTACTTATAATTATGCTATTCGCCGTATAACAATAAGATTTATTAGCTAAGTGTGCAAAATTAAGCTATTTCTTTGGTTTACTTTTACTTTACTTTAAACTCCTATTCTATTATGAGAGCTTCCTCAAAATTCTCTGTCTCGAGACAATTATTCCGGAAGTTTAATGATCCTCAAGTCTTAAATATTCTTCGCAAAACTATGTTTTTCGAGACCTAATTGTGAATAAAATGGTAAGCTGCCTAAAAAACTTAGAGTCTCCGCGTACGCCGCCTAGTGAACTTGATAGCTGCTGAAAGAGAAAGTTTTTTATAAGCTTAATTTTATTTTTTTATTTTCCAAAATCATTGCACTCAGAATTAATGCAGGCATCATTATTGATACGGGCGGCGCGTCACTTTCTCTCCCCGTTACAGCAATGTAACTACTCCCGTCCATAACATTTTCTTAGCGACTTATCCTTGAAATTTTAATGCAACAGAAAATGAATGACCATGAACATGTAGGTAATTTCGTGGTAATACCCAATTCTTGGGACGAAGGCTTTAAAAAAAAAAGGGTCATAATATTTTCTCGCTCGCTAAAATTTCGTGGGACGGTAAGGTGGGATTATGCCTTAATGCCCCGGGTTTTAGAGCAGGCCTCGCAAAAATAAACAGCCACTCACGGCGCACTCGCGGATTCCGTTCCGAAATTAATTTTCCGTCTGTATGCATTCCTGAATGCGCACTTACATCCTTTTTTATTCCCGACCCGCACGCATGCGATGATGTGTTTCACTCGGCCCGCATTTGCGCACTTTCCCACAAAATTTCTCGTTTACGCCGCGTCGTCCGCCTGTTTACGCACCTTCTTTATTCATTATTATTCTCTAATTCACTCCTCTCGCTGGAAACGAACTCGCACGCAAGCCGGCTCATCTCATCTCCCGGACGTCCTAATGTTTGACCACGTTTCCAGAGGACCGAGTCGGAGTGGTGGGTGAAGCACTGGCTTCCCACCCTGTGGATTCGGGTTTAAATCCCGGCGGCAGGGATTTTTCAGATACTGCCCGGCAGGGATATTTCTGCTTGAGAGCTTTGTGGGGATTGCTTCAAGTGCAACACTCCGTCCATCGGATGGGCCGTTAAGCCGTGGTCCCCTCGGCGCCTTTTGTTAAGATCAGGCTAATGCCGACGCCGGGTTTTCCTCCACCCTTCCTTTCCTGCCCTTCTCTCATCTCTCAAATAACTTGACCTGTCGCACTGAAGTTTTCTCGGGTTTCGCACCGGGTCAGGTCCTCCATTTCTCCTTCCAACGTCTCGACGGACGGACGATGTTTTTTTGTTTTTTTTTTTTAACATCAATAATCTCAACAGAGACTGTGGCTATAATTTAAGCCGTATATGGGGCCACCTCTTAAAAATACGAGGGGAATGGTAGCGAATCAGGATACGCTGAACCACCCTCACCCACAGAATTCTGTATATATACCCCGAGGCTTTGAGGATTTGGTATTGGATTCCTGAATCCCTGATGACGATGGGCGAGTTGTCCGTCGAAACGTTGGAGAGAGAAATGTAGGACCTGACCCGGTGCGAAACCCGAGAAAACTTCACTGTAATTGTTCGCCGGGAAAAAAACAAAAAATATATAACTTGACCTGTCGTTCGCCTCCTCCTAATACCATTTTTGACAACGTTTATTCCATCCTCACTTGTCGATCCTTCTCGGATGAAACGTTTTGTTATTTATCGCAAATCTTTCCTTTTGTTTCCCAATCTCCTTGCTTGTATCGTTCTTAGATAAAATTACTTAAAACCTAAAATAATTAAAGATACTCTTCGCGCCTGATTTCCGGGAATTCCCTCGATTTTGGTGACGATATCTTTTCTCTTACATTTTCCGAACCTATCTTCTTCCTCCCTTTTGTTTGACGATTTAGAATTTTCAACGAAATTTCAAAAGGGAATCAAGTATAGATTCTTGGAGCCGGGTTATTTAATTTGAAAGGCACCACTGGAAATCCATCACACATCTTTCCCATGTCCAACATATGAGCCTTATATCTCCGTCTGCCGCAATGGTTTCAATGGAAATCAAACTATTTATTACGAGAAACCTACTGCTTTGTGATGAATAAAGTTCATACTGCATGCACACGTTATTAATTTCGGAAGGGGTGAGAAATCCTCTTCCGCAGGAAAAACATTTCCTGAACAATATGTAGCCAAATAGCATCTATATGAGGTGATCTAGTGACAATGTAGCAGAAGTATTCATTTTTAAGGGTGCGATTACAGCTATGATCATTTTACACCTTTAAAGTCAGAAATTTACATATTTAACCTATTGATCAGTATCTCTTGGTGACATATTTTAATTTCAAGTGCATTCTTTTTTAATCTCTAACAGGCATGTTCCTTATATTTTTGAAACAAGGCCAATTTTTTCGGAATTGATGACATTTTTTCAACGCATTTGAAGTTATTGCCAAGCATTTCTGCGGGATCCCCTATAATACCTACCTTCACCCGCAAATCCCGACACATAATGCATTGCTTCGGAATATGCACTAATTTAGTGTAGTTTGGGGGACTTCTCACTCGTTGAATAACGATTGCATCAGCTCCTAAGTAGAGATAAATGCGAGTGCGCAGAGCGAGATAAGTGCGCAATGGCCTATTCTAATGTGGTTGATTGATACTCCCTGCCTAGCTGACGATTTCCATGGCGATATTTCGGGCTTAACAGTACAAAGCTTGTTATTTATCATTGCGTAACATGACTCTCCACATTTTTCTACCCTTAGTGTACGTAGGCGGGTCCCAAGTTCCACCGTTAAATAACTGTTAAAAATTTTGAGAACTATTTTAAAATATAATTATTGCAGAGTATGCATGCATAATAATTTATTCATTCCCTTTTTGAGGAAGTCTGCACGGTGCCTTTATTCCTCCACCCTATTTCTCATGGCACACCCGCTATCAATTTTCCTCTTTGTTAGCTCCTGATCACGCTATGCATAATGAAACCCTGAGGGTATCAGTGTTGAAAATTGTTTCAAATAAATATTCATACAAGAGTAGAGAAGTGGCGTGTATAGCTATGCTATCTATTGACTGGGGAGAACGTTATTCATGCAATTTAGCTTGTGTACCAAAATGAAGTTAAGTTGTATCAGAGCAGTTTTTATTTATAAATGAGACCATGACAAGTACAAGGTGTTACTTCGCCCACTCTTTTAAATAGTGAGAAGGCAAACTTTTCTCGATAGCCACAGGGAGTTGAGATAGAAAAAATAAGATTTTTCGCGATGTCTATGTGAACGAAGAGTCTAGAGAGGTATAAAAAATAAGCCCCAAAGCATCGTCGCGACTTCCTTAAGCGCAAGAAACGCTAACGAACTATGAACGCTCATTTTTTCCTTCTATCTCACAGCCCACGTCGAGGGAGTCTTCCATTTTTTCCCGCACTTTTTCTTCCGGAAACAATACAGTAATTTTATGCATGAACGTCATCGTTCTGACAAATATATTTCTGGGCCACCGTGGAAAAAAAGAGAGCTGGCTCGCTCCGGGGCGGCGAGTCTCTGGAAAATTACTATTGCATTAATTCGCGGGGAAGGTTGGCTGGGGGAGTTGAACGGTTCGCACAGAGGGTAAGAAGATAGGGCAAAGAGGGATGTGAATCTCTTTATTTCTTTCTTCCTCATGCCGAACGCTTGGAAAAAGGAGAGCTTCCTACCCGAGGAGAGAGGGATGAAAAAAAATTACCGAGCACGGCAGAAAGGTGGCGTTTTTACGTTTGTATTCATTTATTTTTAAAAAGTAATTTCGTAATTCCCTTCAAAATGAGCGAAACAAAGCCGTCCTTAATCAAATTCGAGGCCTAAAATGCAACTTAGAGCGTTTAACGGAGTCGAAATTTTAATTCTGCATTAATTTTCGCCTTAATTGCGACGTCTTTCAACCCTTATCTTCTGCACCTCCCTTCTCAGCTGTCCTTGCTGCTCCTGTGTAAAGAGCTCTCACACCAATGCTGGGTATTCGTTTTTCATATTTATGCATATATTTTAAATCCAAATCATGTAGTCTTGATATTTGACGTTGCTGAAAAACACACATACTGAAAAGTCTGAAGCATGCATGTAATAAATTTGACAGATTGCGGTGAAACTGTAAGTGCACACAGCCGAAAAACGCCAGGTACGGTAAAATGAAAAAATGTATTCATGTCTATTCCTTTATTTTATGGTAATTGAGTTGATTTTTTTAATTTTGAAAGTAGTTTTTCTCTTTGAAGAAAATGGAAGACATTGGTTGGGAGTGGATTGTTCGCAGTTCGATAAAAATCATTTTAGCCAAGTTTTTCAATTCTAAACAATTTTTATCTAAATAAACATAAAATATATTTTATATGTAATGTATGTAATGCATAAAAATCAAATCAAATTTTAAATCTACTGATGCAAAACTAACCTCATTCAATTTTATTCGTTAGATTTTGATGAATGTCAATCTGTTCGAATTCGAGAAGTAAGTCTGTCCAAAAGACACAGGGGATAATTAAGCGATATACAAGAATGCACAAATGAATAGTAGGATAGTTATTCAAGAATGGATGCATTTCCTTTTCAAAATCTAAACATCAACCGACTTCTATTAGCCAGAAGTCATTTTCAATCGCACATACGGAAGATTGAATATATCCTCACGACGAAGTTTTATGCTGCATTATACATTTCTCTGTCAATTTTAACACTGATGTTTATTCATTAGCACAATGCGAATGGATGTTTATTGCTTCAGGGCCTCTTTTGTCGAAGTTAGGCGATATTTCTGAAAATATTTTTGAAACGAGAAACTCATTAAAGTCAAAGAATTTAAAAATTCAAGTTTTATAAATTATTCTTGAACTGATAGTAATTTAAATTATTAAATCGTTAATTAAATTGTTCCGTCGTCTACATAATGTTTTCAAAAGAGTTCTTTTTACCCTACTTTCCTTAGAACTTTCGCATTGCTCACACGATCTATAAATTTGATCTTCATTCTACTACATCACCACATTTCAACCTTCATTTCTTCCCTTCTGCCATCGCCTATGCCTCACTATCATTAAAAAATGCTCCAAATTTAAGCCTTAATAAATTCTTCCAAATATAAACACAATTTTTCAGCTGTGAGAAGGAGGCCGACTGTAAAAAAAAGGCTATCGCAATAATCGTGGGTAAAACTGTCGACTCTGCGGATTGATCGAGGGAGAAAAAAATGACAAAATATAAAAGTGGTAAAGTGAAGGAAGAGAGGGAAAGAGAAATTGGAGAAGAATGGAGAGACGGAGAAAGTAATTGGATTCGCGGTGGAAGTGAATGGTGGAGGTGGGGTGGAGGCAAAGGAGACGCCGAGAAGGCAGAGGACTGCTTCGGAGCGAAATTAAGGCAATCAGCGCGCGCTCCAATCCGTCCCTCTTCCCCGCGGAGGTAAATTACGTGAGCCCATACATAATTCACATTAAAAAGGTAAAATAGGATCAAGTAGGATTTTTACGGGAAAAAAAGAGGCAGATCTTTGACTAACGGTTGGTTGAGGTTGCCGGATTCTGTAAGATATTTAATTTTTATTCGGCATTCGTGGCACAGTCGCAAAATGTTCCCTCTATCATTGGGCAGGGTGAGGTTTTTCCTCATTGATGGTGCGTTTTCAGGGCCCGTTTCATTTGTTGAACAGGGGAGGGCGTGGGCCGTAGTATCTACTTGATGTTAGCTATTTATTTCGGGAAATAATGGGAAAAGACGTATTCGTCTGATGTGTTTTGTGATACAGCATTTGTGATATAATTCGACCGAAAAAGAAACCTGGAAAAGAACGACCTCCCCAGAAATCGTGAACACGAAACTACTGTGTTTCCCTTGAAGCTAGAGCTCACATATTTTAAGCATAGATCTATTAACGCTGACTTTGAATATTTTTTAACAATTTTAACTTTATGCGTGAAGTATTTCTCAAATTTTCAACTAAACAAATTGCTTCTGCGGCTGAAACTTGGAAACCAATAAGCATGTAAGTAATGTATATTTTTTTAAACAAATTTTAAAAGTTATTGTGGCACAGTGCATTATTTTTTCAGAAATTTGGAAAAAACGATTACAAATTGACTCATACAGAAATAAAAGAAAAACTTCTTCAAATAAATTATATTGAATTACTGTATGTTATAAGTACTTATGTCTTAAATCATTGTTTTACGAAAAGGTTTTATTTTTTGATCCGTTCTTTGTAAATATATGAAATATGACTGAGCGAGGAATACTTTTTTTTCGTTATAATCTATTTTTCCAATTCCTCGTATTCAATCGCGATTTCAAGGAGAAGTTCGACCACATTACTCCCACCATTTGTTCTGCCTTCTCTCATTCGCCGTGTGCTTCCTCTCCCTCTTGCACTGCCTGCAGCTGACTTGCCTATTAGGAAGAGCCGCAGTGTCCTTTTAACGTCGTGGGCGAGGAGGAAGTGGTTTATAGTCCGGGAGTCTGATCAGCCTTCCGCCGCGAACGACCGTTCTGAACCTAATTTGTCGCCCGACAGCTGTAAGAGGGAAGGATTGGTGGAGAGGAGATACCGGTTGTGACCGCGTAACAGATCATTACCTCTGTTTACCTTATTATGGAGGTGGACTGTGCAGTGGCAAATCTTATCTCGTTAGCTCGCATGCTTACGGTGCGACTGCGACGCCTCTAAAAAAAAAGGTGAAACTTTTTTCATTACATCCGGCTACTTTCTTCTCTCAAAACACTTGATTGTGATTTTTATTATCGTCTGTTCATCTTCTGAGTACTGTAAAAGCTGTGTGGCCTCAATGTTATTAGTTTAACCTTGGTTGGGTTGCATTTTTATCGCCGTGGACATTTGTCGGAGGTAAAGGGCCACTTGCTAATGGACTCTTTCGCCATTTTTAGTAAAAATCCGGTTGTGATAGCGTTTCAATGATTAAGAAAGATGCTTTTTTTCGTTTTGATTCGTTATGATCTTCTTGAGATATACGCAGTGAAAAATCGACGGCTCTAACCCTTCGCAAAGAAGTTGATGACGCCACGTGTTCCTTGCGAACGGCAACAGCATTTCAGCTCTTTGACCTCGCGCATCGGTCTCATTATTCTTTAAGTGCTGCTTACCAGTTTGTGAGCAATTCTTCCCTCAATGAGTAGTTATTTATGAACGAGTGAATGAGCTGAAATTGTCATGACATCACAAACTCATATAGAGAGGACAGCATATTTCACGCTTTTCTAACTTGTGAGAGAATGGCTGAAAAGAGAAGATTTGTTTTCGTTTTGATATGTATTTTCCATCCGTCAACCTTCTTCTTTTGATGAATAGCAATTCCAAGTCTGGGATAATGATCCTATTCTGCTTCCAATACTTCAAAACAGTTAATTATTACTTCAGCAACTAAGCCAATGTGCTTACTGGTGTTATTTTTTGCTGTTTGAGGATTGTGATGAGAGAAGGCTGGCATCACAATCGCACTGTTGTACTATAAGGTTTATATATAAGATTCGGGAAGTTTGCCAGGATTTCGACGGAAAAAAACACAAGTTTGTACCTATGACTATCTAATCTCAAGCTCAGTGATCGATTAATAACCTACCATCAAATCGATTAATACCATTTGGGTCGGTTAGGTTCTATTTTTTCCTGATTCCACCAGCTGATGACCTAAGAAATGGAATAGAAAACCGACAAAAAGGAATCTAACCAAAATAATTTGAGAAAAACCCATTCGTGAAAAATTTTCAGGTCACGTTATGAATTATAGGCTCAAAATTAAGTGATGCTTTGCGTCCATTAATTTTTAGATAACTTGATCGAATAGAAGAATGAGGACCGAGATTTGTTACCAGTAATGGTGCTGAAAGATGAACCGTTCCATTCCTTGCTGTGAACATTTTTCTTATTAGGTTTTACGTTGGCAATATGGAAATAAAATAAATGGCCCAGGCAAGGATATCTTTAACTTCCGCCGATTCGACCTCTTTGGTTGTGCTGATTGATGTTAAATTTGTGTATAGAAGAGAAAATGCCTTCGACCTTTTTCATAACTGTCATTAAACATAATTAAATCAATGAGTCTTTTAAGTGCGTCATCGGACGACGTTTAGGGACCATGGTCCGATAATATATGCGAGCCGGAAAGTCATGACGACAACGGGAATCGGAATTTTTGTCTCGAGAGGCTTTATGGCGTAGGATGAAAAAAAATCCTTCATTATTCGTCGCCAATAATATAAAAAAATATATGACAAGCGCCTCTGCAATATTGGGTTACTCGCTCTACCGTTGAGATGGCGTTTATTCTTTATAATTCCGGGCAGCCTCAAAAACCGCCTTTGGCTTCCCCCAACTTAAGTGTTTTTTTATTTTATTTTTTTTTTCTTCTTTATCCATAGTTTTTTTTCCTCCCTTCCTCTGCTTCTCCCACGTGCCTCAGTCGCTCATATGCCTTTCCCACCACCCAACAACTCGGCGATTTCCTCCCCTCCCCCCCCCCCACTCCCCACCAAGCTTCCCCCACCTCCTCATCTTCCATCTCCCACGGCATATCCTCGTTTAGTTTTACTTCTGATTTATTCATGGAATGCCTTTATTTTCACTGCGTCTATCTCCTTCCATTCTCTTCTCTCTTTCTTTCTCTCTGCCTTCTCTCAATCTGCCTCTCATCTCCCGTATTCTTCCTCCTTTTCAGGCTCTTTTTGCCTCCTCCTATTCTTTCCCTTTTGCCTCTCGACTCCGTATATTCATATTCCATTTATTTTTCTCCCTCTACCCCCTCTATCCTCGTCTTCCTCTCCTTTCTCTCTTCCACTCCACTTTATTTCACGGGTCTCATCTATAAAAATTTCTTTGGGCATCATGGAAACACCTCTTTTCCACGAATTTCTTCCCGCTTTCATCACTAAACCTTTAAAAAAAATAGTTTTCTCAATTTTAGTGTACTCACCCGGAATGCCAACGGGTGTACCTACACGTTTTGACAGGGTATTCCATGTTTTATTTCCCGTGAGAGGAATATTCCGCTCTATTTCATTCGACCACGAAATGAAACATAAATGGTTTCCGCATGGAGGGTTGGTGATATTTTCGTTTACTCGGCGTGAGAGTTATTAAGTGAAGACACATTGAAGGGTATTCAATACAATTCAATACCATCCATACCTTGTGACTATTAATAAATGCCCGGGTCTCCCAATAACGCTCGCTCGGCCATTGTTCGTTGCTTGTGGCTGCGACCCCTGGTCTATTTTCAAACTCATCCATCTGTTCGGCCTTGCTTAGCTTGTGAATGAATTGGTTTCAATAAATCAGTTCTGTTCAGTCTCAGAATATGACTCAAAAGCATTTTCATAGGTCTTCTCTTGGATGATTACTTCCTCTTTCAAGGCAGCACCTCTTGGGTTCTTCGCGTTTTCAATTTCCTCGTAACACCGTTTTTTGATCAACCAGGCTCGGATGTTTATTGCCTTTTTGTATACTTGGCTTCCACGTTTCGTTGAAGAAGTAATTCTATCGGAAAAGGAATTTATGCGTGGAGGTTGCGCATTTTGCCGTTAACTTGACCTTTTGAATGTTTTAGTTTGAAAAAAAAGAGCTTATTGGAAAGAATTTCGAGGCCTAGAATTGCATCTGTTTACATGATCGTGGTGAGCTCTTATTTCGTCCCGTTCATACGACCTCGGTCAGTATCTCGGTAACCAACTAACTTGCACTCACACTGCCGTGGTAACCCACTGCTGCTCTCGTGTGCCGAATTTTGGTAAGAACAGGAAAAAAAGTTCCGCTGTAAATAATTTCACTTTACCTTTCTCGATAGACAGTGTTGGAGTGAAACAAAAGGATAAGGTCCACCTCCTCCTTGCTGAAACTGCCTTTCAATACATACATTTTTCCCATTTCTCCTGATACATTTTCGCACTCAAAAACTCGAAATTACCATATCCTTCTTCTCTTAGTGCTTATTTTTTCCGTTTTTGGGCGGGCATTCAGCGCTGGCCAAGGTTAAACGGCGGAGATACGAACTACAGATATCTCGGTAACCAATCCGCGTACAGACGATGGCTATGTTTTACCACGGTTACAACCGAAGTTGGATGAACAGGGTATGAGAATAACGTATAGCATTTGAGAGACTCAAATATCTCCCTAGAGAAAATGCGGCGCCTCTGTGTTTGTTGGAAAACGTTTTCAACAGTAGTGCATGCATTAGTGATTTGGATATGCCTAGTAAAATCTGTTGAAAGACCTCCAGTTTTATGATTCCCTCGGTTATGCAAAGACAGCGTGTTTGTCCGGCGCGGCGTAAATACATGCACTTCTATGAGAAGTCATTCTCAGTTGCGCGACCTTCATTTGGAGGATTTTCCTAGTCCTACGACGCGACGTAAAGAGCTTAACCAGTCTAATCTTAATACACGTAAATCAATCTTAGTTGTAAGATGCCGCTAATCTGCTGACAGAAATGTCGCGCGTCATATGAGTAGGCATACGATGAACTGTCTCAAATCACGTTTTAACCCCACACTCTTCAATTAAGGATTACTTGAAACAGTCAGGCTCTATGCATTAATAAAAGCCTATAATTTTGTTTGAATAAGTTTTACAATCACAGGTTAAGGATAAGATACATTCCATTTTACCAAAAATCGTAAAATAAGGTTTATTTTCTGCATTTATGTGTAAGAAACATGAAAAAATTGTTTCATTCACTTCATTTGGGTTCTATAGAAATTATGTTTACGATTGATGCTAAAGACTTCAAAATAGATGGTGTTGTAGAAGAATTTAATTTTTTTTAATTTTGTGTTTAATCTATTTATGTTTGTAGTTTCGGAACCAAGGCACTGTAAAATGTAATAATATCTTTTTCATTTGGCTTCCTAAAGCTAGCCTTTAACTAGTGTTTTTAACTTGTTTTAATTTGTACGACGCTCTAAATAGCGCGGCGTTTTTTCATTTGATCTGGGCAACTGAGGTTCCTCTCTACTCGTACTGGTATTCAACCTGTACCTCCTCTTACTCTGTATTTCCTTTCCTGTCTTCCCCTTCAGTCCCACACATTGTAGAACTTCACTAGTTTGGGAATGCATGCACCTCCCTTCCCAAAACCCCTTAATATGGGAAAATTTAGGGTTTCCTCTCCATCTCCCCATTTCCCTCCACACCCCTATTTTCTCATTCCTTCCGTTATTTTCTCCCTCCTCACCCTTTCCCCCAGATCTCACTTTCCCGGCTGGAATATCTCGGTCGGAAATGGCGCTTGGGTATGAGGCGAACGAGCAGCTGACCCAATCGACGCGGATCTCAAATATTTTCCCTCGTTTTATTGTGATCTGCCAGAAAGATGAAGGGAAGTGAAGGCGATGGAAATTTATTTATTCCCTTGCCACACTCTTTCGTCATATCCGAAGTGAATACTGAGAATAGGTGCCATAAAGGGCCACATACAGCCTCGAAATAGGGTATGTTAAAGTAAGGATGATTCAATTCAGCAACATTCACGAAAATACGCGATAGCTATGATGTTCAATAATTCCGCAACATTTTCACTAAAGCCTTTAATGGAACGGTTAGGTATAAATAATGCGGTTGGCTAAGAGGTAGTATTTAAATACTCAGCTTTGTTCAAGTTTTGGATACATTATTTTGGTTTCCAAAAACGGAATAGTAGAGTCCGTGGAAGACAAATAACTATCAACAAAAATTACTTTAAAGTACCATAGATAGTCCACATAGAATTTTTTTATTCCGACATGTCAAAGTAAAAAATCAATAATAATAATAATTAATAATAATAATAATTCAGGAAAAATAACGGCTCCCCTGAAAATAACCACGGATTCTACCAGAATCGCATTGCTCACGTCAATGGGTTTAGGTATGCATAATTTTTGGTTATCCTTCAAGTTACAAGCACCCTGATATTCATTCATTTCAGGTATTATGCCCCGCATTTACGACTATGGGTATCAATTTTTAAATGAATATTTAGGAACCTTCAAATTTTGAGTCTAATAATACCCACTCACACAACCCACTCATTATTACCTCTTCCACTGTATCAATGGGCACTTATATTTATGGTGTGATATTTGGAGTTGGCGACCGACATCTGAGGTAATTTGAGCTTTGAGGGAAGGGTAGGTAAGGAAGGGAGAAGAGAAATCCAGCGTAGGCTATTGCCTGCTCTTAACGCAAGGCGCCGAGGGAACCATAGATTAACGTCCCATCCGACGGACGGAATGCTGGGCTTGCACTGCCCTCACAAAGCACTCAAGCAGGGATCCTACGTTCTCTGAAAAATCTGGAAAGTCTGGAAAGCCTCTGCCACCACCGGGATTTGAACCCCAACCAATAGGGCGGGTAGTCACCACACTCTAGCCACCACATTGACCCGATCCCCCACGGAATTTATTCAATTTAAAGTTAAATTTATTTACATAAGCAGTGCTGGGCTTTAAGTGTCCCCCTGACCGATATGGAAAGTATGAAAAACCTCTTCCACCACCGGGATTTGAACCCGGTCCCATTGGGCGGATAGTCAATGCTCTAGCCACAACACCAACTTGATCCTCCTCGGAATTTATTCAATTATTTTTATTTATATCGATTTTTTAAAGTAAATATGCTAGGATATTGGGGATCAATAGATAGAGGTGAACGAATATGTGGAAAGGGAAACTTTGGAAGGGAAAAAAGGATGAGGTATCCTATTCGCCGTCAACGAGTGTGGGCGTGCCCGACTGACCTGATCACGAGAAAACCCTCCAACGTGCGATAGCAAACTCTCGCTGTCAGCCCGTGGGAAGGCAATAAACTCCGCATTTCCCCGCCGTGGCTTGTCCCTATTTCATTTCGTGGGGATAAACATTGGTGCATTGCCGACGTGTATTGAAAAGAACGTTTGGTATCCTTTCGTGTGTACTTTTTTTCTTTCCGGCCCTAAGGGCTTTAATGTGAAAAAATTGCGCGAAACTGAGGCCAGTTTCGCTTCCCTCCACGGGTTTGGCAACATAAATTTTTATCGTCTTCCCCCCGGGGGTCATAATTAAATTACACCAATCTGTGATTTACCCTTTTCTCTTTGCCTACCCTTTTATTCTTTTGAATTAATGAGTGATGTATTCAAAGGGACTTCATAGAAGAGGCCGAGAGCCTTGTTTCATGTTGCCACTTCGGTCGCTTTTTGATTGGTTTTCAAAAATGTCCGCAACCCAACGATGAGCGAATACACCCATTCCTTTCCTCAATATTTGCAAATGGATTGTCTGCACTCGCAAACAATGGAACTAAAATGTTATGAAATCGATTAAATATGTCATCATAAACGGGAATTTCGGATAAAAGTACTTATGAAGCTTATTTCTTACTGAATTTCGGATAGCTTTGGCAGTCAGTGACACGAATTGTGGCTTTAGTAATTCCATTTTATTGTGCGGTGGGCAACACATATGAATGCCGAATGGAGATTCCGCTAGTGTAATATTCGTAGATGCATTTCATGGAATCATTGATAATGAAGAAGTACTTAGAGCCTTGTTTAAATTTGTAGCTGGACTGAAATTGTAAACTGAGCTCACATGTACTCTATAAATCATTTTGTTCATACATTCCTACTTTTATTATGTATCTTACAATCTCGGTTTACGCTATATCTTTCATTTCTGATATCTTTAAAATTACGTCAAATGTATTTATGAAGCCATATTATTTTTTTAGGTATAACATTTAGAACCCGTGGTAATTTTCTCAAAACGTTAATGCGAAAATAATGATGCCAATATCATCTTTCTTCAGATAATTTTTTTTCTTGGAAATGAAGGAAATGTGTCACTATATATCTGCATGTACATTAGGAAGACTTAGATATTAATTATCCATATTCTATTGGACTTTAAAGTTTTCATTTGATTATAACAAGTTGTGCAATTGCAAACCAGTTGTTAATATTTTGTGGTTAATGATAATAATTTTTGCACTCACATTCAGGGGTTTTATTAAGAATGTTTGTATGTGTCAATTTCAAGAATTTAATGTATGTATGTATTTACGAGTTACTAAAAACCTAACGCCTCTGGAGCGTACTTGTAATTTTAAATTCAATCATTTGTTCAGTTTTCAGTAGCCATTTTTCATACCTCTAACACTTGAGCTAAATTCATCAAGGTAATTTAGCCACTATTATTAAGAATCAAGCCATAATTTAAATCATCGAATAATAATTTATTCTAAAGCCAGAAAGTTACAGGAAGGGATACCTTGGCACCGACTTTTTTGGGAGCGGAAAAAAGAATTAATGAACTTCTCTCCCTGAGAGAAAGAAAGAAAGAAAGGTCTTTTTTGCTCCGGGTGTCTCAAGTGACAATTGTCCGACGTCTTCGCCGAAAGCTCAGGTCACATTCGTTTTTCCGAGAGAGCTAAAGAAAGAGGGAAGGGGAGGAAATTCATAATTAAAAAGAGAAAGTAAAGAGTGGGATGAAAAGAGGAGGGAGGGAAATTTGCGGAAGTAAATGGAACGATATGAAAGTAGGGTGCGAGAGTAACAGACCTGTGCGTTGTGTTTTGCTTCTTTCTTTTGTTTTTTTTTATTTTTTCTGAAAAAATAGGTGGGTTTTCCATGGAGTCGGATTAAAAATTAAGGGTGGGTGTGTCTCCTCTACCCCATTAATTACCTTTTTAAAACAAAAAAAATAAATAAACAAAAGGACCTCTCTCTCTCTCACTTAATTTTTGCTCACTCATATATTTCCCTCGTTTCTATTCTCCTGCTTCGTACTGTCCTCGGCGTTTCCTTTGCCTTGAAAATGCACCTTCGCAAATCCTTTTTATTAGGATCGCCTCTGCTACTTTACCCGTCACCATTATAACTATAACAGATACTCTTCCCCGGCTCCTATCCCATTGTTACCCAATGCCATCCCTGTTGACCTTCCAACCGGAGTGCTGGCGTGGGCACACCGGCTTTTTCCGCTTTGACCTCCCGACTGAAGTCTCCGAGAGTGTTAGTCCAAAACATTCGAATTTCGGATGTCATCTATTTGATATTATTAGGCCTGTGTTTATAAAGCCTCTTAAGGGGATACGATTGAAATGATCATATTTAACGTTATCGGAAAAAAAAATTTGGTTGGCAATGTTAATTTGTGTGTAATAATAGTCATATTTATCGAAGTATTGTTTCTCATGAAGCGTTTTGTGTGATTATATGCAATAAAATAAAAACATGCTGATCGGAATGCATTAGTGGCTTTATTAATTATGGCCTAATAATCCGGATGAAATAATAAAATTGCCTTTAAAATTGTACCTGCAAAACTTTGGCACGGTAGCACGAATCTCTACGGCGTAGGATTCATGTGTACTTTTGTTGAAGAATCGCCCATTTTAATGCTTTGCTTTTGCATTTTCACTCACTAAATGCCATGGAGAAGGTACGTAATTGAATTTTGTCGCAAACTTTAAGGTGAAAGGGTATGGTATTTGTTTTCCCAGTTTTTTTTGGAAAATTTTCGCCTCCTTGACCTCTCCTTTTCTCCGAAGCCGTTTCCATGTTTCCGTCTTGCTTTCACTGCGCTCCCAAAGCCCGTGAATAAACCTATAACTCTCCAGAATAAACATCGCCGACGCCCGTAAGAAATGATGAATGGGCTTGGCCGCCTTTCCCCCATACCACTCGAAGAAGAAAGCAAGACGACCCTCCGCTATCCCGCCTATTTTATTCCTGGTCGGATTAATTAATGGGTTTGCTATTAATTTTATCCAATTTCAGGAATTTTGCCCTTCTTCGCTTTATTTTTCAAATCTCAAGGTGGTGATTTTCAACTCTTTGAGGGGAGTTTATTGGGTAGAAGAAGAATTAGCCTTTCAGCTCCAGCAGACCTATTAGTCTTGCGGAGGGTATCTTTCAGGTGTAACGGAACAGCCCGCAACGCGGATCGCACGTTATAAAGTGTGTGGGTTCTTGCCCTTGGTGTCGGGAAGCGAATAATCACACACAATTACTTAAATTTTTTAACCCAAAGTTTATTTCCGTGTAAAATCCCAATTGTCTAATCAATTCAATGAAAAGACTTAAAGTAATAATTAATTTGTGCGTCTACAATAGCCAGAACGTTGAGATATTACCAAAGTCTCGGGAAGGAGAGGAGCTGCTGGTGATGGCACGGGTGGATAGCGAGGCGCTTCGGTAGCACGGGCCATACAGCCCGCACTTCGACTCCCGCCGACGGTTACATTATGACTGACGACTGACGAGAGATGAGTGACTAGTGACTGGGAAGGACTAACTGAGTCCCGTGAGTGAGAGTTATTAGCGTCTCCACCGTGCTATTATATAGGAAAGTGGGATGGATGGAAAGAGAGTAGGATGAACCTGGGTGTTTTCGTCAAAGAGGATGGCGAAAAGGAAGTTAGGTGTTCTCGAAAGTGAAATGGAACAAATCCCGAGGCATAGTTTGACATAGACGAGACGTCTGTTCTGAGACGTCACACAACAACACATTTATGGATATTTTGGAAATGGAAATCTTCCATTTCCGGAGCACTACACAGGATTATATTCCCAGATTTCGTGTAGTATCTACTGGGATATAAAACTTTTCTTTATTTTTATTATCATTAATTTTACAAAAACCATCATTTATTTGGAACGAGGAAAAATATGTTAAAAAGAACATAACAGCGAACGTGGTTCGCCACATTACCAATAATTCTTTCCAAAATATCCCTTGTAAACTTTTTAGCCCATTGAAGGCTAGAGGATAAATTCAAGATTCGGTATTAATCGGCGGTCTTTAATTTCAGAGCAACATAAATGCGACTAATTCATACATTGTACTACAATTTTATGCGTAAACGCAACCGCCGAGGCTGTTGTTAATGTATTTGTTTCGAATTTGCCATTTCCTCTGATTGTAGCAGTTTCCTATTTGCTTTGCTACGGTAATACCCCCAATTTATGGTACCCTCAACTTGTGTCAAAAGTTACTTGTGTCGGTGATACCATAACTTTTAACAGGGCATTCAGCACTATGCGTAATTAATGGTTAATGCGTAATTACTTCTAATCTAAACTTTGATTACCCACCTCATTGATATATTCACCTCAAGAAATCAAGCCATATTTTGCTATTAAGGCATCTGTGACTTTGGAGTAATCCATCTAACTTTATTCCTTAGCAATAATGCAATGAGAATTAACGCTCCAATTCAAAGTGGGTCATATTTCTATAAGCTCCGCGGATTCTATATTAAAATTGGAGCCACGTTTCATTGCAATTCCACATTTGTGTTGGAAGCCGGTTTAATAATACCTCCACACACTCGGATGCCACAATGATTTACAGAGTCAAGTTCGAAAAGTGAAGGAATACTTTTCCCACAAACGCGTGAACAGAATAGAGGCGAAGACCCACAGAGGCATTTAAACGAGCGGAGCACTTGGCGGATAAAAGAGATGTGTGCGTTCTATATCTCTATGTGCTCATTTTTAGCTCCCTCGCACTGTAGCTCATGAGCAAATCACAAAGCTTCAACCGTGGACGTGGAATGGAAGCCGAGAAAGAAAATTCTCCGAGTTCTGCAACGACGTGGATATTTTCGAAACAATGAAACCATACACCCCGAACGAAATATTAATCACAATGAGAAAAAATATGGGGGGGGAAAAGCATAAAACTTGCCATTATGACGAAACCACGAAAGCTTTTTTTTCTCGCCGTGTTAAGCGAGCGAAATTGTCTCATCCTCAGCCTTCCATGCACTATCAGCCGCGAAGGGTAGCGTGGAGGGAAAAGAATATTACCGGTTTTTTAGCTGCCCCGTGCCTAATACGTTAAGCGCAGTGACGAAACGCGTTGCTTGGACTCATAATTGCATGGCAATGGAGACACATAAACCCACACGCGTTCTTTTCGGCGTAGCGTGCGCACACCAAAAAATAAAAAAAATACAAATTCAGGGAGAATGCGCGTAAACATCGCCTGTAACATAAACTCGCCTGTCG
The DNA here is from genome assembly GCF_921293095.1 of Ischnura elegans. Classification (NCBI taxonomy): domain Eukaryota; kingdom Metazoa; phylum Arthropoda; class Insecta; order Odonata; family Coenagrionidae; genus Ischnura; species Ischnura elegans. The sequence goes on from NC_060252.1 coordinate 12,950,263, forward strand.
TTTAACTCGCACCCTTTTTTTTATATCTCTACTTTCGATTTTTTTGCATTATTCTAACGTGTCTTTTTTTTCTTTCTTTTTTAATTCCCCAGCAGTTTGCGTATTCGTCTTTTGTGTCCAGTGATATGTGCACGCTTCTGTGTACTCTTCTGTTACGTGTGTGTGTAGTATGTGTGGCCACGTATAGATGGAACTGCAGCGCTCGAATCCGTCCGCTTCGCTGTTGATGCAGACCGGCTTTCATTGCCGCGAACAAACTCACGGTTCAGTGCGGAGGATAAAAGTGGAGTGAAGGGAGCAGAGCGTCTCTCAAAAAACGCGGCGAAAAACGCAAACCGCGGCGCCACCGGTTCGGCGTCCGCTGCGCGCACGCTGAAAGACGGAGAGCGCATTGTGAATTCGCGTCAAAACCTGCTTACGACCGTTTTATTTTTGGCCTGCTTTTTTTCATTCAATACTTGGAGGTTTCTTTCTCATCGGGTTGAATTTCCTCGCGCCGAGAATTATGATGTTTATCTTTAACGTCGTAAGTACTTAAACACAAGGTCGTCGCCCGCAATTTTAGCAGCCGCGATGTGTTACCATTTTATTTCGTGTAACCATTAATAATTTTCATATTTTCTTTAATGAATGGCTGAAATAACATCTTAATCAGGTTAATCATCCAAAATTGTCCACGCAATATCTTTTGTGGGTAATATACGTATATCACCGTTATTTACGTTTTAATGTTGATTTCTCTATTCAATGCCAATCTAAAAATACCATCATTGTCTGAAATAACTATATCCTTCATTTCTTTAAGTGTGGTGGAAACATTCGTGAAATATCACAGACATCACAGCATTTCAGCAAATTTTAACCATGCAACTTATGCTTGTCATCCCTTCTTGATTTGTTTGTCTGAAATTGGGTTTACCTACAGGTTACTGAAGGGATAGCTTTTGTCTGTGTAAAAAATCTATCTCAGGCTTGTTTGCATGAGATTCGTTCCTGCACCTATTCGTTAGCAGCACATTCAACCTCAATTCGTTTTACGCCTGTAATAAATTAAAAATTAGAATCTCTCACTTCTTATGAGCTCACTCTTCGTGTTGCCTGTTATTCGTGTCAGCAATTTTCGACGTTTATGCCTTTTTCCATTAAAATACCAATGAGCATTAATGAATCGGTCAGTAACTTTTAGTGGAAAGCTGAGTTTGGTTGTCAGCAGTTTCTTCTTTCTCCTTATAACCCTGTTTTTATTTTTTCTCTCTGCCATTATCATAAAAATAAAGTTGGCGGCTGCTATAGGTCTATTGCCAAATAGTGAATATCTCCTAAATACTAACCTAAGAATTTCACATAGATCATTCTCGGGTACATTGCTATACTTCTCGAAGGGACAGTTATGGAATAATATTGAGACGCACTTTTGATATTCCATTAATGAAATTTACCTAATTGAGATGATGAATAAGGATGTCCGAAATAATTGTTGGTGCTTTCAATCACATAGTTTGTGGACTAAGGTTCATGTTGTAATAAGACAATTATTCGATTTTTTATATAAGTTCATTTCTTGTGAGAGAGGACGTTAGTGGCCAATACATTTTTCTATTTGATTTGCAGTATATAATTTTGATCGCCATGTTATAAGATGTAAACTGCGGACTTATGAGTATCCAGGAACCTCAGTTTTTTTTTCCACGATTCCAGCCCCTTTAACCCCACTGACATCCCTGCAGGGTCATTTCCTTTCCTTCCACTGGCAAAAGGGGGCATCTGCTCCAACATCCGCCCCTCCTCCACGTAGCTTGCACAATGACCTCCTCGATTCTCGAAGCTTTTCCCATTTTTCCCCGTGTTTACTCATTTCTATTCGCGCGGCCGCGACATCAAAAACGGAACAGGATGGAGGGGAAAAAATGATAAAAAAATATGAGGAAAAACCGAAACGCCGCGCGGAAAATATATAAAAAGAGGCGAAGGAAAAAAATAGGAACGGTGCATATCAACAACAGAGAGCCACGCGTGCCCACACACATGGAGGTGATCCGCATTTTTCAAGAGCTTAGAATTTCAGGAACCGAAGTGTGGGCTGCGAAGAGCAGCGGTGAATGAATTTTTATGTTCCGCTTCCGAAACCCCGCCGCAGCGTAAGGGAGCGTACGGTCCACATTGAAATATTCAATGTCTCGCATATCCAAAAGTGGTGATGGCGCAGGCCACGTGGAGGCCTCGCGGCCGACGAGCCGGTCATCCCCGGGCGGATGCTCCCACCAGCGGCCGTGTGAGGGATGTGCTGCCAAACACCTGCTCATGTATTACCTAGAACCTGCAAAACAGCTTCCGCACTCGGTTACAGTCGGTCGGCTGCTAGTTCTCATTTTTTCCCTGCATGCGTAGCAAGGTTTTCGGGTTGACCTCCGCGTCGTTTCATCGTTTCATCTCATGTTTTCTCATTCCACGTTTTTGGCGGAGAAATGGGCGAAGTCCCGCACTCTGACGGGGTACTCGGAAACCTGCTGAAACCGAGTGTAGCTACGCGGGACGACTTGATTTTTCGAGTACAGTCGTCCTCGCCCGACCGCTCGAGAAGTAATGGCCCACTTTTCTCAGCTCCCCAGAACGCTCCTACTTGTTACAGATTGGAGCCAAGCAAATTAATTAGCCCTAACATCTACCGAGTCACTCCAATCCGTTCAGAATCGGCGGTTGACCGAGGGTTCGAGGCAAGTAAGCGGTAGAGTACAACCGTTCTCGGTTAACTCGAGACTAAAATGATTCATTTAATTCTACCGCCAGCAGAGTGCAACTACGCGGATAGGAATACAAACCGTGATTTAAGACCATCCCATTGTGTCTCAAATGGTGGAAAGTCTCTTATTAGCAGTGGCTAATGTGTGAAATACCACTAGATTTCATTATTCTTTAAAGTAATACATCCCTTGTAAGCAACGTACTTTTGCAGCTAGCCTTACGGAAACACAGAGCTACAGAAAGACTTTCTGTTCCAGCAGCGAGGGGCGCAGCCAGGAATTAAGGCTGGGGGGGTTTAGGTGCAACTAATACCGGAGTGTGTGGTGGTCTGGAATACGCACCATGATAAGCGGTAGGTGCGAAATTAATAAATTGCGGAATTTTAAGATAAGCGGTTCAAAATGGTGAGTTTTACGGCTTTCTGAGGGCTATTTTATTAATCCTTACACTATTCTCTTAGTAATATCAATCCAATTAAGTAAAATGGATTAAATTTAAATATTTATCTGAGCTCTGGGGGGGGGGGGGGGTTTAGCCCCCAAAACCCCCCTCGCTGCGCCACTGCCAGCAGCGTATTTTGCTTCGTCACTTAGTCTTTCGCGGCCATTTCAGGGCGCATCGTCAACAGTTTAACCGAAAACCTTGCATACGGTAATGGCTGCGAAAGATTGATTGACAGCAGAAAGTGTGCGGCTGGAACCGAAAGTTATAACACGTGACTCGTGACAGATCAAGCTGCATACATTTACCCACTCAATGCAGAAGAGAAATTTTGCGTGCTGAGGAAGGAAACCTTTTGCGGATATTCAACGTTATGTCCCGAGGTGCCTTTTCTTATTCACCTCACTGCGTGGGTTTTCTCTCCTCGAGCAATTTGCTGGCTCCGCATTGAAATCGCCCCTGATAGAAAAGTAACCTAAGCGAATTCCTTCCCGTTTCCTGTCCTCCACTCGCGGTTTTTCCTTTCTCCGTACCTACCTGCACCGCTGCCCACAGCACTAATTCGGGGAAACTAAATAAAACGTTGCCCGGGGAAGAGTGAGAAGGGGATATCGGTGGGTATCGAGATGGGTGTAAGGACGCGCCCTTTTGCGTGGCCGCTGCATTATCAAACCGAACGCATCGCGAGCTCGTGAATATCAAAGCGACGCATATATTTATACGTCGGCGAGTGCCTGCGTAGGTTCGCGTTCGAAGGGAAACGACCCCAAAAGCAGATCATTCCCATTCCTCTTGTTTCTTCCTTATTTCAACCTCCGTCCGCGATTCCATTCCCCACACACTCCGGAGGGAGAATTCCTTATTCTTCTTTCCCAAAAATTCCGTATGTTTTCCTCCCGCGCCCTTACTTTGCCAATCCGAACCCCGTGGTCTCCATTCTCAACACTATCTCTCCAGTTCCTCTCCACGCGGTAAGGGGGCTAGCGTATAGGACGTGATGGGAGGGGGTTTGTGAAGGGGGTAGTAATAGTATTGCCCTCCCTGGAGTATCCTTTCCTCCCCGATTGCCCATTCTCCATCCCTTTTATTCCCTCCTTGCTTAAAAGAAGGCTTGCTTCTCTTCTCACCGGGCCGCTTGCTTTAAACCGCAAGCCCCTTATCAGCGCATTCCCCACCCCCGCTATCCTTTACCTCTTCTTAGGCCCTCTCTCTCTCTCTCCTTCCCTCTTAACTTATTCAGTGACTCCCCGCCAGAAAGGAACGGAAACAAAAACTTTCCCAACCCACCCCCTCCCCTTTGGAGGCGTTCTCCAAAACCAATCGTCGTCTTTTCCCTCCCCCCCACTCTACCTGAAAGCTCTTCCCTCTTATCTATTTCCCTCTCTCTTCCTCTACATTCCTCCGCAGAAGCTCTTACTAACCCTTCCTCACGTTCATCCGAACTCTTTTCCCCAGGTTCTGATATTTTTAGATCCTCCCTGTGAGGTAAAAGAGATGATTTCACGTAAAGGAAAGGAATCAATTGCGCCGAGAATGCAGTTCGTTTACTCTCCCTTTCAAAATTTGACTTCGTAGCATTAGCGACTTAAGTTGATTAAATCTCGATTTTGTGTGCATTTGCATGCTATATATTTATTAAATCAAAGAGGACTGTAATGCAGAGGCATAATGGTGCCTACAATGAAAGTAGGGTGTGAAATGTCTGTAGAACTTAAATTATTATCTACTTATAACAATGTAAAGCGATCATGTGACCACTAGAACGTTAAAGTTTAATTTAAAAATTCAAATTCAAATATTTTCAATAACATTGGGGACAAAGTATTAATTATTTGTATATTATTTGAAAATCTGTTAGAGGATGTCTTGTTTTGGAGAAGTGGGACTTCCCGACTCTTAAAAAAATATCCAACTGAAGTCGACTCCCGAAAGACCGAACGTTCATGGTAACTCGTTAATAAAACATTGAATCTTAGGGCTGATTTCTTTGTTCAAATATGTCTTAAGTTTTACCTCCTATTCTCTGTTTTTCTTCATGGAAGCTTTTGTTAACCCCCTTAACCGTTTATATAGATTATGTAATGGGTTCTGGTACAAAATGGTCCATCACTAAATTGAAAATGGCATTTTAGCACGGTTTAGAAATTTATTTCAAGTATGGGATCGAATAAGCAGGTAAAGAGTACATTTGTCGTCTCCTTACCTAAGGAAACTCTCACATTGTATAATAGATGATAAAATTTGTCAATTAAATTATGATTTTGTAGAAATCATCGCCATTCAATAGCTGAGGAATCGCGCTGCTAAAGTACCATTGTATTTTTGTTCAAATTTTTTCAAATCTTTCGAGTACCGTTAATGAATATTTTAATGAAATATTTTTTACAGTTATTGCAATCATTTAATAATATATGAACTGTTCGCATGTTGAAAGAAATTAAAATGATGGTCTCATACATGAGGAGAGTAGTTTTTGGCTTTCAATGTTAAATTATGAGTATGTCAATGGACATTATTTGAAACTAGCAATGAAAATGGAGTATTATACATATTAATGCTACTAGCAGACTGAAAAAAGGTTTCACGTGGTGTTACAGTTTTTAGGCACGAAATTTGTAGATAAATGTTTTTGTAAACGATGTGGAAATGTGGAACAGTAAGGGTAGCACTTCAAAAAGAAGTCGTGGTGGCTAATTTTCCGTGAATGACATGAAAGTTTATTCAATTTTCTCCCTTGAAATGCTAAAATATTTTAATCTCAGAGTTAGAAATGTACCATACAAAGGGAAATTTTCATTTAGTTCTCTAAAATAATGAAAAAAATACTTATTAGTAAAATGATGCGTAGTAACATAACTTGCTAGAGTATCATCGCCGTAATTAATTAAATACGCGTTGAAAGTAAAATTTATTCAGTGATGAAATACAATCATCAGTTCCACTAATGAAGCTTTTATTACATACGGTGCGTCCATTGTCTTTTAAGTATTGCTCTCATTACAGTTATCGTAAATTTCAATGAATTTTCGAAGTTTTCGAAGTCCTTCATTGCGGGTAGCTTTTGGACCCACAAGTCTTACGGTGAAGCTTGGAAAATATCATTGGGAAGTAAAATCATTTAATGGAGGGCCTATCGCTTGACGTCAGGCGACATCTAAATTTTACTGGTCTCTTTATTATGTATAAAAGAGTGCTATTCTTTCGCAATCGGGCACCATTTCGGGTGACTTGCTTATAACCGATAGACTTTGGCTCTCCGAGGGGAACCGATTGGCATAAATTTCTTCCAAATGAGATCGTTCGCCTAACGACAGTCATTTCTTTTCCCTTTCTCCGCAGCTCTCTGCGCTCCACTTTTCCCCAATTTCATTCTACCGAACGGTTCTCTCAACCATCCGTTCCTCTACTCCCTTCTCCTCTTCCTTTTACCCTTGAGTCCCGCCTCTCTTAGATCATTAGTACCTACTGCATAGAGGCCCAATTCTATCCTATAGCAGGCGGATTTCTGTTCCCACTTAGTTCGCAATGTAATCAGCTTTCAAAAATGTCCACGGCCCGGTGATGAGTGCAATGCGATCTACTTTTTTCCAATATTTTGCTGTATATTTTTTGTAACTGGGAGAAACAGCATCGAAAAGTTATGAATTTTATAGATTTAATCATCATGTATATAATAATCGGTTAACAACCGTAATTATACCTTATTTCCTAGTGAAACTCGGATCTCTTTCTCCGTCAGCGACGCGAGTGGCGACTTTTGTAAACCCATTTAAATGGCGGTTGAAAACGCATTTACCGGCCGACTTAAGAGTCCTCTTTCGTAATATTCGTGGTACTACCACTAGTCCGTGCCTCATCCATCGCAAGTATTGACTTTCAATTATGAAGAGCTCGTCATTTGACTTCATGGTTTAATGTAGGTGATTGCTTCATTCTGTCATGAATACCATGCTTTATATTGTTCAGTAACTCATTACTTAAAAAATTAGCTTATAATTTAGCTTTAATGGAAGTGTCGGCCAAAAATAATCAAATTACTGTCCCACTTTATTTTTTAAAAAAAGTTAGTCACCAGTGATCCAAAATGGGTTAAAATTGTTTCAAATAGCATTTGAATTTATTTTATCTCTTTCCTCCGTTTAAATTAATTGCCTTAAATTAATGCAGAAGTGAGGCTTCCACACTCGCTTGTTACAAGTTAATTTAGGTGTTTATTTTTATCATGATTTCATCAAGCTTGGATTGAATTATGTATATTCTATTCTTAATCTTCAATAATTGACATTAATTGTATTCAATTTTTCAGAACTTCAAGCACCACTAGAATATTTGATTATGATAAAAGTGGCAACCACCAGAGTCAAATAACTTACACTTTTGGTAAAAAGAAAGGTTGGTAATTTGTGAATCAATTAGGGTTAAATGTGTTTCAAAGCATAAATTATGATTTATTCTATCTCATGTCTCAATTTCCTAACTCAAGTTTCTACTAAAGTAAGGCTTGCACTCTCTTTTTGAAAGTTAATTTAATTTTTGTTTGTATTCTGACGTTAAATTTCCTTACATCCAACTATTAATCTTTAATTATTGTAATTAACAATGTTCAATAATTTAATGCTTCAAAAATCAGATAAATATTTAATAGCATTAGAAAAGGCGACGGCAAATAATCACATTACCGACGCTTTTTATTAAGTTACTTAGTAATCAGGGAATCAGTGTCGATTCAATATTTTTCAAAGCACATTTGAAGCAATTGTCATTTTATTCCATGTTTAAACTTCTCTCTTGCTTATTCATGCCTAAACTTAAGTCTCCAATTCCGACATGAGTAAGGGTAGTACTCGCACGCTTTCAGTGAATTTTGATGTTAGTTTATTTGTTCTGTGTTTGGATATTAAACATTCTTTAGAAAAACATGCATCGTTTGGGTTTATCATGCTTGCGCCTGAATTCTTATCCTTTTCACATGCAATGACACAATCACTCTGAGTCGTTCCAACTTCACTTCATTTTGGGACACATGATAATAATAATTATTTATTTGCTCCCACATTTTGTTTTTACATCTGAATACAAAAATAACAAGAGAAGGAGCTGTAGGTTGTCTCCAAGGTCATTGGACCAGAATTGAGCCACCATCAAATAACGAAATGTATGCCAATAAAAAAATAATAATGCAGTAAATGATACAAGAATGTTTTAAATAAACGACATCAAAATAAATTTTCAATTATTTCTTTCGAGAAAAGCCAGTCTTTAGCAAGTCTTAACATTACACTTGAGGATTTATTTTTTTTAATTCTAGCAGGCAGTAAACGAAATAACTTTGGCCCCATGTAAAGAAAACAGCGTTTATATAATGTTAACTTAGGTCTGTTTGCTACTAGAAATGACTCACTCCTTAAATTGTATTTATATTTATCACATCCACTCGGCATATTTCCACTTCTGGCAAAAAAAACAATTTAAGCACTTTGAATTAATACAAATGCCTTATTGGCAACAAATTTAGAAAATTTGATACGGTTCATATCTTGGACATGGAAGGTTAGAATAAAAAACAGCGTTCTATTGCACGTAATCAAAATGCATTCTATCACATTTCGCGCATGAATTCCTGTCGAATGTTTCTGTCCTTATCTCACACAATTGGGACTGTAAATAAAGATATGGAAGACTTTTCGAACGAGTTTATGGATCTGTTTTTTTCTCATCCGTTTAAAAACCCCTTCCCTCGCAGTTGCGGGACGTTTCATTTTGCATGGGACGTGAGCGTCGGCAGGAGTATAGGGTATCTCCCCATGACATCGAATACTAGGCACGTAACGGTAGGAGCATACGGGGATGACACTAGACGAGAGATAGCATCTGAGGACTATTGCAAAATGGCATCCTCCGCCCTCTCCCTACACCGGAATCGCTTTGCCCTTTGGCGAGCCCCGACCTGCGCTTGACAATGGGATACCTCCCACCCTTACCTCCCACCCCCCATACTCCCTTCCCCTCTCCGCTTGCTGCTTCACTTGTTTCTTTCTTGAACCTCTGTCGCAAAGTATTCCTTACTTCGCCCATCCCCTCCCCATCCGTCCCTTCCATAGGGTACACCAATATGCCGAACATAACCTTCCCTCAGACCTCTGCCCCACACCCCGCCCAGCCTTTGGAGGTGCAGCGGTGGAGGGTGGAAGATATCGCGTTGCTACCCCGTGTCTGCATCTGCGAGATATGTACGATGCGACTGGGTAAAACGATCGAACACACGGCGGATCATATCCCGTTACAAGCGCCCCGCGGCGTGGGTCCATCCCATCTCCCTTCCTCCAATGCCATCTTCGCGCACCCCCACCCCCTACCCTTTTCCACCCCCTCCGCAATCATCTTCGCTCGCCCTTTTGCCCCCTGCTCTTTAATACCGTTCGCATTGCGTCTTTTCCTTGTTTCTTTTGCGGCACCGAGTTCCTCATCCGGCTCAGTGATGATCTTGCTCGATGTGCTTCCTGCCTCCCATGGTGTGCGAATAATTTTCCGTACCCTCCATCCTTCGTCTTCTTTCAGTGTTGGCTGAAACGTAAGGCATCACTTCCGATCAATCGGTCTGATTTCCTGGTGCATGACTTGCTTAAAACTTTCGCTATCGTCATGAAATTTTCAGAGCACATGGAGTAGATCTTATTGAATCATCATTTATATCTCAAATAGGTATGAGCATTTTATATCTTTATATTTCATCGGAATTTAAATTTTTTTGTTTGAGATACTATTTTTACATGCATTTCCTCAAGCACAATTGATGGGTTTGACGCTAGGAACTCTATGTTCGTTGTGACTATGGCAAATATTAATAAATTAATGATGAACTGGAAATTTGAAAACATTTATACATCAATGTGTAATGAATTCTACATTTATTCCACAGATAAAAACATATACAATTCATATCGTAAATGGGGATAGGCAATTCAAAATGATGGAGTAAGTTGTAAACAAGTAATAAGTCATTAAAATATCGCACAATGCAATCGGTCGAGCGGGAGAGATACGCCAGTTTAATATATGATTAGATGAGTCAATTTCAGCTTCTCTTGATACAAAGGCAGTGAAATTCTACAATTTGTCCCCATGCTCTTCAGATATGTCCCACTGGTATATGCGCTGTGCATAGTATTTTTACTGTTATTATGTCCTTCAATTTATTTTAGTTACTGAGCCTTAAAAATTTCCCATTACGAATGAGTGATTTTTTCATCTCCCTTTCATAATATGCGATCCGTGGGCTATCTATTTCCCGTTCTTCTACTTCATGCTTTGGGTGTCATAATTCACTTTGAGTCTCAACTCTTACATTCACTTCCGCGAAAGAATTTTGGTTTTCATAACAATATTTATGTTTTATTGACCCTCGCAGAAAGCACAATTCTTGTCACTTGACATTTTAGAGAAGTCTAGATTTCTCTAGAAGTTACCGCCATTTCATTTTATATCATTTTAATAATTTTCCTTTATTTCATCATTACCTGATAGGTATATGGTCAGAATCAAAAATTCTCAATGTTATTCTCCTCATTGCTGACTCTTGGTTTAGTAATTTACATTATTTTTAGCTCTTTGCTTTGACTGATTATGCATCCATTTCCTTAATTTCGGATTGATTTTATTTTTAATCTATTGATTCAAATTTTCCTTCTCCCTATTCATATCTTGCAGATGTTCAGTCATGTCCAGTGAGGTATTTTTTCTTTTGATAATGTTTTCCTGCTCCCTAATTATCCTGTTTCCTCTTTTGCCTTTGTTTGTAAGAAGTTCCTTATTCGTCTCAGTAATTATTAATTTCTCTTACCTCCTACGCGGATTATCCGAGGAGTTATTCATTTTTCCCTGTTTTATTTCCAATTGACAAGTCTATTTACTATTTCTCTCATCTAGTATCGACTTCTGTGGACTTGAAAATTTGTTCTTTTTTCATATTTTTTTAAGAGTCTCAGTTTTTTACAGATTGATACTATTTTAGTTTCTCTCCTATTCCGTCATCGATATGTTCCTTGTGATTTTTTTTCCTCGATGATATTTTCATTCGGGTCAATGATAATATTTATTGCCTCTCTCAGTGTAATCCAGAAACAGTCACTATATCTTTCATTTTCTGTTGGATTGAGATTATTTTGCTAAATTTAGATTTGATAATCTCGATTACATCTCTGTCTCACATTCTTCTCTGGACTTAAATTTTCTCCCATTCTCTGGGACTTTAATTTTATTTCAAAGTGGTTTTATTTTTCATATTGATGACTCTTCGATAACGTTCCGATGGCATATTTTTATTTACTTTCCTTACCTATTTCCTAGTTAAGTTCTTTATCCCATTCCGTTCATAAATATTCAAAATTGATGGGAAATTAAAAACCTATATCTCTCTCCCCCACATTTTCCAATGCTTACTGCAAATCGGTGATTTTTTTGTTAAAACTTGCCGTCAAATTACGAGTGTTGAAGATCAAAGAGAATAATAAGACCAACAATCCCCCACACTCAGGCGTACGGCCGTTTATATTGTAGGTCATCGCAGAGGCACGGAAAACGCAGCAGACAATAAATTTATTTTTAATCACAAGAGTGAGAAGGAAACTTTTCTTCTCAGATATTTTCGTCGTCATCCCTTTTTTCGGTATTTTTGTGCGCCGTATCACATTTAAGTAACCCGATTTGGAGCATGTATTCTGAGAATATAGGGTACAGGAAAATAACGCGGCTTCATTCCCATCTTCAATTACGAGCCCTCATTGTGTGTTTAATAAGATATCATTCGAAAGCATTATAAAGAAATCCGTTTTCCATGGGGAAAGGAAGTATTGGAGAAGATTGGTGCTGGGAACTAGAGGGAGGTGAGGGTTACAAGGTCAGACGCGGAGCCGAATTCATGAGGAAATTGAAGGGAGGAAGAAAGGTGATTTTTTCACCGGAGAGGGAAAGGGGAATATCATGAGGACGGGGTCATGTGCGGGGAAGGAGTGCGGACTGATGTGGAATACGATGAGTTCCTCGTGAAAAAGGGTGGGAGTTGAAGAGGAGGCCGTGCTGTAGCAGAGAAAAGGGGGAAACCAGGGATATATAATACGGAATAATTTGGAGTATGGCGCGCCTTGATTGAAAAGGAATGGAAGGAATTAGTCCTAACAGGTTGTGGCATGGAATTGGAGTGGAAGGGAGGAGGAGGAAAGGTGGATTGTGTTCGTCAGAGTTCGGGGTATTTCCTCCACCGTTTGGGGGCACCAGTGTCCCTGGGCTTTTAAGGAGAGGAGATGAGGAAATAATAAGAGGGAAAAATGGGGAGAATGAGGGAAGGAGGAGTTATGAGTTGGCGGAAGAATTTTGCAGGATTCAGATCCGGCGAAATAAAGGGAAAGGGGAGATTGAGCGGGAGGGAGTTGGTGACAGAGGGAGTTCGAGGTCGGGCGCGGGAGAGTTGGAAGGCATTGATGGGGTTTGATGAGAGGAATATGAGGATGAAGAAAAGGGCGGAGGGAATGCCGGCGAAACGTAAATGGGAGCAAGTGACGGAAGATTCGGAAAATTCTTGAGGAAGAATTCTCGGGTGTTCAAGAGAGTGGAGACGTAGGTGGTAGGAATGAGGATAATCAAGGATATTGAAGTACAGGAATAAACGGTGTACTGTTCACTGTGAGAAAGTACTGTTGCCTCATAGCGTCTTACAGCGTGAAAGCATTCATGTCATCATTAGCGCTCTATGGTTCAGAAGTTTGGATCACCGGAAGACGTGATTAGAAAAGAATTGAATTTTGAAAAATCGTTGTTTCATCCGTGATCCCTGAAGTGGTCATTTTTGGCGTTTTTCAAATGGCTTTAACTTCATGAAAATTTAAAAAATTAAAAGTGGCCAACTTTTAAATAATTTTTATAGATCTACAAAATATGTTTTTATAGAAATATCGAAGATGGTACCACTTGCGTGAATTGTAATAGAAATTTCCAGCAACAAATGTGCTAATCGTGGAATTAGGCCAAGTTATGAAACCAGATATCTTGCGAAAAAAATTATCGTCATTAAAATAAATTCATAAAAAATGAGCCATCCTCGGTAAATAATCCGAATTCTTCCGGCGCCGTTAATATCAATCTCTTCCTACGCTAATAAATATCAGGTAGAGATGATAATATGCGATTCATTGGAGCGTGTGAGTGCTGCTTCTTATAATTCTGGGAAGGAATTTGACGGTGTTTGGGGGACAAGGGAAAATTTATTTGAAATGGAATATATAGTGAGATCGAACGGTGGAATCATTCGTGAGAAGAGCATATGTGATATAACGATGTCGGAGGGATGATGGTAAAGACACAATTGTAACTTGAGTGAACACTAAAGGAACAAAAGGAAATTTGAACCTGCCTCTTACCCTCTGCTTACGCAAAATTAATAATTTGATATTTTTATCAAAGTTTTTTTTAAAGTCTTCACCGGCTTTCAATGTTCTCTACCCCTCAGGCAACTTTATTCCAGTAACTGCCTATAGTTGAATAGTGAGCTATGCTACTTTTTTTTAGATATTTAACCAAGTTTATTTACTTATTTCTCTACATTCTTGTGCCTGAGAGATTTCTTCTACTTTCCCAGCGAGGTTTAAAAATAAGCGAAAAAGAGAACTGTAACGGAAATTATCAAGGACTCCTGTGTCTCCGGGTTTCACCCTTTCTTTCGGTTATTCATGTCATTCCTCATTTGATAGCTTCCAATAAACCCCCTTTTTATAAGCGTTCATTCATTTCATATATTAATATCAGTGTCCGGAGGCTGAGATAAGTGGGAATTATATTTTATACCGTCCCGAAATATCATTGATGTTTTTGGGTTGAAACATACGTTTTATCTGCTTTCCAAACGTGAAGAATAAAAGATAAAAAGCAGTGGAGCAGCGGCTGAATCGCATTGGCTGAGAAACTGAGGGAGAAAACGACTTAACATTAGAACGCCCAAAGTTTCTTTTGCCCCACTTTTTGTAGTAATCCAGGATTTTGGTCATTTGGACTTACTTTCCTTTCTGGCCATCAAAAATACCACTTAAAAACCAGGAGACACAAAGCCCAGCATGTTGAAAACCATTCTTTTGAAGCAAAATATAAACTTGTGAACGTAGACTTCATATATTTCAGAAATAGAAAACAAATATCAAGACTCTTCTATTATTGGCACTGAGACAGGTCCATCAGCTTCACCTGACGGGGTTACAATGATGAAAATAACTACGAGACTAGTGGTGGTGGGGTAAGATGCTTAGTGATTTCTGAACCTATAGCTTACCTAATTAGAATATAAATCAGCATATTAGAATTTCTTGGTAAGGGGCCCTGAACCAAATTGGTGAAAAAATATGAAACGCTAAAATAATAATTTCAGACCTTAAGAGATAAAAAGATTTTTTCCATAGGTGGGACTGAATTAATGAAGCGTACACCTGAATGACAATGAAAATTTAATTCATTTGTTAATTTGAATGTGCATGAAAAATCTCCGACATTTAACACCCCAAAAAGTATGAGAAAATTAGTATGAGAAAATTAGTATGAGAAAATGGCAATATAGTTTCGTCATTCATATGTATCCATGTAGTACCATTAAACAGATGTAAGTGAGCTAGTTTACATTTACACTCGAAAATTTTGCTTATGTTTTTATTATCATATGAAAAGAAAAAGGATTTTAAATAGTGTGCGGAAAATGTATACCAAAGTAAATTTCATGCTAAATGTAACATTTCATTTGCACTCGGTAAATTACTTGTCTATAATATTGATGTATATTATATAATTTTTATTGCTTTAGAGCACAAATGGTGCGTTACATTTACTAAATGTATTAATATTTACTGTCACATTAGAATGAGTATTTTTGTATACGTGAAAATAAATGCACGTCACAGTCAACGGAAGCAAAAGAAAATAACCGATTTTTGTAGATTCGTTATTTTGCTTTGAAGGCAAGTGATTTCTTTCGTTAATTTGTTAATAAATAATGACATGTTTGTTGCATCATTGTGAACTTTGAATTGTGTAATACAGAAAGCCCGCTAATTCGTCCAACATATTCAACGAGTAGCTTTTCATGGAGGTAATAGTTGAAGGAAGACCTCATATGCTTGAGGAATCCAATCCAGAAATATGGAAGCCATATCTCCGTGATAATTTGAAAGGTGAATTCCTAGAAGAGGGAGAAGTTGATTGAGTAGTTTTCTCGAAATGAATAAGGAAAGGTTATAGGAATAAACACGAGGAATGTTCCTCTGAATGAAAAAGCCGTTGGGGGACTGGATGACAGTTGAAGATGGAGAGTTGGTCGAGTGTTGAAGCAGTGTGCTCGAATCCAAAGGGACTAATTCAAACCGGACTTCAACCTGGAGATTAGCTTATACAATGGAGGGTAGAGCTCACCTGGCACTAAACATTGGGTGCTTGTTTATTCCACACATCTGAGGTGGGGAATACATCTTCCCCTTGGACAGCTCGAACTTTGAAGATATGTTTTTTAGAATTCGTTCGAAAACTTTACTCGGAAATTTTACTCTAGTTACTCGGGTTTCCACCGCGTTTGTTTCATGTGCGATAATTCAGAATTGCAGTCGAGTGGAAGACTACTTCTGACCTGAAGATTCTGGCGTGATTGTCGACGAAGCTGTTGTTATCAGGCATGAAAACGCGACGGAAACCATGATAGCATCTACTACTGATCGTGGATGCCTTCGCAAGGACTTCATCCGGGTTGAATTAGGGGCCCTTTGGGCTGCAACCATGCGCTGCAGCTGCTTGGCCACCACGCTCCGCGTATCAAAATATGTAGAAAGTAATGGGGTGAGAGAAAGAGGCTAGCTGGTTGAAGAAGAATATGACAGAAAAAGAGTTTAAAGGGGTTCCCCATGGGAAGAGTTAAAGAGGGACGGACGGTGATGGGCAGGGGGTGCTAAGGTAAAATGCTAGAAGGAAGAAAGGCAGGAGGGATGGGGTGTAGGGCGAGAATTAAGGGGCTGAAGTCGGAAGAATTTAGCGGAGGGAATAGAGGAGGAGAGTAGGGAGGAGTAGGTGGATAGGGCGTGTCGGAGGAAATGAGAGTGGAACTGGAATGGGAGATAGGGATAGGGAGGAGGAAAGGAGGACCTCCTACTGGCAAAGATGAAAAGGACCACTCCCGCCCAACGAATTACACTAGGACCAGAAAATTCCTTTGATCTCTCTCCTCTTCGGGAAATCTCCCCGAGCCGCGCGCTGCTACGCTAAAGGGATGTAAAAATAATGGCCCTCAATAAATGGGCACACACTAAGAAAGGAAATAGTCGGAGGAAATGAGGAGGGGTGAGTGTTGGGGGAGAGGGGGAGGGTTGAGAGGAGGGGGCTGAGCTTTGGCGTAAGGGATCAGTGGGGTGGGGAAATGGGGTTGGGAGATTTTGAAGAGCCACTTTTTCCACCGACGTTGCGAGGGGGAGAGAGGGCATAAGAAACTTATGCAGGATAACATTGGAGAAAAAATGGAAAAAAATAAACCGCGGCCTCTTTAAAATTGATAAAAATGACATTTAGGACCGAGGATTCTGGAATGAAAGGTGGGATGAGAGTATGCGTGTATACATATGTGCATGAATATATTTTTAATATGAATATTTTAGATGGTCTGGACTGGGTGTATCAGCCAAAGTTGCGGGGAGAATTAAAGGTGATGAATCATGTGTACAGTAGTAGCGTGTGGTGAGGATCAAATTGCGTTTGAACTGAAATTGCACTTTTTTGATTAAGTTCATGGTCTCGCGAAATATTAAATTTTTCTGCGACCCCCGGAATGACTTTTTATTACGTTAACGGAGTAATAAAGCTAAATTATCCCCTTTAGGAAACTTTCGGAGCGTGCAAAGAGAAGCCTAATAAAGTTGCTCGTACTGGTATTTTTCCCTAATTTTTCTCCATTACAGTATTTCATAAAAATGAAGATAAATGCGAAATACAATGCCCTTCGCAAGAATTGTTGATTTTTTTCACCTTTCCTCGTTTATTACTAACGGCTATAACGGAAATGTGGGGGATCATCTGCAACTTACGGGTTCTATATTGTTCTGCAGCACAAATCATAGATTAAATAGCTTTGAGTAAAAATATTTATTTTACACTATTATGTTATTTTCTGAATCAGATATAGAATTTAAATTGTACATGAATTAAATTATTCTCTTCTAGATTTGGCGTAGATTTTCAATAGTTTAGTTGGAGATGTTGAATCAGAGATATAAGAGAAACATCACAACCTCTAATAGGCGTGATAAATTAAAGTGACAACAGTAAAACCTTAAATGTTATCATAGGGTAGTCACTTTTAGATATCATCACATCAATCTGGAGAAATTGAATTTCATATGATATCTGAAGTTGTGACAACCTGTGAAATAACGGCCGACAGTATTTTTTTTAATCTTTGTACAATGCACTTAAATTATAGCCGCGTTTACAAAGAGCTGGTGGCTAGGATTGTTAACTTTCTGTTATATTATCTATCAGCATAATAAATCCAGATGGATCGTTCAGATTTAGATTTTTTAAATTTTAATAATTTAACTGTTCTTTGGCATTCTGTACGCTTGGATGAGTGAGTTGTACTAGGCATTTTTCTATTTAAGTGAAGTTTTAGCAAAATCGCGCTAACTTGATGCACTGCACCTCTTCTCAAGCCGGTGAATTCTCTTATTAAAATAGTTATCCAATCATAAAAATGAAACTTTTCTCGAGGTGTTTCGATACACGAGTGCCGATGTCTTTTCTAGATAAGACATCGTATCATTTCTCGCTTTTTAATCGTATCACTTTAGGTAGGACTACTTTGGGCTCAAGTAAATTATTCCAACGGTTTTACATCAATTTATATATCAGTCCTCATTAAAGTCAAGGATGAACATTTCTTGAAGAACCCTTATCATCAAAACTTTTTAAAAAGTTAACAGCTAATGCCAGAAAGAAAATTTGGCAGGGGCTACATTCAGCTCATGGTTTTCTGAATCCTGCAATGCCCCCCTATGTTCTATGTGCCGCAGCGTTAGCATGAAATCGCATACAAGTTTAACGCGATGCTTCACGCACCCCATCTCCTACTCTTCCATGCCACCCCGTCTTCCTTCTTCCATCGCTCAAGCGTCCAGAAACCAGACACATTTTATCATTCACCCTCTAATCCGTCGCAAATTGAACGCTAAAAGCGACGTCTCCTCCCTTTGCCAAACCCCACGGCGTACTCCCAAAAGTAGACATCGGGCGAAACAATACAAATGACTAATAAATCCTGCTAGATTTCCTTCCTCAACCCCTCCGCCTACCCCCTCCACCTCTCTTCTCCGCTCCCACTCCCTGCGGAGTCCTCTGCCTCAACTCAAGAGCCCTTCCCTCCGTCGCGAAATATCCTGCGGGCCCCCTTTTAGACCTTGAGACATCTTCGTCCTGTCAACGCACTCGCGGAATGCATAATTCTGGTGCTATCAATCTTTGGGGAAAGAGCTTGCGCTTCCAGCGTGGAGGCCGTCTTCCCTTATACTCCAAGCCTTGCATTCCACCCCCTCGTAAGCTTCGCTTTCCCTTATTCCTCAGCCAACCCCCCTAAAAACCCAGCACCCGACCACGTTTGGACACATCCAAAGTCATCCATCTCCTCCATTCTTGCCGCATCTTCTCCGCTCCAAAGGGGTTCTACCACCACCTCCCGTCGCCATCAACTCCGCACGCAGAGACCCGCCGCGTCGTCAACCCCACGTTCTTCCCTTACTCCGTCTGAGTATAACCCCACCCCCGTCTTATATTTTCGATAGGAGAGACAAGGGCGGAAACGTGGTCACAGTGGGCCAAAAAATGTGAGAACACATTTAGATGAGCATTTTCTATCATTAGTAAGCAAATTTAACGGAACAAATTAACCATGTTTCCCGTTCTTCTGACCTCTCAGCGAACATTTCAATAATTTTATTTTTGTCTACTTAAAAACTGACATTAATTGAGCTGGCTTGTGGCTTCATGGAAGTCCTTTCTCCCTCGTGTAGCCATCTTGGATGGACCGCGAGGGCCTTACAAGTAGAACCTTCAGCCTCGGCACAATTGCCATGCGAACTTAAGGAGCCTGGAATCGCGTATTGATCTGAGACGTAGCCCAGAAAGCTAAAGGTCCTTTATTATAAAGGCCGGATAATGCTTCATATTACTTTTTTCCGTCCTTCTATGACCTTTTCCTTGCTACATATTGCACAAATTCTCAATCCCAGTCTTAATTTTCCTCTCTTCTCTTTATTCCTTCTTCATATCTTTCTCTTTCATTTTCTTTCCGAATAAATAGTATCATACTCCCACCTTACTGATGCATATGAGTGTTAAGTATCGTCGTTTCATTAATCATTAGTATACTATATCAAGAGTCTATGAACTCCAGTTAAATACGCTTGGAATTTTCAGCAGGATGAAGTCTAGGTGCAGAAAATAAACAACCGATCCAAAAGCCCAGTGAGAGCTGAGCTGTTTACTCTTCACCTTAATCTCTTTTCCTCGCAAAGGCTTCAACAACTTTCGCGTGTCGTGCGAACAATTCTTAATATCTTCTGTTCCCACTCTCACCCCCCCCTCTCTCTCTTCGTGGCAGCTCTCATTGGCGCGCCCAACCCCCTGCGGTTTGATTGTCCCGACTATTTATTCCCCACAGACCACCCCTTGAATCTTCATCCCTTGTTCCCCTCAGGGTTCCTTTTATTTGCAGTCTGTGAGGAGGTGGAGTTGAAACACCCACCAGCCCGACGTCTGGAGGAATAAAATTGCCCCCATCGTGAAAAATTAGCGCCTGGCGTGTTTGCAAAGCTTCGAAAAGAGGTAATTTTTTTCATCCTTTTCCAACGCCTTCTTTATTTCTCGTTCTCTATCTCCCCTGCCCTTACCTCGCACCCGGAAAATGGAGCCTCTTTCCAAGCCGTTTTGACGGGGTGATGAGAAATTGGTGGGTTTTTATCCCTCCCTCTCGAAGGATTGCTTGAGGTGGGGAGAATGTTTAAGGGTTCTTTTGGGAGAGGAAGGAGGAAGGTGGGTTGGCGGCGTCTAGGGTTTGTTCGGGACAGCCCCCATCTTGGCTGCTGTGTATGTGTGCGTGTGTTCCCTTATTCCGCGAGGTCTTTGTCTGGATTTAGGGCCGATGTATCAACGCAAACACCCCCCTCTCTCCCTCCACAAATTCCCCTTTCACATCATTCGATGACATCCTGACTGATGAGGTGTGCACTACCGAAAGCTGTTGATCAAATTTTCATCGCACTTGTGTGTGCCGCGCAATCATCCCTTTTGGTATCCCAAAACACTCTGTAGACGCAAACACTAATCGAATGAGCAGGGCATCGATAGTTTTAGTGATTCCCCATCCGGGCACGGCTTTGGTGTAAATGAAGTTGAAAATCGTTCAGGACATGCAAACACTTGTACAGTTTGTGCGTACTTCTTTCTTTTCCCATTACTGTCCCTTTCAAAGATCTGTATGACCCTGTGAATAGCTTTTAGAGTTGCGTGCGTTTCCCAGGATACGCTAACATGATTGACGATTATTTCAATTAAATCCCGAATTGAGAAGTTTTTTTTTGTATAGGTGTAGCTTTCATGTTCACTTTTAAAGGTAAATTGGTGAGTCAGCAAAATGTATGATGAATGAATTATCACCAATTTATAGGGTGTTGACCATTAATTCTTAAGAGTAACTTTCTGGAACAGATCCTTTAGTGCCAGTGTCTATAGCTGAGCCAGCCGGGTGCATTAGGACATTGGCACCCAGTGTAAACAAATGTGAAAATAACCTTAGAGATTAATACCTATTTATGAAATCGCGAACTAATCACTTTTTTTAACAATTTTGAATTATTACTTATATCTCGTCGCAAGAGTAAATGATAAACGTTCAGCACTGTTATTGAAGTCCTTGTATGTCCCGCCTGCATTTTATTATTGAATTATTTCAACAATTCTATTTAGTCTTATCACTAAATGTGAGATTATAAAATTTAAAATAACGTTAAAAATGTAAAAAAAATGAAAGGAAGCAATGTAAATTTGATCGAGGACAACTTAACTCCATTGGAAAGAGTTTTTCCTTTCGTTATATGAAAGATTAATTCTACCGAAGATGAAAAATAATTGCATTAATGCCTGCACTTTTGGAATCTGGCTTATTTCATTCCTTTACTGTTCTCAATCCTATTGCTTCATTAACGCCTGTGTGAAGACTACCTTTTCATATAGATTGTATTTGATTTAATTTTATCATATTTGTAGTGTCTGATTTTATTTAATTTGCATTTTATTGGCAAAGTTTAGGAAAAAAGTGAGCATTAAGTAAATAAAGTTGCAAAAATAGTTTCATTACGATGAATGGAGTAATAAAACATTAGACTAATCATAATTAGTCAAAATGCGACCCAAAACTATTAAAGAGAAGAGCATAACAATTTCAAAGGCATGAAGCAATGCAATGGAAGGCCCTGGATTCGTGTTTCGGGTTAAAAATTTTAATTTTGAAAATTCAACTCGGAAAATTAATGGAGAAGGAAAAGATTAACACTTTGTCGTGAAATTCAGTTTATTTCTCTTAATTAATCTTTTCCTACGAGATAGGCATGGTACTAATATTTTACAAGGATATGAATGTCTCGAAAACATAGAATTGCCTTTCGGTGTCATTCCCCTTGAGTGCTTCCTAAATTAACTGCGAGTGAACATTGAAGACCTTCATTCAATGAATATGATGTTATTAATGAGATTCTCTCCGTATAAGAGGACACATGACGAGCTCCGGCCTTTTCTGAATGTCCTTATAAGTATCTATGGCATCACAGGAAGTTTTTTTTTCGATTTCTCTTACACTCTACAAAGTCTTTCTTTAGCTTACTTGCATTTCCAACAAAAATCTTACTCTCTGGAATTATTACCCCATCCATCTTCATCTAATCTGTTCAATATATTACCCAAGAAAACATAAAAGGTGGAATGTATGATTATACGATATTTTTTATAGCAACAGTAATCCAACGATATACATGTATCGTGAAGTCCACGTCATAGGGTTGAATATCTTAATGAAACTATCGTGAATTTAATATTGAGTAGCTAATGGTAAAAATACGGAGGTTCACACTTTGGACACTCCCAGAAAGTGGGACCGTTACAATAGGTGACGGATAATTAAATCCTGAACATCCCTCTCCTACTACCTACTTCAATCGCTCGGTGTCATTAGCACTTCCAAGAGATTCATCAACTATCCGCGAAACATATCCAACCCAAATCTTTATAACATGAAATAGAGATGAAGACGTTATTTGCATCACAGATATCAATATGATCGTGAATATGTGCAGAATATTTCAATCGTTAAACGAGATACAGTGGCGTTGCGATATGGCTAAAAATGTTTCAGAAAATCACACAGATTTCCTATTAAATTCAATAGCTGAAGGATACCCTTTGTATTTCCATCTCCAAAGTACAAGGCTAGTGATGGAAGGCAATGAAGAAATGACGAGGTGTAGACTTATTATCCATCCGTTCAGCGCTGACTGAATTCATAAGCACAAAAATACGCACGAATTGTAATAATAAATATCAATTAACTAGTAGGTATAACGGTCTATTTTAAATATCCTCAACGTTTTTCAATATAGTTATTTCAAATCAAATCAAAGAATCGATTCCCGTTCCAAGAGATTTTTTCTCATAGCAATTCATCTAAATTATTGGCCTTGATTACATATCTCCTGTCACATAGCACTAACATATTCATATCGGACCTAGGAAATTTTAACGACGAAATGCTATTTTTTGGGATAATCGGAATATTTTTCCATCGTGGAAAGTTTTCTTCCCTTTCTCACGGCAGAACGAGGCGACACCCCTAACGTGGCCAATGCAGTCCTTTAAGATGACGCCCTCAACAGAATCTCAGATTTCCCCTCCACAGTCTCGATGGGGGGCCGTAAATATCAGGGACAACAGCACGACACACAAGCACGTCCTCATAAAACGCCACATTAGCTCCGCCCACATCCAACCCCTTGTTCCAGGCCCCTCCCCGCGGACGGGCGGCACTTAGCACGGACACAGAGGGAGGGCGAAACGTTAGCAACGTCACCTTGCAGTGGCCGAATCGGAATTCTAGACACTCGAATCTCACCACATTGATTTTAGTAATTATTATTGTTAAAGTATTATTCTAGCGATTAAGGGATTCATGGAATATTTACGAAGTATTGAAGCAGTCTCCCCTCCCTTCATGGACTTCCCTCTTCCATTCACACTAAGGCCCACTCCCTTTCCGCCTATCTAAAAATTCGATTCCCTTCCTTCCTCTCCCTCGTTTACCCAACATTATTCCCACTAAAACTGTTTTAAACATACCCTCTCAACTCAGCACTCGCTCACCCACCATTTTCAGCACTTCGACACATTAACTATGTCCAGAAGCTATGAATAGAGCGGGTAGGGGATGTTGAAAATGGTGTTAGAGGGTAGAATGTAAGGGAAACGAGGGAGGGAAAGGAAAAGAATAGGATTTTTAGATAGATTGAAACAGAGTAGGCCTTACAGTGAATTAAAGAAGGCAGTGCTGGAAGGAAAGGGAGGCTCCCAGATCACTTCTTGAATACTCCATGGAAACCTACCTTAATCGGTAGATTATTATAGTAATAACTTCCCTACGGACAAATTGTACAACATTTAGCTTAAAAAGATGTGGAATCAAATGATTTTCCTATGAGGTGGTCCTCAAAGCGTAGAACAAAGCGTAGGACAAAAGTAAGATGTATTCAATACGTAAGACCGGAAAAGGTAACATTCCTCGTCAGTTAATAACGCAATGCTGAGCGTCACGGCGGATATTGCCCAGGAGGGTCAGGGCGAGTCTTAATATAGCGACGACCGGAGCGAGGGATTGAAAACGGCTGACCTATTGAATGGAATAC
The DNA here is from genome assembly GCF_921293095.1 of Ischnura elegans. Classification (NCBI taxonomy): domain Eukaryota; kingdom Metazoa; phylum Arthropoda; class Insecta; order Odonata; family Coenagrionidae; genus Ischnura; species Ischnura elegans. The sequence continues at coordinate 12,974,451 of NC_060252.1, forward strand.
GACTTTATTCCTGGATGGAGATTAAAAATATTGTCCTCTCCTCCCATCACGAAGAGAGAGATGTCCCAGCCTGCCGGATATTAAGTGCGGGAGCCTCCTTCCTTTTGCTTCCGTTGCGTTTTCTTTTTATCCCGCCGCAGTTTCCGGTACTGTCGACGGGGCAGTTGTCCAAATGGTCCACCCGAAGGAGTTTCCTCTAGAGTAAAAATTAAAGCGCGCACGTGTAATATATTTAAAGTAGACCATGCACGTCTTAGTACATTTCGACGCTCTCAAAGAGAATTGCTTTAAACGATATTTTTTTGTGATTCTCTGTGTTTGATTAAAAAACGCAAATATAGAACGAGCTTAAAATGAGTCTACCTCACAAATATAACTCGCTTTTAGGGTAACCTCAACATATTATTTGTGATAAATATTCTTCTTCTTTTATTTCCATTTAAGAGCTGCGTAATTTCCTTCGGCACAGCCATTCAAACATTTTGGAAAGGAAAAATCCACCAGCCGAGATGGTTTTTAATGCATATTTTCAATGGCAGGAGTTGTGATTGTCTTTAGGCTGTAGACGAAGGGTGGATAATAGAACATAAGTAATCGAAATATTGTCACCTGAGGTCATACAAAGGCGTTCGATATCATTTCTTCTTTAATGTTCAGGGATTGGAAGTAGGTACCTATGCTTTAAACTTTAGACGGCATTATTTAAAAAATATTTCTTCAGCACTTTTCATACATTTTAAAGAGTAAATGACATACCCTTGAATGAAATTCTGAAAATTTAGAAAGACAGAAAGCCAAAAAAAATACATTGTGACACACAATGTGCTCTTGTTCAGTTTTAGACACTTACAGAAGGAAAAATTGATTTCCAAAAGATGCCTAAACCTTTCAACTTTCTCGCCCAATACTCTCATTTTAACAATTTTTTGTGCTTAGATGAACACATATCTAAATTTTCAAAATAATTAAAAATAAGAGTATATATTAAATTATGAAATAATGAACCCACTCCTATGTTTGGAAAAAAATTACGATAAATCTTCACGTGATGGCAAATGAGAGTATGCTAAACGATACCTACACATTCAATACATATGCATACAAATTTTCTGTAAATAGTAGTAATTTTTGTTATGCACCAACTTCAGTGCGGCTGTTAGAGTTATATCTACGTTTCCATTTATGAATAGATACATGAGTAGTCTGTCGAGCCAATACATTAGCTATGAAACTACAGAATCACACTTAATGAGCAAAATTCATAGAACCACCACACTTATGACACCAGAGAATGATATCGAGATGCCAGCATATAATGATAAATGCAATGAAAACCCAGTCCCAAAAATACCAGCGCTATTTCCCGTATTTCTCAATATTTATCCGTAAACCAGGAGTAGAAAGTCCATTAAGAGGGGCTTAGATACAACAAACACATGGTTTCCCGACAAAAGACTACGTTTCTCATAGGGTACCGAAAACACATGGCCATCCAGATGGGATCATGATTCCTATTATATCTCGAGTCGAGAATGGACCTCTATTTCTCCCTCACCCCTTCCTTTTGTCCTTAAAGCGCAACGGCTACTTACACTCTCCTTGTCTCCTTAAGCGACCATTTTTTCCGGGCACCCCAGAGAAGGGAAACGAAGAACGTGTGAGCCTTGAGGGCTTCTTCTCCCTCCTTTGTTAAACCCCTTAAAAGATGAAAGTGGAACAAAACAGATGGGGATGAAAAGAGGATCGTGACCCGCCCTTCCTTCAACTGCCATCGAAGACACCTCAACCCCCCTTGCTCTCTCCTGCCTGAGTCTAGGAATTCTGACGACTACACCCCACGAGTATCGCTTTACCGCCTTCCTTTGTCGCACCCGAGGCGGGATTTCCTCTCATCTCCTGCGTGTTTGCGGAACTCCTCTATTTCCTGCCGATTATCATCCTCCCAATTTGCCACATTTGTCCTCGTTCTCCGAGATACCACGGGACGTATTCCGGAAAGTTACTCTAGTCTTGAAGCCGACTCAAACTCGACTCGGCTGCCACGTTGGTATTACGAGACCTCACTCGAGTCCAAACTCAAATTGAGTCGCCATCGTTCCAAGTTGTCCGACGTCATCGCCCGACGTTCTCATGGCGATCTTTCTTGAACAGTACTTCAACGTGTGACATTGTACATCAGTTTTGTTATAAGTAAGAGACCGTTATTGAAAATAGTCTACGAAACTGCAGTACTTGGTAAATACTACCGCAATAGGGTAGTTTCCTTCATCAAAGAAAACGAAAGGCATTGATTGCGATTCGTTACCCACCATTAGTGCATTCATAATACACAAATTATTTGGTTTTTGAAATACCGGTTTAGACGAATGGTAAGGGTCAATTTTATCCTCATTTGAAAAAGGCCAGATTGGCGCCCATGCGATTCCACTCCACGTGACGTCACAGGGACCTAGTTTCTATACGAGAGGATAGGAGTTTTACATCGTCTGAGATTACCAATGCATGCATGAGGCACAGAGCTCAGGGAAACATGTCTTAATAATCACCAATTAAAACTGGCTAAGGTCGGAAAGTTTTCTTCGTTTGATAAGGTATTAATAAACCTTTTTTAAGCCAAGCGCTACAAGCCAGCAAGGTACTCAGCTACCCGCTAGCATCCTGCGTCCTATCAGCGCTCAGAGCCTCGATCAAGGTCACCTCACAAGGCGGGAGGGGGAACCAGAAATGCGTCGCACGGACTTTCCTACTTACGCGTCGCGTTTTTGCTTGCTTGAAATTTTTCACTTTTCATTTGATCGCGAAAAATAGATATCATCATTTAAAAATCTAAAAGCGTGAAATACGTACTCCAGGAGTAATAATCATTCGATTTAGGCAATAAAAAAACAATAGGAAACCACCCTATTACTCCGGCTCAAGCGAGTTAAATATATTTTCTAAGATACGACCTGAAACTCAATTTGAGCTTGAGATCTGAACCACCGAGGTAGACTGAGGACTCAAGGTTATGTCATGTTCTGGAATAAAATAATAATATATAATAATATCGTTAAATAATCGGCCCATAAAATATCATTATTTTGCAGGGGTGAAGAGATGAACACTCAATTTATGAGAATTGTGCAAGTTAATTTGAAAAAAATGCAAAATCGAGGGTGAAAATTAAAGATGGCACGCACAACTCAGAGCTGTTCAAGGTATTCTCCTTTATTTTATCAAAGTAGCAGGTAATACCCTTGCACACACATACATGTGTACCTTGCTGCCTTGTTTCCTAAAACCTTTGTAAATGAATGCTTTGCCACAGATATTGAGTCAGGGAAATTTTTAAAATTCAGGTTGGAAATCAGGGTGAAGTCAGGGAAACTAGAAAACTAAATTGTGTGAACCCTGAAAAACCATTTGAAATAATTTATGAATTTATTTTAAATATATTCACAATCTCACGATTCTATCCCTGGTCTCTTTCTTTAGTTATCAGAGGTCTTTCATTTTTCAATTGATATTCGATGATCGAATGTCACTGACAGCGGGTTTTTACATTGGATATCGGTGACAATCCATCGCGATTAAAAATTGAATGATAAGGATGTTTGGGCATAGATTTAATAATCATGTACTCTATAGTGAAATCCACTTAGTAAGATTTTGGCATAATATTGTACAGGACAAATTGGTGCCTCAACTGGCGTATACCCTTATAGGACCTCATCCTCTTGCCTATCTTGGAGCGATTAGTCTCATGACTTCAATGTCGCCGACGTTGGCATTGGCCACTTTGAATTTGTTAAGACCTGAGTCATGGTGATGTCATCCTTGGGATGAAATTCCCCCTCCAACACCGGGATGTGCGTCGATCTTTGCCAACCATTGTGCCCCAGTCACGCGTTCGTCAACGATGCCCTTACCAACAGACGCACAGTGTTCGAAAATACCTTAAAGTCAGAAAAAAAACTCCTGGGGGGGGGGGGCTCATTTTTTGAGTTTTTTTAACTGATTCAAAGCGCAAAAAATGACTGCAGCGCTGCGCGTTCCATAGTTTCCCGCTAATTTTCTCGCTAATTCTGCTAAGTTCTGCGCAAATGTTTTCCGTAAACGGATAGTAATATATATTATAATATTAGTATAAAAAACTTATAGTAACGTCGTAGTCACATGAGTACCAGAATCTCACTCTATGTGTTCCGTTTGGATTATTTATTGCTAGAGGCACCGATTTCTCGCGACTAACTTTTAAAACTACAGTTATTTTAAAAAATATTTGCGTCAATTATTGTCTTTACCCATCATAACCCAATGTTATATCTAAGTAACATCAAAAATATTTACATATTAAGTCTATTCAGGAAAGATTTAAACTACCTTTCCTTTTGTTCTGTAAAGCTTAATGGTGAAATATGTAGCTGCCACAATAATTGTAATTGTCAGAAAATTTTCACTTTCTTAAAATAAAAACTCTTTAAATTCAATTCCTTCCTAAAGCATCTCTGGCTGAGAAAAGTTAAAACTAACCCACTATGACTTCAGAATGTGCACAATATTCCCATGTAGTCTATATAAAAGCCTTGTAAACACAAACCGTTTAACTGAACTGAGATTTCGCTATTCGTGGAAATTCGGCGCCTATATTCATTGCTATTTTTATTTATAACTCGGCCTTAACAAACTGCCAGTTTTCCCCAAGTTCCCCATTTCCTCGGCCATCCTTCGAGAGGGGGACAGGGGGTGAAGGCAGACCCTCGTCACCGGACCGTCATGCAGGGCGATGTTGGCTGATGGAGACGCAAAGACGGCCCAAGAATCTCCCTGGACCCTCGTCGTAGGGATTTCTTTTTTTTCTTCATCCGTGAGGGCCCTAAAAAGGAGCCGACCTCGATCACGGCTCGCTCCGCCCCATCATCCTCAGCCCCGCGCCCGCCGATGCTCCTTTGTCGGGCGCAAAGTTTTCCTTTCCCTCGCAGGTGACGGATTAGCGTAAAAAGAACCAAATCGCCTCCGTCCCCAAGAGCCAGCCGCTCCTTCCTCGCCTATCCCATCGGATGCGGGCTAAGCTAACTTATTGTAGAGGGTCGGGAGAGTGTTCTTAAACTTCTATCTTTTTTTTTACTCTTTCTTCGGGGGCCATATGGTCCCTCTCTTCTATGCATGCGTTGAGATTTTTTCTTCCGATAGGCGGCGCACAATGAAACCCTATCCGGAGTTGAGGAGACCTAATTCATAATTACATGAATAGCATGAAGGGATGAGCAAGGCCGGAGAGGAAGGTAAAGGAGTTTTGAAAAAGTTTCTCCGCCTGGCTGGCATATGCTCCCATCGCGGTGAAGAGCATCGATTGATTGGAGGTGGGCAGGAAATATACCGCGCTTCTCATTAGGGTCTTTTTATCTTAAATTTATTTTGAATTAATGAATTTTTACGACAGAGGAATATCTTTTTTGTTGTTTTTGGTTCTTTTTCTATCGAAAAGAGTATATTGAGCCGCTAAGATAATAAATAATGGATTTTTAAGCGCTGCCACGATGGTTTTTAATAAGGATAGTTAGTTTGCGCTATGCTCGCTATAACATATGTTACCAAATATCCAAGCGTCTGAGGACACCTCATTCAAAAAACCTGCAAAATTCATTTGTTGGACATTTTCGTGGGAAAAGGTTTATTTTATTCAATGATGCCAAAAAAATTACCAGGAGCATAGGTAAGAATGTAGAGTTTCTTCAATAATGATTCTGCAACAATAATTTAATAGGAGAATAGGGAGCTCCAAGCGTGCTTATAAACTTATACAGGTGCTGTCGAGATCGTTTGATTTTACTGACTCTCTGTGGTATTCAGTACTAAATAATGTGTTTATAAGGGCTACCATGATTATTTGAAACATGGATAGTTAGTTTACCGTCGCTATGCAAGCAACTACCTATGTTACCAAAAATACAAAAGTTTCAGGAGACCAATTTGTCACTCTGTATCTTTGAGAGAAATGAGAGTTCTTTATTTCATCAATGCCAGTGGGGATTAATCTTGTTAGAACGTTTTACTCTGTGACGCATGCTGCAATCAATCGAAATATTTAACATAAAACGAAGGAATGCTACTCTAGAGAAATATAGTTTCTAAGCATTTATTTTTTCTTCAAATAATATAATAAATACATAATTATTTGCACGATGTAATGACTTCCGGAACTCACGTTAGGTATACGTGGGTTGATTCAGGAAAAAAAAGCGATTGGTTGTGAACATATCTATTGGTTGATCGCTTGAATGCTTTTTGGAGCACAGTGTCGTCTATTACTCAAGCTAAACTGTGCTCAGAAGGAGCTAAAGATATTTGGCACAACATTTTCTTTTCCGGATTCTTCTTGGTGATTGACGGACTACACCCCGAGCCTTCCTTCGATGCATCATCAGTCTTCCTTGTTTACTCCCTTGTGGGCATAAGTGGGATAAGTTGCACCAAAGTTAACCTAGGCCATGGATCCACTCGCAGAAGTGACAGCACGACCGGAGAAAAAAGTGCAGCGGGACGGGAGGCACCGTCTCAACATCTCCATGGCGCCAACCACCGAGGTGGCATTCGTCCTCGCCTTGTGTTTTTTAGTTGAGGTTTTTGGACCTTTCCTCGCCTACACTACATCCCCACCCCTTTTTACTCAGCTATGAAAAATAATCTTATTATTCATACCGTTAGCTGAGAGTAAATATAAATTTACCGCTAAAGGTGGATCCTCAGTAACCAAAAGCCGAGACCAATAATGGAAGCACCAACTTAATTGTTGTTCCGGGATATGGAAATTATAAAAAGAAATACAAGTAGTATCCAAATTACGATCAACCGAAGGTACGACCAGTATTATAAGTTTAAATAACTCTTTAAAAATCCCAAAATTTCTTTTTCGACGTCACTAAGTTCGCCTTTTTCTAAGACAGTGAGTTTACTTAGAATACAATACCATTAATTCACACTGTACAAATATTTGTTTTATGGGTTGCAGTTTTCGCAATATTTTGAAATTTAAAGTAATTAACCTTTAGCTATTTTGATTAAAGCAACGTGTGTAAAATGTACGTATAATTCACAGTGTGTTTGTCATTTCTGACTTTCAACTAATCCGGCCGACGTCAAAGTCTACGGAATGTATCCTGTTGAACTTTGGCTTCGCAAGTAATAACGTAAGTGTAAGAGTTTTCAAGGCTGCTGCCTTGTAATCAATAGTTGCTTAACATGGGAACCCAGTATTTAATACATATGCGGATAACGTAAGACTTTACCAAATGTAGTATCTACTTATAATGATATTTTGTTAAAATCCTTAATACCTCTCAATTTCATTGCGAGCATTTGATGGAGTGTTCAAGCGGAAGTCCTAAAGGATGCTGCGCCATTGCCAAAAGATGTGGCCAACACTGAATTCTTCAGCTACAGCATTAGTCTAGGAAATGGAAAAAGGTAGCGCATGGATCACTTAATGAATAGATTTTTTATAAAAATACTAGTACTAATTCTCTAATTGAATTGAATTGAAGGGAAATAAAATTTATAAAAATAAAAAATGTTAATAAATGATATCGTCGATATCTATCAGGAATCAATTGATGGACTATTTTTCGTTGGACCTTGCACGAACGGTAAGAAGCCGAAAAGTGGTCTTGTTTATATTCACCCTTGAGAGTGCGATCCCCTTAACGTGCGCGACCGAAGCACTCTCCTGCCGTAGACCACCACTCGTCCCAGGGCTGGGTGGGGGGGCCTTCGCATCACTCCAGAATCCCATTTCGCTGCGTGAAACATGACACCGGGCCCATATAGGTATTCTCCTTGGCGGGGCAATTAGTGTCTGCTGCGGTGGTGGCCTCTCTACGCCAGCCGGCGGGTGGGCTGGTCAAACCTCCCCCGACACCCTTTAAAACCCTTGAATCCCTCAAGGGGTCCCGTATCCAGATCGGTGTGGCAGTCACCGTCTCCCCAGAATACCCTAGCCTCCCTGCCTTGTCGTTGTCCCATTTTAGGGAAGTGCTCTTCCAAAGCACACGCCAAAGCACCTTTTCAAACTCTTCCCGGCCTGAATCCAGGTCGCTGTATCTCGTCCTGCGGATCTGGACGAAGAGAAATGGTTGCCAGCGCTGTGGCGATTGTAACACTTCGTGTACCCTACACGATGGCCCGTGAGATCTCTTTCCCTCCCATATCTTCGTCAGAGGGGCGCGTCCATATCTTTCCGGGGCCCTTCCTCGAGACCTTTCTTTATTTCGAGGCCTTTGGTGGCAGTTCGACAATTCTCCTAGCAGAGATTACCCATCTGTTTCCAGTAAAAGGGTCCTTTTTCGAGATTTATCTCTTTCTTGGATGGGCTTATTACTTAAAGCAAAAGTAGCCCTAGAAACTTAATCTCTCACGCAGAGAATAATTTACTAGAAATATGCGTAGACTGTGCCAGTGCTTTTTATGATCTCAGGTTCAGCTCTTTGTGCATGTGACAGGGACCTTTCCATTCTGATACACGAGTCCTGATCATGCCCTTAGATTAAGACGTCAAATTTTGGGGTATTTTAAAAAGATCGCGTAACGTCGTGTTTTCTATTTAAATTTCACTTAAAAATCAATTATGATCCATAGTTCAACCTCCATAATATCACTCTACTCTGGAAAATATTTTCATTTAGTTTAGTTTAAGTTATTCATCCTTCTTATAGTATCTAAGGTGAAAGTTTATTGGAAAAAGTAAAAAATGCATAATCCTGTACCTGATGAAACGGCATTTAAACAAGTAGTCTATACATTCATTATTTTTCATTCCATAGTGACTACTTATTATCTTTGCTACTTTCCTCAATCAATCATTTCAGTTTACTTTCGAGTGAAAATATATTTTATGTCACGACCCATTAAATTATTATGCAGTAATACTCTAGCTGCATTTTTTTGATACTTATAATGGGCTAAAGAAATACAAAGCTAACTCAACAATCTGAAAATCTAAGTTCCTACTTAAATTCCAATATATTTGCTACTCACTTAAGTTCTTTCACCTTAAAATGGCGAAACTGTTCATATGATACACTTTTCCAGGTCCTAGAATAAATACGCGTTCTTCCTTTAATGTGAACCGCAATCGTTCTTAAACTGAAACATCAATATTAGCTCATAATACCTATTCAGAGTTTCATTAGGATTTTATTTCATTTTTATTTGTGATGCAAATGAGCAAAAAGAGGGATCATAAATTTAACAATTAAATAAACTGTTAAAATGTTAAAAATTCCAAATGAGGAACAGATGTCGAAGCCCAGACCATCTAGGTATATATTTTATGTGTATTTTTTCTTTCGGTGAATAATCTGAATTTTTCAAAGTTAATGCGTTCTTTTACGTCATTTTAGGAATATGAACTCACTCACTATCGATTAGCTCCCTCAAATATAAAAATTTAAATTTCCGAGGGATTTTAATAACGCACGGCATTGATTATCATTAGGAAAAAGTAGCATTCAAAGAAAAATAAACCATTCATTTTTAATCGTACGCTGCAAGAAAGGAAATGTAATCGTCAAACAGTGAATCCATGGTGATATCTCATAGATAATACGGAGAACATCATCTTAAAACTTCACTAGAGGGATTTCTAGGATCGACAGAAATGATAACTTTAGGGAGATGTTTTTCCGAACGGTTTGGTTTAGGAATTCGTTTTTTTCTCCCAAATAATAAGAGGTTCTATCGATACTAAATAAATTCTTGCACGCGCATATCCTTTTCTTTGTTTTTTGTTACAACAGATGTCTTAGCACTCCCCTCCACACGACTATTGAGTCGGCTAGCGTGTTAGTATGCAGATGAAGATGTTTCCGAGACTAAGTGACACACTTGAGGGAAGAGTTACTGGGCAGTGCGTCAGTCGCCTCCAGGGTGGCAGTTGCCGTACCACACTCTCGAACCTTGGGACATATGGAGTGGCACACTCATAGATTATTACTTTTCCGCTCCCGTCTAGCTCTCTCCCGCTAACCCTGTCGCGACCCCTGCATTCGTCCGACCCCCCTCAGGAAATCCTCTCCCCGCTCAAATTGCGCCACCCAGGGTGCCGCTTCCGAGTCGGGTCGCGCGCGTGTGGAGAAATGCTTGGCGGGTCGCCCGGTCCCTCTCTCTCGCTAGTGTTCCGCAAGGGTCTTATCTCGCACCTTATCTCTTCCAAAGGAAAAAAAATTCTCAGAGGCATGTGCGCTCTTAGCTCCAGTTCCTCTCTGGAAAAGCTCCGGTTCCCCTTTTTACTTGATGGGGAAACCTCTCTGCAAGGGGGCCAGGGTGGATCCGGGAAGGAATATAGTCGTGAATAGGAGGAAGGGATGACATGGGGAGAAGGTCGCGTGGGTGGACTTCTGACGCGAGCGGAGAAGAAAGCTGGGAGATAAGGCGGGGTGGTTGGGTCGGGAAGCACACGGGGATGCATGTGGTGGTGGCTCCATCAAAATTCTTATGCCCAGTATAAAACATCCTCTTCTTTTCCTCCTCAACCCTCAGGTTGGTGGGCATCCAAATTACTTCTTTCCATGCCTTAAGACACCGAGTTTTCGAATATAGCGAAATCCCTGAGTCCAGTCAAATGATATTTGTTTATATGATTGTAATATAGGGTACATATCGTAGAAATGTTATGCATGTGCTGTAGGCAGAGTTTGTACGTCACCTTACAGTACTAATATTGCTGAAATGATCTGTACTAATGGCTGAAATCCGCAAAAATTCGTTTCTTATATTCGTAGCCAGTCTTTTTATAACAGTGAACCTTCTTTCTGCTAGAATCTCCTCCTGGTATTATTCCAGCATGACTTCCTACCACTCCTGCCATATCGGTTGTCATCCTCTCAGAGTGACGTAGATGGTGGCCAACTATTGACCTTCTTTTGCTCATTTAATTTATCAGTATTAAAAATATCATGGACAGAAAGTGTTACTAATGTAGAATTCGTGAGGGAAAAAACTCCCAAATCCTAACTAGAATTGATAGATTACATTAGCGACCAAATAATTCGTGATTACATTTTATGCATGTGGCATTTCCAATGGTAAATATTCATTTTTTTCTTTTTTCTGCATTATTCCAAGAATTAATTAAAAATATTCGAGAGCTAAAGCAATTGATTTTGTTTTTATAAATATGTAAAGTTTGAAATATCCGAATTGAAAAAGGAATAACATGCAGTGTCAATGAGTGAACAAAAACTTATTCCTACTTGCGGCGATGAGTGACGTTCCGCCTTCGTAATGTCTCGTGTTTTTAATAGTTTTTGTCGTCCTCTCTGAATATAAGTATGTATTGATGTGACGCATTGATGCGGAGGAGATAAAAATAGTGAAACAAAACTACGTATAGCTTTTCCCGCTTGCTAGACGCTTTCCAAAGCATTCCGCTTCGTTTCGTGCGCACCAAAAACTTCCAGGGGACGCAGTGCAAAAGTCTTGCTTAATTTCTTCCATTTTTTTGCACTCGTCCGCCGTATTTTATTTTTGCGGGCGATAGCAAAAAGGTGAAATCTTTTCGTCGTGAGCGTTTTTTAATATTTAAAGAGACGAACGAAAAACTCCTCCGTGCATTGCAGGGGCCGACTGTCGAGAGACCGGCAGGTAAGTTAAATGCGCAGAGTGAGGCATAATCTGTGGTGACGAAAATTTTTTGTTTTTTTTTTCTTCTCTGAAAAAAAAAAGAAATTAATTTTGCAGAGCAAGGAAACGGACGTGAAGGACCCTGAGGAGTTTTTATTTTCCACCTAAGAACCTTGGGAAGGCACACTCCGCATTGCTCCGGCTAGCAAAAAAGAGAAAGGAAAAGTGCAAATTCCTGGTATACGGGAAAATCCTGCGCGGGAACCCCTCTTATTTAAATTCCAAAAAGAAGTTCGGGATGGCGTCAGCGGTGAAAGGATTCGGTAAAAGGGAGTTGGCGTGGATGGGCGTGCAGACTTTGTTATCGGTAGCCTTAGCGGTAGCGGTGAAGGCTAAGGGAATATGGTGCGGCAAGAAGTGAAAATTTCTTTTTTTCCCCCAACCGAACGCAGGAATGTTTGTTTCTTCTGCTTTTTTTTCCTCTCGACTCCTTGCCGTGAAAGACTTCGGACTCCAGGTTGTCCCGTTGAAGACTTCCTGCCACTACGGAGACGGAAGATGAAGATGGTCGCGATGAGATTGGCGAAACGAGTGGACTTGGGTCTCTTCCGCCCAGATCTGCACTGTAGACGCACGCGAGGGGGCGTTTACCTCGAGGCGAAGAGTCCGTCGACTGACGCAAGCCACGATGGGAGTCGTGGCCAAACACGGATTTAAGGCTTCCTTCCTTCATATTTTGTAGTAACGAGGGACAAAACGTGGTGGGCACACGAGGAATACCATCGAGGAAGGAAACTGTCGTTCCCACCCCCGATATCTCGTTTACAGCGTTGGGGGCTTTTATTAACCTATCAATAAAGAAAGGGATGCACACTGTTCCTTTCATCCAAGAATATTACGCATCTATCCCGTTAGACTAGAGTTTATAGCCTCATACAATGGTTTCTCGGTCGTAAGTGTCCATCTTCGTGAATATTATGATGTTATTGATGTACAAACGAGTTGCTATTGATTATAAGCACCTCAATATCTATAACCTAAGTTATAGATATTGAGGTGCTTATCCAAAACTCTGAGGTCCCTAGACAAAACATGCAACTTTTTTGGTAATTCAATTTATGAGTTATTTGTAACACGTGCATTTCTCAAATCACCAAGATTATTTTTTTTTCTCTTGCACAAATCACATCAAATATGCGGAATTTCCTTATCTGTGAAAATTTTCACTACCGAAGCTATTTGTGAAATGTCATGAATTTTAATTCAGCAAAATAATTCAAAAATATTATGCCAGTCCTACGTCATTGAATGCATGGTTTCTATCGCCAAAACTTGTCCTTTTTGTGATTATAAGAAACTCAAAGCTATGAAATGACTTCCTTACTTTTATTATTAATCATCATTTATTTTACTAAAAGTATGCATTGTTGTTTCCTATGTTACTCTAACAACGTATCGATTATTATTAACCGATAAATACGAAAAGGGAGGCCCACAGCTCCTTTTATCCTAAAATGTTTCCTATCCATGTCGTGATTCGTAGATTTATAGTGACATGAAGAAAGAATTTAAATTATGTTAGAAACTTAGAAATATGAACAAAATGGATCACCGAAATAATTAAAAGCCAACTACCTTGTTATCAATTCATCGAATTGGAAATTTGCAGAGACTTCCTTTCTCACATGGCGTAATCTTTATTATTGTATTTGCCACTTACCTACTAATCAAATTTGTTCTTTTTAGTATGCTTTAATTGCAGCTAAACCTAAATTAAATGAAGCAAAGAAATCAATGGTTTAATACGCGTTGGAATCCTTTTCCCACATTCATTACCTCAGATAAACCTCGACGTTTCACTACCTTGCTTCCCTCTTGGCCTTTTCAGCGGTGTATATAATGTTTAGAAGGAGCGCTGCGATTCGTATCGGCGCCATTCCCTTTTAATTGAAGTTATAGCGTCATAAATTTAGAGCGACTTCCAACCTCTCACGGAGTTATGAATCCCGGTTAGTGCTGAAAGGGTGTAGCTATCGCGGTTGCAAATAGGCTGAGAACCTAATGCCACTGATTACCCACTACCGGATTGGGGTTATTTTAGCATTCCGTCTGAAGAATGATTTCGTGACGAGAGCTTCACGAAACTAGCAAGCGCTTGAATAATTCCTCCTCATTACCCTCACGTCAAAGATGCCGTAGTAGTCTCAAAGAAGTGCTTTGAGCCCTCTGTAAAAAGAAATATGTGACACAGAGTGGTAAAATAAAATTCTTTTGCTAAAAAGATAAAAATATGAACGGAATGGAACACGGAAATATTTAAAAAGCTAACTTCTTTATGATCGATTAATGGAAGTTGAAATCGACTTCTGCAAAAAATACCTCCTTTCTCGCAAACGGAAAATTGTTGAAGAAAGGAAGTTCAATATTTGTATAGATATTCACACATATCTGGTGCTCTTCCAATTTTGGTTAATAACTATAAAAATTAGTCAGCATAACTGCCTGTGCTTAAAAGTCTTTGCCTTTTCATTCTTGTATTTCTAAAACTGGATTAGTTTTGAGTGATTAAAAGCAAGATTGGGTATGGCATAAGGAAAGTGTAAAAATAAGTGTTCCACGTCATTATTCGATTTCTAAAGCAAGTTATTCCCTGAAGTGCAATTTTGAGTTAATAATTAGTCAATTTCATATAGATGTGATTAAGACGAGTAATCGTGTTAGGAAAAATCCATTTTAAAATAAAAAAGGATAATAAATCTGCACGATCAACGAATCAATCGTATCTTTTAATACCTTCGGCATGGCTATCAGGAAAGAATAAAACTTTGCTAGTTCTGGTCAGAAGACAATACAATTTATCGAAACCGGTCGCGTGTAGTTAAATCATTATGGAACTATCAAAGTTCTATTATTTCCTGATAGTCATGAAGGAGTTCCATTAAGTAACGCCTCAAACCGTTGCATTGACTTTCGGCATGTTATGCGGGAGCGGGACATTTTTTAAACTCAGATTTATACAATATGTGTACTCATCATTTGAATTGATTCATATAGTACAACTGTGGGAATCCTTATAGTGCATACTACGCGTTATTTATATATTTTCCCTGTTTAAAGCACTTCTCCCCTCCCATTCTCTCGGTTGTAACCTCCGACTCGGAGGTCGTGGGTGCCGCGGATATAATCACCGCAATTTACGATGCAATAGCGAGGTGGCCGTTAAATGCCTCTCGGCTCGGTGGCCAATATTTGCTCCTTACTTTTGCATGCGAGCATTCGGTTGTTAGAATTTTCAGCGTCTGGCCGTTTCGCCTCCATTGCCCCGTTTCGGCACGCGGGAGAATGAAGTAATCCCACAATGCATTCGCATGTTGCGGGAATCGCAGCGGGCTGCGTCTAGGGAAATGGAGTGTGTGCCGTGGTAGGAGACGGGACATTTTTATCCTTCCCTTTGGCGAATGCATACCGCCCTGTGTGGAGCGCAAAATATTTTATCGCCCTCCCCCCCGCAACCCTGTGTGCTCTATCTCGCGTCCCATTTGTTAGTCTTGTTGCCGGTACGATTCTGGGCTAGTCAAGCGGGTCAAATTTGTCTCTAGTTGGTGTACAGTCGCGATGAATTCGTGATTAAGGGAATGAAATAAAAAAAACAGTCGCGTGGAAAGGGACATTTTATTTCCAACCGCCTCGCGCCGCATTTGAATAATCCCTCTTGGTGGGAACACTTTACTCCGAGGGAGATTTGAAAACAAATCTGAGGGTAAGAGTTTATCTGACACAATATTTTCACGCTGCGTCGTTGCCTCGCGTTGGTATTTTGACGAACAATCCTCCCAGGAATGTGGGTCATGTAATTCATTCATCTGAAAGAATTTTCAACGGTAAAAAGCTCATGTCCTTAATGAAGAGCAAAAAATGGCAGCTTGTTGGATAATCAGGTAGTGTGGTAATTAAAAAAAACTTACGCTTTCTATTTTGGACAAAAAGCGCTTACTGCGTAACTGTTTGAAGTAGTGATTCCATTGTGTAATGTATATAGACTAGATGAATTGTTAATTAAGACTACTTAAATAGTTTGATTTGTACTTCCAATCCTTTCTCGGAATTGAACACTTACTTTCAAAGTCAATAAGAGCCAATTTGTGGAATACATTTCACACACATAGTTAAAAAATGCTAATATTAAATTTGTAAAACAAATGTAAACCAGCAATTAGCAATTTGCATTTTTCAAGTGTACTTGACGGCATTATTTAATAGTTGTAGCGATGGCAAGTATTATTAGGATGTATTCGCGATTTATATACGTAAGCCTTGGATTACCGCTGGGCTTATTCCGTAGCAAACGTTTAATAAAAATTTCTTTATTTCAATAGGTAATTCAATCTATTGACTTTCATATTAACGAAGAAAGAGAAGTAAAAGCATTTTAGAAAAACCAATGTAAGTGTTAAAAATATTAAATCAATGCTTTGAGATGTTACTTTGTGGAATCTTTACATGATAAATTAAAAAGTAAACTTTGTTTTATTCCACACAGTAGGTATTCATTAAAATACTGTATGGAATAAAATAAAGTCTACTTTTTTTAACTATCATGCAGTTTTTTCGTTGCTTCTTACATTTCCCAAAAAATTCTAATGTTAGAAAAAACTTATTGGTGGAAGTATTTTTTTTTTAATCTTTAAGTCATTATCCTGAATGCTTTGTGTAAATATTTTCCTAAACCATCGACGCTGAGTGTATTCTTAATACATTTTGATCCCTCTACCTCTTACAGCAGTCCCATTTTGAGAAATTTCCCGCTAGTTATCACTTAGTACGGGCATTTTCCATTCGAATGTTGTTTTGGCCAAATTCCTCGCTCTTGGTCCTGCGGAGCTTCTCAAGAGGGAGCTCTGTATCACGTAATGCATTCCAAATATGCCACTTAATTGATCACGGTGAGTCAAAGAACTAAATTAGTTGGGAGACATGTCCTTGTAGTCGAGTGGTGGGCGGAACAAACTTCCCTCGCCAACGAGTTGCGAAGCATCAAAAACCTCTAAAGCCTTGGAAACACTTCATTTGAGAGGAAAGAGAGAGACCACGCTGCCGTAGTTTTAAACTTCAGACGAAAAGTTCTTCTTTCCTCTTTCGCATCTCGAGCGCCCAATCCCATTCCTACCCTCCCCATCCACCCTCATTTGCCGTCCTACTACCTACTCCTGCGAGCATACTTTCATCCAAGGTGACTACTTGTGATGGGCTTTCCGGATACTTCTCGTTAGTGCTCGTTTTTTTTTTGCCAGCGAAGTTAACGTTACTTTCGAATGGTTACCAGGTGTGCGTCTTTCTTCTGTTATTTTGCAGCCTAGGCTGCCTATACTCAGTAGAATGTCTCGTAACATTCAAATTTAATTTCTCAAAGCTCAAAAATGAAAAGGAGACTTCGTTGATTGCCACTAATTTATTTTGTCCGCACGACATGTTTCGAACCATAGAGGTCATTATCAACGAAGCCTCCTTTTCATTTTCGAGTATTAACTTCCACATAGTTGAGCCTAATACAATTGAACGAATTCTCAAAGCTCATTATCCAAATTAACCTTACTCATAATACAATTTTTTTAAATATTGTTTATGGATTTCATAATTTTATTCACCTCAGATCCATATCGGATTATTTCAGAGAAATCATTTTCCTGCCCCTGAGATTACTTACTTTTTTATTAAGTTCGGGCGATGCATTCTGCGTTTTCTTGTGATTTAAGGTCGTAGTTTTCTCTTATTTTAAATTTACATATCACTTCACTCATAGTCCTGACATCTGTGACAACTTAACTGACTTCGTACACATGCTTGGGTGTATTTATTCTGGCATCATTAAAAGCAGCCTTTTATATCCTTCCCTTTTAGACATGTAATGGAAGGCTTGTTATTAATCAATTAGATTTTCCTGTGCTTCTGATGAGTGCTTGAATGTCTGGCCACTAGGACTTTTGTACTCAAAACCAGCTGAATCGTATGATGAGGATAGTAAATTTCTATTTACATTTAAATTAATCTCTTACAACTTTCATATAAAAACCAACCAATCTGAAAAGGCATAAGGAAGCAAAATTATAACCGAGAAGAAGTTCGAAATAATTTAAATATTTTTGAAATGATTGTACGCTGCCACCAAGTATAGAAATTAATATATTCGATGGCATTATAAACTACAGTTGAGATGAAAATTATGAATAAAGAGTAATAAAGTCTTCATTCACAATTGCTAGCGTTTGAACCAAAGTCTGCTATAATTATTATTCAATTATGTAGCATTCTTTATATGTCTTTCTTTTTGGCTTAGAGAAATGTTCTGTACAACGAATGGGTAACTTTGTCAACGATGAAGTAAAAAAAAATTGAATAGGAATTCCCTCGCATTCTTCAAAACTCGCATCCACTCGATATTAGCCTCTAAGAATCTCACCGGACGTTATTATTCCGCGTCGATGATCTAATGTAAGGAGGAATGACGCGAGGCCACCCTTACACCCTTTATGGCACCATACAATCACAAAGATACATTAGAGCTCGGAGTTAAAGAGCCGCAAAACTTCCTGTTTACGTATCTTTCTGCACTAAATTAAAGATATTCGTGTGAATAACGAAAAATGCAAACCCTAATCACCTAAATATTTAAAGTCGAACAAATTCAGCTCAAAATGAGGCGGTATTCAATCAATATCGCCGCGTTGATAATGGGTGCCAACATGCATCAGTCAATTTTTTACCATCCGTCTATGCTTTTTAATGGCCCGCGATTTTTTGTGAAGATAAAATAGCGTACGTTTCCCCGGTCTTTAACTTCGAGTTCTTAAAGTGACGGCGAGGATACGACCTCGCGAAGCTGCTGGTGGAATAAGCATCACATATATCAAACCCCGCGGTACCTCTCCTCGTACTTTACTACCCCCGAACCTTCCATCCTTCCTTACTCCCAGCGTACTGAGTACCCACTTCCTGCCCCACCCCACCTTCCCCTTTTAGTCGCCTCTCAAGGTAAGAATAAAATTCGATCGCCGTCCCATTGTCGTTTTGCCTCTTTTTTCCCGACCATTAAACCTATTCCAATAAATTCCGTCTTAACTATCCTAACACTCTCCAGGGCCTCACCTTTCCAAGCACTCCTGCTTCCTTCTCGCACGCCACCTCCTACTCCTCCGATTTTTGAACTAAACTTTTTTCCGTCCTTCTTCTCCTCCTCCTTCTTAAAACTTCTTGCCCCGCGCGGCTGAACCTCCTCCCTTATTCTCCTCCAAATAATGATCTCTTCGCGGAAATATCAAAAAGACCCTATTACCATAATGGCCTTAAAAAGTCACGTTTTTTGTGCACATCTTACCCTCTATTCCCCCAACCCCTCGTCCTGCGTTGCTTCCCGTGAAAAATGGCGCACTCCTTATATAATGCGAGTGCAAAATTTTGCCGAGTTTGGATCGTGAATAGGTGTGAACTTTAATTTCGTTCATTAGGACGCAGCGCAAATAACGAGTTCATGGCTCTAAACTTCCCGGTATTCTTCGTCTCTTTGGCTTTTTTAACTGGAGCTAACCAGGCAAGTTAACGTGATATTTCAGTCTAAAGCTGAATAATAATATAATTGTAAATTTTATTCGGCCTTACTAAAATACATCATTTTAAGTTGAACATTTGCATCAAATTGCTAGGGATAAATAGATGCACCCAGAAGACATCCTTTGTTGGGGTTAACATCACCTATTAGTAATAGGATTGGACTGGTTATTGCACATGTCATTTTTTCTTTTACCAAGTGGTTAAAGATTATTTCTTATTTTCTAGATAATATGCTCAAAATATGAAAGTTAAAATACAATAACCTAGAATTTTTCATTTTTTTCAATTTTTATTATGAATGAAGCAATTTATATTTTACTTAATTTACTGTATAAATGGCTTAGAATTACGCACGACTGCTGATTAGTGGTTATAGTTCTTTGGAATGTGGAGAGTATTTCAGGCTTCAAGGCGTATAATTCGAACATCTTCATAAAATAAATACTTATTACTGGAAAATGTCCACAAATATGTTTATCTCATGACGCCTTTATTTTGTAGTATCTCAAGTAAAGATAATACTAAATTAACTGAAATCGTATTTGAGGGAAAACTATTTTTTCAATCTGTTAGCAATTTCTATGTTATTAACAGTTATTTGGCTTTAAAAGGCTCGAAAGAATTTAGGAAAAAAGGAATCGATCCTCTATATTCACGCTTGAGAGAATATACTTCTCGCTATCAAGTTGGCTCGTTGGTTTTCACGAGCATTCCAACCGGTAGAGTTAAAAGGAATCGCAGCTTACTTTGGCAACCGTCCCGTATCACGGCCGGCGTGAATTCCATCTCCATCATCGACAGCTTTTAATTGATTTTCTCCCCGCGAGAGGGGGTAAATGCGGAGAAGGGCCTGGGTGAACGTTCGCTCAAGAGGATGAAGAGATTGAAGTGCGCGAGGGAAGGGTATGAGAGAAACAGCGGAAACAAAAGAGAGCGGGTGAGCGAAGTCCCTCTGGAGGAATGATGATTAGCAAACCATTCGGAGCAAACATTTCCACAATCGCATCGATCGCGGAGGTTTCTGCATTCTCCCACTAACACTACCTGCCACTCACCCTCCAACCTCCCTAGCATCCCCGCCACGGCTCCTGGAAACGGCGAAGCTCCTAATGTGGATCTCACAATAGTGATGGGTACTTTCCACGTACTTTTCGCGAATCGTTAGTTCACTTTCTCGCCACGAAGTAACAGTTACTGCCGAGTAGTTTCCAAGTATCATTAAGTATTTCTTAAGTTTTTATCAACCTCGTTTCCCTATATTCGGGAGCGACTCTCCCAATTTTCATCGTAAATCTCTTACAACCCGTAAGCCAAATTAGTTTTCCTCTTTATACAATTTAAATATTTTAATTTTTCATTAATTTCAGGATTTTATGCATCTCATATAAGTTTTGTTAAAATAGTCAGATTAATTCAGGGAAATAATTTCAAGTAACCGTGTTCAATTGGTTTTCGCTAAGTTCAGGCTTTAATTTTTTGTATAGTAGTCTTGTGGTTTAAGATCGCAGTTTCCGATCTTTTTTACAGCTATCGGATCTCTCACTGGCATAATAACTTAACTGCCGTTTACTTGAAGGGGACATCGGTTACATTTCTTTACACTCGTGTTCCTAAACCAAGATCGGTTACTTTTTAGTGCACCTGCAGTGACCACAGAACGAGTAACTGAAGCATAGTAGAACGTATATATACAACTAAGATAAATTATCCGACTAATATTTCTAATCGTTGGTTTCGATACGAGTGAGTAACGAGTACTAAAGTAACGGGTAATCGGCCACCACCATGCCGCGCCATTCACATCAGGGGCGGGTGGAAATTGGGAACGTTGTGGGTTGAATACTTTTCTTTTGAGCATAGCGAGACAAGCAGTGAGGTCGGAACAGAGGTCACTGTCTCCTACCCTTCCACCCTTACAACCGCAACCCACCGAAATGGAATCCCATTCTTGACGTGGAGAGGTTAAAGCGAAAAAGACGAAGAATGCAATCGCTTTACGCGAATCTTTTATTTTTCAGCTGGAATGGATGGGTGGCTGGCGGAAGGAGAGGTGTTTGGCCTTAGATTTTTTAGCAGACGATCAGTGCTCAATGTTACGGGTCTTGGATACATAAACGTTCATTTATATTAATAGGGTAGTTTCCTTCATCAGAGAAAACGAAAGGCATTGATTGCGATTCGTTACCCACCATTAGTGTATTCATAATACACAAATTATTTGGTTTTTGAAATACCGGTTTAGACGAATGGCAAGGGTCAAATTTTATCCTCATTTGAAAAAGGCCAGATTGGCGCCCATGCGATTCCACTCCACGTGACGTCACAGGGACCTAGTTTCTACACGAGAGGATAGGAGTTATACATCGTCTGAGGTTACCAATGCATGCATGAGGCACAGAGCTCAGGGAAACATGTCTTAATAATCACCTATTAAAACTGGCTAAGGTCGGAAAGTTTTCTTCGTTTGATAAGGTATTAATAAACTTTTTTTAAGCCAAGCGCTACCAGCCAGCAAGGTACTCAGCTACCCGCTAGCATCCTGCGTCCTATCAGCGCTCAGAGCCTCGATCAAGGTCACCTCACAAGGCGGGAGGGGGAACCAGAAACTCGTCGCACGGACTTTTTCCCATCATTCCTACTTACGCGTCGCGTTTTCGCGCGCTTGAAATTTTTTACTTTTCATTTAATCGCGAAAAATAGATATCGTCATTTAAAAATCTAAAAGCGTGAAATACGTACTCCAGGAGTAATAATCTTTCGATTTTGGCAATAAAAAAATAATAGGAAACCACCCTATTATTACATTACATCACTGATTAAATAAGAAATTTCACCCGATGCATTGTGGTGGCAACGAAACGTATCCTTCGAAAATAAACGTCGAGGAAATATTGTGGAATGTATAATTTAATTTGTGTGAATAATTTCAACCACATCATGCCTTATGTCATACATGATGCATCACTTTACTTAGGAATGGGCAATTCTTTTAGAAAAATTAATTTACAGACGAGAAAAAATATAGAATTCTGGCTAACAAGTTCATAATAATGGCTGGCGTGTAGTTCAGGTTTGTATTTTACCGCATTTGGCGAATAGTGATTAATTTTCCGAATTAGTACCACCATATACTCTCTTTTAATTTCGCCCACCTCTATTAATTTCTTTGAAAGTTTTTCTCCAGTATTTTTACTTCATGTCTTCAGATACCTTGATTTTCTGGCGCTCCACACACTCAACTATCTGAATCCTTTGACATTCTCATGAAATTTAATTTGATGTCCCTTTCTTCCCCCACGTAAATTCTTTTCTTAAAATTTTTCCTTCGCCGCTAGTTTTTCTCCATTTACAGGCTTTTTCGTTTATTTTAATCGATATTTTATTCATTACCTTACCACCGAAAATAGGTCTAAAGTTGCATCAGTGGATTTATATTTGATAATAAATTATCATATTTTACTTTGAATTTACACGATAAAACTATCACTATTTTTTGCTGTCATTGAAGAATAATTGACCACATTCATCGGCTCCATTAATTTTAAAGTGTATGTCACCAGTAACTTCTAAAAGTTTCCATTTAGTGGGTTGGTGGTATATTGCTGGGAGTTGGGAGATGTAAGGAGTGCGTGCAGTTAGCCCCTATCAGAGTAAATCCTCATTCTGCTTCATGGGTAGTGTAAAACACAGACTTTGCACCGTATGCGGTGGCAAGCAAACCAGGCAACGCCGCTCTTGTTTAGTTGGTTGGACATGACTCGCACAGATTCGCCGTCGGGGAGCTGAGCCACGCAAATTTCGCGAAACACGTTTCCGAATCGGATAGTCATGTGAGGAAATTCGGGTGATATTTTTAAAAAATACCTTTATTTAATTATGGCAAAGAATTTTAGATAACCAAATACTTTTTATCATGGGCTGCATGGAGCAAGCCGCCTTCGAGTTTTTGGTAGCATTTTCCATTCCGGGACTTAATTAAATAATAATATTTTTCCTCCTTATAAAACATTCTGTGGTAGCGTCCTCTCGGCAGCGTAATATTTACCATATTTCTTCTACTCATCAATCAACTTTCTCATTTTTTTAAATGGACCAAAACTATTTTTTACACTCCTCTCTGCCAGATATTAAGTAATAGGGTAGTTTTCTTTTTCAAAGAAAACGAAAGGCAATGATTGCGATTCGTTGCCCGCTATCAGTGTATTCATAATATACAAATTATTTGGTTTAAGAAGTCCCAGTTTAGACGAATGTTGATGGTCAATTGTAACCTCATTTGAAAAAAGCCAGACTGGCGGCCATGCAATGCCGCTCAACGTGACGTCACAGGGACCAAGAAGCTATACGAGTAGCCAGGAGTTTTACATCGTCTGAGATTACCAATGCATGCATGAGGCACAGAGCTCAGTGAAACATCTCTTACAAATATTTCATTAAAATTGCCCCTGGTCGGAAAGTTGCCTTCAATTGATAGGGTATTAATAATCCTTATTTATGCCAAGCGCTACCTGTTAGCAGCCTGCATCGTAGCGGCTCTCATAGCCTCGCACCAAGGTGACCTCACACAGCGGCAGCCAGAAGCAGAATGAGGGCTTTTCCCATCATTCACACTTAGCCGCAGCGTTTTCGCGCGTTTGAAATTTTTCACTTTCCATTTAATCGCGAAGTATAGATATCGTCATTTTAATATCTAACAGTGTTATTTACGTACTCCAGGAGTAATAGTCATTCGATTTAGGCAAAAAAAAAGAAATAGTAAACCACCCTATTGATTGCATGTCGCATTCAGTGAGGAACAGAATAAATATCCTCATAGTCATTGCCTTTTCCCGATTGATATTTCAAAAGGATGGTGTGTACAGTTTCAGTTTGCGATTGACAATATTTTTTAATATGGTTTTATATCCAGTTAAAGTCTTATTTACTACCAACTCAAATACGCCAGTTTAGGATATTTAGCTTTTTTTCAACGAAACTATGCGCGTGAATATTTTTTTTTCAGAGTTCATGCGCTACAGTGGTTACTTGTAAATTTAGCGCCAAAATTCCTTTAATTTGTTGACTATTTTGATGCAAATCGCAGTGCTAATTTCCGCCTCGGCACTAGACCGGAATATAAATTGCTCTAGTGGTTTGGAGTGACTTTCAGTGTCCTCTCTTCAGTGGATTTATCTCTCTGCCAGAGCGCTGAACGTTTAAAATTTTTGTGCCAATCAGCTTTGTTGAAATGCATGTGTCGATGCAACTAAATGAAAAAAATAAATCAAAATTGAATTAAGGCCTTTTAACTTAAAACCCTGTCCATTTTATTTTTTAGCAGCACCCTCTCGAACATCTCATTAAATCTAACCACTGGAGCATGTGCTTCCTCGCATGAACGAGTTGCGTAGTTTGCGTTTGCGCTTCTGGGCGCTATTTGCATTCTACTACATAACAAAGGACCCGCGTTAAAGTTAGCTAATTAAGTACGGGAGTTTCCCCGGAAAATTGAGCTGTGAATCGACGTGGTCCATTTTTAGAAGTTCGTTGCACTGTTCATGGGAACACACGCATTTCATTATTTTTATTTGTGTCTGATTGTGCCGATAACCAAGTCACATAATGGCAGTACGACGATGACTGATACAGCAGTATACCAATCCTGATGCTAGAGTGGAAATGCGATAAATGCGTTTCATTGCTATGCCCGCGGAGTATATCTAGGCCTAGTAAACTAGTAGACTGGAATTACCAAGTATTTGACAAAAGTAAATCATAGAAATTATTTGAATTTTGGCAGCTATGTCACCGACAGTAAAATTGGTTTCATAAAAACCATATTTTTTTGGGCAATTGTCTACATTTTGG